>NC_086378.1:72744848-73366570 GCF_036588685.1 Mytilus trossulus | reverse complement strand
TTTTATTGGTTAATTGGTCAATGTTAATTTTCGTTTGTTAATTGTTCTCTAATAACATTATTTTTGCGTGGTCTGTTTCTCATTTATCATCAGCATTACTTAATCACATTATGTGTATAATTGTGAAAATGGTCGATCTAGTCCATCTGCATGTACCAATCTGACCTAAAAATTATTCGCATTGATAAATAACAATGTCAAATTTATGTATTACTCGAATAACGAAATATTTCTTTCAACATAAGTTCGAGCATCATTTTCAAAACCATGTTCCTCAAATCATTTCAAACATGTATATATAGATTGACTATCACAAATGGACTTCATGTCGTCTTTGACTGTCCATGGCGTTAAAAATATAAATCGTTTGGCAGTGCGTTGATTGATTTTAGTCTCTGTCTGGTGCATCATTTTATTTTTATTAATAATTGTTTTTTTTTGCTTTAAACTAGCTTTAAGTTCCTGCAAGTACTCTCAAATCGTACGTTAGTGTTGATATGACCTTTTAATACAATTTGTAATTCTTTT
This sequence comes from Mytilus trossulus, assembly GCF_036588685.1. NCBI lineage: Eukaryota > Metazoa > Mollusca > Bivalvia > Mytilida > Mytilidae > Mytilus > Mytilus trossulus. The sequence continues at coordinate 73,366,042 of NC_086378.1, read as the reverse complement.
TTTTTTTTTTATCTCGTCTCACCATTTTTCATATGTATCACCTCTGGGCAGTGTTAAGCATTACTTTAAATTTTCAATTTTGTTCTCGTACTATGAACAGCAAATTTGGTTTGTATAAAACAATTTCGGCACTGATAACTACAAAATTGATATTTAAAGTTATCTTTGTAAGTTGCTTTTTTTACGTTATTTTGTACCAGGTCATACTATTTGTCTTTCAGACATCATTTTACAAATTGTATTTATATAATGTCATAGATCAAATTGTCCGCATCTACCAGAAGTCAGGAGCCTGTCGTGCGGTGATTGTCGTTTTTTGATGTGTCTCTTAAGTGTTTCTCATTTTTGGAGTGATTCATAAGTATTTCTCATGTCCTGATTTTTATATTAATAAGACTTTTAGTTTTTCTTTTTGTATTGATTTACACTAGTAATTTTGGTACCCTGTATACCTTATTGTTTGGTGTGAACATATTTTTACTTTTAATCAACATAAACTACAATGTACAATACCAGTATATAATAAGACTTTGAAATTAAAATATATTGTAAGTTATGTACATTTCTGTACAACTTTTAAAAAATAACACAGGTGAAATAAAGGAGTATATGAGATCTACGAAACAGTTATTTGACTAGTTTAAAGGTGGTATGGGAGTCTAAAATAGAAATGATAGAATTTGCGCATGATTTGCCAAAATGTATAATCTTTTGATACATATTCTTCAAAAATTCATTAAAAATGATAGGTAATCGCACTTTTTTTCAAGCTACAGATTGTGACAAAATTACATATTTTGTTAAGATTATACAGGAAAAAACATTATTTTGTAATCAAAAGCTAACTAAATAATAGAATTGTAAAATAAAATACTAGAATATAGCTGTCAAACAATGCTTTGAGAATATCAAAAGAAAAGATAGGGTCTTCGTACATTTTTTCTTGCTAAATTATACAAAATAGTAAAATTCCATGTAGAATCCTTCTGAAAATGGACTTTTTTACAGTTACCTCACTTGAAGTTCCAATTTCAAAACTTTTCAAAACAACCACAAAAAATCAACACTTGTGAAAATATTAATATTTATATGTTATATTCTTATAAATTGGTTCTTTTAACTGAAAATTCATATTAAATATCTGCATTCCTGCATTAAATTTTGCCAACAAGATTTGGACCTTAGGTTCTCTGTTTTTTACAATCCAAGATAGCGGAAGACACCCATACCATCTAAAGCTAAGACAATGCCAGTTTGATTTGTTATTTTATGAAATGGGTATATCATTAAATTGTTCAATTGTATAGTTTGAGTACAGCTAATTTGAAAACAAATATAGATCATCGATGATTTAATAAAATTATTTCATACAAAACGAGTTTTATTTTCACAAAAGAGAGAAAGTTATAGGTTTATTAATGATATAAACATTTTAAAAGTCTGTTTTTTATGTTGCCTACAGTCTCAATCGAAAATGCACTTTGAAATAACTAAATAACTAATAGTATAATATCACAATGAAAACAAATCCGTTAAGGATGATTCCTGTATCAAACGGCTTCACCAATGACAGAACTAACTTCTCGTTTTCATTCGAAGGTGTAAAAACGCAATCCAGGTCATGTTGGTGATTCAGTTATTTGAAATTAATAAGATAACGAAAACATTCTGTGTTCGAGAAGTTGAAATAAAATACTATATCAATAAAGACTTATCAGTTTTGGTGATAGTGTGTCACTTATCAAACAATTTACTTTCCTGGAAACCAAGATTATTAAATAAGTATTCTGTAGACAAATTAAATCAACGCTTTAGAGATTGTGTTAGCTTGAAGCGCTTTTCTGGATAAACCTTCACCAGGAACGCTCTTAGCCGAATATTTGGAAGCTGGGAATGTATAAAAATCAAACACCTGAAGAGCTGTATGACAAAAAAAAACCTGCAAAATAGATACATAGTAGTATATATATATATATATATATGTATTTCAGTAGTTCTATTTGCAGTAATTGTTGCATACTTCTAGAAAGACTTGTCAAATACAAATGAAACGGGTATACAAATGAACAAATTAAGTTGGTACCACCTAACTTACTTTATAGATAGATATAAAGAATCCATTGATCACAACTAATCAAAGTTAAACCCACTTATTTGAATCTTAAAATTGTTTGGTTTTACTAAAGCAATGAATATAAATGTTAACGCTGTAAACGTAGTTATTAGAATCATAATAATATTGCGAATGACGAATTTTAAATGTAGAAAATGGTGGATTCAATCTGGTTATAAAGATAGATAAATCTTTACTTGTATGACAGTAGCATACCATTCCATTGATATTGTCGTATTTACAAATTTTCGCTATACTCAACATTGAATTGATGTTTTATACACAGGAAATGTTAATGTATAGATATAGGAAGATGTGGTGTGAGTGCCAATGAGACAACTCTCAATCCAAATAACAATTTATAAAAAAAAACAGTATATGTCAATTTACAGCCTTCAACACGGAGCCTTTGTTCACACCGATCAACAAGCTATAAAGGGCCCCAAAACTACTAGTGTAATACAATTCAAACGGAAAAACCAATGGCCTAATCTACATAAAAAACGAAAAACGAGAAACACGTATAAATTACATAAACAAACGACAACTTCTGTAATCAGATTCCAGACATAGGACAGGTGCCAAAAATTGCAGCGGGATTAAATGTTTTAATGGATCCAAACCTTCTCCCTTTTTCTGAAACAATAGCATAACATCACAACATAGAAAACCACACGATAAAATATCAATTGGCAGGTTTGATTATTTGGAATATCTACTAATTTTCACTTCTTCCTACTACATTTGTATGAACGTCAATATTATTCTCCTTTAATCTGAACAGGGTCGTAATAGCTTACTCTTATTTTATAGTTTTATGGTTAATATTCACCCCAATTTGTATCTAGTGTTAAATTATGTATTTATATGACAGAACTTTTTTGGTATTCCTAATTGATGAAAGAATTGTATACACATAAGTAGTATACATAAAACGACAAATTTAATTTTTATTCACCCGTATACATTATTAAAACCGTTTTTTTTTTTCAAAAGTGATATTTTCGAAGGGTTAAATATTTCGCGATGGTGTCTTGCCATGGCGTTGTTTGAACTTGTTTGTTTGCTTTTTGAGCTGAGTGTTTGTCCCTAATATTTTATTAACTGTGCATTTGCATTCAGATATCGCAGATCAAATTTTTCGTTCATTGTGTATTAATTTACGTTTTTTGATTGAGTTAATAAATACGGGCGGATGTGGTGTGAGAAAAGGACAACTGCTGCTGTTTATGTTAGATGTAGTTAAGTAATTTCTTTTGGGTAATTTCGGAAGTATATTTAGAGAACAAAATAAAATTATTCAACGAAATGAATATCATCCAGATAACGGGAGATATTTTTGAATGTATCAACCAAATATAACAATGATGGGTCTTTACTAAGTTTGGTCATAAACTGAGATTCATAGCAATTCAGAAATAAATCTTCGATTAAAGTTCATCAATTAGGAGGTATTCCTCAGGGCACTTACTGTGCCCTGAGGAATTCCTACTAATTGATGAACTTTATTTATATATATATATATATATATATATAAGTACGTCTGAGTCAGTGACAACCCTACAACAGATGTATCCATCGGATCGCCATCAATGATGGTGATACATGGCTGTGTACATTATGTATATACAACTCGTCTAAACATCATAATATAACTCGTCTAAACATCAACCCAACAATGTTAGATCTGTAAATATGCTTTCGCAAATTTTTTGTTCTTCCCTCGCCGGGATTCGAACCCATGCTACTGAGATATCGTTACACCAAATCGCCTGCACTGCAGCCGTCCCGCTAGACCACATGACCACCTGTGCTTCACAAAAGTAAAGCTTTCGGTGGCCGTATGTTACCTTTCCTCGTCAGTTTTAATCTAGCGGCGTACTACAGTACATGATATATAAGGCATGGAGATGTTATTGTTACAGATCAGCTCAATTATCTATAGTAAAGGATCATACAAATTAATATAAGATACAGTCACAGAAAATAATTATATTTATAAGTACGTCTGAGTCAGTGACAACTCTACAACAGATTTATCCATCGGATCGCCATCAATGATGGTGTATATATATATATATACACGGTACGCTGTTTTTGATAAAATCTTAAAGATCGTTTGTTCTTCATCATTGTGCCTTATGTATTCTTACAATCGTGTTTTATTCATGCGCCAATGATGTATATTTTGAAGATAAAACCATGTTTGCGGTACATAATTATAAGTCAGTTATCTGTGATCCTCTCTATAAATAACAATGAAATTCAAATTTCAGATTTACGAGCAACCACTTTACAATCAATCTCATAAAAACAATCTGTGATTTTGCTTTGTTTAAATCACTTATCGATTTGTCGTTGATCTATGTGTTAGCGAAAATAAGCCTTAACATAAAATATAGTCCTATATGAAATAGACAAATATAAATAAATAAATGGAGTTTGTGACAGTTTCATTATATCAAGTGTTATATCTCGTCTCACTGTTTTTAACATATACAATCTTTGATGATTATTTAGTATGACCTATATATTTTTAATTCTATTTACGTACTATGAACAAACCTTGTATTTTGTAAAACTTATTGCCGTACTCCAAGTAAACTTTATATTTTAATCATTTTCATTTATCTGTGTACGCTAATTTATTTTGTGGCATTTTGTCTAAGGGTATGGTTATCTCTCTGAAACTGTATTTCGTTTACCCCTTTCATTTATTAATTTTGTATTTGCGTTGGGTCATCAATCAAATGTATTTGTTCAATGTACGTTTACTTGTTTTTGTTAATATCCCTTTCAATTGAAATGAGGCATTTTAATTGAAATTTAGTCCTGTTTTCTATGATGAGTTTATTTACAATCCCTGGGTCAATGTTACTGCTGGTGGAGATTTATTTCCCCCAGGGTATCACAATCCCAGTAGTCAGCACTTTTTTTGCTGACATGAATTGTCATAGCTACGGTTATATTTATAAATTAACTGCTAAATAATTTTGAATTTTTGAAATACTGAGGATTTTCTACTTCAGGCGTAGATTACCTTAGCTGTATTTGGCAAAACTTTTAAGAATTTTGGTCCTCAATGCTCTTCAACTTCGTACTTTATTTGGCCTTTTTAACTTTTTTGGATTCGAGCGTCACTGATGAGTCTTTTGTGGACGAAACGCGCGTCTGACGTATATACTAAATTTAGTCTTGGTATCTATGATGAGTTTATTTGTAGTCATTAAATATAACTCTTGATTCAGTTAGAATGAAGGTTGACACCTATTAAAACATTTAAAGCTGCTGCATTTGTTTACACCTGTCCTAAGTCAGGAACCTGATATTAGGTGGTTGTCGTTGGTTGATGAGAATCATGCGTGTTTCTCGGTTCTTGTTTTGTATGTACGTAAGACTGTTTGTGTTCCTTTTTGAATGGTTTAACACTTTCAAATGTTGGGCCCTATATAGCTTGCTGTTCGGTGTGAGCAAACTCCGAGTTACCAGTCGTACTTTTACATATAATGATAAACTTTTACAAAATGTGACTTGGATGGAGTGTTGTCTCATTGGCACTCATTCAACTTCTTCTAACATCTATTGTCGATTAATTTTTTTAAATGTTTATATTTACCATAAATTAAAGTAGAGTAATAATGTGATCAAATTGCGCTCTTTGTTTGCAAACAAATGCAGCTGGTTTATACGTTTTAATGGGTATCCACCTTCAACCTTACCCGAAACAATTATATTAGATCACAACATAGAAAGACATACTATAAAATTTCAATTGAAACTGCTAAGACCTATCAAAAGACATATAATAAAACGTGACCATACTCTGAACGAATAAAATTTATCTATGCCACAAAATCAAAAACAAAAAAATAAAGGGGTATACAAATTAAGGCATTAGTAGTATACAGCTTTGGAATGTTATATAATTACAGTAGGTAAAACATAACCTTAAACAATCACCATTGCCTCCAAATAGAAAATGTTACACGTGTGAAAGAAAATGATTTTGTTGTAAGGTGAATAACGGATATATGTGTTTGTTTTTAGTATGGCAAACAGAATTGAAAATGTATAGTCATACTTAACACTTTTCAAAGCTGGTATATATTATAATTAGAGAGACACTTCAAAATCAAAATAGACAATAAATACTGTACTTTTACTAAATACAAGATAATATAATCAAAATGTTATGATGGCAAATTTCTGCATAACATTTTACCAACCAAACAATTACTATTTTCTTGGAAAATTATACACATTCTGCTATGCAATACTTGCAATGTCATCAAAGATTATTAACATTATTTTTTTACAAGCAAATGTTTTTAATCATTTTGGTATTGAATAAGACGATTACTTGATAAACTTGAAATAGGACATCATATAATATAGACAGGGTTTTCGATATCACAAGCTAGTTAAGCATTTTCTAAATTTGATCATCGGTACAAGGATGACATCCTTTATCACTGAATTAGTATATATATACAACTCGTCTAAACATCAACCCAACAATGTTAGATCTGTAAATTTGCTTTCGCAAATTTTTGGTTCTTCCCTCGCCGGGATTCGAACCCATGCTACCGTGATATCGTGACACCAAATCGCCTGCACTGCAGCCGTCCCGCTAGACCACACGACCACCTGGGCTCTCAAAATAAAGAGCTTTCGGTGGCCATATGTTACCTTTCCACGTCAGTTTTAATCTAGCGGCGTACTACAGTACATGATATATAAGGCATGACGATGTTATATATATATATATATATAAACGAGTCTAAATTGAAGACTACGTTCAAACCTATGATTGCGTTGGATAAAAACCGCAATTTTTATACGTGTGCATGTCAAACAAATTTCGTTGTAGAAGGGTCTAAAAACAGCACAAACAACATTTTCCAAAAGACCAAAAATGTGAAAAAGTATATTTAAACAAAACGCATTTGACTAACAGGTCGAACAACTGATGTTCTTAAACCCTGCTGACTGCCATTGATGATTGCCAAATAAAATTGTGTGTAATTATGTGCCAGCTGAGGCACGCTCCGGGGTGCGTGAGTTACTAGCTTCAGTGAAGACCCATTGGAGGCCTTTCGCTGTTGTCTACTCTATGGTAGGGTAATTTTCTTGAAGTACCAATTTGTATATTTTTTTCTTCTTACCGTATAATTCTCTGCAATATGCTTTAATCACATTTTATAAAATTAATTAAAATTTGTATGCGGATAACCTACTTTTTGAAAAATATCTCATTTGATTTTTTTAACATCTGCCCACATAACCTTTAAGTTGTTAAATTCTAGAAAAGACATAGAAACATTGCTTTAATAAATGGATCTATCCGCGTTAGATTTATAACATGTGTCATGCATAGCAAACTCGTTGCAAATAGCTTTCTACGTGGTGTTTTGATTGGACCACAGAAGGTGAAAACTAAACTGATGTCTATGATGTAAATACATAATTGTATTGAAAAGATATTATTTGCCCTTCATTTCAAAGTGGGCTTTTACCGAACTGTTGTTTTCTCTTGGTTCCTGCTATTTTTCAAATCTTTCAGCCATTTATAATTAAAATCGTATTTCCTCAAATCGAGGATCATCGTCATTGGTCAGATAAGTATCTTTGTTAAAACCAATTTAAATAACAAAAAACCTAGACCTATTTTTTTAGTTAGTTTTAAACTACTGTACATGTATTTACAAGAACAGCTAGATTTATCGGAAACGTAATTTAAATGGAATTCATTCTATTTTTAAAACCTGTATAATACATTCTTTACATAAATTAATATATCATCAAGACGATCATTTTGAACGGTAAGAAAATAGTTGAATGTACCAATTTTAAATTCTTATCTTAAAAATTCGCTTTCAACTTTCAACATTCGCTTTCAATATTCAATATATCATCTTTCGGATATCAACTTTCAACATTTGGATATTTACTTTCAACATTCGTTTTAAGCATTTAACATTAGTTTTGACATTCAACTTTCGTTTTCAATATTCAACTTTCGTTTTCAATATTCAACAGTCGTTTTAAACATGCGATTTTTGACTTTCAACATTCGATTTTCAACTTTTAACATTTGTTTTCAACATTCAATATCGTTTATTAATTTTGATTTTCAACTTTCGACATTCATTTTAAATATTCGACTTTTCAATTTTTTACATTCGTTTCCAAAATTCGTTCTTATCTTTAAACCTTTGTTTTTAACATCCAACATTCGCTTTCAATATTGATCGGTTTTTTTAACATACGAATCATGACATTCAAGATTCTTTTTCAACATTCAACATTCGTTTTAAACATTCAACCGTCGTTTTCATCTTTCGATTTTCTATTCTAAATATTCATTGTGAACATTCAAACTCGTTTTCACCATTCGTTTGCAACTTTCACCATCCGTTTTCAATATTTAACATTCGCTTTTAACATTCAACATTCGTTTTCGACATTTACCTTTTGAATTTCAACATTCAACTTTCGTTTTCCATATTCAACATTCTTAACATCATTCAACATTCGTTTTCAAATTTGTATTGTAAATGAATTTTCAATTATAGGGGGGAAAAAATCAAAACTTCATAATAAAAGTGGTATAGTGTTTGCCGTAAACGGAGTTCCTATGGGAAATTGCACTACCAATATTTAAAATAAATGCAACCTATATTGGGTGAAAAAAGAGAACATTCAGAATTTGACTAAATTTGCTTTATCATACGGAATGCAAAAAAATTAAGCTAAATATGACGTTTTATGAATATCTCATGAAAATTGATAGAATCCTGGGCCCTAAGTATGAAAAATTAAAAATTAACTGTTTACAGTATGCATAGTTTACTTCATGTCCTGAATACAAAAAAATCTTAATATTTGCATATATATAAGTAACATTGTTAAGAAGTGCTTATATTTGCTTTTTGCAGTCATTGAAACTCAAAGATCCTTCCTGAATATTATTTATGGGGTGTTTGTGTTCTTTAGATAACCCGAAGTAAGCCATTATACCTTAATATACTTTTTTGTCACCACGACATAAAAAATATAAGCTAGCAATACAAAGATATCTCAACAAAACTCACAATAGTGTGTTCTATCCTGAATATGTTCTTAATATTCAAAATTGCTAGAAACAGAAAATTTGAGGCCCCAGTGGCAACAAATATAGAAAACTGCCTACCCCCTGGGCCAAAAAAACAAATAATTTTACTTGTAAATGCTATTATTTTATGATATTAAAGTTTTTGATATAGAAAACAATAAGTGTGCTTGGTATTTATGCAATAATACGATGTTTGCAGTAATCTCTTTAACATTTTAAGTGAATTTATATCTGAAACTGCGTCCATACACTCATTATAAATATCAGGATTTAGATTTTATATTTACGCCAGACGTTCGTTTAGTGTACTCATCTGTGACACTCAGACAAAAAAGCCAAATGAAGTACAAATTTGAAGAGCAGTGTTGAGGACAGATATTCCTAAACGTTTTGCCAAATACAAGTAAGGTAATCTATTCCTGAGGTAGAAAAGCCTTAGTATTTCAAAAATTCAAAAGTTTTGTAAACAGTTAATTTATAAATATGACCATATTAATGATAATTTATGTCAGCACAGAAGTGCTGACTATTAGGCTGGTGATACCCTCCGGGGAAATAAAAATCCACCACCATTGGCATTGACCCAGTGGTTGTATATAAACTCATCATAGATATCAGAATTTTAAGGAGTAGGTTCGATAAGGCCTTAAAATGGCCCTTCTTTTCAACTTAAATTTCAAATTAGGATTTGCATTGTTAATATATACAGAAATGCAACATAAACTCTTAACGGGAGGGCTTGTATTTCATCTTCATATCATGAAGACATAATCTTTCAATCAGTTAGTAGTTCTTTGTTAATTTATGTATCTTTTGTTTTTGCTTATTTTCCTTAGTTACCTATTCCAACATAAGACTCGCGCTTCATTTAAACTGAGTTTTAATGTGCTATGAGTTTCTTTATTTTACATTTGCTAGTGGTAAAGGGGAGGACTGATATCTCACAAAACATGTTAAAATCCGTCATTGTGTGCGCCTGTCCCTAGTCAGGACACTTGGCCTCTGTAAGTCTAGTTTTTAATTTAGTTAATTTTTATGCTTTAGAGTTAAGAATTGCGTCCACTGTCCTTAGAATGAAATTTTCTTTAAGAATCCTTGTTGAAGACCCACCGGTGGACTTAGGCTGTTTGTTGTTTTAATTTTTGGTCAGGTTGTTGTCTCTTGCAATTCTCAAATTCATTGACCAAATAAATTGGTATATATCACTTCATTTTGAAGCTCGGGTACCCTATTTGGCTGGAACTAGGAAGAGTTCTCTGAAAGGGTCATCAAAGCCGCACAGATTACAGGACATATTAATTAGATTGGTTTATAACCATTTCACACAAGATGACACGCTCCTATAACATTACGTGTGTAGTGTAAACGGGAAATGATACTTAGAAGTAAATTGTTGGTAACTTTTCAATTATCAAACGTTTCCTAAATGATACATTTTTCTAGTTTCGATTTTAAGGCAGAAGTTAAAGTATTAACAATGTTTTATAAATTTAAAACGAAGTCATATTACGGATACCAGACTATTGATTAAAATTGTATGCTGCCCTCTAAACATAAATCCAATCCCTTTCCCCTCGTATTTGTAAATTTCGTCGACTGATTAAACTTGTTTTCAGATGTATTCTCTGTCATTATATAACAGTAAGGCTACTAATAACAACCATAGAATATTTCAATAATTTGAACTGCCAAAGAATAAATGTTATTTACATCAAAGAATGTTCGGTTTTTTTACTTCAAATTTGTTCATGAATCAAAACAGTATCCACAAACTTCTGCCAAGGCAATACTCCAGGAAACCACCTCACCCAGATGAAATGTTATCATAGTATTTTGGTAAATGCCATTTTAAAAGCATTTTGTTTATTCATTTCAAAGCTAAATATCATTTGAGACAAATACATGTTTTGAAGACTAAGCTGATAGTTTCTGATTTTATATTAACTTTTCTGAGTTTCACAAACTAGTACTGCATATTACATCTCTGTATTGTCGAAGAGTGTTTGTTGACTTATAGCTATATTTTTCTGCTTGGTTTCTGATTTACGAACTCCTTATCTAACTTAAATCTCGTTCGGTTAAGTGGTATTTGTCTCCAGTATATCTGTTGTTAATTTTTTTGTCAGGAACAACGTATTATTTGCACAAAAACTACTGTTATGTTATTTCATACATCAATTAGATAGAAATACTAGAAAAGTGTTTGTTTCTTTCTGCAGTTGGATAGTTCAAAGAATAAATACGAAAAATAGTATAACTTCATGCACAAAGTTAAATCAGTGATTGTTTTGATACATTATTCAATGATTAAACTTTCTTCGGTCATCAAGATCTGCAACAAACATCACAGGTTCAGTTACGGACAAGAACACAAGGCGAAAAGGAGACCTTGAAGGAGTGGGCGGAACAACTGTTGTCTCTTGCCACTAAAGCCTACACAGCAAATACAGATATATCTTCTACATTTATGTTATGAAGGTATGCTACAAGGAGGCATCAATGTTCTATGTGCAACGCTTCTGGTTCTTAGGTTTGAGCATAGCAGTGCAGAAATAAATCATTTAAGTAAGTTATGTTTATTCAAGTATTGTAAACTATGTATTCTCAAATTAAGTATAGTCATTTGTATTCAAAAGAATATTTTTTTAGTAGAGATTGATGACAATCGTTTGATATGAGGTCACGAGATAATTTTCAACTAAATTCACTAACAATCGTAAATGGTTCAATGAAATTTTTTTTTTTTTTAAACCCATTACGCTTGATAATTTCTGGCAAATATCTGTTTTAGCGGATGTTACTAAATATGTACTGGTTCAAGCTTGTCTGTTTCACGTGAATGCCAACACATGTTCGTAAAACTAATCAATGATAATATTTCTTCAATCGTCCTCTCATAAAAGCGAGGCAACAGAATTCTGAAAATTTTTACATTGACAATTAATATCAATCAATTTGATTTACTATTCTTAAATATACATTTTGTAACTTGGTTAACTGGGAAATGCAACTTGGAACTTAAAAATGTTGAGTCGGAACCGTGAAATGTTAACTGGAAGTGCAAAATGTTGTTTGAAATATAAAATGGCATGTTTAAAGAGTGAACTGTGTGTTTTCAATTGTAAAATGTCGAGTGTGAAGAGAACAATGTCAAAATGCAATTGATAAAAAGTTAAATTCAAAATAACACTGAACTCTGAGGAAAATTTGAAAACGAAAAGTCCTTTATCAATTGGCGAATTCAAATGATAAAACACATCTTAATAAGGATAACAACTGATATTTTCCAGACATGGTTCAGGCATTTTCCTCTGTAGAAAATGTAGGATTAAACCTGTTTTTTAGCTACCTAAACCTCGTATTTGTATGAAAGTTGCATAAAACTTCATTATATTAAAAACAATGTTTACACAAAACAAACAGACGTAAAAGGCTCCGTGTTGAAGGCTGTACCTTGTCCTATAATGATTTAATTAATACTTAGATAGAGAGTTGTCGTATGGGCACTCACACATCTTCCTATATCTATAAAAGGATACTTGTACAAAAAAGTGTTACATCAGTCAACATTGTGTTATAATTCTAATCGCTATGAAAACAACCAAATATATAACAAAGAAGCATAAAAGACATGTGTACTTAAGCAAGAAATTCCAACTTGGGAATGAGGAATGTCAATTTTGAAAAGAAGTAATATCACCTTGAACCTGTTGGAAGTGAGAATTGTTAAATTGCAAAGTAGAAATCTTAACAGCAACAAATGTTCGTAGATAACATAACATTAACATTCCCATGTACCAATTTTGATTTATATGATGGCTCGTTTCGAGGCTGACACATTTCACCTAAGGGATTAAATTTTCATACAATAAAACGAAGAGCGTCTAAATTTTTCTGCACGTTTGCATAAAAAATATTCTAGCACATATCTTATTTCTTCACGTCAAATTCTCTACAAATGACGAACTTTACAATTATATAATTATTTCTCCATGATTTCTATATCTTTATTATTTGGTCTTCTGTCCTTCAAATCAGCACAAATGATCTAGCACAGCTACATGATAAAAAAGGTAGCATGCATAATGTTTCTACTCATTACATTTTAGTACAACACATTCAAGAGCATTAGCGATGTTTACATAAATCGTAAGTCTGTGGACGCATTTCCGTTTTTATAATGCTCATTTGTTAATTTTTTTTAGTTTTTGGTTAACAAAAAATATTACAGCAACCCAATGAAACAAATAATTGAATTGCATCCGGAAGTCATCTGACATACAACAACAATAATCAGTTATATAGAACTTTTCTAGCTCTCAATCGCCTCGGTTGTATAAAATACATCTAGCCCTCAATCCCCCCGGTTGTATGAAATATTTTTAGCCATCAATCGCCTTGGAACTAGTTTATAAAGAGTTAGGCAGAACTATAATTATCTATCATCTACACAACATTCATCAGGTATATTAAATGGTTAGACATACATGTATATATTTTTTTAGTTAACTGACATGCTATCTCCAGACCTCAATTAGACTGATTGTAAGTGTATGTCTTCGTCATATGAATATTAGGCACAATCCCTCCCGTTAGGGGTTTAGTATCATACTATCATAAAATATATGAAAAGAACATAAGACTTGTCATGCCAAAAACTGTTTTTTTTTAAATAATGTGTTTAGTTCCGATGCAAAGACCCTATAATTGAATCAATATTAAAAACTAAATATGCAGGCTTTAATGACCTGCCAACAGTATCGTAACTATATCCCTTCTTAATAAGTCTTTGTAAAGGTTTTGCAAGAATTTGAGGCGAATACTGACATTTTTGTGCTTTGTAAAGAATACTGCTTTAAAAGATTTTATATGAAATACCTGAATGTATAATATGTCTGCATTTTGAGTTATATTTACAAATTATTTCCTCATACCGATGATAAAATTTAGTAAATGTTTTGACTTGTTTGTGATATCGAAAAAGCCTGGTGTAATAATTTTTCAGTAATACATAAATTTCTCTCTATAAAATCTAATACGTTGTTACATACATGAGTTCATCAATGAACCAGGAATCGTTATTTATTCAATATTTGAAAGATGTTAATGTTATTGTCAACTCTGACACTTCGAGTGTGTACCAAATCTTTTAAACTTTCAAAAACAAAGTGGTTTGTATGCTGAACATTTAATCAATGGGTATATTATTTATATATTATATAAATTTATTTTTAGTCAATTGGCAAATATTTAATCCTCCAATTGTGTTCGGCCGAGACGTTGTGTTGTTTTGTAATGCCTCACTCGCAGAAAATTGCTGCACCAATACCGCTACATGGATGAGAGGTTTTGATGTCATTGTCCACCACGGCGCTTCTACAAACTATTCTAAATACATCGAGGAGAAACAAAGTAATGGATTTTTATTGATCATCAAAAACTTTGATGAATATGATATTAACCAGCAGTACACATGTCTTTACGACTTTTCCTCATACAGTGCAGTTATACGAATAGACCTACACAATTTTAAATGCAAGTATACTGAATGTAATTGCAACTTTGAATCGTTATGCAATTTGCGTTTGTTTATATTTTTGTATACAACGAGGCGTAACAAATATCAATACCTTTTTGGATAATTCTTTAATTCACAAAATAGGTGTTTGTTCTAGAATGTTGTCTGTTATTGATTTATCAACATATAATTGGTTCGTTCAAATACTGTTTTACTCGGCTTTACAAATCAATATATCAAGCGTTAACATAATGAACACGAGTTTAAATACGCCTTGATAAAACACAGCAAGGTCATTTCATTAATCTAACTGTTCTCATCATTCATCATTCTTGATTCTTAATGTTCAAATTATTTACGAAATATTTTTTTTCCAGATATTCCAAATAAAGATGAATTCAAAGCAAACATAAATAAAACTTCGGATTTCGAATTTTTTGCTGATGTTAGTTTTTTAAAAGTGTACCCACTGCCGGACTGCATTTTAGTCGCAAATGTATGTAAAATATACTTATATAGTTTTAATCCTATTCGTCCATTGATAAGATATAACTCCTACAAGCAACTTGAGATTCCTTTATAGATAATGACTCAAAACACAAAGGCAACGCTAGATCTACTTTGCTTCTTTCAAAATAAAACATCCTTAATAATTTTGAACGGATGATTATCATTTTACAAAAGTCGAAATAATTATGAAGTGTATCATCCCTTTAGCCTATTCTTAGATATTAAAATTTATTCTTTTTTAACTTATATATAAAATGTTGTTTTTTATGATATTGCTCTAAAACATTGTGTTTATTTATACATTGTAGTAATGCATTCCTTGTCTATACTCGAAGATGTTTTATTTACCTATAGCTATCAATTGATATACATGTACATGTATGCCTTGTTTTTCATTTATTTTGAACGATATTTCGGTAAGAATGTGTGATGAGAAACCTAGAAGAAAAATCAAAACTATAACTTCATGAAAATCACACAAAAAATTGCTTACCCCCACCAAAAAAAATTGCAAAACTACAATGACCTCATTTGTGGTAGCACCAATTCATATCTTGATGATCATGCTACAGAATGCATGATGTGTAGCAACAAAAATGCCACGCCCCGAGGAAAATTTCAAACGGAATTTCCATAATCAAATGGCCAATCAAAAGCTCAAATATATCAATTATTTGGATAACAACTGTCATATTCCTGACTTGGTACATACATTTTCGTTGGCTAATCCCCTTACTTGTATGACGGTCACATAATTGCTACAAGATTGACAACAATGAGTGAACAAAACAAACAGAAATAATAAGTAAAAAGGTGAATAAATACTTGTACCGTAGTCGACATCGTATTATGGTCTTAATCAAAATAAATCAAACACATATGTCAACAAAGTAAAACAAGAAAGCACATAGGTCAAAACAAAAGACAGGAATACCAAAATGTACCATTACATAGTAACACATTAATGACTGAATTAACATGTAATAGTAGCCAGCCATGTCAGATGGACACTACCAAAAATTGACTAAACGGCAAAAGTGATAATTTACAAAAACAAATAAAAAAACCAATACAACATGAAATTAATGAATAAGATGATAAACAAAATCGATACCTGAAATCTATACTTCACTAACCCTATTTCATCATATATTTGCTAAACCGCTGGAACTTTTACAAATTATCAAGACAAACGTAATTCCTCATTTCAAGATTATTTGTTTGATTTTACGCAAGTTTTTATTGCAACCTTTTTATCTGTTTTTATTTTATCTTTCTGCTCAATATTTTTTGTTTTCTTCAGTGTTTACTTCTGTAAGTTGTGGTGATTTATATATAATGAGACCAAATCTTTGTTTCTTTGAAAACTGTAACAGGATGTGTTATTTCGAATGTCGATTAATATTTTGTTAGCAAGAGAAGATCAACACAAATGTGACAGTAGAAGAAGAAGCAAAAATAGGACACTTCTATCAAATAAAACTACATCTTGTATGCGAGATACACCCCACTGAATGCATGGAAAGTGTTGCAGTATTGTGTAGAATCGGAAAAGATGAGATGGTCGTTCAAAACAGAAGCATTTCAACCTGTCCTGGTATTTCAGTTTCTTATTGTTGTTCACACACGACCTAGTTTACCACGCAATTAAAATTATAAATCGACATAGAAATCTAAAGGTTAAAAACAAATAAAAAACTTAACACAGCTGTTTGGAAACGGTTCTGCCTCAACTATTGACAGCGTGTTAATGGATATACGCTCATTTTTGGTGAAAGTCATATAGGATAATTGATTGATTTTCTTTGATTTACGTCGTGTGATTGATCTGTTGGTTCTGGAAAGTAGTTAGAAGGGGTATATAAAGTGGTTATATATAGATTCAACAACTGCAACAAGTGTATTACGATATTTCTCCACTCGAGACAATTAAATTTTACTATTCAAAGCGCAAGGTCTGACGACCTTTTTGAATAATAAAACATAACTGTTGAGAAATATCGTAATACAAGAGCTGCAGTGGTGGAATCTGTTTCTCTAATGATTTTTATCCTTCCTTTACAAAGATTTGAGGAACATTGTGTACTTTTGAGTGACGTCATCAGGCATGATCGCCTTTTTCATGAAGTCACAATAAGAAAATTCATAAGAAAACAAGAAAGATTAACGTCATAACTAAATTTCAATGGGTAATTTTCCGAGAACAGATTTTTCACTAGTGAGGAGAATATTTTTCTCACACCGGTCAAGAAATGTAAAAATAGCACAACAATTAGATAAAGTATAATATTTTCTCTATACGAGTCTTTACATTTCACGGTCATAATCCGATTAAACACTCTGCTGCGTATTTATACATTCCTCACAGTCAAACGAATCCCATATTGCTAGAGTGTAACTGTCGGAACGGTTAAGTAAAGGGATTTTCATACATTTGTACGTATAAAACCTTTATAATTTCATAACCGATGAGAAGAAATCCACATTTACCAGAAACTCGATTCTTTCCAAATAAAATATGTAAACGAAACCTTTGTGTACACTATAAAGACAGCAGTCTAACCGCACTAAAGAAACCAAACATTATTTACATCAAATAGTAATACAAAGACAACATGTCTGCATCTATAGCTTTTTAAGAGCAGCATTGGTAACCGCATGTACCTGTATTTTAACTATATCTTCGGTTAAGCTCAAATAAACACGAACGACACGAAAACACACCTGAAACATGAAATATAAAAGAGAAATGCGAGTGCACAGTAAATCGAAAACCTTCAAGTGAAGGTTAGGTCTCATCAAATCTATTATACAGCATTACTGTTTGATAATTTATTTTCTTTCAATTGATTTTGTATATGTGTCAATTATCAAACAGTAAATACTGAATCCTAGACATTGTCTACGAAAAAAAAATATTTTACTCTCTCATACATTTGTACATAAGTAAATATAATCTAGGAACGTTCGTTTTTAATTTTGTATATTTGTCCGCTTTCTGAAAATCAAGGATTGCATTTCAGATGAAATGAAATCAGAAAAGCTTTTTTTTTTCATTACTTTTGAGTTCAAAGTATTCAAAAAAATAAGTTTGAGTTACCAAATCTACAATGTATTTTTATTTCTCACAGATATAAACGACTCGTTAGAGTCTGATAAAAACTCGTCAGATCACCCGATTTTGGTAGTATTTATATTTTCCGGTCTACTTCTATTTTCAACTCTCATCATAGTATTTGTGTTAATGTGGAAGAAAAGGAAACGTTCCAGTAGAACAATATTTTCAAGTTTAGAAGGTAATGGTGATCAAAATATATGAACAGTTCATATTCAAAATTATACAAATAAGTGTTACATGGAACATCATGTTGGTGTTTTTAAATATGATTTCTGTTCATAGCCATTGGTATTGCATATAAAAAGTACATCCATTTCATACCATTTCAGGAAGAGTAATTGTCAATAATGGTATCTTTTCTATTTCGTTTATAATTTTTACAATACGAAATATTGAAAATGTGAAATTCCTTTAGGTTAAGGTATACATGTTTTTTTTATCTAACAAATGTATGTTTTTGTTTCTTTTCAAGTTTAACAGATCAAATTATAATGCATTTGTCAATTTATTAATCGTCACCAACATCGTCTTTAAATATGATCAATTATTCTGATTAGTTTATTCACTTATATAGTTTTTACGATTAGAATTTAAAATATTATAGAAAATGGAAGATGTATGCTAACCAATTAGCTAGAAACCAAATAGCAAATATGCTAACAACTATATCTTACCTTAAGACATTTCAAAATGAGACAAAATTCACCCATAGTAAAAAAGTAAAGAGCGTCGAAAATAACAAACGTTAAAATAGTCGTTAATAAAAAATTAAAGAGACAAAATTCAAGATCAATATTTAAATGCTCAATTTATTTTTCCCCTTTCGATATTTTGTTTTAATGTGTTTTCAATTTTAAAAAAATAGAAATAAGACGTTGTCGGATAATTTATGATGAGAAAACTCTCCAACAAAGACGTTAACAGCTCTAAGTAATCAAATGATTAACATTAATACTACCTCATCCGTTGAGATTGTTTTATATTAGCGTTCACTAATTACAAAAAATGTTTTGCATTTTATCTTCGGATTTCGTTAATTATAAGTCTGGTATATTAATGATTCTTTACAAACACTGTATGGATGCAATTGCAGATGGATGATTTGTTCCTGGGAATAACACCAGCCTAGTAGTACATACTGCTTAGTTGAAGATAATCACATTTATGTAGTTACGTTTTATGAACTCAATGTTACAAAATATTGAATTAACTTAAACTTGAAGTGTAACACTGACGAGACTTAAAAACACGAGATGCATGTATTAAGTTTCAAAGTATAAGCCTTGTATCTTTGATGAATACTCCCATCTTTATTTTGTATATCTATTCAGAGTGTTTATTATAGTGCTTTATTTAATTGAGAACACTTACACTTCAAACATAAATAAGGGACCAGTAATCATGAGCAAATTTACATCAATTAATGATTGTGATTAAATTCAAAGAACATTTACAATGTTATGCAGGCAGTGTCGCAAATTCAACAAGGTCAGAACGTTGCTGTGTAAGGTTTTGGGAGACGAGAGATTGTTATGGTGAAGAATCTGAAAAGATTCCACTTCTCGGGAGTAATTCAGGTAGTTTAAACAATGCTTCTTAGACAATTGTACAATCGTTGATGTTGATTAATCAATTTTACATGTACTTCTGTTCACACATACGTTTAACCCAAATCTATTTTATTGTTATACACATTTTGATTAAGGGCATGCGATGTCATACGATATCATACAGTTCTGATCCCATATTAAAATTATGCTGACGATTTGCATATTATTTTTTTGCCTGAATAAAGCAACTATAAAATAAACAAATATGTGTCCCAAGTACACGGATGCCCTATCCACACTATCTCATTTTCTTTGTTCAGTGGATCCTGAACTTTGGCCAACTTTGACCAAAACATTAGACTTAACTTTGCATTATCATTTTCCATGTTCAGTGGACCGAATTAATTTTATAAAGATGATATCATAGGAAACATGTTTACTCAGTTTCAAGTTGATTGGACTTCAACTTCATCAAAAACTACCTCGACCAAAAATGGGGCATAAATATATACCTTTATGGGCTCTGTTTTAGTAAAAGTAGGTCAAAATTTTGTGTACTGGCTTAAAATTAGGTTTTGTGAACTTAATTTTTATTTCGACAGTAATAAATAACTTTTTAAAATAACACAAGCTGTTTTTGTAAAATTATTTGTGCAGTTTGTTTTTCAAATAACTTCTTTTGATCAAATGTTCACGAATGTAGAAAAAAACCGTCATGTTTTGCTGTATATTTATCAAACTAAAAAAAAATTGCACTGTTTACGTTTTCATGAAAATGGGCACATATAATCTTCTTACATAATCAAACCAATTGGTATTTTGTAAAAGAATGGTCCATGAACTTGTTCGAGTTAGATAAGTTTGATTGATAAAAATCAGTCGAAAATTGATTTTTTTCCCGATAAGTAATAGTTTGAAGTCGCGAAAATAACAATTTACGTTAGCAACGTCATAATCTCTATTAACTGTACTGTATATGCTTAAGGAAGTACTAAGGTGAGTTATTGCAATTTGTGTCAAATGTTCGGACTCCTTTGTGTTTTTCCATTCAATATAATGTAAAATATTTTGCCCCATAACATCCATCTATTTTTTCATATAAGACTTAATAGCTCATGAAAGGTCATTTACCAAAAGTTAAGAAGATTCTTAATTTTCTCTCTTTTGTTTTGAGACCTTATAATACCAATGCAAATATAAGGTAAAAGTTCGAGTCAGTCATTTCCCGCCATATTTTAAATCTCAAATATCTCGAAAAGGAGGTCCATGACCTATCAATATTTTTAGCTTTAAATAACTGCCACTTTACTTATCCCTTTTAGCTTGTGTATTCCTCAATGCCTATGCTGATAATAAAAAGTATGAAGTATGCACATAAGTCTATTATTATTTTAGTTGCTTATTATTTCATGTATTTATTGTTTGAATGTTTATCTTATCAATTAGAAATCATCGTAAAATAACTCCAATAATAACATTGGAAAATCTTCTAAAAAGGTTAACATAATAGAATGTATGCATTGATGTTTTGACATTTCAAGTTAGAATTATGTTACTTCAGGTGAGAAACTCGATTGACAAATGACACCGACATATTTTTTAGATTATTATTTAACGATTAAAAAAATCTAGTTCACTGATTTATACTTTAACAATTGGAAGTAAATCTGACAGATTAACGATAACCACTGATAACATATTTCTGATTTGGGAAATGCAAAAAAAAAATGAGGTAACTTTTGAATTGATAAACCGTCCACCTAGTCTTAAAATACTTTGTTAAGATAGCACTAGGCAGTTAGTAAAACACCTTATGACTGAAGTTCATAGTTTTGACCACCATCTTTCCTCTACTTCCTAACAAATTAATCTTACGGTGTGTGTCAAAGAAGTATATGTTAAGGGAAAAAGCTTCTGCCGTAGATTTGTATTAGTAAACATGGTAAACACATGACATGTATTTGCCTTAGCTGCATTTGGCAAAACTTTAGGAATTTTTAATCCTCAATGTCCAACAACGTCGTACAATATTTGTTATTTGTAACTGATTTTAAATTCGCGTCTGGTGCTTATATCAATTTTCAATCCTGGTTTCTATTTTGAATTTGATTGTAACAAAAGAGTGAAATGGTGTTGTGTGTAGTAACCATGATCAGTTTTATCTAAAAGTTGAATTTATAACAAAATGATAGAAAACAAGAAGTTCTGATTTTATAGTTATGTGTCATAATTTGATCTTTTTTCATATTATTATTTATTTTTAGATATACTTAACAATGATCGATGTTACGATACTTATGAAGAGGATCAGACAAATGGTAATATAATGAATTAATAAAATAACGTCAAAGTTACAGGACTACTTTCAAATATTCTCAAGAGTTTTGTCTGGTCACAAGCTCCATTATATGCAAAGCAGCAAGTAAAAACTGTATGTCTCATATAAAGACATGTTTTAAAGTTTGTGTGTAGTTCGTTGATTTTTTTATTTAATATTCAATATCAACCCGGGCGCTGGAAGGCAGTAGATATTAAGAATGTCTTAGTAATCAATTAATTAAGAAAAAGTATTAAAAAGAATATTCATGGTGAATAATACACAAAAAAACAGTTAAAGTCTGAAATAGCCTATATCTGAACTCGACTGTACTGATTTTTCTCGACCTGTCTGAATTAGTCTGACACTTAATAGATAATACTCGGCTGTAGTCTGAACCATACTTGATGGTCTGAACTTGTAGTTAATAAGTTTAAACGCGTCTGAATCATGCTCAACCTATTCTGAACCATACTCGACCTAGTGTGAACCATACTCGACCAAATCTAAACCAGATTCGACCAAGTCTTAACCAACCTAGACCTGATTTTTTTCTTGTATCAATACATTGCATTGTATCAATTTAGGAACTGGAAATTTAAACAATTACAAAGTATAAATGTATTCATTATAGCATTTAAACCAACATTTCCCAATAAACATATATTTATTATTTCAAAACCATATTTATCATTTATACATCTATATATAACCCTTAAAGTAAAAGTAAAACAAGCTGATCAAATTTTCTCAAAATTGAAATTTGACTTATATTTTCAATGTTATATTATCAATTTTGAATCTTGCAGATATATGTTAAGATTTGATACTGGACCATTTTAAGAATTTAAACTTAATTAGCTTAGTATAGATTTAGGGTTTCAGTTGAGTAAAGTTAAAAAAAAATGCAGTGAATTTTTGTTTTTATAATTAAATACATTTACATGTAAAATAGTATATAAAGCAATTATAAAAAAAGACTTCTTTGAATAGTTTTGTTGAACCATGAATTTATAAAATCATTATAAATAAACTTAACAATTCTTGATAAACTTTTAAAAAATAAAATGTGTTCCGAAAGTGCATTGATTTGAAACAAAAATATATTTCATTTGAATTCAAATATTTTTTGTCAAAATTAAAGACTATGGCTTACAAGAAGCACTTCACAGATTAATTTCATTAGTGTGTTTTAACAGATGAAAAGAAAACCATACTTATCTGAAACTCGTGTATTGGTGAATTCAATAGGCTTTGTGATTTAAGTTGTACAGGATGTTGTAATTTTGCATGAATGTTATTTAGAATTTAATATATTCTGACCAGGTGTGAGATGTTTAATGAGTTTTCCCCAAGCAGGAGGTATTTATTTATACAATTATCATGATTATCAGAAAAACATTTTTATTTATTTATTTATTCAATTTTTTATTTTTATTTCAATATGATATAAATTACATATAATATATCCAAAATTATAATAAAATGTATATAATACTATTATAAGGTTGAACATTTTAAGTGATTTGTGGCTGTTGCTACGAATGTAGGACATATATTTATTTTTATATATGAAGCAACTCTATAATAAACATGTATTCAATACATATCTATAAGGATTAAATAATTGTTATGAAAACAAAATATCAAAGTGAACTTGATACTAAAATGACTTCAGTCTGCCAAGAAATATTTATCCTTCGCTTGATAAAATTCTGATAAATTTTCATTTTTCAAGGCTTATGAATAATTGCATACACTTAACGATAAATATATGTTACAAAACGAAAATATTTCAAGATCTTTCTCTCATATATCTAAACACTTGTCAACGAATTATTTGTAACTTTTTGTCCTGCAACTTTTCGGTCCGCTTACCGTTGCTACATATACCTCATTAAAAGATAATAATGTTACTACAGTATGGAACCATAAAACCTAGTATGTAAATTTTTATTAAGACATTTTGATAAATTAAGATTTAAAAAAAAAAATGCCCAACAAGAAGCACCCAAATAAGGTTTTATTACCTTCAGTATATGTGTAGTTTTAGGTAAAAGAAAATATTTTATTTAAATATAATGTTCCATTGCTCATAGGAACATAACCATCACTGGAATATAACAAATCAAATGTTTACCCTTATTCTTCCTATGCACAAGCTTTAGTAACCATGAAACCATTTTCAAAATATTCGATAGAAACACCAAATAACAACATAATGGTTCTTTGAAACACCCAATATATATGTATATGACAATTTTTTTTATATATAAATGTCAAATTCAAGGGATTATTTATTTCGACCATTTTTTGTATGCAACCGTATGGGACGTACTATGATTTGGTGGTATTGCACCTTATAGTAGTGATGAAGGGATAAATTGATTAAAATAGTAACTTCAATTGTAACCATTGAATAGAAAAACGTTTCTAAGTTTATAGTATTTCAATCGATTAAGTTTCGATTGATTCAATAACATGACCACGCCTGATATGTACAGATTTTGACGATTGAGAATTTATTAACGTGTGAAAAATATCTAATAAAGAAGATGTTGTATGAGGGCCAAGAAGACAACTCTCCATCCAAGTTACAATTTGTAACAGTAAACCATTATAGGTCAAGGTACGGTCTGCAACACGGTGCTGTGGCTAACACCAAACTTCAAACTATAAAAGTCCCAAAAAGTACTACTATTAAAGCGTTCAGACAAAAAGCTTATGGTCTATTTTTTTAAAAAACCAAGAACCTTGAAAAACAGGAACATATATGTCCAGAGCACTTAGTAATCTAAAGTACAAAGGACAAACCCGCCTTCATTCTTTATGAAATTTGGTCAAGAAAAAATAAGATTCAGGAACATTGCGTACTAAATTATAATCCTGTTACCTAGTTAGTAATCCTCTTCAGGAACTATTTGTCTACAATTGTACATTGAATTCAAAGTGCCAGTTTTATCTTCAAAATGTATTGCAAAAAATCTACCAAGTATCACTTATATCAAATGACTGTCATGATCGTACATTATCTTAAACAATTTGCTTACAGTAAAGCTGTATAGACAAAACAAACTGATAAAACAATTTTTTTTCCAAAATTGTCATATTTAATATATGCGTGGAAACACTTTTCTGGTTGATAACTCGAAATCCAATGGCTGTTTGGTCGATGCACTAGTATTTGATAGACCGCTATGATGTTTTGATCTTAATGAAAATTAAACTTAACTATAAAACAGTTTTATGCAATATACCTTTAATATCAAACTAGCATTTATAAGAATCCATGCATACCGATGACAAAAAGTTTTCCAAAATTGGTTTATGCCATTTAATTTAGCTTTAAGTATGCCTTACTTAAATACGTTTAAAAATCAAAAACGGATATCAAATGCCTGTGGCCTTTTACTGAATTATGTTCTGATAATCTAGCATTTTCTGTTCGTCTTATCACACATTGTAGCTATAGTTTTTTTCTCATATCACTAGAGTGTCTGTTTTTTTTATTTGTATATCACGCCTTGATTTCATTTTATTAATTAACTTCTATTGATTACAAAAAGAAAATCGAGATTCATGTTATTAGGTAATGGGTTATTTTCGAGGACAACAAAAGCATATCCGATTTCTTATAGAAGTCCTACTCTTTGAACTATGAGTATCTTTTTAAATCTATCGAATATTCAAATTTTAATTACTCTTTTGCTTCAAACATTTTTTTTAATATCGAATATCCCGTTAGCAACCAAGAGTTCCAAATGGTGAAGTTGAAATCATCCCTAGGTGAATTTTACGAACGCCATCACGAGTTAGTTGACCGTTATAGAATAACCGTTTCACAAATGTTAAAGGATATGTTCTTTATGCCTTAATTACAATCCACTTCCTTTCATGAATGTGACCTACCGAATTGTACTAATTACCGGATTATTTTTTATTATATTAGCAACACGATGGGTGCCACATGTAGAGTAGAATCTGCTCACCCTTCTGGAGTGACTGAGATCCCACTTGTTTTTGATGGGGTTCGTGTTGTTTATTCTTTAGTTTTCTATCTTGTGTCATGTGTACCATTGTTTGTCTGTTTGTCTTTCGCATTTTTGGCCATGACGTGGTCAGTGTATTTTAGATTTATGAGTTTGAATGTCCCTTTGGTATATGTCGTCCCTATTTGATATTAATTAACGAATATGAAACTAGCCGAAACCTTTACATAGTTAAATGAAACATAAATATTTTTAATGAAAATTTAGAAAATCGAACATCCGCCGTTATATTCAAGAAATGAAGTAACGCAACACTATCTATAATTTTTTTTTTAATTTTAACATATATGTTAACATTTGCTTTCTTTTGTTTAAAATATACTAAAAGTCAGTCTGGGAAATAAAGTTACTAATCAATGTATCGATTACACAGCTTTGTCCAAGACTAATGAAAGTTGCTTGGTGGATTTAATAACACAATGGCAAATCGCCTCTCTTAATGTGGTATGGGTGTCTTCCTCCATCCTGGATTGTAAAAAACAGAGAACCAAAGGTCCATATTTTTTTTTATCAAATTACCAAAATTTTATGCAGGAATGCAGATATTTAATGTGAATTTTCATTTAAAAGAACCAATTTATAAGAATATAACTTATAAGTATTAAGAGCAATTCTCTATAAAGATCAAATATTTTTGCAAATGTTGATTATTCATTATTAATTAGTTGTTTTAATTATTTTTTTAAAATTGTCATTTTCAGGGGAGGTAACTCTTAAAGGGTACATTTTCTGAAGGATTCTACATGGAATTTTCCTATTTTGTATTTTAGCGGGAAAAAACGTACGGTGACCCTATCTTTTCTTTTGATATTCTTAAATCATCGTCTGAAAACTATCTTTTCCTTAAGTATTTTACAATTCTATCATTTTGTTTAGTTTTTAATCACAAAATGGTGTTTTTTGCTGTATAATCCATACAAAATGTGTCATTTTGTCACGTCCTGTAGCTTGGGAAAATGCACGGTGACCTATCATTTTTATTATATTTTTCAACATACTTCAATAGATACTACGTTTTGGCAAAGTATAAACAAATTCTATCATTTTTATTTTAGACTCCCATACCACCTTAAGCATGTGTGTACGTAAGTGAAGAATATTTTTTTTGCATTTGTATATTCATACTAAATGATTTCTCGTATAACTCATATATAAATCAAGCGAATATTTCTTTGAAAATACACGAAACCATAATGTGCTCTTGCTAATGATATCATCAATAAATAAGCACTTGTAGTTTTATCTTTTATCTCTGAATACAAACAGGAATTGATATATAAGAGTTATACGATAAATCATTATGGTATAATCGTATAAATGAAAAATAAAAAAATTCTAAACTTACGTACACATGTGCTCAAGAGAGGTGTTTGCAGCCAGAGTAGGGACATGAAGTCTGATAAATCGTATAAATATAGTTTCATGACTTTTGTACATTTTCAATACTTGCTACATGTCTCTGTGTGGATCATAGGTGCCGTGTCTCTCCCTACTCTATTTCAATACAAGACAAGTACTAATCATTCTTAATTTCAAATTAATTATCTCGGTCGAATCAATTCACAGAATACTTATTCCTTTTTAGTTTGTTTTGAATTTGCATTAAATTTTTACCGTTTGATGAAAAGCAAACAATAATCAACCAATCAATCAATCAATCATTGAAGTATTTCTTCCATCCAATATTCATATGGTATGAAATAGTTCTTTACAGTACTTATTAATGCACTTCACTGTTCATTGGGTTGGTTTTACTTTGAATCTCGAACCCCGTTTGTAAATTTGTCCAGTAACTCTTTTTTTTCCCCATAAAGAGTCTTTTCTTCTTGGTTACAAAATTTGCTGATTGTAAAAAATAACTTTTACATTTTATAAAATAACTTGCATAATTAAAAAAACATTAAACAGAATATTTCCATATGCACAATGTTTACAAGATTATGTTTCGTTTCAGTTGCATTTACAAGTCGCGAATGGACTATAATACCAGCACAAAAAGATGAAGATGTCACTGGTATAGTATACCATGGTACTGGACAAGACCAAAGCGACATTCAAAGGCTTATAACAAATTTTAAAATTAATATTGCTTTTCTGTGGAAGTCTGTTCGTCGTTTAAAGGCCTTCAGATATTCACCCAACATGCCAATTGAAGAGGGTAAGTATTGTGTTATATTTAGAATAAGATATAACCAGTTTCATTTTAAAAGTACATATATGAACTCATTGGGACCTCGGTGGACTGTGACTCAAAAAACTTTGACTCATTGTAGACTTTTTTATTCGGTCGTAATTTACCAGAACTAGAAGATGTGCTTAAAAAGTAAACCTAAAACATTAAAGAAAAGGCAAAACATAAACGCGTTAAACGAACAAATTGGGTGTACATATTTTATTTGAAATATATATTTTTGTCATTATATTTCTCTCACAATTAGAAATATTTAATACAATAGCCGATACTTTAAAAGTCTTAGCTGTAGTACATATATATATATATATTTTTAATTTGAATTATTCTACTCCTCCTATATCATATACACATTGTTTAGTAATTTCGTTTGGTGACACTGATAGGTGACTAGAAATCAACAATAATTATAACGGCACTCATCCTTAAAAATAATACACATCTTCAGCGTCTGGCGTATATACAAAATTTAGTCCGGGTATCTATGATGAGTTTATTCACAACCACTGGGTCGATGCCACTGTTGGTTGAGATATTATTTCCCCGAGTGTATCACAAGCCCAGTAGTCAGCATTTTTGTGCTGGCATGAATTATCATTGATATGGTTATATTTATTAATTTACTGTTTACAAAATATGGAAATTTTTTAAATACTAAGGCTTTTCTAACTCTGGCATAGATTACTTTTGGCTGTTTTTGGCAAAACTTTTAGGAATTTTCGTCCTCAATGCTCTTCAACTTCGTACTTTATTTTGCCTTTTAACTTTTTTAGACTCTAGCGTCACTGATGAGTCTTTTGTAGACGAGAATACACAATTTAGTCCTGGTATCTATGATGAGTTAATCTTCAAATATACTGTCCTTATGCAAATAAAAACGTAAGCTCCGCCCGATGAGTTGAAAAAACACTGGTAATGCCAAAGTCGAAAAATTCATGTAATTATAGTTTTTTTAATCTATTGATTTTCTATGAACTCTTAAAGGCTTTTGTCATTAGATAAAAAAAAAAATCATAAAGACTTACATTTTATAACTGTTGTAAAAGAAGGACGAAGGATACCAAAGGGACAGTTACATTTGCATTTCTAGACGTATTAAAAGTATTATGTAGAACTGCGTTAGTTCATACAAATTTTTTTCATATTTGCACAGGACGTCAAAACAATGTTTCAATTAAAAATTTCGAAGGTAGTCCGTGGTATACAATTTATAAAGCCTAATAAAAAAAAACAGGAACTGAATAACTTTGATATTTGACCTCGACAAATAGCATTTCTTGATAACTAAAATAGGATAAGAGTTTTCCAAAGAGTATCCGAAATACATAGTTGATAAATTAAACAAAATGTGCAGTCATTTTAAAATTCTTTTCAGTTTTTAAGGATTTGACATGTCACTGAGTTTTCTAAAAATGAATTCTACCTATCTCAATACAAGATACCTTTTCATATCATATATAGTTATTGAAGTGATATATTACTCAAAATAAGTGCTAGCGTGTTGTAGACCAAATTAAAAAAATTGCGACATGACTGTTTTTGGTTTCCATGACGAGTTTATTTTCATACCAAATAACAGGTCGAAAAATATAGCAAATTAAAACGAAATATTGCAACAAGAACTCTTTTCATTTTTTTTTTTTCATTTGTGTCATCAGCCATGTCGGCTGATTCTGCCTGGACATTGTTACACCTACCTTCATTTTGACAGAAAACATAATTCAGTGCAAGTAAGACCCTGATTTCTGCAAAATATGCTGTCTGGCATGCTATTTCCCCTTACACGAACAGATAAGTTCTGATGCTATTTTTCCCTAGAAAAAACTGGTCTCTAACGTCATTCTGCGCAGTTTACCAACCAAAAGCACATAGGGGGCCATTATTTTAGGCTAGATAAATTTGTCAAAATGGAACAAGTTGTTCGGTACAATTTTAGACAGTTCTTGTGGCAAGACAGATCCCATTCTGCATTTCATTCTAAGAATTACCCACAACATTTCTCGAGACAGGCCGATTGGATCTTTGCAAGTTTTTAAAAGTTTTAGTGCATTTTGACGTCGCGACGGTTCGCCTCTTATTTTTGGATTTGTAAAGGGTAATCACTGTATACGTTTTCCTCATCGACTAATGATTTGTCCTGTTTCCTTTCAAACCGTTGTCTGATACTAAATCCGAGTGTTCCATGAAGAACTGAATTTTGGGAATATAGCAAATGCCATCGAGTGAAATGTGTTTTTACTGTCAACTAATGTCAATATTGTTCACATTGTCTTGGATTCAGGAGCCATATTTAGCTATACTGAACGGGACATAACAACCAACTTGTATTTTTGCTATTTCAACATTCGCTACACTAGTCAAAAACCTCCGAACCTTGTCATACCTGACACAGAAATCATGTGCAATTAAATTTTCAATCGAAGATTTCAATCTGAACTCATGATACAACTATACTGCAAGATGAAAACTAAATAGAGTAAAAATGTTAATTTCTCGCTACATTGAAGACCTGTTGGTGACCTTCTACTGTTGTTTTTTTTATTTGGTCGGGTTGTTGTCTCTTTGACACATTGCCCATTTCCATTCTCAATTTTATTTATAATTATGTTATTACAATTTGACATAAGGCACTCTGCGAGAGCAGGACATTTTTTTCGAGTTTTATGCAAAATATCCATTAATACTGTTGAAAATGTATCAAAAGACTTTTTCTCAAGAAGCCAAGTAACAAAACTCATCAAACTTGGCGCAAAATTGCTTCTGACGTTTCCAACGATATTTTGTCATTTGCATCATAATAATAAGATATATAAACATTTTCCATTTTTGGTCTTTATATTGAGGCGGATCCATGAATACATGCATATCGGTTTGTTCGTTGGTTTTGGTTGAGTCGGCTTTTATTTCAAGCATTTCTAATTGTGCTTAGATGTTATTGGCTGCTTTAACAGCGTCTCCAAGGGAAATATCGCTAGCAAATACAATGCTAGATTTACCTTGTCCTTGTGAAGCTAAAAAATACAATGGCATCCTTGTAGTGCTTCTCAAGTTAAGCATTGAATTAAGAGGAATAGCAGTACATTGTATGTCTTACTTACTTTACCAGGGAAACAAGACTGGTACATTTAAAAAATATATGACAATACAATAGACTTTTTGTCACGAATAAGGTCTGTCTGTAATTTCAAATACTATTTCAAATGCCGAATCATATACAGATTTATCTTTGGGTTTTGGTCTATACTCCAAGTATGTGGTCAGACATGCTGCGTGATACACTGCATTATTAGGCATATATTGCTCTAGTCAATTAATCATATCTGCGTTGCAAGCTCTAACAGCAGCATCTTTAGGATTGACGTACCTTTCAGGCTATTAATTCATACAGACTTTGACGATTTTTGTTAAACTGAGACTCACATCACTCCTCCTTATTTTGATCGAATGTATCAATCGATCTCTGTTTTATATCAAAGAGTTTCTGTTAATTGAATAGTGTCTTTTTGATTTGTTCACGCATCGTTGATAATATAATGGAATTTGATGCAACTGTCGTACAAATCATACAAGTAAGGGATAAAGCCAGGTTCAATAAACTATGTTCCTAATATAATGGCTTAGTTAAAGATTTCAAATATCCTAAATACCCCATAGAATTTTAAGGTCTTAAATTTTCTTTGGACTATTCAGCTTTAGAAAAATGTTTGTCGTAAATATGAAATGTGGTACAATTGACGTTAAAAATAGGCTTAACTAATTGACGTTGATTATTCAGTGTTATATAATAATGTTTATTGCAGAATTCATTAAAATAACTGAAAAAAATCATCACGTCTTTTTACTGCAGCTTTTATCAGACTTTGTCTTCCAGATTCTGTTGATGTTATTAAAATTACTTCAGAATCGCAGATAATGCATTTGTCAACACCATATGACGATGATTGTTCAGTGTTATACTAATGAAAATGTAGAAATCTGTCTAATATTAAAATCTTAAGTGTTCCACAATGTTATTGATGCTTGGAAATAAAACTGTTGCTAAACCAACAAACGATTCACTGGAACTCGGATATTGAGTTTGTTATGTATAATGTAACTACTACTCAGGGGTTCGTGTTGTTATTCTTTGGTTTTCTATGTTGTGTCATGTGTACTATTGTTTGTCTGTTTGTCTTTTTCATTTTTAGCCATGGCGTTGTCAGTTTGTTTTAAATTTATGTATTTGTACCCTTTGGTATCTTTCGTCCCTCTTTTTCAGCAGATGAGACTGTATGTAATGTTTTCACCCTTTTATGGGACATTTGTTTTGCAAATAATGCACTTTGATGTTATGTTATCAATATTTTCAGGCACCAACGAATAAGATAAATCGGAATTTAGACCTGGTGTTTCCTTTTCAGCTGAAGAACATAATACTAATTTTAAATTCTGCTTACTTGTGTAGCTTTTATAACATGACCTATGATACCTAGATAAAGGTAATGCACTTGCTGCTAATTGCAGAATTCATAAAGTGCCGGTTGTAGCACTTTTGCATTTTAGATTTCAAAATTGTATATAAATAAGTAAATAAATATAAATGAAAGTATATAGAAGAATCATGAACGATATCTTCCTCGATCAAAACGTATTTTTTGTTACTTAAAAATAATCAGTGCCTGAGGTCTAATATTTTAGAAACTGCATGGTGAACACCTTTTTTTATGCAGATGCTGATTAAGATATATGAAATCTTTTTAAAAAACTACAACTGTTTTAATAGCAATGCTTATCAGGGTTTTAATGCTTAGTTAGGGTTTTAATTTAAACCAAACTCCTGTTTTACCCCCTTGTTTTAACTACAGTACATGTATAGTACTACTTTATTTGCTGATCTATTATGTGTAGCTCTTTTAATTTTGATTAAATTAATATGCATCTGTATAATTTCCCCGGATGCATGTTTTCTTCCTCGGGCGCTTTTTCTTTCCCCGAGCGCTATTTTTTTCTTCCCCGGGCGCTTCTTCTTTTCCCCGGGTGCTTTTTTTTCCCCGGCGCTTTTTCTTTGCTCCGGGCGCCTTTTCTTTACCCGTACGCTCCCGGGCGCATTTAAGAAGGACTCCTATAAAGTTTAAATTTTCAGATTTCTTAGTTGTATGAAAAAATATTGTAAAAAAAGAGATATTAACACTTTTTGCCGATCAGTTCCAATATACGTACAGCGTTATTAGAGCGAAATCCATCCGGTCAACTTTTTTGCTCTGAAATTATTTTCTAAAAACTATTTTTGTTTTATTTCCAAAAAATATAGTCTTGTATCTTTAAAGTCTACAAATATTACAACAATCTATCAAATATCAAAAAAAAAGATAGTTCCAGTGAATATCCTGTCACAATCCGGGCAATCGTCCTGTTATTAGTGTAAACCAGCTGTTGGCAGCGTATCGTCGCGATGCGTTACATGAATGTGGGATTCAGCGTATATTGTCCGGAAACAAATAACAATACATTATCACCAAGAGAAGCAGCATGTAGGCGTAGATCAGCGTACAGCTTCCAGAATTTGTAGTTTTCTGTTTAGCATAGGGATGTAAATAAGAACAATGAGTTTCTTTCGACTGTCAGTTTTTTCATATCAAATGAAACGTCATTACTATAGTCTACTATACTTCATGCATATAAACAATTCATCAAACATTAATTTCACATTTGTTTTTATCCGGTTCAGCCTGTCGGATAAATGCAGGGTCAAAATTCATAAGTCAATATGTTCTAGTTCTGATTATGTATTTAACTTGCCACTGGTCGTTAATGTGTGACATGTTTGAAATATTATTTATTTCACATGTGACGACAGAAATTATCCAAGTGTCGTCATCTTTCCCAAACATTCCTTTTGGTTTCTTACGTCTCTCTTTCTCTCTCTTTTTTTCTTTATCTTCTGGGAAGGTGGACCAGGTTGTCCTATTGATGACCACAACAAAAAAACGTTCCACACTGTATAATTGGCTTTACAAGTCACCAACAAAAGAAATATTAAATACACATATTTTTGTAGATTTACATGTCTTTCAGAGTGTTAACCATCACAACAGGGTCCGTCTTTTAATAAAGTATTCATATTGAGAAATTTTTAAACTAGATTTCGTGTTATATTTGCCACTGAAATATTTGCATCATATTGAAACACAAATGTGATAAAAGAATATACTTTTAAAGAAAAAGAGGTGCACCAACAGAAAATAGAAACTGCAATCTTTCTCTTGATTTTATCTGATCTCAAAATTTTAACTCTTACCAGAATTTCTCATATTATCTCACTATAACTTTGAATTTTCTAAATGGAACTCGAGCCTTATCTAGAACTCTTACTTAAGTTAATATTCGAACTCAAAACAATTCTCGAACTTAAACTCAAAATCTAACTAGATTTAGAACTCATTAAAATGTCCTCAAATGTTATCAACACTCTCACTTGTCATCTGATAAAAAAAATAGAGTTATAGATACAATATTTATCACCTTTCCACAGAAACACGGAAAGATGTAGCAGACTGACAAGGAAAAAACATAGATCCGTATATTACAAGTTGAAAGATCTTTTTTATTACATATCAACTGGAACCTTATATATGTTCCGGACCATATGAGTATTTGAACCATACGCGTATGGTCATGACCATATGCGTATACTCATATGGTCCGACCATACGCATATGGTCCGACCGTACGCGTATGGTCGGACCATATGAGCATTATACTCGTTTGGTTATTAACGGGTCGGACCATATGAGTATTTGGACCATATAGGTAAATTTTTTTCAAATTACATTATAAACGTATCAATTTAAAAACTATCTAAAAAAGCAATGATGGTTGCATGAAATGTATTATTTTATAATTCAAAGACTACGTAAAAATTAAATATTGATACCCTAGTTAGTTTTGATCGTTTATTACATTCTTGCATGTAGACTTGAGGTGACAGTTACGTCAACACGGTATCATAGTTTTTTTGCATTTACTAGTCCTTGTTGTGCTGTACTACACGATCCTTTTCAATTACATCTTTTGTTTGCGAATGAAAAGTTAGCCTTTTTGCAACTGCGTACAGTAATACCGAGGTCTTTGGCCATTCCGATATATAATCTACGATGTTTTAAGAAGCTCTAGATCTCAAATATCGTAACACGACTGCAATACACCATATTCACAAGACAACTTAGATAAAATGTGATACTTTCAATTGACTTCTTGTGTAACAGTTCATTAAGAATTTTTTTGAAATATTTTTTTGAGTCGACATATTGCCATTCACTCGTTATTTATAACCATTCGGTAATAACCATCGGTAATGACGATCAGCAATTACCATTGGTATAAAATGCGTTTATTATAGTTTTGACAAGTAAATAAAATTAACTATTTGAAACTTCGAATTTTTTTTAGCTAATCTTTTTGTTACGATTATATAAATCAATATAAAATTACCTATATAATAGCGTCTTTTTAATGAACAGTCATACCATATGAAGAGTTGAGCCGTTTTTAAAGAGTGTTAAGGTAGATTCATGGTATACCGCCATCTTGGATTGTACAATCACAGTACAAAATCGGTCTAGTTATTTGCTTAAATCTACAAATTTGAAGACAGATTTGCATTTCAATGCTTAAACTGTTTTTCTATTGAAAAACAACTTGTTAATAAATAGTATAATACAAAATATATTAACAAATATCATTTTTGGGGGTTTTAAAATCATTTTTTTTCAAAGAAGCCATTTAAGGGGAGATAACTCTATTAGTACAAAATTTATACTGGTCTATTAGGAATTTTTTTTATTTTTACTTGTAGCAAGAAAACAAGCTCGGTGACACCATGTTTTCTTTTTGTTTTCTTAAAGCATATTATGAAACCTTTCTTCTCATAATTTATTTCAAAATTCTATCTCATAGAAATTTTTTTATGCACACTAATGTGTTTTTTCATGAACAAACTAACCAAATTTTGGCAATTTTCAACGACTTATAGCTTGAAAAATAGCACGGTGACCCATACTTTTTATTTAATTTTTGAAAATAGAATAGTAAAATCTTCATTTTGGCAAATTATAAAAAAATTCTGTCTCAAAAAATATATACCTGTGATCTACCTTAATTACCACGACCATACGCGTACGGTCGGACAATACGCGTATGGTCGGACCATACGAGTATATACCCATACGGTCATGACCATACGCGTATGGTCCAAATACTCATATGGTCCGGAACAGATACACCAAAAAGAAATTATATTTTACCATTTTATATACTGGAAATTAAATCTATGGAAACTTCTGATTACATACATATGCCCATATATGACACAAACAGTAAGCTTGATATTGCAAGAAAGCAATGAAAAGGGAATGGTAAAATTCATAAGGGCAAATTTTAGTATTTTTTCCTAACTGTTTATTGCTACCTAAAATATCGTAACAAGTATGATGTCGATTTTGGCCTCAAATTTCATTTTCATCTGACGAAATATTTTGACCACTTTTTAAACCCCTAAGTGTCTATTTCATATGATTCAATTAATGTATGTGAAAGACTGGGTCGATGCCACTGCTGGTGGTTTTTTAATGGGTTGGCATGAATATCAATTATATGGTAATAATTATAAATTTACTGTTTACAAAACATACAATTAAAAATTGTTGAGGCTACTATAGAAATAGATTACCGTAGCTGTATTTTGCAAATAGTTATCAAAGGTACTAGACTTATAATTTTGATACGCCAGACGCGTTTTTCCACATCAGACATAAGACTCATCAGCTACGCTCCGATCAAAAAAGTTAAAAATGCAAAACGTGTAGGAATTGTAGGTCCTTAATGATCTTCAACTTTTTACTTTATTTAACTTTTTTATTCGAGCGTCACTGATGAGTCTTTTTAAGACGAAACAAGCATTTGTAAAATTTCAATCCTGGTATCTATGATGAGTATATTCAGTAAGGTATTTTTGCCTCTTTTGAAAGCACTTATTGTCATATTAATATTTTACAATTTTCATACGGGTTATAACAAGTCTAATTGACGTCAATAATTTTCATTAGTCATATTTTGTTTCATTTTAATAATATATATCGTATTGTTGAATAATGATTATTGGATGTGGTTATCCTCGAGATGTCCAATTAATTTATACAAACTTTGAGATTTTTTGTTGAACTTAGACTCACATCACTCCCCCTTATTTTAATTGAAGCTATCAATCGACCTATGATTTATATCAAAGAGTTTCTGTTAATTGAATAGTGTCTTTTTGATTTTGTTCACGCATCGTTGATAATAAGCACTGTTTAAGACAATGTTCTGTTCGAATTTTGACTGTTAAAGTCGAGTTTGTGAGTCCAACGAACCACTCCCCCCCCCCCCTGAAAATTCCTAGCTACGGGCCTGACTATATAATATGTCTTTTGATTAAGTCAATCAATTTCAATTAATATGTTATAGTGTGTCTTAACTTTCTATATCAGATACGGGTAAAATTTTGATACCCTTTAAACGTTACAAACCGCTGCAATTTTTTGCACCAGTCGTCAGCTCATTGAAAGGTGTTTTTTCATATTATTGAATGATGTACGATACTACGTTGTACTTGCATCATAAAAAGTTTTAAAAAAAAACAATAATACTGAACTCCGAGGAAAATTCAAAAAGGAAATTCCCAAATCAAATGGCAAAATCAAAAGTTCAAACACATCAAACGAATGAATAACAACTGTCATATCCCTGACTTTGTACAATTATTTTCTTATGTAGAAAAGGGTGGATTTAACCTGTTATTACAGCTAGCTAAACCTCTCAATTATATGACAGTCGCATCAAATTCCACTACATCGTCAACGATGCGTGAACAAAACAAACAGACACAATAGGCTAAAATGTCAAAATAGGGGTACAGCAGTCAACATTGTGTTATCATCTTATAAAAACTATAAAAACAACAAATGTAACGAAGAATCACAAATAGGCTTACCTCAAATTAAACATCCTTATTTTGCTTATATATGTAAACTCCACCAATAAAGAACATAATTTATAGTTGATAATATTATCACCTATACAATATTACAAACAGAAAATAGTTCTCAATGTTTAAAATATAGCATTTTATTTTTGATTAAGGTCAAGTATATGGACCAGCACAGAAAGAAAAAGATGTTATTAATATGGTTAATTACGCTAAAATATTTGATAAAGACTACGCAGAAAAGCTTGCCTCTGATGAACTGATCAATAGCGCCCGACTAAAAAAAACAATACCGAGATTGAAACCACAACCGTCTTTTTACGTCGCTGGTCCTCGTGGTACAAATGGCAAGTATTCTTATTGACAACATAATCTGACACTATGCATTACGTTTCCTATTGTACCATTTCTAAAGGATCTTATACTGTGAATGCTTTTCGTCCATTTTTTTCAATTTGAAGTTTTTTTTGGTAGAGCAACCATGTTGTTTTTACTCAAGAGCTTAGAAATGATTAGTGTCGCATTTGTGACATGCATACAACCATTATAAAATATAGTGTTAAATTATCATCCACTTCTAAATTATATCTTATTTATTCGAAACTAATACTGATCTTAAGTTAATTTTAATTGACCTGGTTTAATGGTATTTAAATCTGAATAAGAATTGTATTTGTTTTTCGTTTTCATGACATTATATTAGGTAAAAATCAGTGCTTATAGATGGATTTTTTTCTTTAATACGCAATCTAATCATAAACTGATCTCTGAATAAATAAATCATCTTTATTCTCATAAACCAAAAAAATTGTTACAGAGAAGATATAACAATAAAAAAAATATAAGATATCGCATGTGTGAATTACAAATTAACATGATAAATATTTACCAAAGATAAATAAACATATAGTTGTTATAAACCAGGAGGATATATTTTTACAGAAATATAATAGATTTGATAAATTTACATAGTTTCTCAAGCTCAACAATATTTTGGGTTGTATATTTTTAAAACAATATTGTGGTAGGTATTTGCTTCTTTCGTTTTTAAAATGGTTACATGACATGATATAATGATATGCATCACCAATGTCAGCTGAGACGCAAAGGTGGCACAATTTTTCACATCTAGGAATGTTGCGCCACTTTCCCGTCTCAATTGATAAACAGTTTTTCACACATTTAAATTTACATAAAATTATTTAAAAATTAAATGGTAGTACTGATAAATAGTCTTCAAATTTAAAACGATTGCTGTACAATTTATAAGAGAGCCAATTGGGCGAATTGTTCATTTCTGTTGACCATTCTTGAATGAACTGGTCTCTTAATCATTGCTGAACACTTAATACAACCCTATGTTTCGTGAAATATGTTTGACTCGCCATATATTTGACATTCCACAGTCATAAAAAGTACATTATATATGATACCATTTATTATACCAAACATCGTTTTTGAAATTTATATATACACCTGGAAAAAAGTATTGCAGTACCAAGTATAGAATGAAATAAAAAACTGAAATTTCATTTTTTTTTATTTATTTTTTTTCATTTTAATTTATCTGATAAAGTACACTTTTCCTACTGATTAATCTTAGATAAATTGGTTTTTTCGCCCATGAATTTTCCCATGCGTGGCTGCAATACTTTCAAAAATAAATTTGAGGTACGGGTTAAAATGTATACTGTATGTAAGCTTGTTTTTGAAAAAAATATCAACATTTGATTATATGGGCCTCCTTGACTTTCTACTGATGTTAGATGGCACATTATTGGTATGCGAGAAGCAAGAATGTCGTTAAAGCAGATTGCCCGGCGCGTAGGCCACCACCATTCAACCATCAGCAGAATTTTAAGTAAATATCCAATCGTGAAAACAGAGCTCTTAGTCGAGTTATTCGAAGAAACCCCTTCATTAACAGTACAGTATTGGAAAGACAGTGGTTTCAATCGTGCACTCTCCTAAAGAACTTTAAAAAAAAATCGACTCAAAAGGGCAGGATACCGTTCCCGAAGGCCCGTCTAAACGTCATTGTTAACGCTTAGACACAAAGCTGAACGATAACGGTGGTGTCGAGCTCGTCGTCACTGGAATTTGGTATCTCGGTAAAGGGTGCATTGGTCCGACAAGCAGAATTTCGTTGCATGTCACGGATGGCCGAGTTCGTGTTTGACGGCTTTCGATGGTGTCTCCGTTATGGTATGGGGATGCGTGTCTTACAACTGCAAGTTGGACCTGGAAACTGTTCGTGGTAATCTTAATGGTCAAAGACTACATCGATCGCGGGCTGTATCAGTGTATCTCCATGACGACTCAGTTAAGACATTGCCCTGGCCATTATGTAGCCCCGATTTGAACCCGATAGAGCACATTTTGGACATCATCGGTCGAAAAGTGCGTAAAATTACACCTGTGCAAAATCATACAGAATTGGACAATGCCTTGCACCATGAAGGGCAACAGTTAACACAACAACAAATACGACGGTTACGTTGTGGTGTGAGAAGGCAGCTGAAAGCAGTGATCCGTGTGTACGACAGTTACTAAAATTTTCGATTTCAATTGACCAAATTGGCCAAAATGGGTGTGTTTGACATCATCTCGAAGTTGTGCGCTGGAATTGGAATCTCGTAGTTGTATACAGTGTATTTGTGCTTAAACAACTATGTCTTTTTAAAAATAGAATTTTGTATAATTAAATTTGAATTTTTCAGTGTTTAACATGTTCATCAGCTTTAAAAGACCCAATTAACCCCAAAAGTATGAACATTTAACCATATTTTAGTGAAAAAATGGTACACGTAAGGTTTGCAATTTGTCTTATGGAAAAAAATCAGATGTTGCAATACAATTTTCTAGGTGTATATATCAGCTTATATAATAACCATGATAGTTGCTCTCTTTTCCTTCGTGTACGCGACTACATAAGCTTATTATACGTTACTTGGTGGTAACTGAAATATGGTATCTTTCCAATTCCCCATAGATTATAAAATTGGGGATTGATTTTTTACCGTAATATATGTTTGTAAAAAATCAAATAAACTATTTCAAGACTATCTATATTTTCAAATCCCCATATCTCACACCAATGTATTAATATAGGAACAATAGCTTTGTCTAACATATCTATTTGGCACTCGATCTACAAGTTATTTAATCTGGATTTATTTTTACATCGTATATTGCCTGAATCGACTGGTCACGTAGATAATCTCCGGTGGAAAGAAATGAGCCACTCCTAGAAAAATCGAGAGAAAAATATAATAACAATATACTTATAGCTACTGACTATCTTAATTGCATTTCCATTTATATTAAATATCAAGTTTCGAGGTATTTAACCTATTGAAAATATCCCATTTTTTGTTTTATTTTTTCAATTTCCATTGATGACACTACTCTGAAAATGTGTCCAACATAAATTGTTACTCATGGCTAGATTTAGCCAGTAGTATTATACTATCTGCGTACAATAACAGATACATTTTAAAATATACAAAAAGTTTGTTTTAGTATCTTGTAGTTGTAGGACATAGATTCAAGATTCAATATTTTATTGAAGTCTTACCGCATACAAACATAAAATGAGATTCTCATAAATAGATTTAAAACATTAAAAAATTTGCGTTGTATGCCACAATCTTAAAAAGATTTATTAGAGACTT
This sequence comes from Mytilus trossulus, assembly GCF_036588685.1. NCBI lineage: Eukaryota > Metazoa > Mollusca > Bivalvia > Mytilida > Mytilidae > Mytilus > Mytilus trossulus. The sequence goes on along the minus strand of NC_086378.1, from coordinate 73,323,885 downwards.
TTGAGATATAACATATACATATAAACATATTTTTACACATATCATAAACGGGAGTGATGAGAGATCGGTTTTAAATTAGATTGTAGGAATCGCAAAATAAAAGCTCATTGTCAAATACAGAGTCGGTTCTAAAACATAAGTATACTGTTATATATATTATTTTTTTCTGTTTCAGTGTCAGATGTTGACGTATTGAAAGGATCTTCATGGATACCAACTTGGGGTATACGGAAAAGAAGTAGGATAAGAAAACAGAAACCATCGAATGAATAAGCTATGATTGCTTTTATACTTAGATTGAATCAAAACAATGTGAATAAAACTTCAAAAGCAAAGTATGGTTATGCCCCATCTACGATAATACGAGGGACATTATGTTTTCTGCTCCGTCCGTCCGTCCGTCCGTGCGTACTTCCGTGCGTCTGTTTTTCCGTCTGTTCTGCTTCATGTTAAAGTTTTTGGTCGAGGTAGTTTTTGATGAAGCTGAAATTCAATCAACTTGAAACTTAGTACACTTGTTGTTTATGATATGATCTGTCTAATTTTAAAGTCAAATTAAACTTGCATTTTGATCCCAATTTCACTGTCCACTGGACATAGAAAATGAAAGTGGGAGTTTCATGTTAAAGTTTTTGGTCCAGGTAGTTTTTTGATGAAGTTGAATTCCAATCAACTCGAATCATAGTACACATATTCCCATAATCTTTCTAAAATTAGAATGTTTACCCAATTTCACGGTCAATTGAATATGGAAAGTGCGAGTGGGGCATCCGTGTACTTTGTACACATTCTTGTTTTTTTCTATTTTGCCAAAATTACTTCAAAATATAATTTATTGATGCAAATGTTTCAATATTGATTTCATATATAAAAAAAGCTGTTTGCAATTAATATTATGTATAAGAATTTGTTTACCAATCAAGTTATAAGAAACTGTATCTAGAAATATGACAAACTGGTTAAATTGAGAAATTCTCTCAATTCGGACCATAACTAATAGAACATAAAGACAAAGATTCAAACATTTTTTTATATGTAAAATTAATGGCCAAATTATTCGACAATTGTGCAGTTATGTAACATAGGGACACCAACAAGATAAGAATTCCAATTAAGACTATTTTAACCATTTGACTTGAATTGCTGAATTATTTTTTATTTTTTTTTAATAATTTTTTTTTTTTTTTTTGGGGGGGGGGGGGGGCTTTATTGCAGTGTCTGTCTAGTAATCTTTTGTAGTTTTAAACTTCTTTTTTTTATGACAATGCAATTGTGTATATTTTAATACAATGTTGTAGTGTAACGTCTACAAGAGGCTTATTTACGATATATCTGATTAATATTGGAGTTTAGCGCAACGCTTCATGCTATGGACGACCAAATTATTTTTTTTCATTTTTTTAACTTACTTTTATTATTGGTACGGATTCAATGTCTCCTTAATTATATCATGCTCATTTTATATAAATCTTACTGTTTATTAATGCTATATGTTTTTTTAATCTATTTGTTTTTGAAGTTTTTAACATGGGTTTTCATATGTTATTGTTAAAATTTGTACATGTGAATGGATATATGTTGTGAACCGCTTAGGGTAATTTTGATATAATATAATGCGCTGTTATAAATACTGTATAAGAAATAATAATAATAATAATAATAATAATAATAATAATAATAATAATAATAATAATAATAATAATAATAATAATAATAATAATAATAATAATAATAATAAGACACATACTTGACACTAACACTGCTATCATGTAAAAGTGACAAGATTTTCCTTCTTGAAAGTTCAGATGCAGATAGTTTCGCGCACTCAAGTGTAAAGTTTATATATATAGATTTATGTTGTAAGGAACATGGCAGTTAACTTGATATTTATAACTGAAATATCTAAAAAGACATTTTTCGATTCAGCTGAACATTTATTTATTTTTTTTATTTTTTCAATGATCTATTTAATTATTCATTAATTTTAATATTTTGTCATTCATTTATTTTATCAAATCGTTATTAACATTCTTATTATTATTTGGTAACTCGATTTGTATTATATAAAGGCAACAGTAGTATACCGCTGTTCAAAATTCATAAATCGATAGAGAAAAAACAAATCCGGATTACAAACTAAAACTGAGGGAAACGTATCAAATATAAGACAACTGTGACACAACATCGAAATGTAACACACACAGAAACGAACTATGTTTGCACCTGTCCTAAGTCAGGAATCTGATGTACAGTAGTTGTCGTTTGTTTATGTAATATATACGTGTTTCTCGTTTCTCGTTTTGTTTATATAGATTAGACCGTTGGTTTTCCCGTTTGAATGGTTTTACACTAGTAATTTTGGGGCCCTTTATAGCTTGTTGTTCGGTGTGAGCCAAGGCTCCGTGTTGAAGGCCGTACTTTAACCTATAATGGTTTAATTTTTAAATTGTTATTTGGATGGAGAGTTGTCTCATTGGCACTCACACCACATCTTCCTATATCTATATAATGTAACAATGGCCATTTTCCTGACTTGGTACAGGGCATTTTAATGATTAAATGGTGTGTTGAACCTGGTTTTGTGGCATGCCAAACCTCCCGCTTTAATGGCAATGCTAATTATAACATTAAAATGACAAAATAACACGACAGGTTTATAATAAATAAACTGATAACTGGGAGAAAATATAGGACAGGGAAACACACGAATAATATCCATCAAAAAGTAACAGGTTAAAAATATTATTATACGACAGTCGCGCGCAAAACTACGATTAGATGTAACACGTTTAAAAGCCATAACAACTACAAAGTTGAAGATCGCCGAGGACCAAAAGTTTGTGAGGCAGTCAAGGGTTATCCGGGTTATACCAAATTTGTTTTTATGTTCATGTATATTCATGTATATTCATACTCTCCGTAAGGAGGATAATAAACATAAATTGTAGGTTTTGTCATATTTTAATTTTCACTGAATTCCACTTCAGTTGGAATAGACGAACAATGTCATTTTTAGCATAAAATCATAGTTTGTAGGAAATAAGGGGAAAAGTAATGGTTTTAACAATATTGACATCTTTGAAGATCTTGTGACTGCTTGTTGATTTGTTTTTATATAGTTTTAGAGATGATGGTCAGGAACACAAAAAATTATTGAAATTTATTTGGCACAGAAGCACATTATAATTCAAATAACTGGCCTTATCATAGAACAGTAATGTTTTGTATATTCCTCACTTCAGATATTTTTTTTGAGTTTGTGCATTTTATCATGACATAAAAGATGTATTGGTGATTGGTTTTGTTATAATTAGTATAAATATTCTATATAAATTGGCATACTAGTATAGTGTTTGTGTGTTTATGTTTGCCATATTGATAAGTTATGGGAAACAAAAAATGCAGCTGGAAAGATATATTTTATTTAAGATGTGTGAGTAACATATGGGTTTACTATTATATGGTGATACCATGTACTTATGTATTTTCAAATATTAGTTTCACGCATTTAAATGATTTTTTTTATTTTGTTTCACAATAGCACGTCATGAATTTAACTTCTCTTTTAGATTTTTTGTAAATCTCACTTTTAATAATAAATCATCAGTACTTACGGGAGAACCTTTGTAATATGTTGTTACGCCTTTGATGGTTTTCCTATACAAATCATCAGTCTATGGAAGAAGCGTATCGATAAAAACTTTTCTTATATCACAAAGCGATATTGTCTAATATCAATTGTAAATATGCAGACATTCCATGCGGAAATTGTTGTTTTCGGCAACGAAAAATTAAGAAAATATTAACTTTAAAGCTTATTTTTCAAATATAAACATCAATTGAGTCTAAATATACATTGAGAAGTTAGTTAGAAGCTAAAGTTTATGTCCGTGTAAAATTTGAAGTGCTGTGTTTTTCTAATATACATAAATAAACAATGCGATGTTTTTAAAATATCAATGCGATACTTTTAAAATATCAAAGCAGTGTTTTTCTTATATCAATATTAGTACCGATAAGTATCAATATTAGACTATTGTACTCATATTTTGACAATTTTACCTAGTACGTATGTTTTGTTCTCGCATAGTTGTAAATATGACAGAATTTGAAGAGACTGTCATACACGTAAGAGGTTAAGCGCTATAAAACAAGGTTCAATCCACCATTTTCAAAACTTGAAAATGCCAGTGCTGAGTCAGAAATATGACAGTTGTTATCAATCGTTTGGAGTGTTTTATCATTTGATTTAACTATTAAATCAGGGACTTTTTGTTTTGAATTTCCGTCGGAGTTCAGTATTTTGGGGATTTTACTTCTTAGTAGTATTGTATGTAAATAAGCAGTTTTAAGAACATTGATGCTTTTAAAATTCAAATTGTTTTTGGTAACATCTTTCAAATTTCTCAATTAATTTTGGAAGCAAAACTAATCACATAAGGGTTTAATAAACAATGCTGTAATCAAATAGCTAAGTATCAAATGATTGTTCACATATATAATTGTTATCAAAGGTACCAGGATTATATAACATTTAGCAAATTTCATAATGAACGCACCGAAATAATATATATCCGATATGCTCGCAACGCACGCATGGGAGTCTTTCATTGGATAACAATGAAACTAACTTGTGACAAAGATGAATCATACTGTCCTCGTTCAGACTGATTCGACAAAATCTGACCTGTACTTTTGAATCTCCTTTTTTTTTTACAAATTAGACCGTTGGTTTTCCTGTTTGATAGGTTTAACAATAGCAATGTTTTGTTCCTATATAGCGTGGTGTTTGCTATGAGCCAAGGCTTCGTGTGTAATGGCCTACTTTGATCTATAATGGTTTACTTTATACTACAACCCCCTTCCCTTTCATGAATGTGACCTACCGAACTAGACTTTACCGGATTTGTTATCACATAAGCAACACGACGGGTGCCACATGGCGTTGTCAGTTTGTTTTAGATTTATGAGTTTGACTGTCCCTTTGGTATCTTTCGTCTCTCTTTTAAGGTAGCACTACAGTCAGAATTGTCTGACTCCAACCAACAGTCTATAAAGATTAATTTCTCCAAAACTACTCAATGGATTTTTAAAATCTTTAGTTCATTATAAAGCTGAAATATTAATTCATCTTAATCTGTAGTGTGATTAATCTCAAATTATAGCTCCTTAATTGCCAAAAAAGTGGTCTTCCAATTTGGATGAAAATGGCACATTCAGGTCAAATGGCAGTAAAAATTTGTTTTCATCACTTTAATCAACCTTAAACTATAAACAAAACCGTGACTCAGATTTTTGATATAGGCCTCCAGTAAGAAGATATATTGATTTAACTGCTGGGTGCCAAACCTCAATTCGCCTTTCATCTTTGGACACCTATAAATTCATTTAGAAACAAATTATCCAAAAACTGGGACACGGTATTGTAGAAAATACTGCCTTTAATCACATATATCAAAGTCAAACCAAAAGGGGTACCCATGAAGTTTCTATTCTAAATTTGTGCTAACAATTCTCATGAGAAATTGTTCTGAGAAATGTCCTAAAAACTGAATTCCCCCCTTTGAACCCCTATAAATGCATCATTAATACAAAAGTTCCACTGAGAACACCACCGGAGTGTTCTGACACCATTATTTTATCAATAAAACCACACACTTTGTGTCTTTGATGCTCTAATACTGTAAATTTTGAATTATTTGTGCACTGACCAACACTAACTTGGCATTTGGCGGGAGTTTGACGTCACAGATTTGACCAACATCTGTGATGTAGTAATTAAATATAGACAAAGCTCCGCCTCTATCCAGACAGTCTAAGATAAGAGAATAACAGGAATGACCAGCTGCATATAATCAATATTTAACATCACTATTATCACTAAAAAGAATGATTTTCATTTGTTTTTTAAAAAGAAATATACAATGAAATTAGCTAGAACATTAAAATTATTCAATAAAAGACATGCTCCAAAAGAGATCAAGACCATCTCCTTCCTGAAAATAGACTGTCCCACATGAATTTTGAGTTTTATGGAATTGAAAAATATCACATAAACTTAAAATTGGTTAAAGCTCCTAAAACTTATAAACAGTGGACAGATTCAGAGCCATGTTCTTCTTGTTTGTAGTATTAGAACCTTAAAAGTTTAAAGTATGTCTGACTCTGAGGCTTTCAAAGATACTTTCACACTCTTATCCTTATAAATATATATAGTTTTGTTCATTTTGGCTAGATTTTTCCCCTATAGATTTTCTCCTTTTTAATATCTTTTCCCTTTTTATTTTCTCTGCTTACTTCAAAGATATATAAATTCAGTTAGTTGCAATACACATGATGCAATGAAATAAGACCTCACTATTTATCTTGTGGTCAGAGATTAACAGCTGGACACTGGCATCAACAGATGATTGGCATATTAGCCCCACCTAAATGCCTATATATTTAGATTAATCACCATGTGCTTTTATTTACATAAGTTCATTAGCAAATTACTCCCTGTTGTGATATGCTAATATTTTTTGGATTTTTACAAACTGTGCAGAATAATAAGTACATAAAAATTATGTGATAAAAAAAATATCTTCAAAAAATCACTGTTTGACTGTAGTGCTACCTTAAACAAAATATTACTTTGATGGAAAGTTGTCTCATTCGAACTCATGCACAATCTATGCATCTTTAAAATTTCCCCTTATAAATAACTGCTTTCCATTCCTCCAACTGAACGATCTGAATGTATGAATATAGAAAAGATATATACACATTTCTAACGTCAAAAGACATTTACATCTTATTTATTTGTGTTCTTAACATTTTTTTTAGTACTCATTGAAAAATGAATTTATAACAAGCGATATGGATTGTTATTTTGCACTAAGAAAAGTTCGCGTATTTATACGATCGGTTACTAGCCAAAAACGAAAGTCAAATCTCTATGGTAACAGTACATCGGAATACCCTCATTGTCATCGCGATGTAAAAGAGCATCCACGCGGCGAGCTGATTATTTTCATAGAGATATCGATTTACCAACGGGAAAAGCCATTGATATCCAAAAAGAACAGTTTTCCTTCTCAATATCTTTTTCTATGTTAATAATAAATAAATTTAAATTTCTGTATGATTGCCAATGGGACAACTGTCTACAAGAGACCAAAATAACACAGACATTAACAACTATAGGTCTCCGTACGGCCTTCAACAATGAGCAAAGCCCATACCGCATAGTCAGCTATAAAAGGCCCGATAAGACAATGTAAAACAATTCAAACGGGAAAACAAACGGCCCAAATTATATAAAAAAAATGAACGAAAAACAAATATGTAACACATTAAAAACGACAACAACTGAATTACAGGCTCCTGACTTCGGACAGACACATACATAAATAATGTTGCGGGGTTAAACATGTTAGTTAGTCGGTTAAACCATGTGATTGAAAACAATAGACTGAACATATTATTGACACTTTCAACTATCAATAGGGTCAAGAAACATTTTTGAAATGATAAGTCATGTAAGCGTTAATTTTGTAACAGTACTGTTACGAAATTTTAGTGGTATTGATCATAAAAAATTAAACCGGTCATGATCTAAGTTTGTGAATTATATTTGCAGTTTTCTTGACATGCATTGTGACGTGTCATCGTATTGATTTTATATTAGAAAACTAAGTAGTTATATTAAAAAAGTATCGCATTCATAAATTTTGGATATTAAAAAATCATCGCTATGATATAAGACAAATATCGCATTGATATTTTAAAATATAGCAGTATCGTTGACTTACAGGTGATTTTGGCGTAGCAAACAATTGAATTCATCTCAAATGCATTCCACTGAATTCGCTACATAATATTTATAGAATGTATACATTTACAAATGATAAATCGTGCATTAATGTTTCATTTATTCAATAATTCAATTTTCTCGTTTAAATACACCTTGCTTGTTATTACATAAAATATCTCATGAAAATTATACACCAGAAGTATGTCGGGTTAAATGTCACCCTTTTTTAAGAAAAGAGTCATTACTTTATACCGAAAGATCTGCCTTTCTTCGTAAAAATGCTAACATTCGTCTGAAATTTCCCACAATGCAACTCGTTGATATAAGACAATATCGCTCGTTGATATAAGAAAAGCTTTTATCGAATCGCTCCTTCCATAGACTGATCATACTATAATTAAATTACTAATTCTGTTTACATACCATTTTCATATGGCGATAAGTCTACTATTTTCTAGACAACCAGTTTTGAAAATAAACTTTTAAAACTAGTTTTCCTTTAAATCATCCTAGCATTTCAATATAAAATTTTAATTATATTTTTAATTTTACACCTCTTCATTTACTTTCGAAATACTGCATTCAAGCAGTTTTAGACGACGGAAATTTGGGGAAAATAAAATCTTCCTAACATGAGCGGCTTGACGAGTGCCACATGTTGATCTGCTTACCCTTTTGGAGCACCAGAGATCCCCTCTGTTTTGATTGGGTTCGTGTTGTAAAGTTGCTACCGTATCTGCTATGCAAAAAGTAAAAACACAAAAATACTGAACTCCGAATACAAATTATATGGAAATAGAACGCGGTTAGTATATTACCAATTTTATTTCAACTAATCGGGTGGAGCTTGCCTTTCAAGTTGCATAATGACAGTCTATTCGAAGATATGTGTGATAAGAATTATTGTCGTTATATATTTTATTATTGGTTTATAATCACCTATCAGTGTCACCAAAAAGATATACAAAAGAATTGATTGTACGATATTGGACAAAAAAATACTCTAAGATTTGTAGCATTTATATGTCCTTAAGTATAGTACTTTAAAGTATTGGATATTGTATTATTCTGTTAACAACAGACTATTCATCTAAAAAAGAAGATGTGGTATTATTGCCATTGGGACAACTGTCCACAAGAGACCAAAATGACACATACATTTACCAACAATAGACCACCGTACGGACTTCAACTGTTACATAATTCAGTATATCGAAGTTGGACAAATTTTACGTGGTTTTAAACTTTGCTTTACGACTGTGTCCAGGGGTTGAATTTAAGCTTTTTTGTGTACTGGCCAGCTGGACCAGTAGACTGAAAATATACTTGTCCGGCTCCAAATCTACTGGTCCTCCACAAATGAAATTTATTTGACAAACACTAATATGGATAAGAGATGTTTACATTTATTTTCATGATTTTCCTTTCCTTTATACTCCTAGGTTTTTAATTCTGTTCTATTTGTTCACTAGCAAGTACAGAATCTTACTTAAAATTTAAAGATCTTGTTACATAAATACATTTATCATTTTCTGTCACTGCAAATTGTTCCCATGATATACATAATACAATCCATTTCATTGCAGTCAACTATATAATTAAACCATTCGCGGTTTTTTACCTGTGATTTTTTATATTTACATTTCTTGTTGTCAATTACATAAAGTTTATTCAGATCTTTCATTTGAATGTCACTATTTATTTTTTTGGTCCGTCGGTTTGAATTATTCCAAAAATTTCCATATCTTGTGTTGTTGTGAAGGACGCTCAAACTCGATATTAATAAAAACTTTAAAAACTTAATCAATTGTTGATACGATGCTTTTTGTCCGCGATTCGCTTTTTGTCCGCTTTTGTTTTTTGTCCGATAATTTTGCTTTTTGTCCGATACTTTTGCTTTTTGTCCGTTGCTTTTTGTCCGTTTTGCTTTTTGTCCGCTGATTTTGCTTTATGTCCGATATAAAAACATATATATTTTCGCTGGTTTTATTTTGAAATTCAAAAAAATATCATTACATTATCTTATTTAAAATAAAATTTCTGATTACCTCGCCTACCAACCAAGGTGACAAACATGACTGAACATATGGGGTAAATTTAGAGTTTTGTCCATTATTTTAAAAACCATTAAAAGTAGAGAAAATCTGACAACACCCGGATGTTGAGCTCTACCAATTGTCAAACTATCAGATGACGTGCAACATTGGTCTCTATTCTCTAACTAAAGTTCGCCCCATCGCAATGTTATGAAACTTAAACATATTGCTTTTACTGCTCTAGAGTTTTGGAAATGGAAAAACTGTTGAACTTTTTATATCCGTTCTTTGACTGTAGTTTGCCTTAAAAAAATGGTATGAAGCTTATATGAACTGAGTATACCACAAAACACATGTCAAATAAGAAGTTTGATGGCCTCACTTTTCCTCTTATCCCCTATATAAATGGGGAAAATACTAACTTTATTGTTTATTGTTTGTGTTTCTTAACTTAATATAAAAAAGAAGATGTGGTAGGATTGCCAATGAGACAACTCTCCATATGAAACTGAATGACACAAAAAGTAACAACAAAAGGTCACCGTACGGCCTTCAACAATGAGCTAAATGACAATGTAAAACAATGCAAACGAGAAAACTAACGGCCTCAAGCAAATTGTATGACAGAAGTTATATCAAGTGCAAATGTGGGTAGTGTCACTTTGTCGTTATCAAGTTATGTACCTTTCTAAAGTTATATGCAAGCAGGGGCATAATCTGTGTCCCATGGACTCATTTCCTTTTCTAATATAGGATTAATTGCCCTTAAATTGGCAAACTTTTTTGCCTACTACTATAGTATCTTGAAAATTATAATTGATACAGAAAACTTAATGCTGATCAGCAAGCTCTGTTCTACAAATGAGACAACATGAACAAAAAATGTTAATCGACTCCTTATTACAGATAATGACAATTGATGATGATTTTGATCATTTTTTTTTGGGGGGGGGGAGGGTTGAGGGGGCGTTTTTTACCTTATATCTTAAATCTACAATAAAAACAATATGAAGGCGTTTTTAGGAGAGATTTTTCTGAAAGAAATCTACATGAACTTTTGCTACATTAAATTTTAGCAGGAAAAAAACTATCTATTGATATTCTCAAAGCCTTTTCTTAAAGCTATCTTCTTGCATTTTGTTTATAATTCTATAATTTAGATTTGCTTTTGATTACATAATGCTGTTTTCTCCCATCTAATACATACAACCGAAATTCCTTTGTTTGATGTATGGACGACCTAAATACCAAAACATATATAAAAATTAAAATACTAAACATTGTCTTTTTTTTTTTGCTATCCTTAATCATCTGATTATATATATAACAGGTCTATTGTGTAGCAATAACCATGAAAGGGGTTACGGAGGACTTAAATGCCAAAGTACATGTACGCGAGAAAATTAAGCATAACCAATTAAATACGCGTGAACATAAAGAAATAGCTTATTTTGAATAATGGAATGGACTGCTGCTACCCGTCAGCACCTAGTTATAGAAAACTGTATACACCATTCGAAAGCCTATAAAAGGAGGAATGAAATGGTTATAAACCATATGTCCCGCAATGACCGGTTAGAGGGTTTACGGTGGACATAAATGCTAAAATACGAGTGAAAATGGAGTAACAGTTAATTTTTAATAATGAAAAAGATATTTTGAATAATTGAATAGAGAGCTACGACCCTTCCGCTACTTATAAAATTAGGTAGCAATAAAAAGTTAATAAAACGATATTCAAATTTACCCTCATAAAGTTTACCATCCACTTTGAATTGCTTTCTTGCAAATAAAGCTTAATATTTGTGTCATACACATGCATATGCATATCAGATGGCACATACCCTCCCAAACTTTGGCCAGAAGTAATACCTTTTTGAAATTGTTAACAGATTTTCTTACCCCAGGAGTAGATTACCTTAGCCGTATTTGGCACAACTTTTTGGAATTTTGAGTCCTCAATGCTCTTCAACTTTGTATTTGTTTGGCTTTTTAACTATTTTGATCTGAGCGTCACTGAAGTGTCTAATGTAGACGAAACGCGCGTCTGGCGTATAAAAACTGTCTTTGAAGGCTAAATTAGTACTCTGCTGTCTAGAAATGAATTTTATTGCACTATAACTTCATATTTGAAAAATCCATCGAGGCCAAAATACGTTCTTTCAACCAATTTCCTTACTGGGTACTGCTACCTTATACGTCAAAAGCGTACCTTATAAACAATATGTCCCGCAATGACCATTAGAGGTGCAAAAATACACGTTGTAAGAAAAAATTGTGTATATATTCAATACTCTATCAATGAGCTTCCAAGTGGTGTATTAGGGTTTCTTTAATTGGAGGCTGACTGGTCGCTGCAGTCTATTCCATTATTCCAAATAAGCTATGACTTAATAGTCACATTTCGATTTTGAGGTCCTTCGTTTCTCCTCTAATAGGCGATACGTACTGACTACATACCTTTTGCTCCTCTATAAATAAGCTTTCGAATGAGGTATAAGGTATATATGTAATAAGACTGATTAAACCAAGAAATTTATGTTAAAAATTGTTAGGGAACCCTCTAGTTCAAAATTTTCCTTCGAAACTAGATAAATAAACAAAGTTAAAAGTTTCAGACTGTGTTGGTTTTTTTGTTGTCTGATATCAATTTGAATATAATATTATGTTAGATAACACCAAAATTACGAATTCAGTAATACGAGATATAGTGTCACAGTCAAAAATTATTATTCTATTTCATTATTCACTTGCAACTTGAATTCTAAAATATAAACTATTTCATTATTCATTATTCACCAATTAACGATGAATAGTGAATAATGAAAAATTCATTATTCATTATTGAATTTGAACAATGAACAATTTATTATTCATTATTGAATTTTGAATAATGAACACTTCATTAATAATTATTGAATTTTGAATATAAATGGAAAATGGCTAATTGACGTACTTCAGCGCGGTCTTTAAATTGTGCCATTTTGTCACAACCTGTAGCTTGCGAAAAATGCTCGATGACCTAAATTTTATTTTTTTTAATTTTGAACATTTCACAATATATACTACGTTTTGGCACATTTTAGCATTTTTAATCTAAACTTCCATACCTCCTTAAAGAAAATTTCACCTATCTTTTTTTCAGATTTGTCATATATTATAGAAAATTATAATAGATACTAGTATAATACACTTTAAATCACAAAAATGATCAGCAAGTCAATATCTACTATCATGTCAAATGTTGTCGACAAAGTTAAGTAGACTGTGAATCTTTATAGAAGTAATTGCCCTTCAATGAGGATTTTTTTATCCTCTTTTGTGTTTTGAGCAAAACTTAACAAGATAGAAGGAATGCAAACAACACATGATCAACAAAACAGATTTTGTCATGAATAATATTCTTGTGTACAATGTTGGAGAGTTTCCTTTGTTGAATATGGACATAGACCCAGGTGATCACAAAGGCTATTTAGTTTATTATTATTAGAACTATGCATAATTGGTTAAAAATTGTTGTTAAGACAATAATGTCAAATAATTTCCGCTGATAGATTTTTGGAACAGATGAGAAGTACAGGGTTATTTGAACGGACGTAATTCGAGTTCGAACGTTTTCTTGCTTTTACTTTCGACATGTAAAGTTTAGCTAATGTCATGAATGCACGCCCCTATTGTAACGAAACTTCAATAGACAGCAGACTATATGCCAGGTCTTTCTATTAACAACTAGTGAAACACAATTTGTGGCATAATTTAAGAAGTTAGCAGTATCCTTTAACTCTACTTTCCGTTATAGAGATGATGTTCTTTCACTGAATAATTTAAAATTTGGTGACTACGTCGAACGCATCTATCCCATTGAACTAGAGATAAAGGATACAACAGATACAGTTAAGTCGGCCTCATATCTTGACTTACATCTAGACATTGACAATGAGGGTCGATTGAAAACAAAACTTTACGACAAAAGAGATGATTTCAGCTTTCCAATTGTGAACTTTCCATTTCTAGGTAGCAACATTCCAGTAGCATCTGAATACTGTGTATATATCTCCCAATTGATACGATATTCCAGTGCTTGGATTTCTTATCATGATTTTCTTGATAGAGGGCTGTTGCTCACAAGGAAGTTGTTAACTCAAGAGTTTCAAATGGCAAAATTTTACGGACGCCATCACGAGTTGGTTGACCGTTCTGGAGTAACCGTTTCACAAATGATATCGGATATGTTCCTTACGTCGTAACTACAATCCCCGTCCCTTTCATAAATGTGAACTAACGAATGAGACTATTTACCGGATTTGTAATCTCATAAGCAACACGACGGGCGCCACATGTGGAGCAGGATCTGCTTACCCTTCGGGGGCATCTGAGGTTTTTAGTGCGGTTCGTGTTGTGTATTCTTTCGTTTTATATGTTGTGTCATGTGAACTATTGTTTGTCTGTTTGTCCTTTTCATTTTTATACGCCCGAGACGGGACGTATTATGGTATACCGTTGTCCGTCCGTCCGTCTGTCCGTCCGTCGTCCACACTTAGGACAATAACTCAAAAACACTTTCACCAATTTCCATGAAACTTAAGGTCAAGGAACAGTAAATGGGCTATGTCGCAGATTTTGCTAAAAATTTGCATGCAACCTTGGCTCGTTGAACTACAACTGAAAATCGAAAAAAATAATACATTTATCTCTTTTATTATCTGAAAAATTGCAGATTGATTATTGTTAATATGGGTGAATATTTGTATAGAAAGCACATAAAATCGGTGAAAAACCATCTAAAATTTGTCTTTAAATCACCAAGTCTCTAATTTTACTCCATAGATTTTTCTTAAAAAAACTATATGTTGTTGATACATAAATTTCTGTTTTAATGATGCAAAATAAAGATAGGGTCACCGACTTCGTTTTTACGGTATTCATCATTCAAAGTTGCGTTCTTCGTGAAAAAATCCAACAAAACGTCGAAATAATAGTAACGTTATCGCGGTGCAGGCCGTAAAACGTTGATTTTTGACGTTTTTCACTACCAACAAGATAACAAATTGATTGTTAGACAAAAAACGGAGTCGGTGACCCTATGATTATTTTATATCATTAAAACAGAAATTTATGTATCAAAAACATATACTTTTTTAAGAAAAATCTATGGAGTAGAATTAGAGATTTTGCGATTTTACGACAAATTTTAGAAGGGTTTTCGCCGATTTTATGTGCTTTCTATACAAATGTTCACCAATTTTGTAAGAATTCAATTAGTAATATTTCAAATGATAATTGAGATAAATGCATTTTTTTTCCGATTTTCAGTTGAAGTTCATCGAGCCAGAGTTGTATGCCAAAATTTTACTGAAATATGTGACATAGCCCGTTTACTGTAACTTGACCTTAAGTGAATTGTTTATATCTATTGACGTAAGCTCCCTATCGTTTTTTTTTAATTTCAGATTTTAAGTTTTGGATTTATGTGGCTTTATTCATAAAAAAGGGGGGATTTTCAACACTTCGGACAATAACTCAAAAAGGCTTTCACCAATGTCCATGAAACTTTGGTGAATTGTTTATATCTATTGATGTAACAAATAATACTTAATAAAATCTGATGAAAACATAAAATTTGTAAAATCTTTAGTTCAATTTAAAACATTAAATTTCTTGTAAAAAATAGGTTCCATGAATTTTTTATACGCCCGTCGTCTTTCAGACGGGACGTATTATGGTATAGAACCATGGTCAGTCCGTCTGTCTGTCCGTCGTCGTCTACACTTCAGACAATAACTCACATAAGCTCCCTTTCCATTTTATAAATATAAAAGGTACTTGGTACTCAGAAAGCGTGTTGTGAACAAGATAGAATGTATGGATGAAAAATTAAGACAACAAACTTAATTAAATTTGAGGTAGCCTTAATAGTGCCAATTTTTTTGTGCATTTTTATTTATTATTTGAGGGGGGTATTTGACAGGGCTCACATTATTTCTAGTTGATCATATAAATTCATTAAAAGACAAGTTAAAAGAGCAACAGGCGTATCATGCGCTAAAGCGCAGCCCTTTATTAGCCATGGCGTTGTTCGGTTAATATCCGATTTACGAGTTTGACTGTCCCTCAGATATCTTTCAGGTTTTTTAAGGAGGCTATTTCAATGATGCAATTTGTACATTTACCCTCTACAGTAGAACAAATAATCCACAATTCCTCAAAAGGGACTTTTTAATGATAGGCCATGTCAAGGGAGATATAAAGCAACAAAGGCCCAGCAGGATCGATACATTTGTCTTACACATCTCCGATATTGATTCCGCTTGGAATTCAAATTGACACGAGTATCCATTTGGTATGAATGTCAAATTTATTGGGGCTATATTAGTTTCATGGAAATTGACAAAGATATAAAAAAAGAAGATGTGGTATGACTGCCAATGAGACAACTATCCACAAAAAACTAAAATGACACAAACATTAACAATTATAGGTCACCGTATGGCCTTCAACAATGAGCAAAGCCCATACCGCATATAGTCCGCTATAAAAGGCCCCAATAAGACAATGTTAAACAATTCAAGCGAGAAAACTAACGGCCTTATTTATGTAAAAAAAATATGAACGAAAAACAAATATGTAGCACATAAACAAACGACAACCACTGAATTACAGGCTCCTGACTTGGGACAGGGACACACATATATAATGTGGCGGGGTTAAACATGTTAGCGGGATCCCAACCCTCCCCTAAACTGGGACAGTGGTATAACAGTACAACATAAGAACGAACTATAAAAATCAGTTGAAAAAGGCTTAACTCATCAGATAGACAAAAAATAAAAGTGGACGTGGCCGGGTATTTATACATCCCGACACAAAAAGACACAGACGTTACGCACGGTATTGGTGCCACTTATCGTTACAAGACGTTCCAAATAAAACAACGATTTTGACGTTGTTCCACGGAAAGTTTCAAACGTTGACCTTATATTCTACTCATGTAAAAATGCCACTTAAAGTACAGATATTTTCGAACTTGCTTCTTTATATGGATTTATTTTTTCAAACCGGTGCAAATGCAAAATTCCATGGAATTAAAACAAAATTTTAGATACATGAACAATTCTTAATTTATACAAAGAATTGTCTGCAACAATAACACAATAGCAATTTTGATGTCTTGTAAACTGATTTAAATATATAAAAAGAAGATGTGGTATGTTTGCCAATGACACAACTTCCCACAAGAGACCAAAATGACACTGAAATTAACAACTATAGGTCATTGTACGGCCTTCAACAATGAGTTAAGCCCATATCGCATAGTCTGATATAAAAAGCCCCGAAATGACAATGTAAAACAATTCAGACGAGAAAACTAACTGCCTAATTTATGTTAAAAATTTAACTGAAAAGTCTGTTTTGTATATTTTTTGGCGTTATTTTATCTTCAGAATGTTTTAAATCTTTAAAATTTAGTTTGATACTTTGAGTGAAACAAATACAGGACAAATCTGAGTCTAACCTTTTTACTCTTAGGACGAGCGTGCATACGCCATATCACATTAGCTGTCTTTGCTTATAACCTTTGATGTCTTATTTTCTTTTCTTTTTGATATTTGTGTATTAACAGTTTCTTCTATTTCTTATAACTAAGCAATGTTCTATCTGCCAGAGTACGTCTCCTATATTTGCTGGTAAGATTGTAAATATTTCGTTTCTTGTTTCTGTCTCTTTTCTCCAATTACACGTTTACATATGTCTGTTGTAATTTGGTAGTTACGCTCCCTCTATGTACGTTAATGATCAAATGCTTCTTGATTTGTCTCTGACTATGTGAAAGGTGTAGGTAGTATATCGCCAGCTATTTTTCTTTTCATAATCTTATTTTATCAACACTTTAATCCTGGGACTATTATACTACCGATGATATAATAGTTCAAGAATTTAATTTTATCTTTTTTCCTTAAACAGTGACTTATACATTTTGTACCTACTATATAATTCATGTTATTTATGAAGTCCACAATATTAACATCAAGCCCGATTTTATGGAAAATGTTAAAAATAGTATATTTTCAAAAATCTCTAACAATTTTTTTAATAAATTGTGCATCAAGTTTGAAAAAGAAATACGTGCTCTTATGCTGCCGTTACCAGCTTTCAATGATTTAAAGTTGGTTGAAGTCTTTTCAAAAAGAAAATGATTTCATTGATTAAAATTTTAAAATCAGGATTGTTTTACCAGCAAATAATTTAGAAAATTCATGTTATGTAGGAATTTACACATTTTATACAGTTGGTTTTCTCGCCGGGCCTTTTATAGCTGACTATAAGGTAAGGGTTTTGCTCATTGTTGATTGCATATATAAATTATTAATTGGTCTTTTACGGCCGCATATTCTACTTTATTATGAAAATGAGAACAGTGGTATGGTATTGTTTTGTGTTTGCTATCGGAATATAATTGAGAAAGGACATGGGGAATGTGTCCAAGCGACAACAATTTGACCACAGAGTAGACAACAGGAAACATATTTTACGAGCTATCTTTTCATCTGATATTTTTTCACAAACTCAAGCTTCGAAAAAGGGTCGGCAATCAATACTTTTTTATAATGTTTGAAATTATAGAATTTGGCAAAGTATGGAAAACTCTTTACACGGTCATCGCGATGTAAAAATCATTATTTCAGCTATGTTTTGTGGCGCTCTGCGAAGATGAAAGAGGTCTGCTTTACACACAAAAAATAAAATAATCTGCACCCAGCAGATTGATTAGTTATATTTTTTTCTCGAAAGAGTTGATAGTATCTGTAAATTAATACCTTGGAGCTTGTTGCCGCATGTTTATGTGCCATTCATCATATGTGTCGGACAACTTCTCTCCCTCTCCCTCTCGTTTGTTCTTTCTCAAATTATGATAAAAAAATGTTTCTATTTCAATTTTAAAACTAGTTTCATCACATGCCTATGTACCAGGCAATTCTGTTGGAGATTCGAGAAAATAAACTTCATTCTGCTACACTACTTCTAAATGTAATAACCTTATTTTTCATTCACACATTGCTAGGTGGATGACTAGGAATTGTTCTACTCACAGTTGTTAAAAAAAATGATTGTTACCTATACTGACACGCTTATGACATACGAGTATTTCTCTGATAAAACTTTTTTTTAAATGATTGCACGTTTTTTACTGAAAGGTTCACGACCAAGGAGTACTTTTTCTCATAAGATTTTCTGAGAATATTCATTCATTTGTATAGCTTCGAATCTTTTAATAGCATCGCTATGACTTTGCAAATACTATCTGCCTAAGGAGGAAAATTGAGATCTCACTTTTGATCGCATTTTCTTTTTCAATGCATCTTTTATAAAGTGGGAATGTGGTCATAAGTAAGTTGTCTCTTTGTTATAGCTCCGGGGTCTTGCCTTTATGAAGTATCCGAGTTAAATATTTCGACATCTCGTATCCTTGAAACAATGCAGATCTTTATTTTAATGCGTATTAAACGAGAACTTTATTTTATATATATATCAGACCATTTCATGAATAATGTTATGCCAAATATGCAAGAAAAGTCGTATCAGTTTAACGTTATTATAACGCGAACGTCAAATTACGGTTAAACCGTAATACGGGGACATGTCATTGGACATCTTAGATCGTTTCGGATTTTCTACTTGCAATTCAAACAAAAGTATATATCATATCAATTTAAAGAAAATTAAATGTATTTTCCGTTCATATCAGTTTACATGTGTTACAAACTTGCGATACAGTAGAATTTCGTTTGATAAAAAGCCTCTGAATTATTCTTTGTGTTATTTTGTACATCGGGACATTTTATTGGACACGGGAAAAATGACGATGTTTTTAAAATCAGACCGCAGTTAGATAATGGTGACTGCAGAAAGCTTCTTCAGAACATGTATATTTTATCTGATATCATTAAAATCTATTTTCGTCCGTTATATCCTATGAAAATTAAGGCAGAAATTTTTTTTGCGGGTTGAGCAGCTAATTGGGACATTTTTTTCTCTTTTTTATTTAAACACTTCTGACGATCTTCCTACCCTTACAGTTAAAAACGTCTGCTTCTTCGTTTAACTTTAAATGTATACAATACAGTTGTAAAATTTTAAACCATTCTTCTTACTTCTGAATCTGCACTGGGATTTCAAAGACGCGCATAAAACAAAATTGTAACAGCGGGACACCCTTGAAATGACGTTATAGGCATCGAAATGAGCAAAGTTTTTCATTAAAAAATAGACAAATCACAAATAATCTATGTTATTGATTTCTATGGTTTATTTCCCTTCGAATGATATGCATAACATGGATATTTATTGTATAGGATAAGTGCTTGAATTTGAATAACCCGCCTTCAAACCCGTATTTCGAAAGTGACACCAATATCGTGCGCAACGTCACAATGAACAGATCTGAGCATGGCAACCTTTCCTTGGTGATGTTTAGATAGCTGTCCGGTGTAAACAAATATCTTTTCACCAACAAAATATCGTATGTGTACCAAAAGCCAACACAGATCCTATTAAACATCTTGTGTTGTCACTACATCTTCCATGTGACAAAACATTCTTTTTTAGAACTCAATGTTGATAATTCGACATTGGATGTTTCATATACCCATTGTAGCCGAAAAATTAAAATCTATCGTTTAAATTTTAAATGTTCATATTTATTATTTTCTTTAACGGATTATCATTTTGAATATAGATTTTGATATTTTTTTAATGTGCTTATCTGAGACCAGAAGTGCATTCCAGCGGCTTTTTTTCGTTTACTTTTGCGTACATTTTAAACAGACCAGTATTTGTTTTTCAATTGGTTTACTTGTATTTTAGCTGCATGCGACATCTTGAATACTCAGAACAGCGAAAAAAATATTTAGATTTCAGTAATACACAGTATTTAGCCATCATGCAACGAATAGCCTCACAAGAAAAGTTAGCCAAGACAAAACTTTAAATTCGGCCGTTATAAATATTTTCGCCATCAATGCTTTATTATCTTAAAGCATCAAATCTAATCATTATATTATTATCAATTATCAAATATCACATAAAAAATTGTGTATTTTAAATAAGTAGTTTTTAAGTTAACAAGTTAGTCAAGTGGTTTAAACGAGTTAGATTGTATGCTATAAGATAATAAAGTGTTGTTAATTAAGTCGTTATAACAAGTAAGCTTACTCGTTATAACGACTTTAAAATAAAACTCCAATCAAATTAAAAAAAAAATGCTAATTTATCTAAGAATTTAAATATCAGGGTCAGCAACCCAAAAACGCGTTGTCTATTGTAACTGAAAAATCTCGGGCAGATAGATCTTGACAGGATAAATATTTTTAAAAATCTCCATTTTACCACAATGTTCTATTTTTAGACATGGCGGCCATCTTGGTTATTGGGCAGGGTTATCGGATATTTTTTTGAAACTAGATACCCTTAGGATGATTGTGGCCATATTTGCTTTAATTTTGCCATTAGTCTCAGATTTTCTGAAAATTAACGCCAACGACGGATGCCAAGTGATGAGAAAAGCTTACTTAACGCTGTGGTCTAGGTGAGCAAAAAAGGCAAAACGGACAAAAAGCAACAGACAAAGAGCAAAAGTGTCGGACAAAAAGCAAAACGGACAAAAAGCAAAAGAGTCGGACAAAAAGCAAAATTATCGGACAAAAAGCGAAAAGGACATAAAGCAACGGACAAAAAGCAAAAGTGTCGGACAAAAAGCAAAATTATCGGACAAAAAGCAAAAGCGGAGAATAAATTTTAAGTGGATCAATAACCATAATTGGACACTTCATTGATCAATTTATCCCAAAACACCTGTTTATAGATGGACTGGTCTATGATGAGCTAACAGGTTAAACTCCGCCCAGTCAAGCGAAAAAAATCAAGTACTATTAATATAAGAGACGATTATCATGATAATTATGTTGTCAATCACAGACTGCGAAAATGTATCAAGACAGAATCTCATCGTATTCAGTAGGATTGTAAATCACTTTATTTTAAACAGCTCTTACCAAAAACTGTAATTAAGTATTAAACCGAATCTGGATCTCTGATTTGCAGTCACTTACTGTAATGTAAGTTACTGAGTGACATGGCATCATAAATATATGATAGAGTGAAATAACAAATTCATTTATTTTCCTGCTTCATATTAGTCTGTCCGTACTCATTTTTTTTATTCAAAAACATATCAATTAGCCAAATTCAAACAAATATAGATTATAATTCAAAATGTCCAGCATTTTGATGATATCACATTCGAGGATATTATTTGTTGGACTATTTGTGGTTCTTTTTAAACCAAGATCTTCAATTTTCTAATTCAATACATTTGTATCGCGATTTCGATTTTATAAAAAAAAAATCCGTTTTATGAGACTATGCTTTTTGGAATTTTGGGTCCTCAATGCTCTTCAACTTTGTACTTGTTTGGCTAAATAACTATTTTGATTTGAACGTCATCGATGAGTCCCTTATAGACGTCTGGCGTATTAAATTGTATTCCTTGTACTTTCGATACTATTGCCGATTTTTGAATACAGATTATGGAATTTGTCTGTAGAGAGTAAAATAACAAAACAAAACGAATTCCGAAGAAAATTCAAAACGAAAATCCAATGATTAAATGACAAAATTAAAAGTTCAAACACTCCAAACAAACGAATGACAACCGCTTATGCAGAAAATTGTTGATCAAACCTGGTTTTTAACTAGCTTATAAAACTCTCATTTGAAAATGCCTGTACCAAGTCAGGAATATGACAGTTTTTGTCCATTTTTTTATGCGTTTTGTTATTTGATTTTGCCATGTGATTATGAATTGATTTTCCTCTGAGTTCAGTATTTTTGTGATTTTACTTTTTTGTAGACAGTCGCATAAAATTCATTTATATTGATAACGATGTTTGAACAAAACACACAGACTTTTTTGGTACATATAAATTAGGCCGTTAGTTTTCTTGTTTAAATTGTTTGATATTTGTCATTTCGGGGACTTTTATAGCTGACTTTGCGGTATGGGCTTTGCTCATTATTGAAGCCCTTACGGTGATCTATAGCTGTTTGAAGTTTCTGTGTTATTTGGTCTCGTATGGGGAGTTATCTCATTTGCAATCATGTCGCATCTTCATTTCATATAGACATAATAGGCAAAGTTTAGGTAAATCAAATTATTTATATATCAGTGCATTGTAAAGATTAATGAAGCAGATATTTATGTATGCTTAGAACCTACATTTGATTGACTAGTTTAACACATTTCTGACGTCTATCTTTTATTTGTTATAAGAACTTAATAAAGACGTTTAATCGAACATCTTGACATTAGTCTATTCATAATAAATGTTTATGTAGACTTTAATTATGAATTGGTGTCCACGAAAAAATATTTTCATCGTTCATTTTTATATTAATACAAAATTGAGTGGAACAGAACTGTGGTTTCTTAAACTTCGTCTTTTCGTGAATGATGTAGGATTATGCATGTAGAAACATTGCAAATAGGGATGGATTTGCGTCATATTAAAAAAAAATATTTGGGTTTGTCAGCTGGACCAACAACATATTTGTTGCAAAAAGAGAATAAATCATTCACAATGATTTAAACAACAACACAAATAAAACATCTATGTTTATTGAAAATTCAATGCAGTGATGATAGTCACATTGTAAGTAAAACGATATAACAAACGAATCAAACAAATGATACTTGATGACAGTTATAAATAAATACTTTATTTAGTCAATAAATTAACATATTATTACATTGTATTAAATGCACTTGTCCCTATAGGTCAGAACTAAACAGAACATTAGTGTAAAAACTTCTTCGAATGAACAATATATACTACAAAAAAGGCATGCATGTTTTGTAATGACAATTATCACAAGATGAATCTGTCTACCGCTTTTGGGGCAATAGAATGATTGGTGCTTGGAATGGTGCCGGTATCAGCTGGCACGGATTCTGAAAATAAACAATTCAAAATTATCCTTTTACTTCTTTCACCAATAGTTATAACAATATAGATCTTTTTCTTCAAAACGTTGTATTTCTTTCTCTCTCTATTTCATTATTGTCTGCTTTTTCACAATGACATCAGTTTTTCAAATTGATTGCTATGAAAAAGGTTAATGTGTTTCATTGCAACTTTCAAAAAGTAATGCTGACAATATCTGTCAGGATGTTAATATTCGAAGCAGTTCCAGTATTTCTGCCCTTATATTTGAACTTCCGAAATATCTAACAACGTTATTCTCCAAGAGATTCGTTGTTACTATAAAGTATTGTAATAAAAGAGGGACGAAAGATACCAGAAGGACAGCCAAGCTCATAAATCGAAAATATACTGACAACACCATACTAAAGTATTATTTTGTTTTGTGTGATGGACATGTGATGCCTAGCCATTGTCAAGATCTAATCAAATAAAGGCAACAGTAGTATACCGGTGTTCAAAACTCATAAATCCATGGACAAAAATCAAAATCGGGATAACAAACTAAAACCGAGGGAAACGCATTAAATATAAGAGGAGAACAACGACACAACACTGAAATGTAACACACACAGAAACGGACCAAGCATCAGACAAAATCCCAACGAGAATAACAAATATAACATCAAAACCAAATACATAAATTTGGTATAGACAAGTACCGTGACACGTCTTATCGCAATATGAATTTACACTAAAAAATAAGAGAAAACAAACGACGCAACGTTAAAATGTAACACACACAGAAACGAACAATAAAATAACAATGGCCATCTTCCTGACTTGGTACAGGACATTTTTAAAGGAAAAAATGGTCGGTTGAACCTGGTTTTGTGGCATGCCAAACCTCGCACTTTAATGGCAATGTTAAATATAACATTGAAATGACAACATAAGCTTTTCGTTATAATATTTTTATTTTCAATTCATTTATAAAATAGGAGTGGATGGCAAGTTTTCGTTACTCTTTGTTGAGTTCACAACTTGTTGGGACCCGGTGTTATGTAGTTAGCTTGATGTCTATATGTCTGTAAGTACGGACTTTTCGGTGATCTGTACATTTTTTTCACGTTCTTATCTGGTTGATTGGGTTTTAAAAATTCCTAGTTTTATTCTTCTATGATCATATATCTTGTTTAGATATTTATAGACATGTTAACTGCTATTCTATTTTAAGAAGAGCCATAGTTTATAATTACCCATGTCGTTGGTCTTTTCCTTTTGATTATTTCTCATTTTTTTCGTACCAGGGCCCTTAGTCGCTACCTCGGCAAAAATGGTTCTCATTGTTGAAGGCTGTTGTTCACTTGTAATTGTTATTAACTTCCTCAAGACTGCAGTATCTTTGATGTGTCATATCAATTTCCCCTTGTATCCTTTTATTAAGTTAATGCACATTTTTCTACATACATGTGCCTCACAAATACACCTTCTTGTGGTTGCAGTACATGTTCTGTATTTAAATTGCCAACCCGAGGCAGTACTTTCTCTACTAATTTCAACGCAGTCTTTATCAACAGTATTGGTACCTGAGAGCCAAATGTTGCGATTTTGTTATAATTTTTATTTTCTGATATTGAAAAATATATTCTAAAAGTCAATATCAAATTCATGATGCTATACGTGAATTGTCTATAAAATACAGTTCAAAACAAGTAATATTGTTATTTTTGTTACAGATTTCATACACAAATTCGGTTTTTTTTGTTTATATTCGGACGTTATGCAATCAACAATCCATCCATCTTGTTTATATTGCCTCGATGTTATTCATTTGACATTGGTTTATGCCCAATAAGCGTCTTTAAAAATGGCCTTCCCCTTTTTAGTCTATGGAAGAAGCAAATCGATATACACTTTTCTTATATCAACGAGAGATTTTGTCTTTATCAACGAGTTGCATTGTGGGAAGTTTCAGACGAATGTAAGCATTTGTACGAAGAAAGGAAGATTTCTCGGTATAAAGTAATGACTCTTTTCTTAAAGCAGGGTGACATTTAACATAACACACGTCTGCTGTTTAATTTCCATGAATTATTTTATGATATAACAAGAAAGGTGTATTTAAACGAGAAAATTGAAATATTGAATAATGAAACATTAATGCATGATTTATCATTTGTAGATGTACACATTCAATAAATATCATGTAGCAAATTCAGTGAAATGCAATTGAGATGAATTCAGTTGTTTGCTAAGCCAAAATCGCCTATAAGTCAATGATACTGCTATATTTAATCATACCAATACGATGTTTGTCCTATATCATAGCGATGTTTTTTTAATTTCAAAAATTTATGAATGCATGTCAAGAAAACCGCAAACATAATTCAGTAACTTAGTTCATGACCGGCTTAATGTTTGAGGATCAATTTCACTAAACTTTCGTACCTGTATCAAAATTAACGCTTACATGAACTCTCCCCTTCATTCTGGGTTTGAACCCCTTTTTGAAAACGACTGGATTCGCCCTTGAGGTCACACTACTATAGCCTATCCACATGGGTAATATCGAAATAGACAAAAATTATCATAACTTAAAAGAAAAAAGAACATTCATTCGAATAATCCAATCCAATACAGCTTCAAGCTATAGTTGTTAATGTTTGTGTCATTTGGTCTTTTGTGGATAGTTGTCTCATTGGCAATCATACCACATCTTCTTTTTTATTTCAAATAACAATGAATATTCAAATGGTAAAATAAATATTCCAAACAAATTGAAATGTACAAGTGCTGACGTCCCGAGCTTTAAAGAAACCAACTGAGTAGCCTCATAATATAAATTGAACAACTTCAGATACAACGAAAATCAAAAATCTTGTCAAACAGAAAATGTATTAATTATAAACATAGAAAAAAGATTGAGAAGGAAAACAGTTTTTTTTTGGATATCAAAGATTTTTTTCCCGTTGGTAAATAGATATCTCTATGAACATAATCAGCTCGCCGCGTGTACGTTCGTTTACATCTAATCGCTATGACCGTGAGGGTATTCCGATATATTGTTCCAACAATGTTGACTTTCGTTTTTGACTAGTCACCGATCATATAAATATGCCAACATAAAAATTATTTTCTAAGTGCAAAATAACAATCCATTTTCTTGTTATACTAGTAGATTCATTTCATCAATGAGAACTAAAAGAAATGTTCGGAAAACAAATGAATAAGATGTAAATGTCTGTTGACGTTAGAAATGTGTATATATCTTTTCTATATTTATAAATTTAGATCGTTCAGTGCTGTTTATTTGGTATTTTTATTGATGTAATCGCTCTTGTACCAACATAAGCTGTCGTTACCGTTAAAGCTTTAGAAGTGTGCTAGTTCAAATTGCACTTTAAAATGATTCAGCACCCAAATGACGTTTTTGGAGGACTAGAATGCAGTGATTTATTAGGGGAAATTTTATAGATTTAACGATATAAGATGATGGTGCATGAGTTCGAATGAGACAACATTCCATGAAAGTGATAATTTCTTTCAAGTAAACCATTGTAGATCAAAGTATGGCCTTAAACACGGAGCCTTGGCTCACAACGAACACTACGCTCTATAGGAACAAAAACATTACTAGTGTTAAACCATTTAAACAGGAAAACGAACGGTCTAATTTGTATAAAAAAGGAGATTCACAAGTACAGGTCAGATTTTGAACGAGGACAGTATGATTCATCTTTGTCACAAGTTAGTTTCATTGTTATCAATAGAGCATATCAGGTATATATTATTTCGGTGCGTTCATTATAAAATTTGCTAAATATTATATATGTGAACAATAATTTTGATACTTAGCTAATTGATTACGACATTGTTTTGAAAATGGTGGATTAAACCTAGGTTTATAGTGCTTAACCTCTCACGTGTATGAAAGTCTC
Source organism: Mytilus trossulus (assembly GCF_036588685.1). Taxonomy (NCBI): domain Eukaryota; kingdom Metazoa; phylum Mollusca; class Bivalvia; order Mytilida; family Mytilidae; genus Mytilus; species Mytilus trossulus. Next base: position 73,296,137 of record NC_086378.1, on the reverse strand, counting down.
ATCAAATTCTGTCATATTCACAACGAAGAGTGCAGAAAACAGACATAATAGGTAAAATTGTCAAATTATGGGTACAACAGTCAAATATTAATACTAATAAGTACTTATATTGATATAACATCGCATTGATATTAAAAATAATAGCATTTGTATATATTGATGTATATATTTTCGGCAAGGAATTTCTGCATATTTACAATTGATATTAGACAATATCGCTATGTGATTCAAGAAAAGTTTTATATCGATTCGCTTCTTCCATAGACTGCTTTTGTACTGATACTTATTGTATATTAAAATATTTCTGACTGTCTTATATCCCTATATACATACCAAGAGTTAGTTGAGGACAAATTGATCCTGAACGAACCATTACTGTTACACCTTCATGTATTTCATCAAATCCTCCTGTCCAGTATTCTTGAGTAACTGATAATATAAATACATCACTTGGTCAAAATAATTAGCAAGGTTAAAATGGTCGAGGAAGTGGCACAAATGCCTAGACTAGAAGACTGTGACCTTGTTTCATTGACAAAGAATTTTGTTTCTCTCAGTTGAGAGTATTCAACCAGAAGAATATATGTAGATCTCAGTATCAGCACAATGTCTTCTGCTTTAGGTGCAATTTGATATATTTTATCTAAAATTCCTACATTTCATAAGCACAAAAAGTTATACAAATCGGCTTTTCTAAAATTGCATAATTTCTATTTAGGAAAAAAAACTTCATCAACAGATTTTGAATTTACAATCGTTTTAATATCAGATGCTATTTGTGTTGTTTTTTTGTACTTTTTTTTCAAGAACTTCCTATGTTATTTTAGCAACATTTTGTAAAAGAAGGAGTTTGAGGTCTGGTATAGAAATTTGATTAAATATGACATGTATTTTACCTACACTTTTTTCCCCTTTTTATTTTTTTTTGGGGGGAAGCTTAGGGTCTACAATTATGTTAATGTACCATAAAATAACATTTAAAATGTTGAAAACCCAACTTATAATGCTCTTGTAGTTCTATTCTCGTGATTTCATTTATAATACTGGGTAATTAGACAAACAACAGCACCAAATATTTTTCTTTCACTCTTTTCCCATGGACATTGCCTTATGTTGAACACTTCGTTAGTGAAATTATTAAGATAGATATAAGAAGATGTGGTATGAGTGCCAATGAGACAACTCTCCATTAAGTCACAATTTGTAAAGTAAACCATTATAGGTCACAGTACGGCCTTCAACACGGAGTCTTGGCTCACACCGAACAGCAAGCAACTTATAATCTCTTCTAAGTATTACTCATATATAATAAAATATTGAATTTGACTGGTGAAAAAAACATTCAAACAGGAAAAACAACGATCTAATCTAAATAAAAACGAAAAAAGAGAAACACTAATGAACCACATCAACAACGACAATTACTGAACATCAGATTCCCGACTCAGGATATGTGCAAACGAATGCAGCGGGTTTAATAGTTCTTATAGGCGCTTACCTTCACCCAATCTGAAAAAATTATAGTGTTATATCACAACATAGAAAGACACACTAAAAATTTAAATTGAAAAACACTAAAACACATATTTTTCGACAGTTGCAGACCAGATTAGTAGTGATGTGATTAACGAACAATCAACCCATGACAGTATCGTTCAAATAAAAGATCAAAACTGCAATAACACAAAACTTGATTTTCAGAAAACAACAACAGAAAAAGTAGAAAAAAATATTAACAAAATTAACCTGTCTGTTTACATGATTGTTGAATGTAAAATATTGTAAATGTTCTTTCAGATATAGAAATATATTGGATATACCCCCATGTAAAAACTACACAGTTTGGTAAGAAAAATTTTTAATTTGCAGCTGCTACTCTCTGGTACATCCTACCTGGCCATTTCAGGACTGAAAACAGTTTAATTTTCAATTAAACAGCCAGATACAGTCTTAGAATGGTTCAAATGTTGTTGTTCTGTAAGTAGTTAAGCTTTTTCATATTTTAGAAGTTGCTCTAATATGCTTATATGCCTTTTGCATGTGCGCTATATTTTTATTTGTGCTTAATTTTAGTTGTACTTCAATTTTAAATGTGCTTCAGCGTTGGCTTGTTTAGATATGTATTTTGATAGTGCTTTGCATGTACTTCAATATGCCTGTGCTGTTATATATCTTTTCTGCATGTTATGTGTTTTAATGTTGTGTTTATGTTATTTTATATTCGGTAAAAAGCTCTTAAGAGCTTATGTTTGTATTGTTATGTGTTAACCGAATCAAAATAAAACTTTCGTATTCGTATAAATGGCTGAACTCAATCAAAAGACATATTAACAAAACAAGTGAACATACACTCAACAAATAAATAAAATCTATGACACAATGTAAATACAAAATTAATAAAACAAGGGGGTTAGATGTAAAACAATATCCGAAAGAGAACCATAATTTTAGACACAATACTGCCAAAGAAAAAAAAAGTACACGGGTAAATATAAAAAAAATGTAGTGAGGTTTACAATGTAGTACGGAATATAAATAACAAAATAAATAATTTTGTTGTTCATAGTACGAAAACAGAGGTGAAAATGTATTGTCATACCAAACACTTATCAATGATGGATAATATTGAACGTAGTGAGACGAGATATATAAATAAGGAAACAGACAAAAATACATTACAAATTGTATCAATCAGGTCAAATTGACACGCAAGTACGATTTGATAGTTCGTGTTACTAAAAGTTAGTTGGAAGCCAAAAACAATTAATAGTATCAATTCATGCATCGGATACTAAAATAAACTAAAACACATTCAAGGGATTACCTGTTTTAATAGTTCACTTTCATAATAAATCTAGACTACTACGATAAGTGATTCATGTATAGAATTTTATAGTGCACGGAAAGCCATGTACTTTAAAAAAAAAAGAGGGGCAAATACTGATTTTTCATTGGACGAGAATGTTCGAGTATGTTCAACTTATGCATGTTATGGTGTCTGACAATCGTGAGCTAACTTAAAGAACCCGCGTACACAACACTTCTTTTCGGTATAAAATATCGAGAAAAAACATATGTTTGAGAGATTTCAATGCCAATTATTGAAACAGCTATACTTATTACACACACACACTTGCCTTCTATCAGAAAAAGAGTTGCAATGAATAATTGAATCTTATCGGATGAGAGGAGCGTCAACTTCTTTGACAAGTATTTGCACATGTTTTCAGTAATCGTTCTTGTTTAGGGGAAATAATGAGACATCTCAAATCATCAACCAAAGACCAAACCATTTCTTGTAACAACAATTGTGTTTATATTGAAGTACACATTGGTATTTTGTGAACAAAACAAAGATTTCCGTTACCGTTTAAGAGCAAAAGCGCTCACGTCCGCCTGGTTAGTACCTATATCCGCTGTACGATGATACACGGTGGATAAAGTGTTATATAAACAAGAATTCCAATGTGATTTTCAGTCAAATAAACATTTCATTATATAGTAAATCATCAGTGCACTAGGATAATCCTGTGATGTTAAAGAAATCACCTAAGCAGAATTTCTTGAGAAACTAGGATTTGTTTGCCCCAACTAGGGGCATTATGATTTTCAATCTGTGCGTCCGTTCGTTTGTCTGTCCATCTTTCCGTTCGTCTTTCTGTCCCGCTTCAGGTTTAAGTTTTTGGTCATATAGTTGTTGATGAAGCTGAAGTACACATGTTCCCTATGATATGATCTTTCTTTTGTGAATGCCAAATTAAAGTTCTGATGCCAATATCACGGTCCACTGAACAAAGAAAATGATAGTGCGAGTGGGGTATCCGTCTACTATTGAAACATTCTTGTTCTGTGGTGTTTTAACAATTAGTCAACCATGATAAGGTACTACGGGGCGCCGAATGGGACTCTTGTGGTTTTGTACTCAAAATTCAATTTTGTACGGACAAAAGTGACTTTTGTTCAACAAAAATGAGTTCAGTTTAACAAAATTTTGTCATACAAAATTATCTATCAGCGGACAAAAGTCACTTTTGTCATGACAAAATTTATTTTTGTAACACAGACTTAACTTTTGTTACCTAATTTGAAAATTGAGCGACAAAAGTCAATTTTGTATTCAAATTAATTTAGTTTGGTTTCTGTGAACTAATTTGCATACAAAATCGACTTTTGTTACACAATATTGACTTTTGTTACACAAAATTGACTTTTGTTACACAAAATTGACTTTTGTTACACAAAATTGACTTTTGTTACACAAAATTGACTTTTGTTACACAAAATTGACTTTTGTTACACAAAATTTACTATTGTGAGACAAAATTGACAAAATTGACTTTTGTGAGACAAAATTGACCGATGTGATCAACAAAATTGACAAAATTGACTTTTGTGAGACAAAATTGACCAATGTGAGACAAAATTGACTTTTGTCTCAAAAAAATTGAATTTTGTCTCAAAAAAATTGAATTTTGTCTCAACAAAATTGACAAAATTGACTCAACAAAATTGACAAAATTGATTTTTGTCTCACGAAAGTCAATTTTGTTGTTACAAAATTGAATTTTGTCGTCACAAAAATAAATTTTGTCGTCACAAAATTGACTTTTGTCTCAATAAAATTGACAAAATTGACTTTTGTCTCAACAAAATTGACAAAATTGACTTTTGTCTCAACAAAATTGACTTTTGTCTCAACAAAATTGACAAAATTGACTTTTGTCTCAACAAAATTGACAAAATTGACTTTTGTCTCAACAAAATTGACAAAATTGACTTTTGTCTCAACAAAATTAACAAAACTGACTTTTGTCTCAACAAAATTGACAAAATTGAATTTTGTCTCAACAAAAATGACAAAATTGTATTTTGTCTCAACAAAAATGACAAAATCGAATTTTGTCTCACAAAAGTCAATTTTGTCTCACAAAAGTCAATTTTGTCTCACAAAAGTCAATTTTGTCTCACAAAAGTCAATTTTGTCTCACAAAAGTCAATTTTGTCTCACAAAAGTCAATTTTGTCTCACAAAGGTTAATTTTGTCTCACAAAAGTAAATTTTGTAACACAAAAGTCAATTTTGTCTCACAAAATTGAATCTTACCTCAAACAATTGACTTTTGTGATTTAATTTCCATATCAGGTAACAAAAGTCAATTTTGTATGCAAATATATTTGCATACCTTTTAGACAAAATTGACTTTTGTCATGATAAATATGAATTTTGTCTACAAAAATGAATTTTGTCATCACAAAATTGAAGTTCTCACAAAACAAGTATGTAGCACATAGTTTTGTAAGACAAACATGATTTTGTTATGACAGAATTGAATTTTGTACAAAACCACAAGAGTCCCATTCGGCGCCCCGTAGGTACACCCTAAGTTAAAAAGAAGCTTACCAATACGTGCATAACTCTCATTTATATTACGTTTTTTATGTTATCAATTGTTTTGTGTGCTATTTAATTTGTTTCTTTATGGGGGAACGGGTAGGAGTTGTAGTGCTATATAAGACCCCGTTCACACTAGGACATTTTTATCGATTTAAACTAGACCGGTTCACTTTAGATCGGTTTAAGGGCTAATGTGAACGCATTGAATCGATCTTCAATCGGTCTAAACTAAAACACCAAAAGAGGTAGTTTAGTTTGAATCGATCTAAAGGAAACCGATCTTACTTTAGATGTGAACGCAGAGATCGGTTTAAACAAGTACGATTGAATCGAAAATAACGTATGCGCATGTATAGCGGCAAAACTATGACAGAGGTCCGTTGTTTAACCCATATTTCTCTTTTAAAAGACCTTTAAAATAAATTGAAAACATGCTATCTTCGCCGTAGCATAGATTTGCTAAATCTGTGACTTCTGTTCTTATATTGACTTTTTTTATTTGCATGAACCGCAGTAGTTCCGGCGTCGTGTTGTAACTTCGTTGCTACAGTTATTTTTTTCAAAATTAAAGAAAACTGCAATAAAACCGGTATCAAAATGTTAACTTGTGATTCAAGAGAAACAATAACTTTAATATCCATTTTTTCAAGTGTGTGTATCAGTATATCAACACATGAATTTGATAAATCAGTTCTATTTAAACACAGTGTTTACAGTTTTACGGACAAAAAGGTTAGATCGATTGCGTTTTCAATTGTAGTGTGAACGCAGTGGTTCAGATTAAACCGATAGAGATCGTTATGATTAAAGATAATGTGAACGCTAACTGGTTTTATTTAGATCGATTCAAATTAGATCGATAAAAAAATGCTAGTGTGAACAGGGTCTAACTTAAAGTATCTTGAGGTATCCTTCCGGAGTATCTGTTGTCTACTTTTCGTTCCGATTTATCAAAATTGCTGAGTTGGTCCCATGACTCATATATATCAATCTTAGTCCTTATTATATCCGATTGTATGTATTTGATACATTAACAATATATTTATGATACAACAGATGCCAAACTCATAAGTATAAAACACACTGATATTGCCATGGCAAAAACGAAAAACGATTAACGGCTGTTTATTACAAAAAACAATGTAAAAACTAATGTTATACTTAGAACTGAACCACATCAAACCTAGGGTGATCTTACGAGATCGGGAAATGTATGCAGATCCATCTTCATTTGTGGCATCTGTCCGTTTGCAAGGACAAGACAACGAAATTAAGGTTACAGTTGGAACATAAATGTATCAGTAGTCATATGTGTATTCCGTTAGGGTCCTCCAACTCGTGCTGACATCCGTTAATGTTCGAAGCACGACTCAAAATTTACCAATTGCAACTTTGGCTTTAATAGCAGTTATTCTCTACTAAGAAAATCATGATGAGAAATGCAAATTCTCAAATAATGATCAATTGGGAGATATATGTACTCACACCTGAAGAAGGCGCTGTTGGGAAATGCTGTTAAATAGAAATGAAATATTTAAAATTAGAAACATAAAATCATCTCTTTTGTCGTTCAGTTTTGTTCTCAACCGACTATGCGATTGTCTATTATATTGTCGGGTTGTTATCTCTTTGACACATACCCCATTTCCATTTCAAATTTGATCATTGGCAATATCCATATGAAATTCAAGATATAAGACAGACTGAACTGTGTTTGATGAATTCTTTATTTCCTGTTCAGTTAGACTTAGTGAAAAAACTTATACAAGATATGAATATATATATATATACATAAAAAATCCATTGCACCAGATACACAATAGGGTACATTGATTTCCCTTTAAACATTTTCATCACAGGTACCAATATGCAGTGAAATAAACAATAAGCACATGTTGCATTTAACGAAAAATTAAAACAAAATAAAGACACGAGACCTATTTCTGACCAGTCTATATATCCTGGTTCTACTATAGGTGTACCATATGTACCGTTATAACTTGTTATATTTGAATCAGTAAAACATTGAACAGAGAAATCGACAACATCATCATAGGTACCATTATAGGTTAAACTGGTACATGATATATTTGCAGGACTATATTCTATACAATTGAAAACTATTTTGTTCAGTGTTTGTATATTGATCATATTATAAAAATCGTCGAATTTTAGGTCAGATGTTGCAGATAACAACGTTAACAATAAGAACAATAAAATGAATTGAGTGGCGGATATTATTAGGAAAACTACCTTCCCTTTGTTCCAACGAACGAATGGTACAGATGTGCAAGCTGCCATGAATTTGAAATTCATCGAAAAAATAAGAAAAGCTATAAACATTAAATACATAAACCTGCATATGATTTGAATGTATTCAAATGCACCAAATAGTAAGGAAAGAACACATCCTAGTACTACTAGTAATGCACACAAACAAAAACATTGCTGCAGGAGATCTGAATACCTCATATAAAACGTTATTAATAATAACCAAATAAATGGAATAGTGTGTATAATAACGCTTATCCTTATAGTCGAATTACTGGATTCAACGACTTGTCCATTGCAAAAATATCCCTCTAGAACTTCGTTTCTAATTATCGATGAAAGTTGCACTGTTACGACAAAAGTCACTACCAATAAGCAGAACATGACTGAAGCAAATACTTTATAAATCTTCCCACCTAATTTTTCATATTTTGCATAATTGTTTATGTACTTGGAAGTATCGCAATTACTTTTGATTAACTCGAATGCTGAAAAACCACTGTCATTAGATAGATAAGGATTAGCTCCATTCATTATCATAGTGTCTATACAACTTTGGCTTTCTTCTGTTAAACGACACCTGTTTACAACAGAATGTAAGGGTGTATTACCCTCCCTATCAGGTGAGTTAACAAAGTCACGACAAACATTTCTGAAAGAATTTTGTAAAGTTAGATTTGAACACATACTTCTGAAAGCAGACATCGGTTTTATTTCGTAATCTCTCATCTCATCCGTGATTTGATTAGGCTTTATACACTGGTTCTGATAGGTATGGGTGAGCAATAATTTTGTTACGCTTTCACTTGTTGTGTAATGCAAAGGGGTTCTATCAAGAACGTCACGAACATTTACTTCAGCTTTATTACACAGCAAAACAGATAGTATTTCGGTATTATTGTTCATAACTGCTAGATGGACAGCAGTCAGTCCGTTGTTGTCAACCATGTCTATTTTTAGTGTCGTCTTTCTACACAAAAGTGTTCTTTCATCTACTGAGTTAATTTCAGAATATGGCTCATCGTTTTGGGGCATTTTAACAGGAAATAATACCTTCACAGCTTCTAAATTGTTACATATCACAGCGTAATGCAGGATTGTCCATCCGCTCTTTGTTTTAGAATTAATATTCTCTGATCGAATATTTGATTTCAAAATGTTTAAGTCGTTTTTCAGGACGGCTTTATGAAGATCAGTCTGGCTTAAATCATGTTCAAGAATCAAACTAGTTAACTCGTTATTGTTTGAAGTAACCATAATTGGAACATTCATTGTAAACCATCCTCGTAGGTTTACTTTTGCTCCATTGTTAACAAGTAAGCGTGCCATATCAAAGCGACATGACTTTACTGCTATATATAAAGGTGTTTCACAACATTCGGAAAAGCAGTTAACATCTGCAACAGAAACATCTAAACCAGAAACAGCTACAATAGAAACATCTTCTCCAACACCAATTAATTCTTTCACAATCTGTAAGCTACCCCCTAGAACAGCTAGAGGAAAGAAGGACTTGACAGTGGGTAGAAAAGTAAAATCTGTTCCCAGAATCGAATTACGATCTAAAGTTGTAATTTCACTCCATGCGTATTGAAAGAATTCATCGCACCCAAAGGCAACAATCCAGTACAGAAGTGTACTTCTGAAAGGTACAGCTTCTATAACTCGACTAATAGCATTCTTTTTATAATGCAATTCATCAACAGATTTAATCTTAAACATTTTTTCAAAGAATGACCCATCGCTGCTTTCATTTCGCTCGGAACTAACAATGTTCATAAATGTATATTTTGGTCCCAGCTTGCTACCATAACTTTCAGAATGGCTTCCAAATATCCGAACGAAGTTTCTATTCTTAAAGAGATGACTCATCAACAAATTTGAAAATCTCCCATTATTTAATTCAGTCCACATTCTATCATATAACGTTGAAAGACAATCCTCATTTAATTTATCTTCATGAATAAATATAATATTTTCATCCGTATTGTCGTTAATGTTTTCATTGAAATGAACTCTAACTCGATCTCTTATAAACAAAATATCACAGTCTGAAAACATAACTCTGGAATCAAACGTATAGAAATGGCAGCAGATTGTCTCTGCAAGAGCGTCGTGAATAAAATGAAAATTCCAACTGTCCTCAGTGAAATAAGATCCTATAGCAGAAAGAGCGCTATCCTCGAGATTTTTTTTATGCATGTTTCTTTCAAGTCCGCAAGTCTCCATTATTCTGTAAATTTTGTCATCATAATCATCTGAGTCAATATGAAATATACCTTTACTAATTGTTCCATTATTCAACATACATATCACCAAAATGCAATAAAGCTTTTTATTTTGATTACTAATTTGTTCAAGTTCATCCCTCAACAGTACTAATGGTTGTCTAAAGAATGCAATTCTATTTTTGAATCTCTCCTTGTCATTTGAAACTAATTTGCAAAGAAGAGGAAATGCATAATTCGTTTGACACATTATCTCAACCTCTTCGTTTTTAATTTCCTTTTCTAGGTTCTTTTTCTTAAGATGTTCTATCAATATTTTCTTCTTTTCATCCTTTGAAAGAGCATAAGACTCACTCTCTAAATCTATAACTTCTTTATTTAAAATTGTCGATGCATTTTTAAATCTTTTGTGGCGTGCTATCTGTAATCTTAGTGTACACAATAGTTTCTTCGAACCTAATTCTGTTTCCAAGCAGTTCATTAATTTTTCGTTTATTCTTTCCCATTTTTCTAACAGGGTAGGACTTAACGCGTATTTACCAAGGACATCATCAATAAGAAACACTTGTTTTTGATTTGTTTTGTATTTGATTATGTCGTCCGGGGATTCTATGGAAACGATTTCAAATCCTTCCGGTTGAAGTTTTAATGCGATATGTCGAATGGTGGCTGTCTTTCCTAATCCCGAATTGGAAGTCACCAAAATACAGCAAGAATCCTGTACTTTATCATATACAAGTTCCGACCCCTCTGTCTCATAAAAACTCTCGTCCTCTTTTCGCCATGCTTCCACAAAAGATGTATTCGCTTCTGTAATGAATTAAATAAATATATATACGAACAGTATATTTGGTGTTGATATATTAAGCAGAAACTCAATACAAAGGTTCTGAATTATCTGACAGAATCAAAATACGAAAGTTGTAAATACACATGTTTCATTGTTCCTTACATTATGCACTGTCATATCGTTATACATTGTGTAAATGCAATGTAATTTTCTTAAAGAATGACTGTTATATTTATTCTGTCTATGAAGAAATAAAATTTAAAAAAATTTGTGCACACAGAAGAACGCGCGTATCTCGTTATTAACAGTGTGCACCACATTTTTTTTTTTATGTTATTTGGAATAGCCAAATTAAAAGTGATAAATGTGGCATTCAACACCAACAAACAATTAATACATCTAACCAATTAATCAACAAGTACACTATATATACTAAATCACCAAACATATGACTTTTAAGCAGATCCTGACGTGTCTTTCTCATTTAAGTTTCTAATTATGGCACCCTCAACGGAGTTGGGGTGACATATTGTTATTCTACGTTTCTTTTTATGGCACCCTCAACGGAGTTGGGGTGACATCTTGTTATTCTACGTTTCTTTTTTTTCTTTTTATTTTTATTCTTCCACACATTTTGTCCATGCTATTTCTCGGAATTGGCTTGAACAATATTGATGAAACTATGCCATAATGTAGTCCACTATCTGAAATTGTGCAAACGGGGTATGGCATCATCAAGATGGCTGACGTTGCCATGGAAACTAAACAAATGTGAAAAAATCCAGTTTTTTGTTTTGGTGAACTATTTGGTTACTATTTAACTCAGAATCATTATATTTTTATACAATGTAGGTGCCCACTATATACAGGTGTTGGATGATTTTGGCACTCATTGGAACTACTATGTTGCCATGGAAACTACTCCAAAAAATTCAAAAATCTCAGAATGTTCCAAACTTAATGAAACTTCACAGTAACGATGAGCAACATTGGAAGATGTGGAATTTGGCGTTGGAATTTCCAAAATTGCTGTTGTTACCATGGAAACAATGCAAAAAGGTCAAAACTTTGAATTTTCACAGAACATTCTAGAACATCAATGTTTAATTTATTCTAGAGACATTAAATGGTATATGATTGTGGAGGGAAAAAATTGCAGCGGGGGTTTGACTTTGGAATATTCAAAATGGCCGCCGTTACCATGGAAACAGCAAAAATACGAAAAACTTCAAAATGCTTCAAATTTATTGAAATTTAAAACAAATGTTGCTCAGCTAATGTAGACTTGATTTTTGAGTTTGGAATTTCCAAAATGGCCGCCGTAACCATGGCTACCGCTCACCTGGCAATAGGGGAAGGGTGCCATCCGCTATTGCTTGCAATGGCAAATCTAGTTTTTATTTTTATTCTTCCACACATTTTGTCCATACTATTTCTCGGAATTGGTCAAACCCATGTTGATGGAACTATACCATGATATGAACCGCCATGTGAAGTTGTGCAAGAGACATTGGAATGGTAAAAAATGGCCGACGTTACCATGGAAACAGAACAAATGTGAAAAATTCTAGTTTTTAGTTTCGGTGAACTGTTTGGTTATGCTTTTACGCAGAATCATTATATTTTAATACAATGTAGGTGCCCACTATAGACAGGTGTTGGATGATTTTGGCACTCATTGGAACTACTATGTTGCCATGGAAACTACTCCAAAAAATTCAAAAATCTCAAAATGTTCCAAACTTAATGAAACTTCACAGTAACGATGAGCAACATTGGAAGATGTGGAATTTGGCGTTGGAATTTCCAAAATCGCTGTTGTTACCATGGAAACAATGCAAAAAGGTCAAAACTTTGAATTTTAACAGAACATTCTAGAACATCAATGTTTAATTTATTCTAGAGACATTAAATGGTATATTATGATTGTATATGATTATGGAGGGGAAAATTTGCAGCAGGGGTTAGACTTTGGAATATTCAAAATGGCCGCCGTTACCATGGAAACAGCAAAAATACAAAAAACTTCAAAATGCTTCAAATTTATTGAAACTTAAAACAAATGTTGCTCAGCTAATGTAGACTTGACTTTTGAGTTTGGAAATTCCAAAATGGCCGCCGTTACCATGGCTACCGCTCACATGGCAATAGGGGAAGGGTGCCATCCGCTATTGCTTGCAATCGCAAATCTAGTTATTATTATTTTTCTTCCACTATTTTTTGTCCGGAGCAGTTCTCGGAATTGAATTGACCAAAGTTGGTGGAACTATGCTATAATGTTGACCACCATGTGAAATTGTCCCTCTGACTTTGGAATGGTCAAGATGGCTGCCGTTGCCATGGAAACGGGTAAAATGTGAAAATTTTCAAAATTTTCAAAATGCTCCAATCTTTCTCAAACTTTACAAGAATGGTAAATGGCATGTGCTGATGTGCTCTTTGACTTTGGAATTTCAAAAATGGCTGCCGTTGTCCTGGCAATTGGGGAAGGGTGCCATCCGTTATTGCTAGCAATTACAAATCTAGTTGTCTATTACGATCTTTATCATCAAAGACAAAACGCAAACAAAATGGTAAACAATCGTCATTAAAGGGTTCTAACTCCAGCAAGGAGTCGTCGAACGATTTCCACCATATTGTATCTTCTCTTGCTGGTAAGTTTTGCTAATTAAAATGTCTATCCATCTATCATATTATTTAAGATAGAAAGAAAAACTCAAAAAGTAAGAAAAAATGTAATTAAAGGGCAATAACTCTTATAGGCATTCGACCAACAATTTCAACCATTAGCTGTTTTTGTAGAACTTATCTTGTTGATCATTTTTGCACTTGAAGGTTTGGCTCTTCCTATTATAGTGTTCAAGATAATAGAGAAACATGAACACAAAATTGTTAAATTTGTCATTTAATGGCCCTTACTTCTTTAGGAAGTCGTAGAGTATGACAGTTTTGACGTGTATGCACAATTGGTAGAGCTCAACTTGCCAAACATTTTTGCATGTCAGATTTTTTCTATTTATAACAGGTTTCAAAATAATAGACAAACTTGCATTTTTAAATCCATGTTTCATTTTTACCTATCCCGACACTCTTGGTTGGTAGATGGGGTCATCTGACACATTTTATGACTGAGACACCCCAGTGATGATTGTGGCCAAGGTTAATTACATTTGGCCCAATAGTTTCACAGAAAAAGATGTTTGTAAGTGAACAAACGACGGACGGGCGGCAAGTGATGAGAACATCTCACTTGTTCCTATGGGCCACATGATATGTGGTTTGATTGCCAATGAGACAACTATCTAAAATGAAGTGGATGTACGCATTATAGACAATCAACAATTAGAGAACATGCAGTCAGCTTTTAAAAGCCAGACGTAAATTTTAAGAAACAATTCGATTGAAACTAACATTTTTAGGTATATATCAAAACAACTTACGACAAACAAAATAATGAGGGACTGTTATAGCTGACTATATGGTATCAACTACGCTCATTGTTGAAGGTCGTACGGTGACCTATAGTTGTTTTAATATCTGTGTCATTTAGTCTCTTGTGAATATTTGTCTCATTGGCAATAACACCACAACTTCCTGTTTATGTATACATAAAAATAAACGAGATAAAAATTAGCAGGTATTCAAAGTTTTTAAACTTGTTAATTGATCAAATTGAAACGAACCTGCATAATTTTTCGGCAGATTTCCATCCTTGTAATGCGAGAAGTCACTTTCTATCTGTTCTTTTTCTTTTTCACAATCCATGTATTCTTTTTTCATCTGCTTCAGTTCTGCATTTGCAAATGTTTTTGCTTGTTCCCCATCAAGATCGTAATTCAAGATTTCATTGAGCTCGGTTGGCCTGTTTCCTATATTTAAAGATGTCAATGCCTAAATGAGAGGAATAAACAAGTAATTAATGATAAGTTAATCTCTTTTGTATTAAAAAAAAAGACAATTAAATAAGTTTAAGGCAACATCAGGCTTGAAATTAACACAAAATATAACTATAGGCTCTAAAGAGACTTTCCAACATTGTAGACGATAATTGACCTCATGGCAAAAATCTCTATTTTTTTTTATCATGTATTGATTTTCAGTACTTATACATCTTCAGATTTCAAATGTTTGGTTTTGAGCGTTCCTGATGAAGGTAAATCCAGAAAAGTGCTTCGGACGCATAAATTATTAAACGTGTTGTTTTCCATTTTTAACTGATCTTTTAGACTATTTAGTTTCTCTCTATCTTCTTTAGTTTTTGCTCAAAACACAATAGAGGGTAACGGAATTATCATTTAAGGGCAATGATACTCCTCTGAAGAGTGTCTGCTACACGTAGCTATATCGACAAAATTTGACTTTTCAATTGATCTTGCCCTGCTGAAAATTTTGTGATTTAAAGTGTTTATTTTTCTATTATCAATTTAATTCATATCAGACACAACAGAAAAAAGAAAAAAGTGTTCTCTCTAATCATTTTAGTTTTTATGATCATAGGCAAAAATATAAAAAATTATCAAAGATTTTACTTTGTTTAAAAGTTTTGATGTATATGGCTCATAATTCGATCTTAACATGTGTGCACCTTTCCGATTTTCTCTATTTATATCGGTTCAAAATATAATATAAAATAATGCATTTCACCACTATTTTCTAATTTTCGCCATATTGGCCATGTTGGTTGGCAGGTAGGGTCACTGGAAGCTTTTTTTTTTTTTTAAACTAGAGGCTCCAAGGAGCCTGTGTTGCTTACCAGATATCTTTATTTACAATTGATGCACGAAATAATGCAAATATTATACTCTTGCTTTAGTTTTAGAGATTTAAGTCAAAACCTGCATTTTTTCCCCTATGTCCTTTTTTTATTCATGTATGGCATGTTGGTTTACAGACAAGGCCATCTGATATGTTTGTCAAACTATATACCCTAATGCTGATTGTGACCAAGTTTGGTCTCAGTTGTTTCAGTGGACTTTTGTAAAAGATTACAATTTTTTTCGATTTTTTTTTAAATTTAACTTTAAAGCACAATTAGTCCATATGAGGTCAATTGTTCAGCTCGTTAATGTTGCCTTACTTGTAGATCTTACTGGCTGAACAGTATTGCTGTGTACAATTTATCTCAATCTATAATAATATTCAAGATATTAACCAAAAACTGCAGAATTTCCTTAAAATTACTAATTCAAGGGCAGCAACCCAACAACAGCTTGTCTGATTCGTCTATAAATTTCAAGGCAGATGGATCTTGACCTGATGAACATTCTTACCCACAGTCAAATTTGCTCCAAATGCTTTAGTTTCAGAGATATAAGCAGTCAAAAACTGCATTTTACTACTTTGTTCTATGTTTAGCCATGTCGGGCATGTTGGATGGCAGGCTGGTTTATTAGACATATTTTTTTCAAACTAGATACCATAACAGTGATTGTAACCATTTGTCTCAGTAGTTTCAGAGGAGAAGATGTTGTACATTTGACTTATTTGTAGATCTTACTTTGCTGAACATTATTGCTGTGTACAGTTTATCTCTATCTATAATTATATTCAGGAGCTGCAAAATTTGATTAAAATAACCAATTCAGGGGCAGCAACTAAACAACGAGTTGTCCGATTCGTGTGAAAATTTCAGGGCAGACATATCTCGACCTGATAAATAATTTTACCACATGTCAGATTTGCTCTAAATGCTTTGGTTTCAGAGATATAAGCCAAAATTTACATTCTACCCTAATGTTTTATTTTTAGCCATGGCGACCATCCGGGTCTTTGTACACATTATTAAACTAGACACCCCAAGGATCATTGTTGCCAAGTTTGGTTAAATTTGGCCCAGTAGTGGAGAAGATTTTTGTTAAAGTTAACAGACGACGGACGCCAAATATGACAAAAGTTCACTTAACTCATTTGGCCTGGTGAGATAACTAGATACACGAATGATAATTATGGCCAAGTATGGTTAAATTTGTCTGAGTAGTTTCAGAGGAGATTGTTTAAAAAGGCTACAAAATAATGGTTAAAAAATAACTACATGTATAAAGGGTAGTAACACTTTAAGGGGTCAATTGACCATTTTGCTCATGTGACTTATATGAAGATCTTACTTTGCTGATTATTGTTGCTGTTTACAGTTTATCTATATTTATAATGATATTTAAGATAATAAGCAAAAACTTCGAAATTCCTTAAAATTTTCAGTTTAGGGACAGCAACCTAAAAATGGGTTGTCTGATTCGTCTGAAATTTCAGGGCAGATAGATCTTGGTGAGTAATTTTAGCCTCATTAGATTTGCTGTAAATTCTTTGGTTTCAGAGATAAAACCCAAAATCTACATTTCATTCCTATGTTATATTTTAGCCATGGCGGCCACCTTGGGCCGGTCATCGGACACAATTTTAAAAACAAGATACCCCATGATGAGTGTGGCAAAGTTAGGTTCAGTTTGACCTAGTAGATTCAGAGAAGAAGATTATTCTGCAAGGTAACAGACGACGATGGATGAGGGACCTCAAGTGATGAGAAAAGCTCACTTGATCCTATGGGCAAGGTCAGATGAAAAGGTAAACTAAACCAACACTCTAATAGCCGATGATAGTATTCATGAGACACAACTACAATAATGATTAACTTCAAAGATATTAATCTCCAACTAAACAGTTAGATCACATGCACATTTGGATTGCGATCTGATAATATAACCGTATCTTTATTGAACTCAACTGTAACCTTTGATGGAAATGACATACATGTATTGGTGAATCGTGTGTTATACAAAGTTATTGTAAAGAAAGTCCTGATTTAGAGTCGTATTAACCTGAAGGTTTAATGAACAAGAGAAAGTTGTTAATTATGGAGAGAGAGAGAAAAGATGCTCAAGTTATGTAGCATGCTCTCGTCTAAGTAGTACATTGAGTAGACTATTTGTTTCGAGTTTGGAAAAATCGTGTTCCTCATTTGCAGTCGATACAAATATGTTAGAAAATTACGATCCGTGTTTCTATCTTCCGATTTAAACAAGGTTTCGGATCGATTAGATCTTTGAAAAGACTGGCACCATTGGTATACAATGTACGAAAAGAAAGTTGTGGTTCTTAATGCACTGAAAAGTCAGGATTATTGTATGACTCTTCGTCAGATTCTATAAATAAAACAATAGAATTAACTTTAAGATGTAGTTATCAGCGAACATATGTCTATGAAGGTACTGATATTTTTAGCATGTTTCAACTTTTTATACTAAGTCCACCATTTACTTCTGCTACATAACAACGAGGGCAAGTAAAGGCATGAATGTCGTCACCAGTGCATTTTCAAATGTAAATGCAGGTGAACCCATTTGAAACACGAAGCTGATAAATTGACTACCTCTTATTTACCTTAAAGAATTTTCAACCATCTTAGCAACCTCAAATAAACTATGACACAACCATATTGTTTTATTCAACAGAATTGTTAAACCCTCTTTGTTCTTTCAACATAAATCAAAACTAATAGTCCAGTCAAACTAAGATTTAACCTCAAACTAATTGCAACAGAAAATGTTTTAGTTCTAATCTATAGCATTATGCCCTTTATATACACAGAAAAAGTCCCATAAAATCTAACTTGAGGAAAACTCAAAATCAACATTTTAAATTTCCAATGGAAATTAACATTGGAAGGGGAGATAACTCTTACAAAAATTAGTCTTTTTTTGGTCAGTTTTTGATTGTTTTTTTGAAATTTTTGTATAGTATGATACTTTGATGGGGTTGTAAGTTTGAATTGGACTTAATTATATAATTGTCTACTCATGAAATGTACAAAACCGAAATGTTATGGGTAGTTTTATTTTTTCGTGCATTTTTGAAAAAATAATGTGAAAATTTGGTATTGTTAATATCTGCATATTGTATTTTTTCAGCAACTTACCTATTTAAAAAAACTTTAAACAACAAAAAGAAGAATACATGTTTAATTATTTTGATTAAATTTGCGAATTTTTACCCCGACATGTTGAAAAATTCAATAAATGGTGAACTAATGAATTCCGAAATCTAGAATATAGCTTGATAAAGATATGAAAACACTTTTAGAGTTGTTTGTTATACTCTAAAGACCTCTAAAAAATCAAAAATAAATACATATTTATGAATAGAAGCGGTAAAGATATAATTTTGTATCAATTTTTATTGATATTTCTGCCTTTTTTGCAAGACTTGTCTCCCCTTACAATGCAAGTTAGATTTTAGGGGACTTTTTTCTGTGTATATTTGGGGTAAAATGCTAAAGATTAAAACTTTAAAATCTTCTGTTGCAATTACTTTCGGGTTAGGGTGAAATTTATGCTAGATTGACTGGACTATAAACATCATTTCTGGCTACGGCATCTCTATAATATCCGACGTCATCAACTACCATCGATAAATTATGAATGTTTGAAGTACTTACATTACTCAAGGTGGTATGGGAGTCTAAACTAAAAATGATAGAATGTGTTCATACTTTGCCAAAATGTAGTTACTGTATATGTTGATGTTTGTTCAAAAATATAATGAAAATTATAGGTCATCGCGCATTTTCTCAAGCTACAGATTGTAACAAAATGACATATTGGCTATGGATTATACAGGAAAAACCATCATTATGTAATTATAATCTTTACTAAATGATATAATTTTAAAATGAAATACAGATGTATAGCTTTTAAAAAATGCTTTTAAAAAATCAAAACGATGGATAGGGTCACTGTGCTTTTTATCCAGTTAAAATACAAAATAGCAAATTCTATGTAGATTACTTTAGAAAATGCACTTTTCATAGTTACCTTCCTAAAATGCCAATTTCAAAACATTAAAATTCAAGCAAAAATAATCTTAACTTGTAAAAATATTAATATTTATAAGTTATATCTTACCGTGAATTTTGTTTTTTTAAATAAAATTGAGAATGGAAATGGGGAATGTGTCAAAGAGACAACAACCCGACCAAATAAAAAAACAACAGCAGAAGGTCACCAACAGGTCTTCAATGTAGCGAGAAATTCCCGCACCCGGAGGCGTCCTTCAGCTGGCCCCTAAACAAATATGTACTAGTTCAGTGATAATGAACGCCATACTAATTTCCAAATTGTACACAAGAAAATAAAATTAAAATAATACAAGACTAGCAAAGGCCAGAGGCTCCTGACTTGGGAGAGGGGCAAAAATGCGGCGGGGTTAAACATGTTTGTGAGATCTCAACCCTCCCCCTATACCTCTAACCAATGTAGAAAAGTGAACGTATAACAATACGCACATTAAAATTCAGTTCAAGAGAAGTCCGAGTCTGATGTCAGAAGATGTAACCAAAGAAAATAAACTTTTAAATACCTATTAACATCAGTTATCTGCATTCTTGTATCAAATTTTGCTAACTTAATTGAAAATCTGAACCTTAGATCACTGTTTTTTTCTAATAATCCATGATGTCGAAAGACACCGCTGCCACTTTAATATCGAAATTTGGAGCTCCCTTAGACAGTTCTAGTCATCAAACATGTATTATCAATCATTGAATTGATATGCCAGTCCGTCTGAGAATTATCTGTCGGTTGAAGGATATCTTTTGCAAAATGATGAAAGAGCTTACTCAGACGGGGATCTTGTGTAAAACAATGGTATCATGTCTCTTTTCAACTGCATTAGCTATTAAAAACTTTCTCGCCAACAAATAGAGTATTTGAATGCTCATTTGTTGCTGCAATAATGATACAGTATTGACTTACCCAGATGCTTTAGCATATCACACTCGGGACATTAACCAATTTAGGTATAAGGATTCTACAGCTGTTGTGAATTCAATACACCAGTTTTGACGATTGACACAGAAATTTCATTATAAAGCCAACAACCAAAGCCGCATTTTCATTTGCAGTGAGTTTAACACATATTTGTGTATAGATGGCTACAGCATGATTTAATATGGATTAAAAAAAGACAAAATCTGTTCGCTATTCAGACGTATACAATACTAAGAGAATTCAACGATTTAACTTCGTTCGTTCACAATTTTATCTCTGCTGATCAAACTTTTGCAAGATATCACTAACAACAGCATGAACAGTGTGCTTCTGTGGCCGTTTTTTTTTTGGAGATTATCTAACCAAAGTGGTCGAGAAATAACTACGTGGGTCATTGCAGCCTTTCAAGTTGACAAAAATAATAATCAAGACTCATTATGCAGCCATGCTTGGTCACTGTAGATGGAGAAACACAGTTTTGTTTGAAGCAGACTTTCATGTAAACATCAGCATCAACAAAATGCATGAATTTGAGAAAAGAGCCTACAACAAGGCTACTGTCGTTTGCATAGAAGGTGAAAACATTGTAATCGTAGTTAGCGTCACCAGTATTTTAGTCAACAATAGTTTTTTTCATGGCATTTCATTTTTGCTAGCCACGGGTTACGATGCAGTTCCCTCCTTTCTGGAGATCGTACCCTTTGGATAGCGAAGAAGGTAGTTGTTCAAACCCAACCGTCAAAAATGAACTGACAACGTCATGGCTAAAAAAAAGAAAATCAGACAAACGAAAGTGCAAATTTATTATTTTTTGTCTATCTGATGAGTTAAGCCTTTTTCAACTGATTTTTATAGTTTGTTCTGATGTTGTACTGTTATACCACTGTCCCAGGTTAGGGGAGGGTTTGGATCCCTCTGACATGTTTAACCCCGCCACATTATTTATGTATTTGCCTGTCCCAAGTCAGGAGCCTGTAATTCAGTGGTTGTTGTTTGTTTTTGTTAAAGCTGGGGTCACACATTCACGATTTTTACTACCGTTCTTGACAGGACCATTCCCGATTAAAATTTATTAAAAGTCTGATCAAGATCCTGTGAATCGTGGATGGAAATTCAAACTTAAATTAAAATTTGTAAAAAAAAATAATGTGATCACGACAACAATCAGATAGTGTTCAGGAAGCATCAATATTCAACCGTTTCTAAGCGAATTAGTCCCGATAATCCCGTTCTGAATCCGCTTCTAATCCGATTTGTATTTTTCGCCAGGTAAAATTCGACCGAGTCTGTCACGACTGCGTCCCGACTCTACCGAATGTAATCCAACTGAGATCAGACAGTGACCCTGACAGTGAACCGACGCTGACGGAAGTTATCCGTTCGAAAACTGTCGGCATATTCGGGATGATCAGGTACTGTCGGAACGTAATCCTATCACGGTCCGCTCTATCGCATTGCAAACGGCTTTGTCTGATCTCAGTCGTATTGTATTCTATAATTGCCGGGACTCTGACGTGGGTATCATTGACGAATTTCGTATTAATAACGGGACTGTTTCGGAACAGTTTCGGGAAAAAACTGTTCTAAATCGACAAGATCTGGATGCAATCTGGACTCAATCGGCAGAAAAACAGCTATAAAAAATTACTCCGGATCATTCCCGTTCCACAGGACACCGTCCAGAATACACAAGACATTGTTCGGAATTCGATCCGATACAGCAGAATCTGTCACGACATTGCCACGATTGTAATCCGACTAGACAAAATCGGCTGTGTTGCCCCGAATGTAACGGGAAGCACATAACTGTCGGGATGCTTTGCCGAACTATTCAGACCCTTCCCGACCCGTAGGAATCTGTTACGAATTAAAACAGTTCAGACAATGATAGGACATTTCAGATAATTGAGGATACTAATCCGACTTTTTCACTTTTCGTGTCGTATTGCTGTCTGATCTCAAACGGGAGCAATAATCGGCAATGTGTGTACCCCGCATTACATATTTGTTTTTCGTTCATTTTTTTTTACATAAATAAGGCCGTTAGTTTTCTCGTTTGAATTGTTTTACATTGTCTTATCGCGGTCTTTTACAGCTGACTATATGTGGTATGTGCTTTGCTCATTGTTGAAGGCCGTACGGTGATCTATAATTGTTAATGTTTGTGTCATTTTGGTCTTTTGTGGATAGTTGTCTCATTGGCAATCATACCACATCTTCTTTTTTACAAAAAAAAAAAAAAAAAAAAAGAAAAATGTTATATTGAACAACACGAAAAAGCACGTCAAGTAATTTGAAGCCAAATATTGTTATTGACAAATTAATGGACAAGTCGTATTATAAAAAATACCAACTCCTTAGGAACATATGTCTTCTTTGTCGGACTTTGTATGCAAATAATTTTAATTTTATTGGAATTTGGTTGATGAACACGTCCACAAGCAATAAATGCTATTAATTTATGATAGGTTATTTGTATAAACGGTGGTCGGTAATTCATTGTTTAATTGACACAAAAAAAAACAGACGAGCAAGCTATGTCCGTAGTACGTTTGTTTTTCGTTAATGTGTATTCGTTAAATATGAAAGGAAATAATAAATACACCGAATGATCCCACCTAAAATCTAAACTTTTCAATAGACGTTTAAGATTCATCTGAGTACTTTGACTTCACACTAGTTAACCATTAACATCTTTCAAACATTGGTCTTCTCACCCGTTTGTGTTTACAATTTAAAATTTAGTAAAATATATATTCACTAGTATCTTAATTGTCTGTAAAATAATTGAAATGTCTTTCCTTTCAAAGTCTGATATTTGTAATAAAATTAATAATGGAAATATTTAAAAATTATCCTTTAAGGGAAAACAGCTAGCTGAGTGGCCCCCAATGTTGCAAAGATTCACATAAAGAAACAGTAGATTGTAAATTTTGCCAAATGATTCCTATAACAAGAATGTGTCCATAGTACACGGATGCCCCACTCGCACTATCCTTTTCTATGTTCAGTGGACCGTGAAAATTGGGGTCAAAACTTTAATTTGGAATTAAAATTAGAAAAATCATATCGTAGGGAACATGTGTACTAAGTTTCAAGTTGATGTAACTTTAACTTCATCAAAAACTACCTTGACCAAAAACTTTAACCTGAACTTCGCACTATCATTTTCTATGTTCAGTGGACTATGAAATTGGGGTCAAAACTATAATTTGGCATTAAAATTAGAAAGATCATATCATGGGGAACATGTGTACTAAGTTTCAAGTTGATTGGACTTCAACTTCTTCAAAAACTACCTTGACCAAAAACTTCAACCTGAAGCGAACGGACGCACAGACGGACGCACAGACGGACGCACAGACGGACGAACGAACGATCGAACGGAGACACAGACCAGAAAACATATTGCCTCTCTACTACCGTAGGCGGGGTATAAAAATAAGTTCCACAATTTTTATTTCGGATAGCAGGAAAAGCTCAAAATAGGAAGAGGATCGATATCACAGAAGTTGAATTTCTGGAAGATGTGATTTTAATATGCGAAATGGTATCCGAGAGTCTGCAAGAATGTTGTACTTTTAAGGTTCTATTTATGTTCCTTTGAGGTGTTTATTTCTTACTTGGTTTTGTCCACAGAATTTTTTTTCAGGATCTTCCCAGTATCATTAGTAAAATATTTTGTTTAAACGTCGGAAGTGTTTCTATGAAGCTATATAATGATTTTAAGTAACAAACGTAAACGAAATATATTAAATACCAAAATATTAATATGCATGTACATATACATGTAATTTTTATGCCCCACCTACGATAGTAGAGGGGTATTATGTTTTCTGGTCTGTGCCTCCGTTCGTTCGTTTGTCCGTCCGTCCGTCCGTCCGTGCGTTCGTTCGCTCCACTTCAGGTTAAAGTTTTTGGTCAAGGTAGTTTTTGATGAAGTTGGAAGTCCAATCAACTTGAAACTTAGTACACTTGTTGCTTGTGATATGATCTTTCTAATTTTAAAGCCAAATTAGAGTTTTGACCCAATTTCACGGTCTACTGAACATAGAAAATGAACGTGGGAGTTTCAGGTTAAAGTTTTTAGTCAATGTAGTTTTTGATGAAGTTGAAGACCAAACAACTTGAACCTTGTACAAATGTTCCCTTAATGGTATGATCTTTCTAATTCTAATACCAAATTATATTTTTACCCAATTTCACGGTCCATTGAACATGGAAAAGATAGTGCGAATGGGGCATCCGTGTACTTAGGACACATTCTTGTTAAGATAATGCGATGGTGGTCTTTTTGTTGTTTTTAGAGGTTCGACCATTTAACTTTAAGCTGTAACATGCTCAAGATTTAATGTCAATTGAACACAAATGTACCATTAAATATTGGTGGTTAGTTGATGTACAGTTGCAAATATTTATGAAAAGCAATGTTTTACATTTGTAAATGGCACATTACTTAAGAACGGTAACAGTGACACAACAAAATTTCAAACTTGATTTGTGTTTTGTAAGCATTGTGTATAAGTTTCATAACATCTGATTGAGGAAAACTAAAGTAAGAGAACGGAAACCAATTTGGGAATGTACGGACGTACAGATGGCGGATATCGGTTAATTTTGATACCCCCTTCTCTACGACCCGGGAGGGGGCGGCATAAAAAAGAATGTCACAATGATAGTTGTAACTTTCGAGAGCTCTTTATTAATTTTTCGTCAATATGATTATTAAAGGTTAAATTTTAGATGAAGGTATTTCACAAATATTATACATTAGGTTTTACGGTAACCAATTTTGGGACTTACGTACAGTCTTAGAAGGCCGTACTTTAACCTATAATGGTTTAATTTTTAAATTGTTATTTGGATGGAGAGTTGTCTCATTGGCACTCACACCACATCTTCCTATATCTATATACAAGGGTTTGCCAGTTTGTACAAGACTAGTTTCTCAGTGCTCTAAGACGTTACGCACGATATTGCGTCTCAAAAATGGTAACGTTTTACAGCGATTAATGATTATTGGGGAAATTGTTTTTATATTTCGCTAGCAATTTTTGTTTTGCACATCAATAATATGGATACTTCTTAATGTTTGGTTGTACTGATCATGCATGAAATAAAAAGTACGTAGCTGTTTTATAGAGCTAAAGTACAGTTACGGAAAAGCACTATTTAGCATGCAACAAATCTACATTGTTGATAAATAACGCCAGATAACGTCGCAAATAACAGTTTATTTGTAAAAAGCGGCGAAATCCTACATTGGACATCTTGCAAGACATTTGCAAAAAGCCGTTGCATTTTTACATGTGGTGTGAGTGCTTCAAAAATTTGATTTTAATATGATCTATCTATGTTCTTTTGTGAGAATAATTTACACAAACGAAATTTGATATAATCTTTCATCATATACTAAGACTAAATAACATATGATTTTTACTGTATGATCAAAGCATTTAATTAACGTAAATTCCATATTTTTCGAATTGGTGCTTAGCAGGCTGATATGAAAAGTTTATCATATACTTGTATAAAACATTATTAAAAGGAGTAAGTTCAGTAAGACCCCTTTTTGGCCCCAAAATATAGCCGTTTTACAAAATTGTTAAAATGTAAACTTTTAGTTATTTATTGGATAGTAGAATGGTTCTGCTACATAAATATGGACTGTTTTTGACATTACAATGCACATATATTGGGTACTAGCACCATTAAATCATGCTAAATTACTGAAATCTTAACAATTCCAGCATTTTACTTAAATTTTAGACGGTTTCCGTGTGAAACGAAAGTGGCCGCATCCGTGTTCATCCAAAATATTGAAATGGAAGTTGTATTTGATGATAATACATATCATATATAAAGATTGAGGATGAACACGGATGCGGCCACTTTCGTTTTTTGACAAAAAACATCTAAAAAGTGATTTTTTTTCGCATATTTGGTAGATTTTTCATTTTTGAGCTAGAATCAGATCGTTTTTAATGACTTAATAAGTTAAAATTTTATCCCATAAATTAATTGAATCATATGAAATAGACACTTAAGTGTTTAAAAAGTGGTAAAAATCTTTCGTCAGATGAAAACTGAAATTTGAGGCCAAAATCGGTCCTTACCGGACCTACTCCTTTTACAGTTCAATAACATTTAAAAATATCAAAAGGCTATGAAAGGATTACTAGGTTTATTGACCAGAGTCTTAAGAATTTCCATAGCGGGCTGATAAAGGTACCTTTATTGACTGCTTCTGGAATGTTATCACATGCCTTTCCGTTAATTTCCGTGACGTTTATCACATGCAACTTCGTGCATTTCCAGAAATTTGATTGAAAACGACAACAGAACGCGGAAAACGGCAAGTGATAAGACCTTTCCCAAAATAGTTGAGGAGCAAAAATGAATTAAGTTAAACTTGTTTTGAAAGACATAAGTGAGGTGACATTATTATTGAAGAACATGAAAAAACAGATAAAATGCTTGTTATCAATAAAACAATTAAAGTAAAGAATTTGTTTTGGTTGTCTGTAAATATTTTCTGAAAGTGCAAAGACAAACAAAAATTAAATTTTAATATTTCTTGTCTGTATATTTTCTGCTGAAGTATATGATAAAAAGATAATTACATGTCATTTTTCATATCAGACCCTTTATCGGGCCTCGTTCATGATATCAGCCCTCGAGCCTCCGGCTCTTGGGCTGATATCACAACCTTGGGCCGATAAAGGGTTTGATATGAAAAATGTCATGTAATAATCTATACTTATCATATACTTAGACTAAATAACATATGATTTTCACTGTATGATAATAGCATTAAATCAACGTAAATTCATATTTTTCTAATTGGTGCTTAGCGGGCTGATATGAAAAGTTTATCACATGCTTTGAGTGTTATCACATGCCTTTCCGTAACATTATCGCATGGCATTCCGGTAATACTCGGCAAATTCCGGAAAATATATCGCAATGCTACATTTTCAATGCAAACATTACAAAGTAGTGTACAATCTCAATTTTATTAACAAATCAATTATTTGGATACTGGAAAGTATATATTGTAAAATAATAATAAAAAAAAAAAAAAAAAAAAAATACGAATCTGTGATTTTTCTCCATTTTTGAAGCATATGATAAAAAGATCATAACATGTCATTTTTCATATCGCATGTATTATCAGCCATGCGGCTCTTGGGTTGATAATACATGCGATATGAAAAATGCCATGTAATTATCTGATGATATTTTGAAACATTTATATTTTGATAACTTAATATTTTCCTAGATCTGACCATAATGGACTTTTGGGTTTGCCAAAAAATAGCGTTGGTCTTTACAGGAACGCATATTCAATAATATTGTAATACTTAATACATAAAGCATATCATTCATTCGAATTTTCGCGGATATAACACTGTTTTGAAGTACACAAACACCCCTGGTAAAGTTATTATGCATATAGTTTGTTACGTCTGACATGCATATGTTTGACGTTTCGTCAATATGTTACCATTGTAAGGTAGCAATAAACAGTTTGGAAAAAATATCAAAATTAGCCTTCATAAATTTTACCATCCCCTTTTCATTGCTTTCTTGCAATATTAAGCTTATTATCTGTGTCATATATGTATGGAATCAGAATCTTCCATAGATTTTATATCCAGTATATAAAATGGTAACATATAGTTTCTTTTGGGTGTATCCATGGCAACAATCTGCATTCATTTGCTATAAAATATTGTAAAAGGGGGGATGGGGGAAGTCACATATTTCCCCAAAAATTGGCTAAAAGTAGAATTTCAATGGCCTGAAGTAATACCTTTTCTGAAGCTGTTTACATATATCTTTCAGTTAATCCAATGAAAATGATTGACTGAAAGATATATGTCTTAATTTCGTCTCATTTTTTGTAAAATTGCGTCAAAAACTTCGTGTAGATAAAAAGCGTTTTGTAAACATTAATTTCTGGATCGATGACCGGTCTAGCTTTGAAAATACGGAAAGTCAAACAGAAAATAGCCCATAAAACATGTTGAAAATAATCTTGAGGTTCTTATAAACCATCTTTGAAGGCTAAATTAGTATTTAGCTGTCTAAAAATGAATTTTATTACACAATAAGTTTCATATTTAAAAAATCCAGGGGCCAAAATGCGAAACTAATAGAGATTATAAAAATTTCATATTTTCAATAATCTGGTTTAATTCAATCAAATATTTCTGTGGGTGTGTGGGTGTTGCAGCCGGTAGCTCATTGCCATATTCGGCATGGACATAGAGGGCGCTCGCAGCTTGAATCAGAATTTTGGAATTCCCGTATCAGCTTGAATAAGAATTTTGGAATTCCCGAATCAGGCACTTGTTAATTTGCTGTCGACTAGAAAGCAGGTGTTACACAAATTAGTTAAACTTTTAAAACTTGTTATTGTCTCTACAGTCTCTTTAGATTTGAACTCCCTACTGGATGCAAAAAGAATATTTGTTTTTACCATCTCCCCATTTTATTATTATTCTCTGTGGAGCTATTGATTTGACATATTTAGAATTGACATCAAATGGTTTAATTGAAAATGAAAAAATGGTCTACCCTACGTAACCAGGCTTTATTTAAAAAGGTTGGCTTTATTTAAAAAGGTTATTATAATATGGCCTTTATTGCTACAGTGCGATACTGGCATGTTGCACCCTTGAATGTGGGTGCAATAATAGAACAGAACAGAAAACGAGTGATTTATAGTGGCCAAAAATCTTTGTTACGGAAAAGAGGGGTAAAGCTATATTACATGAGAACATTAGGGCAAGTGAAGTGTCTTTATACAAAACAAATGGAACTTAATTGTCACAAACTGAAAATCAGGTTTTCTTAGATAATATACAAGGGTTTGTGTAGGGGGGAGTCTGTCCTACGCACAACATAATCAACTTTTCCTTAAGAGTCAATAGAGAAAATTTTGTGGAGGTGAGAACCCATGTCAGATTTGGTAGCTGACTTGGGCTCTCATGTGGCGGTCCAGGGAGACTGGTAGTGATTGGGGGATTATTTCACTCGGCCCTTGCTCTGGGCCTGACAAGTTATAAAATTTGCAGGTTTGGAAAATGTGGTTAGTGGTAACGGTGTGGTCTACAGATGGGTGACTCTGGGACCTCCTCCACCTCATCTTATAGAGGGGAGGCCTACACCTGCCAACAGGTGGGCGCTAACTGGAGCATTGGTAATACGAGTGTTTTCCCCGGTCACTCACCATGGTAGGTGGTGGTGTAACTCTGTTTAAGTACCAGGGGTTTTATGACACTATGTCAACATAGGTCAGCTGATAGCCAGTGTGTATAGGTAATCAGTAGTCACCCTGGCGCCTCAACAAAATATTATAGAATACTCTGTAGCCAAATTATTGCCACAAAGTAAAAAATGTATATTCTAGTCATGAAAATGTAAATACATGTTGGTGTAATAAAATGTATGTTAATTCAAAGGATTGTTTTTGTATAAGTTGAATATGAAATACAGAGGATGGAACCTCTAAACAAATGAGTATAATATACAGAAAGTCTTTAGTTAGTATTTGGTATTTGTGAATTATAATTCACAACAGAAAAGGGGAGACAACTCTCGATTAAGTTTTAATATGTTTAGAAAATACGTCAACAACTCTGGACCGTTGTTTTTCATCTCATTGTTATTCGTTCAGTATTGAAATAGGGTTTTCATATATGAGTATTGCAATTAATAGAGATTATAAAAATTTCATATTTTCAATAATCTGGTTTAATTCAATCAAATATTTCTGTGGGTGTGTGGGTGTTGCAGCCGGTAGCTCATTGCCATATTCGGCATGGACATAGAGGGCGCTCGCAGCTTGAATCAGAATTTTGGAATTCCCGAATCAGCTTGAATTAG
Organism: Mytilus trossulus; assembly: GCF_036588685.1. Taxonomy (NCBI): domain Eukaryota; kingdom Metazoa; phylum Mollusca; class Bivalvia; order Mytilida; family Mytilidae; genus Mytilus; species Mytilus trossulus. The sequence continues at coordinate 73,265,799 of NC_086378.1, read as the reverse complement.
AATTTTGGAATTCCCGAATCGGGCACTTGTTAATTTGCTGTCGACTAGAAAGCAGGTGTTACACAAATTAGTTAAACTTTTAAAACCCGCCCGCCCTCCCTATGAGAATAGTTGCTGCTGTTTTTGTTTTATATTTTCAGGCATCTGTTTGCTGTATTTGATTGGCATATTATGGTTACCAGTATTCAAGCAGGACCTTCATAGTATTGGACCAATACAGGATAATTTCGAATAAACTTGCGTTTCTATGAATTGGACATTTCCGTTATTAAGCACTTTATTAACATATTATGGACTATTGGGATTTGAGCATCCAGCATTAATTTTAGTTTTTATTAATTAACAATTATATTAATTGGAACGAAAACAAGACATTTTTAAAAAATCAATTATCTTCTTTTATCCTAAGGCGCAGAGTCAATTTTGAATGGGGGGAGGTCCAGGGAGACTGGTAGTGATTGGGGGATTATTTCACTCGGCCCTTGCTCTGGGCCTGACAAGTTATAAAATTTGCAGGTTTGGAAAATGTGGTTAGTGGTAACGGTGTGGTCTACAGATGGGTGACTCTGGGACCTCCTCCACCTCATCTTATAGAGGGGAGGCCTACACCTGCCAACAGGTGGGGCGCTAACTGGAGCATTGGTAATACGAGTGTTTTCCCCGGTCACTCCCCATGGTAGGTGGTGGTGTAACTCTGTTTAAGTACCAGGGGTTTTATGACACTATGTCAACATAGGTCAGCTAATAGCCAGTGTGTATAGGTAATCAGTAGTCACCCTGGCGCCTCAACAAAATATTATAGAATACTCTGTAGCCAAAGTATTGCCACAAAGTAAAAAATGTATATTCTAGTCATGAAAATGTAAATACATGTTGGTGTAATAAAATGTATGTTAATTCAAAGGATTGTTTTTGTATAAGTTGTATATGAAATACAGAGGATGGAACCTCTACACAAATGAGTATAATATACAGAAAGTCTTTAGTTAGTATTTGGTATTTGTGAATTATAATTCACAACAGAAAAGGGGAGACAACTCTCGATTAAGTTTTAATATGTTTAGAAAATACGTCAACAACTCTGGACCGTTCTTTTTCGTCTCATTGTTATTCGTTCAGTATTGAAATAGGGTTTTCATATATGAGTATTGCAATTAAACACCTAACTGTGTATTGCTACCTAAAATATGATAAAACAGTTTGTAGTTATTTTCGGAATAGAATTCACCTATCTAGTCTATGGATATAAATTTTAGATAACTTAACTGTTGTGATTTTATAGAAAAGCTGTTTATAAGTGTGGACTGATTGATTACACGGTATTGACGCAATAACGTGTGTAACGTAACGTCTAACTATTCATTAAGTGGTCCGGAATTTATTAGCATTGGTTTGTGGTCAATGTCAGTTGTTTATATTAAACATAAGCATTTGGACTAATACTTGAAATCTTGGTGGTTGGTTACTTGATGTACAGTCGCAAATATATCATGCATATTTAGAGCATACGTCGAATACTTGGAAATCCCCCCTTTTTATGAATTTATATAAAGTCCAATAAATGATCCAGGCGTGAAATCTGAAGTTTATAAAAATTGGACTTTACATCATTAAATTAAAACTATATGTATGTTCTATTTTTAGCCATATCAGCCATGTTGATTTGCAAGCGGGGTCATCGGACATATTTTTTAAACTAGATACTAGTACCCTAGTGATGATTGTAGCTAAGTTTGGTTAAATTTGGTCCATTAGTTTCAAAGGAGAAGATGTTTGCAACAGACGACGACGACGACGACGGACGACGGGCGCCAAGTGATGAGAAAAGCTCACTTGGCCTTTCAAGTCAGGTGAGCTAAAAAATGCTACTTGTTAAAGTAAAGCCCCTCACTGATTATCATTGATTATCTGAACAAATATGAATTGGCTGTCAAAACGTATTTTTGTCAGTGTGAGGCAATTTGTCTGTGAATTTATTGTTACTCGTGATAGAAGCCAAACAGCAATCTAAAACTCTTTAGATTTTTTTTTTATTTCATGTATAATCCACATTTTGTCTGAACAAGATCCAAAAATATGCATTGGTTGTCAAACGTACCTTTTCAACCCGAGTCCATTTGTCTGTGAAATCATTTTTATCCATAGAGGTAACTGTCGTATGGGCTAACTTATTTCTGTACCACTTCAATGTAGCCAGGTTTGCTCCAGGTGACATGTCGTTCGGATTCGGAAGTTGGTCCCATCCCTTTGAGGGTTGTTTTAAATTTCCTATATTTCGCAGCAGACATATCATCAGTGTTAAATCAAAGTCTTTGGAAGATGTAGCTACAAAACAATGAAAGATTATAAGAGGAAGTGTCAATTTGCGTGGAATTATTTTATACTTGTGCCTTTTTTTCAAAAAGTTCAGTATCTTTTAAAATATTACAATATTAAACCATTAAATGTATTCTTTGAGGAAGTAACGCTTTTATGTCGTAGTTATGAACGTGCAGTTTGATGTTACGTATCTAAGGATGGATTCAAACTGTAAAATACAATGATTTCTTAACCAGAAAAAAAAGTGAATTGTCAAGAGAAAATTTTCATATACGACCCACTTCCGTTAAAAGAAATCTAGCTTTTTAATAATATGAGCAATTCACACTAATTGTAAAAATTCCAAATGTATTCATAATATTTGTATAGCTTTTTTATCATTAATTTGAAACACGTGCTTATGGGCGATACTTTGAAAATGGTTTGCACATTTGAACTTGTTAAACAACTTTTCCTGACATCTAATACTAAATATTGGTTTAAAAAAACGATACGGTCGTACCGTATTTGTTTTGCCCTGGCATTACTTAAGAATTGAATGCTTCTTTTTGTAAATTCATTGGGGTGTAAAAGCGTTGACCGAAGTACATTTTGTTTCCGTGCGGTCAACGTTTTTACAACCCTATGAAGTTACAAAAAGAAGCATTCATTGGTTGTCATCCATCATATAAGTGCGGTTCGTTTCATCAGAGACATATATATCATGTCTTTGGTTCAATGTTATGAGCTTAATTCGGCCGTTAGTTTGGTATTTTACATTGTTTAACAATCTGGTGTTCTCGGGCCTTTTACACTTAGTTTACGAAGTGTGCTCATTGTTTTAGACCATACAGAAACGTGATTACTTCTTTTTCTATGGAAAGCCAACGGGGTCAAAATTCTTATTTCGTTTTGATACTTGTCAATTTGTAACTTGTAACTGTGTGATTTGTCAATTGTATATTGATGTTTTGTAACATGTCGATTCGTTAAATGTAAAAAAAAAATCTTCTTCTGTTTGATGTTTTACTACTAACAAATTCCCGAGGCACATAAGCACGGCTGGTAATCTACACACGCAGAACATTTGGTTCTGCAATGAAAACCGTGAGAGAATTTCCGGTTGTGCTTGAGTGGAGCAATTGTCACCGCTTCGAAAGGTATATACATTTCTAAATCGCAATTTTCTTATTCGACTGATCAAAGTATTGAAAATCGGAGAATGCTATGCTGTGGTGAATACTTGAACGAAGAGATACATGTAGCATTTACTGTTGTACGTGGAGTTAAACTCCGACAAAATCAGTTGCCGCACGAGAATTGGCCTAAAAATTTATATTCAAATTTTAAAATGGTTCCAATTACAGACCCTAAAGTTCAAATTTACTTTTTATTCGGTCAATGGTTATGAATGTCGTTTTGGGCGACGTGTACGATGTCCGGTGTTGATCGACACCTTAATAAATCTAAAAACCTCATATTTTAATTATGACATGCGTGAGGGGATCGGTTCTGATTGAGGACATCGTGAATGCGTGAGGGGACGTGAAATCATAATATTATATCCAAACAATGAGTCTTTGAAAGTTGCCTAACTGTGGTCAGATTGTTCAAGAAAAAATACATTTGTGTGCATGAACAAAATTAATGAGATAGAATTTTGAAATACATTGTGGGAAGATATGTTTTACGAACAATAAAACGAAATTGTCAACGATTTGTTTCTAGCTACAAATAAAAGTTGAAATTTTTTTTTAAAGCCCAGTATATATTTTTTTTTCTCGAAAAGAGTTAACTCCCCTTGTATTGCGTATTTATAAAAAAAAATGGATCGCGAAAACACAAATTTTGATAATTTGTTGAAATATTTTGATTTATACAATACATCACAAAGTTTTCTGTATATGAATAAACAGTCTAACCAATAAATTTCAAATATGTCTCCAATAACAGTAGTAAACCGTTGTCGAAATTCATAAATTGATTGAGAAAAAACAAATTCGGACTACAAGCTAAAACTGAGGGAAACACATTAAATATAAGAGGAAAACTTCGACACAACAACAGCACAAAATTAAACTTTAGCACACACAGAGACGAAATTACAATCTTACAATGGCCATTTTCCTGACTTGGCACAGGACATTTTAAGAAAAAATGGTGGAATGAACCAGGTTTTGTGGCATGCCAAATCTCCCGCTTCTTCGGCAATGGTAAATATATCATTTAAAGACAACATTACATGACAGGACAACAATAGAAAAAATGATAGAACATATAGGACAGAGAATCACTATAATTATAGCTAGCAAAAGGTACCAGGTTTAAAAAACACCCATACGTCAGACGCGTCTTTTGTCCACACAAGGCTTACCAGTGATGCTCAGATGAAAAAAAGTTCGAAAGCCAAGACAAGTACATTGGGGACCAAAAGTTCCAAAAAATTGTGCCTAATAAGGCTAGGGTTTCTGCCTGGAATAAGGAACATCCTTGTAATTCCGAATAATTCATAATTTTGAAACCAGTGATGTTTTATAAAATGACTATATAATAGATATACATGATAAAATCAAAGTGGTGACTAACGACACAATAAAAACGGATTAAGGCAACATTCAACGACTGATAGCTTGTATATGATTTCAAGTCCCCTCACGCATTCACGATGTCCTCAATCAGAACCGATCCCCTCCCGCATGACAAATTGAAAATATGACGTTTTTAGATTTATTCAGATGTCTATCAACACCGGACAGCGTCCACGCCGCCCAAAACGACATTCACACCCATTGACCGAATAAAAGTAAATTTGAACTTGTAGGTCTAAACCATTTTAAAATTTAAATGTGACTTTTTTAAGCAAGTTATCGTGGGACAACTGATTTTGTAGGAGTTCAACTCCACGTACAACAGTAATTGATACATGTATCTCTTCCATCAAATATTCACCACAGCATAGCATTCTCCGATTTTCCATATTTTGATCAGTCGAATAAGAAAATTGCGATTTAGAAATGTATATACCTTTCGAAGCGGTGACGATTGCTACACTCAAGCACAACCGGAAAATCTTCTCACGGTTTTCATTGTCAAGGGGTACAATCAAAATCACGTGATGGATATACACACACCGGAAGTAACAGTCGAGCAGACCGCTTGAAAGGTAAGTAGTCGTATTTACTTGTTTATATCAATAAAATTTAATAAATAAGGTAGTGCACCGAATGTCGGATACTATCTAGTTTTGAAATACACAATCATCCTTGCTGGAAATCGTGCAGTTAATGCTAACACTTCGACACAGTTCCAAAATTTCACCAGATAACTGTGTCGAAGTGTTTGCAATAACTGCACGCTTTCTAGCAAAAACAATTGTGTATTTTCAAACTACATACTATCCGACATTCGGTGTGCCAACTTATTAATCAAAATTTAATTGATATAAACAAGAAAATGCAACTACTAACCTTTCAAGCGGCGAGTTCGACTGTAACTTCCGGTGTGTGTACATCCATCACGTGATTTTGATTGTAGAACCAAATGTTCTGCGTGTGTAGATTACCATCCGTGATAAGTATAACGGGAATTGATTGACTTTTTGCGCATGTCAGTGTTATACATATAAGTGTAGGCGTAGGAATTTTTGGCTCCAAACAATTAGGTTGTATTTATATATAACTGTCACGGAATAGAAGTTCCTTCATAATATAAGTTCCAAATGGAAACAATATTCTGAAATATTATTTCCACTGGAATAAATATTACAGTAAATATTCTTAACGGAATAAATGGTATAGAATATTTGTTCCGTCAGGTATAGGTATTATGACATTGTTTATAACAAAGTTTCCATTGGAACTTCTGTTAGGTGGAACAAATATACATTGACATAGCGACGGTTTTATATAATAGCTACCTCTAGCCTATACTTCGTACTGTGAATATCGTTATTTTTACGTGTTTTTTTAAGAAAAAAGATTTGCATAATTTTGAATAATATTGATAAATAAATTGAATTTTATGTACTAGGTGGATTGGTTATACTAACGTAATCGTATTTCGACTTTTGCACCAAATATTTAATAGCCCTTGAGTCCTTATGACTCGATTTCTTTTCTATTTCAATATTTACAAACAAAATTATGGGTTTTTTTCTTATTTGACTAGTGTGGTCCAACAATTAGAGTTTCGTTGGTATTGACAAAAGGACACATGTTTCCAAAATGGGTTTTCCGGTCACGAAACATTCAGTTATTCAGTTATTCAAACACAAACGTTTTTAACATGAGTTTATTTTTATTGAAATTGTGTTATTGTCGTCACATTGTATAATGTATATTATGTTTATATTGATAATTTGTCTTGTTAAATCGGCAGCTCACAATATGCAGTACTCGAACTAGTCAACAACATAAGTGTGTGTTGTGTTTTTCTTTAAATAGTGTATTAATTAGTTGATTCTGAATTTCGTTTAATATTTTACACCTTTCTAAATGACCGGTTTCTAAATGCAAAATGCAAAATACTAATACTATCACATTATAAATATTTACCTTTGCCCCCTACAGGCATCGCAGGAAGATACGATGGCCATACCGTTCCTGGAATGGCCCTTAGTATTTCCAATTGGGTGTTACTGATTATTTTTGATTTGTTCAACCTCATAATAGCACCAGTATTATAGTTAATTGTCTGAGGTAATTGTGCTGGCGGAAACACTCCGTCAAAGAATCGCCTGACAATGTCTGGTGATACTTTAAAATTTAGGAAGAAAAATCTGGCGAAGTATTTTTCCTCTTCTGTAAGTTGGGAAATAGAAGTCATGATTAAACTTTATAAATTCTTGGGAACAACTTTGATCCTACGTATTCAGCCCTTTACTCCGTTTTTTTAACTTTGTCAGCATCAGCCATCTGTAAGAATAATAAAAATCAAAACAATTTAATATGCCAGTTTTAGCTGGCGGCACTTAAGGTGGAAGCATAGTTTTGGAATAAAGAACGATAACTCTCTGCACACGACCCATCTAAAAAACTCGTCACTAGCATTAAATCTCGTACGATTATTTTTAAAATGACTGCCGAGTTTATCGTTTCATCACGATCTTGAAAGAACGGAACAGAGATAAACAATTTCGATGTTAAATACGACATGAATTTTTATTTGTTTACAAAAAGAAGAAGTAAGAAATTTTGGTAATTTGTGTAGTTTATTTATATTTATTGTACCACGGAAATAAGCGAAGTTTGTTGTGTCTTCTGTATTGTTATTTGTCTGTTTGCCTTTTTTTATTTTTAGCCAAGGCCTTGTCAGTTTATTTTTATTTGACTGTCCCTCTTGTATATATCGGCCCTCTTTTGGGCCGTACCATATGACGCCAAGTTTCATCTTCTGCTTCATCTTTCCAATATCAGTGACAGTGAAAGCAAATTACCTAAATAATCACAGGTACTTCATTTAAAGTCACGATATCATATAATATAATTATGCTAACATTTGTAGTGTAAAGTGTACGTCCAGGTATAAGGGAACACAAAAAAACAGATGCTCCGCAGTGCTCAGCTTTATACGACCGAAACAGTTGGGGCAAGTATGGACACAACATGCAAGCTGGATTCAGCTCTAAATTTGGATTGTGATTAAATAGTTGACACAGCATATGTTTCTGATACAGAATGAATGTGGTCTAATGAAATTAACATTTTGTTTTTGCCTTTGAGCAATTCACTATGCTGTTGAATATTAATCGTCTCAAAAAAAAATTTGAAGAAATTTTCTTTTTATCTATGAAATCTGAAATGGAAAAAAAAATGAACAACCACCTTTTTTCCTTATTCCAAAACTGATCTCAATTCAAATTTCTAATGGAGTTTGCAACAATAACTACTCATTCAAATACATAAATAAAATGTTAAAATGTAAAAAAAAAAGTGCTTGTTATCACTGAATGGCAAAGATTGTTTTAATTAATCAGTTGGTAGTAAAAGTGAATATACATTGTATATTGTATAAAACAATTATTTAAGTTGATTCAACTACTATTCTGGACAAAGAAATATAACTCCAATTGAACATATCTTGCTATAGCGCAATATTGGGCAATTAGATATTTCTTGCTATTGCACAATACTGTGCAATAGAAAATACTTGCTATTGCACAATAATGCATGTGCAATTGACGATTTCTTGCTATTGCGCAATTGAAAATTTCTTGCTATTGCACAATACTTTGCAATTGAAGATTTCTTGTTATTGCTGAATACTGTGCAATTGAAAATTTCTTGCTATTGCACAATACTTAAATATAATAATTTTGGATTCTGATTTGGACCAACTTGAAAACTGGGCCCATAATCAAAAATCTGAGAACATGTTTAGATTTAGCATATCAAAGAAGCCCAAGTTTTCAATTTTTGTTTAAATCAGACTTAGTTTAATTTTGGACTTAAATGTAGACCAATTTGAAAACGGGACCAAAAATTAAGAATCTACATACAAAGTTAGATTTGGCATATCAAAGAACCCCAATTATTCAATTTCAAATTTTAATTTTGGACCCCGATTAAGACCAACTTGAAAACTGGGCCAATAATCAAAAATCTACGTACATTTTTAGATTCAGCATATAAAAAAAAACCAAGAATACAATTTTGGTTAAAATCAAACAAAGTTTAATTTTGGACACTTTGGACTTTAATGTAGACCAATTTGAAACGGGACCAAAAATTAAGAATCTACATACACAGTTAGATTCGGCATATCAAAGAACCCCAATTATTCAATTTTTGATTAGATCACACAAGTTAGTTTGGACCATTTGGGCCCCTTTTTCCTTAACTGTTGGGACCAAAACTTCCAAAAACAATCCTAACCTTCCTTTAATGGTCATAAACCTTGTGTTAAAATTTCAAAGATTTCTATTTACTTATACTAAAGTTATGGTGCGAAAACCAAGAAAAATGCTTATTTGGGCCCCTTTTTGTCCCCTTATTCCTAAACTGTTGGAAAAAACTCCCAAAATCGATACAGACCTTCCTTTTGTAGTCATAAACCTTAAGCTTGTGTTAATATTTCATAGATTTCTTTTTACTTATACTAAAGTTATTGTGCGAAAACCAAGAAAAATGCTTATTTGAGTCCCTTTTTGTCCCCTAATTCCTAAACTGTTGGGACCAAAACTTACAAAATCAATCCCAACCTTCCTTTTGTGGTCGTAAACCTTGTGTTAAAATTTCATAGATTTTTTGTTACTTATACTTAAGTTATAGTGCAAAACCAAATGTCTTCGGACGACGACGACGACGCAGACGAAGACGACACAAACGACGACGACGACGCAGACGAAGACGACACAAACGACGACGACGACGCCAACGTGATACCAATATACGACCCAAAAAAAATAAATTTCGAGATAAACGTAGTACTCAGAGTAAAATCCGGTGCAGTGGTTGACAATGACTACTAATATTCATCTGCCACATAATTCCCCATATCTGGTAACAATGATAATGACGTTGGGTATAATGTGGAATGTGACCATGGTTATTCATGTAGCCCAGACTAATTGAACTTATTAAATGGGAAAAAAAAAATAGATCGAAATTCACAATCTTCTAATTATGTACTTCCTTTGACTAACTCTCAACAAATCTTGTCATCAATTATGACACCTATATACACATGGAAAAAGTATTGCAACACCAAATTGAAATTCAAATAAAATAAAACACTCTTTATTTGTTTTGTGATATAATTTGTTGAAATAAAAATAATTAAACATTATTTAAATATCACCTGAGTATAATCAATATCTATCGACTCGGTAAGTTTGTATCTCCACATGCAGCTACTGTACCCGTAAACAGCAAAACAGATGTTTTTATCCTCATTGTATTCAACAGTTTAAATAACCAATAAAATTGAGAATGGAAATGGGGAATGTGTCAAAGAGACAACAACCCGACCAAAATAAAAAAAAACACAACAGCAGAAGGTCACCAACAGGTCTTCAATGTAGCGAGAAATTCCCGCACCCGGAGGCGTCCTTCAGCTGGCCCCTAAACAAATATATACTAGTTCAGTGATAATGAACGCCATACTAATTTCCAAATTGTTCACAAGAAACTAAAATTTAAATAATACAAGACTAACAAAGGCCAGAGGCTCCTGACTTGGGACAGGCGCAAAAATGCGGCGGGGTTAAACATGTTTGTGAGATCTCAACCCTCCCCCTGTACCTCTAACCAGTGTAGAAAAGTAAAAGCATAACAATACGCACATTAAAATTCAGTTCAAGAGAAGTCCGAGTCTGATGTCAGAAGATGTAACCAAAGAAAATAAACAAAATGACAATAATACATAAATAACAACAGACTACTAGCAGTTAACTGACATGCCAGCTCCAGACTTCAATTAAACTGACTGAAAGATTATGATTTCATCATATGAACATCAGGCACAATCCTTCCCGTAAGGGGCTTAGTATCATACCATCATAACATATATGAGAAGAACATAACCCGTGTCATGCCAACAACTGTTTATAGAATAATTGTGTTTAGTTCCGACGCAAAGACCTTATCAGTGACTCAATATCAACGCCAAAATATGCAATCTTTAATGACTTGACAACAGTATCGTAATTATATCCCTTCTTAATAAGTCTATTCAAAGGTTTTGTAAGTTTATGAGGTGAATACTGACACCTTTGTGCTTTATAAAGAATATTTCCATAAAAAAATGGATGTGAAATACCTGAACGTATAAAAAGTCTGCATGTTGAGCTATATTTACGAATGATGTCTTTATACCGATGATAAAATTTAGTAAATGTTTGACTACTTATGTGATTGACACCTTGTAATTGGTCATCCACAACTCAAAACTGCAGCAAGATGGCAGATAATCACCATGAGAGAAGCAGTTATGTCGCTGTGACAATTGCACGTTTTATTGGTCATCATCATTCCACTATAAGTCGTTTTGAGAGAACAAAAATCAGGCAACAAACGATATTTAAGACCTTCCTAGGTCAAGAAGACCCTCTATAACATCTGCTTGGGAAAATCAAGCATAATGAAGGTTGGTCAGAAGGTAACCCATTGCAAACAATACAATCCTAAAAAGAGAATGAGAACCACACAGGAGCCTATAACAAGAACTGTTCGAGATCGGCTCATCGCTACTGGTTATCGTGCGATAAGACCAATTCGGGGACCTTTGCCTATGAACAGACACACCCCAGTTGAAACACGTCATAAAATAAACAATAGCCTTCATCAGGAATGGTTGCTGTTACCTTAATCAGAAGACGCTAAGATGCGGTTATTCGTTTGAATGGAGGCTGCGCACAACGTACTAGTTATTTGGCGTATAACGATCAACCATGCATGATATGATGTGAACAATCATCTAAAGATTAATTTTGAAATGTCTGACATTGTAAAGTTCGATTACAGTAAAAGTTGTAAAATGCATATTTTTGTACAAAAAACACTTAATTTTGTTATAAAAATTTTGGTTCGATAAAACATTTTTTTTCATACATTTGTTGTTCTTTTTTAATGCCAATAATATCGTCAACAACGTTTCAATATTATTTTACAAATATTTTATCATATTCAATCCAAAATAATAGGCTGATTTTTCAAGTTTTTAAAAATCAAGGTGTTGCAATACTTTTTCCCATCTACCTTATACAGTCCCAGGAAATGGAAACTGTTTTTTTTTTCTCTCTTAGTTTAATAATAAAAGGAGACTCGAGTCTGAGTTGTACATGGAGGTATATATATATTGTATGTTCCCATATTGTCCAAAATTCGATTTTATTGGAAGATTGAGATATCATAAACCATGATTATACCATGACTTTTGGTATATATAGTGCATTTTACTTGGAAGTAATGTATGTGGGCTACATCCATTGAAATACAAGTTGCAGAAGTTGCCTGTGTATTATATGCATCAGTTTAAACCTTATCAAAACATTTTCACTCTACCGAATACTTAAAAGCATCTGATTGAAAAGTAATTTCGTCATCTTTTGTTCGCAGTTACAAGATCTTGAAGAAAGATTTACAAGACTGATTTGCTTTAAACCAGATCTTCTTGAAATATTGAGATCAAAATATTTTTTTAACCAAAAACCAAGTGTACGCCAGGGCGTTTTGACGTAAACGTAGCTACGCGCATGAATTATGTTCTCCTTTAAAAAAAAAAAAAAGAGGGGACATTTTTTAATGGTTGACCTAATAAATGTTATATTCATATTACCTTAATGATAAGATGAATCCCTCATCTCCACCACGATTAACCTGAACTACTAAGGGTACACAGTCTTATTTTCATGTTCATATCAACAGTTTCAGTTATATCTACCAGGAAATAATTCTTAACAGTGTGTTTTCCTGTTTCACTTAGAATAAATAAGGTCATAAGTCTCTGAATATTCTAAATTATCTCTGTACACTCAAACTTTTAGCCGACCATGTCTATACGTGATTTATAAGTCATGGGTAAATACAGGGGGTCTGGATGAGGTTTAAGAATTATAAAAATTAGGTCAAAATGCACAAGGAAATAGTATAAGAGGAAACTATATATATTTATAATGAAAAAAGAGATTTACAAATATGAAGAATACGAGAAAGAATAATTGTGTAAAATTAAAGAACTGGGCAATATATATAAGTTGCAAAACTTGTGTCTGGTCCTTTTGTCAAATAATATATCTTTTGGGCAATAACACATGTTTAAACTAATATAATTTTTAACCGGATTTGTGTGACAAAAACGTCGGTAATTGATTTGGGGATGTACGGCGGGCAAGCGGGCGGGCGGGCGGGCGGGCGGCAATCAAATGTTGTCCGTGCATTAACTCATGAACCGTTCAACCAAAGCTTTTAAGATTTTAATATGTTGTTACTGATGACAGAATGGAGGTCAAGTTCAATAATGACGATTTTGACTTTTATCGTTCAGGAGTTATGGTTTTTGAAAGATTGAAAAATGGTGTTTCCAGTCGTGTCTGTGCATTTTCTTATGAACCATTCAACCAAAGCTTTTGAAATTTTTATATGTTGTTACTAATGACAAAATAGAGGTCAAGTTCAATAATGACGATTTTTTTCTTTTACCGTTCAGGAGTTATGGTTCTTGAAAGATCATAAAATGGCGTTTCCATTCACTTTGTTGCATTTAATCATGAACCATTCAATCTAAGCTTTTCAAATTTTGATATGTTGATACTGACGAAAAAATGGAGGTCAAATTTGATATTGACAATTTTCACTTTCACCATTCATCAGTAATGGTTCTTGTGATATTGCTAGGACACAAATAAGTATAGATTATAACATGCCCTTTTCCATATTGGCCCTGGTATCATCCCGAGACTCCCATATCGGCCTCGAGGCTTTAGTCGAGGGCCGATATGGGTCGAGGGATGATACCCGGGCCAATATGGAAAAGACATGTTATAATCTTTTTATCACATATTTAAGTTCTGCAGTAAAGAGAAAAAAAACGTAAATTATATCAATTTTATGATGCATAAAAGGTAAAATCTTAAGCAAATTATCACAAACGTGTTGTTAAGGATGCAATGACGTCACGTCATTAGGAACAGGGCACAATATGGATATGTCTTTTTTGTCCCGGGCTATTTATCACATATTTGTTATGAATACATTAGGTTTTGCATATGCAATAACCTCAAAATTGCCCGGGGCAAAAAAAGACATATCCATATTGTGCCCTGTTCCTAATGACGAGACGTCATTGCATCCTTAACAACACGTTTGTGATAATTTGCTTAAGATTTTACCTTTTATGTATCATAAAATTGTTATAATTTACGTTTTTTTTCTCTTTTCTGCAGAACTTAAATATGTGATAAAAAGATTATTATAACATGTCTTTTCCATATTGGCCCGGGTATCATCCCTCGACCCATATCAGCCCTCGGCTAAAGCCTCGAGGCCGATATGGGAGTCTCGGGATGATACCAGGGTCAATATGGAAAAGGGCATGTTATAATCTATACATAAATCCGGTTTGCTGTCGAAGTGACAGCCTCTTGTTAATACTGCATCTGATAATATGGAAAATATCAATTGTAAAATCATTTTCATGAAAACATACAGAATAGTTAAAGAAATTGCCATAACATTTACAGAAAACGATATTAATGACCGCCCATCCATTACCTCACACTGGCACATACCGGATATTGAATCATTTGAAGGTGAATGCCCTCAATTAATCAATAAATCTCGTCACGTTAAACATCTTCTGACATCAGACTCGGACTTCTCTTGAACTGAATTATAATGCGCGTAATGTTATGCGTTTACTTTTCTACATAGGCTAGAGGTATAGGGGGAGGGTTGAGATCTCACAAACATGTTTAACCCCGCCGCATTTTTGCGCCTGTCCAAAGTCAGGAGCCTCTGGCCTTTGTTAGTAAACTTTTGTTTTATTTTAATTTTAGTTTCTTATGTACAATTTTGAAATTAGTATTGATTGATTGTTGGATGTTGAAATTAGTATGGCATTCATTTAAAATATCACTGAACTAGTATATATTTTTCGCTACATTGAAGACCTGTTGGTGACCTTCTGCAGTTGTTTTTTCTATGGTCGGGTTGTTGTCTCTTTTGACAAATTCCCCATTCTCCATTCTCAATTTTATGATAAACAGGAGAAAAGTTTTTTAAATACTTTTCTTTATTTTAAATGGGAAATGATTGAATTCTCCATAACAGGTGATCGTACTTCTGAAAGGATATCCGAATATAACTAAATATTTAAATTAATAATGTAAATCAAATTAACCCCGAGTCTTTGGGACAGTAAAGAATTTATAGGAAAAAAATAAGAAGCTTAAAATACGAGATGGAAAGTATGATGAACTTGAATGTTACTAAATAATGTTTAAACACTCTACTTCAATATTTTCTATCAAAAAAAATGATTACATGTAAATATGAACCAATCACATACCAAAAATACATGATTAACCCAATGTGTATATATATATATATATATAACTCGTCTAAACATCAACCCAACAATGTTAGATCTGTAAATTTGCTTTCGCAAATTTTTGGTTCTTCCCTCGCCGGGATTCGAACCCATGCTACTGTGATATCGTGACACCAAATCGCCTGCACTGCAGCCGTCCCGATAGATATATATATATATATATATATGCATTAAAACGTTTCTCTTAGAATCGATCCAAACTGTCAAACAACAGCGACGAAAAGGGCAAATCAAACGTAAAAACAATTTTTTCTATCAGAATTTTCCAATGTTGTTTTTCTGATGACTAGTCTCACTGTGTCTAAACCACACCGGCACAATTTGCTCGGACTCGATGGTATCTTACATCCGGCACAATGACGGAAAACCAATAGACAAAAGAATGATAGGTTTCTCCTTATTATTTTATTTTTTTGATGATGTCGAAGAATATATTTACATATACAACTATTTTCTATTGTGAGATGCAATATTTTCTACAACCGTTCTATATTAACGGAGAAATAAGTCAAAATGCATGTCAAAATGACGAATTGAGTGAACCTTGCCTCGACATTGTTTAATTTCTCGTTAAATTGTTCACATTGTACGGAAAAAAAGGTACGGGAAGATAGATTTTGACACGGAGATTGCAAATTTAGTTATTATGGGCATCTCAATAATTTTATCTCTGTGTATGGAACGAAAGAAAAGGGTTATGTCAAATTAAAATAAACCGGTTTCGTCAATGTTGTTACTACACAATCACCCGGTTTCGTCTATATATATAACCCGGTTTTTTATTATCTTTTTTAACAAACAATTTATGAAAAGCAACTTTGGCACGGATCTGAACATTGTCTTTCGAGAATTTAAATATATATTCATTGTAAAGTAAACTTGGCGTGTTTAAATCTATTTTAAACGGGCACTTATAGTTAATTATGATAATACACATGTTCATAATGAAAGGCGTATCCCTTATTTCACTTAACTTCAAACTAATTTTAAATTAATGGAATATAAATACTCAAAAGCAAACAATGGTATCTAATTATTTTGTAACTTTATTATATTTTCTTTGTTTATAATAGTAGTATGTAAAGATGGAAAATAAAAAGTATGTGTTTTGATTGTGTCATAATTTTAATTTACTATACTACATTATAAACACTATGCATTCAATCATTGACGAACAGTCTTAAACCGACTATAGTCTATACTGTTCTGTACAAATTAATCATGCATGCAGTCCTGCCAGATTTTCTGGTACTATATACTAAGTTTACTGTGTTACTTGCGCACAAAGGCGAGTTTTCATACTTAAGCATCCATAACATAACAGTGAGATTTGTACCTTTCTCCCCGTTTCTGGTAAGCACATTTATTTTCCTAGGCATGTTTTTCACATCATTTTTACAGTTCAAATTCATTTTTTTACAGTTCAAATTCAATTAAAACTTCAAGATAACTTTCGAAAACAATATCTGACAGTTTTGTATTTTCAATGTGAATAAAAGTTGGTTTGCAAAACCTGACCGTCATTTATATCTAGGGCTTATTTAGAAGAAGTGACGGTAACCACTTATCCCATACACATTGACAATGAGACAACTTTCTTTTAGACACACATATGATGTTGAATTAATCAAGTTTATGTCAGCGTATGCCTTAAACAATGAGAAAAACACACAAACTGCACGAAAGCAAACTATAACAGGGCCCTAAATTATAAATGTAAAACAATTCAAACAAGAAAACTACCTGCCTATTTTATGTTCAAAACACATATGGTATAAAGCAACCAAAAACAACCATGGAATTACAAGCGTGTGACTCGGGAATGGACTGAGTCTAAGTGTTGTCGCTGACACGAACAGTACAACAAAAGTACAAATAATGAAAAAAAAAATGATGAATAAACCTTAACTCGTCTTATGACAGAGCCTGTACAGTAAATTCGTGATTTGTTCCAAAACTTGTATCATAGTTAAAATTATCCCTTAAATATAATAAACATACATGTATTCGCAGTTTACTATTAAGTCCACTATCACTGAACTAGTATACATATCTATTAAGGGGCCAGCTAAAGTACGCCACCTGATGCGGGAGTTTCTCGCTTCATTGAAGACCCATTGTGGCTGTTTTCTGCTCTATGGACGGACAGACGGGTGTATACAATAATACGTCCTGTCAAAATTGGGACGGGCGTGTAAAAAGGCAAAGAAATGGAAAAAAAATCGTAATTAAAGGTAAATAAGTTTTATTATGATATCGCCCAAGTCGATTTATTTGTAAATTTGTCTGCCTTGTCATTTTCCTATATAACTTATATATTATATATTTGAAAAAAAGGTATAGAAATCGATAAAAAGAACTTGATATTCGGCATTTATTGTAATAAACATAATCCAACTCACATAATCCGATTTCCCGGGTGTCCATGTTTTCTCATTTCTTACAATATTTTAATTCGGTATTCACTTTATAAGATAAGTGGCGAATCTAGATGACGTATAGGTTGCACGCCCCGACCCCACCTTTGGTTGCCAAAACTATATTGATTCCTGTATTTAACGATTTTGTAAAGCAAAAAATAATCAAAAGATTGTTCGACTCGCTACGCTCGGCGATATGTAAAAGTTGTTCGAAATACGCCCACTTTGAAATAAACTGAATCCGTCTGTCCGTATATATACGTCAGTGTACGATCATCATAACACAATGGCGACAGTACAGACTCGTTTTTTTTTAATAATGTTAACAAAATAATTATTATTGAATTTTATCGATGACCTGAGACTATTATACTAATTTGTACATAGCAGTATAGTTACAATTAGTGATAAATATATTTTATTTTAATGCATGGTAGTTTTAATCCTACATTCATTTTCTGTGTCGATTATGCATGCATATACATTTGTCTTATTATCAACGTTTATCCTTAAGAAGATTTATTTTTAACGATGGTAGAAAAGATTCATACATCATAATGATTAGATTACTTATAAATTTCGGAATGCAAAGTAAAATTAAAATATTTGTGTTCTATAAGAGTAGGAATTTGCTTATTATTTATTTGAATCTGAGAATCATATAAATAGTAAGCCGCTGTCCGGTGAACGAACTTGTTTTCGAACGACCCACAAAACTCCTTTTGAACACTGAAGTTAAATAATCAATTATAATGTAATGCCATTATGATTTATTTTTTTTTACCAAACCGGGTTATGCATTTTGAAATCTATGACGAAACCGGGTTGTATACATTGACGAAACCGGCCAGTTCCATTTTGACATGACCCTTTTCTTTCGTTCCATACACAGAGTTACAATTATTGAGATGCTCATAATAACTAAATTTGCAATCTCCGTGTCACTATCTATCTTCCCGTACCTTTAATTCCGTACAATGTGAACAATTTAACAAGAAATTAAACAATTTCGAGGCAAGGTTCACTCAATTCGTCATTTTGACAAGCATTTTGACTTATTTCTCCGTTAATATAGAACGGTTGTAGATAATATTGCATCTCACAATAAAAAAATAGTTGTATATGTATCGATACTATCAAAAAAATAAAATAATAAGGAGAAACCTACCATTCGTTTGTCTATTGGTGTTCCGTCATTGTGCCGGATGTTAGATACCATCGAGTCCGAGCAAATTGTGCCGGTGTGATTTAGACACAGTGAGTCTCACCTGTCTAAAAGTATAAAAGCCAGGTAGAACAATGTAGAACATCGAAGACATAATCGATCACTATCTCCATTTCGGATATTTCATTTAATGTACAATTTATTGCATTTGTATTGTACAATCGCGTAGTCAATTAAAAACTGGTAAACAAAACAAAAAAATTGTAAGAGTTCCACGGAACCCAGTGTCTCGCCTACTTTTGCTGTTAATCGCAGGCTCAACAAAAATGGGGGAAACAATCAATGAAAATATTCCTCTTAATACTAACTTATGATTTAAGTCCAAGTTTGGTAAAAATCTAGAATAGTTAATGAATCTAATAAATGTTTTGAAAACTTTAACTGCAAACTGTATTTAATGTTAACTGGAAGAAAATAGAAGTCCATTTAAAAGTAAAATACAGAAAAAATGGATTTATATTTTTACAAAATTCACTTCTGGATACCATTTTATTATCATAAACAAGCTTCGGTCCAAGCTTGGTAGAAATCCAGTATAGTTTAAGAAAGTTATTAAAATTTAAAAAACTTTAACCACAGAGTGAATGTAATGTTTCCCCGTAGAAAAAACTAAGTCCATTTAAAAGTAAAATACGGAAAAAATGGAATTTTATTTTTACAAAATTCACTTCTGGATACCATTTTATTATCATAAACAAGCTTCTGTCCAAGCTTGGTAGAAATCCAGTATAGTTTAAGAAAGTTATTAAAATTTAAAAAACTTTAACCACAGAGTGAATATTTGTAGACGCCGCCGACGACGACACCGACGACGACGGAATGTAGGATTGCTTAGTCTCGCTTTTTCGACTAAAGTCGAAGGCTCGACAAAAATGATCTAGAAAGTATCTTAAAATAAACATTAAACTGCTAGGACATAGTATGTTCATACATATCACGTTCCCGCGCATTGTTTTGTGGCACCGATTAATATGATTTGATTATGCAATTGGCGTGGGCTTTATTTTTTATTTAGGGACATTCAAGAGGTATTTATTCTAATGTTGAAGGTTGGTTATTCTTCAATTTTCAGATATTTTAAGTGTAAATAAAGTTTTCCTGCATTTTGATACTTCAAGTCTTGCTATTATCATAGTATTAAAGAACACATTTAAAAGGAAAACATGTAAGGTGACAATTAGAAAATGCACATGAATGCACTGTTACAGGTTCAACTACATCTTCTTTTTTTTCGTATTATAAATATTTTATTCGAGGATATAAAAAAAACACAGCTACGGTTACGGAAATTTAATTTTTAAAGAATAGCACAAATCTAAATTATAAGGGACGACAAGAAAAGGATCAGGACAATGAGTTTTCGGAAAAGTTGAGCATTTAGAAAATGAAAATAAAAATTCAGATAAGAAGTAAATAGACAACTTTGAGTGACATAACATCCTTCATATTCTATATTTCAGAAAATAATAAATTTAAAAAATGTACACGTTCAAATTCTAGTTTTTCTGTGTACCTTAGAAGAAAAATAGATTTTTTTTTCAAAAGAGAAATAAAAAGATCCCATAGAAAGAGAAAATCTTTAGAGAAACCAAGTCGTCAAGTACTTACAAAATACACAGTGTTTGTATGCATGATGTGTTTGATATCTGAACTTATATAATATAAAAGTATCTACTCTAGTGATGTGATTTGTCCCAATTTATATTTAACTTTCATAGATTTTGATACATTTCTGAATGATTGAAATTATCATGTAAACCCACTTAAACTAACCGATTAAGTAACCACAAGCATTTCTCTTTAAACAATGTTTTTATACTGCTAGATAAGCATTGCCATTTAGCAACGAAAAAACAAAAGAATTTACATAGTTGACATACTTGGAAGGCCTGTTACGAACGATTTCAACAAAATAAAAAAAAATAGGCGTGTTATTCGCCGTTTTGTGGATAATTTAATTAGAATTTACAACAAAAAGAGTTTCAGTGGGACATACAACTGCACAATCGAAATATAAATGAGCTTCACGACCTGGTGACATTTCTCAAATATACCTGGCTATGGCATGGTATTGGTTGCAAAAATTCGATATTTTTCATTTAAATGCAATATTTTATATTTAATTGGTATATTTCTTCATTTAAATGCCATACCTGGCGTTATTATACATTATACAGGATATAAATGTTTTTTGTAAAAAATACAAGTGGTCGCATCCGTGATCAGTCTCAACCTTTATATATGTTATGTATTATCATCAAATACAACTTACATTTACATATTAGAAATGAACACAAATGCGACCACTTCCATGTAAGAAAGAAACTGTCTAATGCTAAAATTGTGATGATTTCAGTAATTTAGCATGATTTAATGATGTCAATACCCGATACATGTGCATTGTATTCTCAAAAAAACGTACACATTTATGTAACAGAAGTATTCTTCTTTTTAATAAATAGCTAAAAGTTTACGTATTAACAATTTTGTAAAACTGCTATATTCTAGGGCCAAAGAAGGTTCTTACTGTGCTTACTCCTTTAAGAAATTCGTGCACTTTGTAGACCACGACGAATGTTATTTTCATTCCCGAAAAGACGAATATTTGGTATTTTAAAGATTAACCTCACAAACATGATATGCATATTACCTTAATGATAAGATGAATCCATTATCTCCACGATTATCCTGAACCACTAAGGGTACACAGTCTTATTTTCATGTTCATATCATGTTTCAGTTATCTGTACCAGGAAACAATTCTAAATTAATAGTGTGTTTTCCTGTTTACTTAGAATACACAAGGTCCAATGTTCTAAATTATCTCTGAACACTCAAACTTTTGCCGACCATGTCTATAAGTGATTCATAAAATATGTATCTCTTATCATTGAGAAAATATGTTTGTTTTTTTTTGTTTTTTTTTGCTTTTGTCTGTTTGTTTGTTTATTTTTGTATTTGTATCTGTATTTTGTAAATGTCGGCTGGTATCATTTCTGTATAGGAATTTACACCAATAAAATTATTTGATTTGATTTGATTTGATTTAAGTCGTCGGTAATTAAAGTGGGGTTTGGATGGGGTTTCAGAATAGAAAGATTAGATCAAAATGCACAAGGAAATAGTATAAGAGGAAACTGTATAATGAAAAGAGAGATTTGAAAATATGAAGAATACGAGCAAGAATAATTGTGTAAAATTAAAGAACTGGGCAATATAATATTGCCACATATATAAGTAGCAAACTATAGTGTCTGATCCTATTTTCAATGTTTTAGACAATAAAATATGTTTAATTTAATATAATACTGCATCTGATAATATGGACTATGTTAATTGTAAAATCATTTGTATGAGATCATACAGAATAGTTAAAGAACACGCAATATATTTACAGAATACAGATATAAAGGATCACCCATCTATAACCTCATACTGACACATACCAGTTGCATGCCCTCAATAAATTTATAAATAGTACAGAAATGTTTTTAAATACCTTTCTTCTATTTGAAATATGATATGATTTAATTCTGTATAACCAGATAACAAGTGAGCGTACTTCTGAAAGGATATCTGAATATAACTAAGTAATAATTAATTTAAATCAAATAAACCCCGCATCCCACATTATAGAAAATAACAAGTTACGAGATGGAAAGTTTAGTGAACTCAAATGTTTCTAAATCATTTTAAAACATTATATCCTTCAAGATTTGGTAACAAAAAATGTTCACATGTACAATGATGTAAATATGAAGCAATCACATACCTAAAAAATATAAACACAATGTATATAAATGTTTCAAAACGCTTTCCTTATAACCGATTTAACTGGCAAACAACAGCGACGAAAAGGGCAAAATAAACGTAAAAAGCAAACTTTGCTATCAGAATTTTCTCATGTTTCTTTTCTGATGAATATTCTCATCTTTCTGAAAGTATAAGAAGCCAAGTACAAAAATCGAAGACATATTCGATTAATATCGCAATTTCGGATCTTTTATTGAATGTACAATTTATTGCACTTTTATTGTTCAGTAAAGGATTTTTAGACCACATTGATTGAAATAGCATCCTTGATATTAAATATTTCAGGAAATGATATATGTAAAACATGTAAAAAAAATTCAATAAATAGGATCATGGGTATTGTTAAAAATGTTAAAAGTTCAATTTTGGAAAATAATTGTAAATATATTGATATTTATATCCAACATATATATTTTGCTATTTTTTTAAATAGTTGAAATTCTCATTCAAACCCACTGCAACTAAGCGATTAATTAACCACACACATTTATCGTAACAAAAATGTTCTTGCGTCACTGATGAGTTTTTTGTAGACGAAACGCGCGTCTGGCGTAAAAATAAAATTTTAATCCTGGTATCTATGATGAGTTTATTTACAATCAATTGGTCGATGCCACTGCTGGTGGAGATTTATTTCCCCGAGGGTATCACCAGACCAGTAGTCAGCACTTCTGTGTTGACTAGAGCTATCATTGATATGTTCATAATTATAAATTAACTGTAACCCTCAGGCAAATTTGGCTTTGGATGAATTTGGCTATTTATTTAAGTTATTTTTGACATTAGTATAAAATTGAAAAAGGAAATGGTGAATGTGTCAAAGCGACAACAACCCGACCATAGAGCAGACAACAGCCGAAGGCCACCAATTGGTCTTCAATGTAGCGAGAATTCCCGCACCCGTAGGTGTCCTTCAGTTGGCCCCTAAAAAATATGTATACTAGTACAGTGATAATGGACGTCATACTAAACTTCGTATTATACGCAAGAAACTAATGTAATAGATGTGCTTTGATGTGCCTGATTAATTCCCCTTAATTTGCACAGATTAACTGATTAATTCCCCTTAATTTGCACAGATTAATTATTTAGTATTTAAATGTTTATTTTAAGTTTAATTTTATTTAAACACAGTAGGATAAAAGTAAGGATTGTTAATTGAACTGTTTTAGTATTTAACTTTCGATGTTTTTATAATGTTTTATGAATATTCATTTATTTAACTTTTCTTCAGTACCTTTTATGTTAAAGTTCTCCTGATTAATGACAAGTTTAGGATATCATTTGATATTCAGTCGGAGTCGGCCTTGCAAATACTCGCCGGAACTAATATTAGTACTAATCGAGTCTAGAGTTAGCCACCACTTCGGTGCAGTTCGCCAGAGTTAGTCACCCCTTTTTGGTGCAATTTTACCACTTTAAAACACAACGCGAAGCAAATTTACTTTATTTTATTTAAAAGACTAACTCTGGGAACACTCTATTTTTCATTTTACATTTGAAATTACTTTATTTTTGAACTCCATTTTAGAAAGTTTTCTGACTCCTGTTTATTTCCGACTTTGTTTAATTAATATTCATGCAATTATTGTACATTTGTGAATAAAATTATAGTTTCATTTGATTTATTGTCTATTGTTCAGCCATAATCTGATATCAGGTATCCCAATGGTCGAATAGGGGCGAAGTACTGGCCGCTACACGTCCCGGGAGGTGTCGTCACCGACCCCCTCCGTTACAAATGGTGCCGTGACCAGGATACCTGATCCCTCAGTTTTGGTTTGAATATTTTTATTACATTTATTTTGATTTTGTTCAATTTTTGATTTTAAAAATGATAAAGTTTGAACAGAAACCTTGTACTTTTGACGGTGTTAGTGCCGATGTACAAGATTATTTTATTCAATTTGAAGCAGTTAGTCTTTGGAATAACTGGAATTTATCTGAAATGGCTCTTCAGTTAGTAATAAACTTAAGAGAAGAAGCACGAACTATTTTACGTCTTCTTACTCCAACTCAGTTGCAAAGCTATGATTTTTTGAAAAGTTTACTTTTTCAACGCTTTAATCCTAAGGAAAGGATAGCATTTTATAAATTTCAACTGAATAGTTGTTTAATTTTGTCAGATGAATCTGTGTTCGATTTTGGACATAGATTCAAACTTTTATGTCATCGTGCATATCCAGATAATTTTCAAAGTATGCAAACTTATTTTATGGATCTTTTTATTGGAAAGTTAGAGAAGGAAATGGGAAAGTTTGTCCATTTTAAGCATCCTGCAACTTTTGACGATGCTATATTTTTGGCTACAGAGTTTGAGTCTTTTAATTTGACAGTTGAAACTGTTGAATGTGAAATTAAGGAAAGTGAAGAAAACTTCGATTTTAGTTGTTTGAAGTCTGGTTTTGATCAAATTGTCAAAGTTCTTAAAAAGCTGGTTTATAAGAAGTTTAAAGTTAAAAAATGTTTTAATTGTTTGGTAGTTGGACATATCAGAGCTAATTGTCCCAGTAAAGTTTGTAAAAGTGTCAATTCTGTTCATGTTGTCGAACCAGACAAACCAGTTTCTACTTCACTTCAGAAAGTGAAAAAACCATGCAAAGTTGTCAACAGAGTTCAGAATTTATTTCCATCTGACTTGGTTAGATTTTCATCTGTTTATTTTGGGGATGATAATGTGCAAACTTCTTGTTGCAAGACAGGGAAAGTTAAAGTTTTCATATAGTATGTTTTATTCGTTTTAATTTGTATATTTAGTATTTTACTTATTTTGTCAGTTTATATTATTGTTTAGTAGGTATGGTTTCAAAGTTTTGATTGGATTTGTTGTTTTTCTTGGTCACGTTAATGAGCCAGTTTTGTTATCGAAACCACCCTCAAAAACGTTGTTTGATTAGATTGTGTTTTCTTTAGATGTTGGTTTGTTTAGATTGTAGCTTAGTTTCTTGTTGGAATAGTTTTATTTATGAGTTTGCTCATTTATTTGGATTTTTATCCTCTCTGAACAAGTTTTATTGTTATAAATTTGTTTCATTGGGTTATGGTATTCCTTTTGTGACTTTTAAAGTCATGGCAGAAATCTATTGAGTGGCAGTTAGTTTATGTGCGAAGACAACCAGCTGATATAGTAAGCAGTTCTTGTATCGAGAACACCATTCTTACTTTTGGTACAACTTTTGATCATCTTGAACCCGGAATCACATGTTATACGTGATTCCGTGAGATCTACAATGGTGGACTTAACCTGGTACAACGATGGACTTTTTAGAACCCGAAAACACACGTTTAAAGTGTTTTCGTGAGAACAACAATTGGTGGACTATACCTGGTACAACTTGGACAATGCAGATTATCCGTATTAACATTCCGTTTCCGTTTGAATCTAGAACTGTGTTTTATTGACTGCTGTATAACTGTGTCCGTTTACATTTATATTCTTTGGACCGTACTTTATAATTTGTGTTTACCGCCTATTCCTGGACATTTATACCGTGTGGAACTTTTCCGATGGTTGGACCGTGTGTTTATATGACATTTTTGTGACATTTATTGACATTTTATGTGCATTGATTGATATTGTTAATTGTTTTCAACACATCTATTTTAAATAGTTCTTTTCCAAAATATTAATTTCTTTAATATTTGTCCTAAGGGGGGAGGATTGTAATAGATGTGCTTTGATGTGCCTGATTAATTCCCCTTAATTTGCACAGATTAACTGATTAATTCCCCTTAATTTGCACAGATTAATTATTTAGTATTTAAATGTTTATTTTAAGTTTAATTTTATTTAAACACAGTAGGATAAAAGTAAGGATTGTTAATTGAACTGTTTTAGTATTTAACTTTCGATGTTTTTATAATGTTTTATGAATATTCATTTATTTAACTTTTCTTCAGTACCTTTTATATTAAAGTTCTCCTGATTAATGACAAGTTTAGGATATCATTTGATATTCAGTCGGAGTCGGCCTTGCACAGGCCTCTAAATACTCGCCGGAACTAATATTAGTACTAATCGAGTCTAGAGTTAGCCACCACTTCGGTGCAGTTCGCCAGAGTTAGTCACCCCTTTTTGGTGCAATTTTACCACTTTAAAACACAACGCGAAGCAAATTTACTTTATTTTATTTAAAAGACTAACTCTGGGAACACTCTATTTTTCATTTTACATTTGAAATTACTTTATTTTTGAACTCCATTTTAGAAAGTTTTCTGACTCCTGTTTATTTCCGACTTTGTTTGATTAATATTCATGCAATTATTGTACATTTGTGAATAAAATTATAGTTTCATTTGATTTATTGTCTATTGTTCAGCCATAATCTGATATCAGGTATCCCAATGGTCGAATAGGGGCGAAGTACTGGCCGCTACACGTCCCGGGAGGTGTCGTCACCGACCCCCTCCGTTACACTAAAATTAAAAATCATACAAGACTAACAAAGGCCAGAGGCTCCTGACTTGGGACAGGCGCAAATTGCGGCGCGGTTAAACATGTTTATGAGATCTCAACCCTCCCCTATACCTCTAGCCAATGTTGAAAAGTAAACGCATAAAAATACGAACATTAAAATTCAGTTCAAGAGAAGTCCGAGTCCGATGTCAAAAGATGTAACAAAAGTAAATAAATAAAATGACAATAATACATAAATAACAACAGACTACTAGCAGTCAACTGACATGCCAGCTCCAGACCTTATATGAATGTTATTCAACTTCGTACTTTTTTTGGCCTTTTTAACATTGTTCTACTCGAGCGTTACTGATGAGTCTTTTGTAGACGAAAAGCGTGTCTGGCGTAAATATACAAATTAAATCCTGGTATCTATGAAGAGTTTATTCATACTGCGAGATTAACATTGCCATTTGGCAATGTAAAGACAAAATAATTTACGGTTGCAATACTTGGTAGGCCTGTTACGAACGATTCCAACATCTGAAATAGGAGTGTTTTACCATTTTGAGGATTCTTCTCCTTCATGTCCTTCTTCTTTCAGTAATTTGGATTAACAACAAAACAAGTTTCAGAGGGACAGACAACTGCAGAATTTGAGGAGCTTCGCGACCGGTTGACATTTCTCACATATATCTGGCGTTATAATACAGTATATAGGTAAAATGATAGATTTCAGAGACAAGTGCACAATTTACATACATTAAGTATAAAAATAACTTAAGTAGGACAATAGCAGTCAGGTTTTCTTTGAGTTGTCTCCCTTCTTTAATACTCTTCACTGTGAAAAGATAATGGCCATGATGTTACCATAAGTTATTTGTCCAGGAGAATGAGAACCAAAAAAGTTGAATGCTAGACTATTTATATATTGCGGACTTTTGACTCTGGATTATATAATTTATCAACTAGTTGCCTTTTCTGTGGTTGGACATTCTGGTACCAAGTCGTGTAAGTGCAAGCTAAAGAAATTAAACCAAGCTTTCAATTGGTACAATTTTTGGAGAAATTGACTGCTAAACATTTTCTTTACACGACAAAATCATCGCAAAACAGCAAACTTTCCCCTCAAATTACACCGATTATATGTTTGATTTCATTTAGTTTAGTTGCTCTTAATTGACCGAGTACCAGGAAGTACAACCACAGAAAAAGTTACATGTTGAAAAATAATGAAATCCACAGTCAAGATTCGGTACTATGAAAATAGTCTATTGTGTAAAATAAAAAAAGTATGACAGTGATACGTGCACACTCACAATACCTATTTCAGAGTTTAATATGAACACACATATATACATTTGTATATGCATTTGATTGAACTGTAATGTCTGAAAAAAGTAAAAGTGAACCGAGAAGGCAGTTTTCAGCAAAGCACATGTAGACAGAGATGACAGTCCGATTCGTGGTCTAAAGGTTAAGACCGATGGCTAAAGTGCTGCAGTTATCCCAAGTTCGATTCTGACTAAAGGAGCTAAAAATATCAGTACATCAAAAGGGTGATTTTGGTCCACAATGCTCTTCAACTTCGTACTTTATTTGGTTGTTTTTGGTTTTTTTTTTACTTTTTTGGATTCGAGCGTCACTGATGAGTCGATTGCAGACGAAAACGTGTCTGGCGTATGAACAAAATTTAGTCCTAGTATTTATGATGAGTTTATTTTCACCCTCCCACACACATCTATGGTTCCCAGACCGAAATTTAAACTAGTATGAGTAACAAGGGTGCATCGGCTGGTCAAAATTGCCACCGACTTTGACCTTGAGGTTAATCGGCTGAGGTAGCAATACACAGTTAGTCTCGAATTTTGGCACTTAAAGAATTTTATTTCAGTCTGAAAATAAATTAAAAAAAGTTTTAGATAGCAGAAGAATAATATATGGACATCAACATCGTATTTTGCATTCAAAATGACGGTAGCAAATTTTTTGGAAATATTTTCCAACCCTCCCAAGTCATCCCTAAACTTGTTCTTTGTTGTAAGTTTTAGTAAGTGAAATTAATTTTCATTTACGAGCACTATAAATTCATTACCGAATGATTGAGAAAAGCAAATTAGGTATTGAAGAAATTGAAGAAATCCTACGCCTCTTAAAAAGTATTCTCTGTTCTGATTATTTTACCATATACATCTATGTATTATGATAATATAATTATAGTTTTATAAGTATATTTCATTTACAAATTTATAAAAAAAATCATACATTTGTTCTTTCAAATTTTACTATATTAAGCACAAACTAGAGCACAAGTTGCAACTATAAGAGGGTCCAAGGCATAACAATAAGATGTATAAATAGCAATATGATGGTGATATTTACATTGACATCAAAATAAAACAATGTATTAACCACACAACACAACAAATGACCTCAAGTACACCATTTCATCAGTTCCATAGACTGTTTAATAAAAGAGCATAAAGAATTTTATTTTACTTTCTGACAAGTATTTGAATTTAGAATATGTTTCATTTTATTATCAGAAAAGTATACGTATTTGATTTTTTAATCGTTAAAAAAGCCATACATTGAATCCCTGTTTATTTTTTATAATGAAATGAAATGGGACTAATCATCGAGAACTTTGCACTTTTTACAAAGTTTATGTCGGTAAGGAATATTTTAATGTCTACCAGTTTCAATTGCGAGGGAATTATCACTAATTTTCATAAAAAGATATTTCTCCTTTTAGGCTACCTATATATCATGCAATACAAACCAAATACTAAAAAGTGAATTACAAAAATACCAAACTCCAAGGAAAATTCAAAACGGACAGTTATCAAAAGGCAAAATCAAATAATTTAATTTTGGATGTAACGCGTCTTCTGATTGGCTGAAGTTATTTTGTTATGAGCCCATAAACATTAGTTAGTCGGAAGCAGGACAAGTCGCCCCACTGGAAAGTCGCCCCACACCTAGTCGCCCAACTTTTTCACCTGAAAAGAAACCTGTTAATTGTATCATAATGCAATATATCATAATAATTAACGGATTTCAATTTACAGCAATTTGTTATCATAGCAATTACCAGATTGATTACTTTTGTCTCTGGATTAAGAATAATTCAACACTAACGAGCAATCAGAGAAAGGCAAATATTTCTTTCAAGTAAATATCAAAGAGAATGCCTATTCATTCATTTACCATAAGCGTGTGTCGTGTTTTTGTTAGTAAAAGTAGTCAAAACAGGTTTTGTTGTTGTTGACAAATTGATTGGTAAGTTTTGACAATGGTTTGAAATCAAACAAAAATGATAAATCTAGATATTATCGTTTTCTTTTAAGTGGGTCGAGTTGGCAGGAGTAATATTCACGGAATAACATATTTTTCCATAAGAGGTGCGAGTTGGCATTAATATATTTATCCTGGTTAATAATATATTAATCTAGATATTATCGTTTTCCATATGTGGGGCGAGTTGGCAGGAGTAATAATCATGGAATTTAAGTTATATACAACAGGATAACATCTTTTTCCATGAGTGGGGCGAGTTGGCTGTACTAAATTCATCCAGCTGGTTAAAAATATGTTAATCTAGATTTTATCGTTTTCCATTCAGTGGGGCGAGTTTTCAGGAGTAATATTAACGGGATTTAACAAATTTCACAAGTGGGGCGATTTTTTAAAAAGTGGGGCGAGTTGGTGATCTAGGTTGGGGCGGTTTTTTTTTAAGTGGGGCGAGTTGGTGAAAAAGTGGGGCGATTAGGTGTGGGCGACTTGCCAGTGAGGCGACTTGTCATGGATTCAGTTAGTCATGTGACCGTGGCGTCATCAACGTTTTTTCATGGTTTTCTACGGTTTAAAAGGGAATTTAGAATTAAATTATAAGAAATGACTGTAATCTTTGTTCTGTCTATTCGAAATAACATAAAAAATGTGGTGCACACTGTTAAATAAACGCGCGTTATTCAGTGTGCACCAATTTTTTTTATGTTATTTCTTCATAGAAAGAAAAAATATTACAGAAATACGGTATAAATGAGTAAGGGAAAAAAAGGAACTAATACACTTTGATTAAAAGGAACTATATTTGTGGACAACGAAAGCAAGGTCATTAATTGTTGACTTGAGTCTGCTGATTCTGCTCAATAGATTGCAATCATATTTAGTCAGCAGATTGACAGTGTTGAGATGTAAATTGTGATGACTTTGATCTGTCGAACCCCTTCTTCCTGCTTGTCAATATTTTGAAAGTGAAGGAAAACAAATATTTTTGTTAGGAACTTTAAAACAGAATTGCTTTATATTTGGTCAGCAGATTGATATTGTAACCTATGAACGCTTTCCAGATCTGTCAGACAACTACTTGTTTTTTACTTTGAATTACAAATATAGGCTTAGAATTCCAATATTTTCTACATAAAATTAAAACAGCAACAAAATATCAGTTCATCCAAAGGGTTTCACAATTTTTGTATACAAATCTGTGTCAATCTTTTTGATATCCTTATTGTCTTTTTATTATTTTAATATTTAATGATATTTCATTTTTCCCAGGTACGCAAGTTAGCACAGGAATCAGAAATTTCTGAAAGAGACATACCTACGTTTCCACATGAGATAACATTCCCACAGGATCATGGTGACTCCAGTCAATGAAGACGATTATAATGTAATTCTTGTAAGAATAGTACATGAATGTGTGTAACTGTTAAATTATATTATTTTTTCGTGACTTTAAGTTAGAATAATTTTCTTCTAACGGTAATGTTAATCAATTCAAGCTGTTTTGAATGTACACTATTTATCAAAAATATATTTTAAAGTCTTTAACATCAGTAGTTTTCCTTTGATCACAAGGATTACAGCAAATTATATAAGAACTTTTATTAACATTGTTTAATGTTCAAAATGGTATTGATTCTATTTGCTGTAAATGTTTGTTTGTTAAAATTATAGCATCAATAGAAATAGAAATATTATAGCCGAACTTTAAACTCAAGTTGGGTTTTTTAAAATTGATAATTTGAATTATTGGTTCTTTTATCTCCCTAAGTTCTTGTATTATCGAAATAGAAGAAATTAAAAGATATGACAAAGATATTACAAAGAAAAAAGAAATGGAAATGGAAGGAGATATTCTGTATTTATTTTGCATATAATTTCAACCAAAATAATCCAAAACCCAAGTCATATGTGCAGTGTGATCATTGTTATAGAGGTTTTCATTATACATCCTTCAAGCCTCTCCTTATCAGACATCTGAATGGTGTGTTTTACTACTTTTACATGCAAGTAAACACATATATATTTAGTACTATACTAATTATGTCTAGACTGTTTGGGTTTTTTAAGACACAAAGTAAAATATATGGGACAAAATAGAATTCAATATAATAAGTGAAGCTAATATTTTTGTTTCTTAACCGTGTTACAATCTTAAGGAATATAGCACTTTAACTATTTTTTAAGTTTTTAAATCATTATCAATATCAATGCATGGAGGCCCCACCATGCATAAACCCCCTTCATAAAACACTGAGTTATGAGTAGTAAAGACATTTTAAATGGAGAGAAGTATTCATTTATTGTTAAACCGAATTTACAAACATTTAGTGATGGTGTTTTTTGTTTTGTTTTATTGAATTGTAATGCCAATTCATAAGCCGAGTAATTTAAATACACAGAAATTATATAATGAAAGAACATGGCTTGGTGGTGTTCTATGAATTAAATTTAAGTCGAACTTTACCAAAATGCTTGTATGAACTGTTCTCGTCATTTAACAACTATTTTCCAGTGTCAACCTGAAAATTATGCCTTTTTATCTTTTAAAACTTATTTTTCTAGTGTTTTTCCTATCATCTCAAACTTTTGATACTGTCAATTCAGATATAATTGGGGGGCATGTATTTCTGTAAATTTAGGAAAAGTTGTATACAGATATATAATAATCAGAAATAAGAATTTGAATTCCTATTACGATACATACCCAGGCGCATTATTTGCATTATACCCTCTGCTGACCATACAGCCGACATCTTTTGAAACAGTTGAGCAATTCAGTCACTTTGAAACCCCTTGTTGTTCCCACTGATCATGGAATTTGTGGTAACATAAAGCAGTTTCGAATTATTTGATACTTTGATAATTTATTTTAAGCTATGCCTTGTCAAAGAGTTATTTTGTTTAATCAGGGTGTCACTGCCTGATTGAAAATAACTTGAATTTTGTTATACCTTCTAAGTTTGGATTTTTTCTGTTGTATTATTCTCAATCTTTGTCTTATTGTAAAGTCATCGTACCGAATATATTTTTAATTTGACCTGAGCCCAAGCTTTACCGTCTCCTTTCGCTCACTGAATAGTGGTTTTCTTCCAAATTTAAAGATTTTTTAAATAATCAGATGGTACATGCATTCTAGTTTTTGGAAGGGAAAAAAATCTTCAGATAATGGACGAGATTAGATTGACATACTCGAACCTAATATGTTATTTGGAAATGACAACTAACTCCTTCATTGCCAACAGTTATTCAACATAAGAAAGTTAATTTATAAAAGGAAATAAACTCATCATAAATACCAGTATTTTCGCCAGACGCGCGCGTTTCGTCTACAAAAGACTCATCAGTGACGCTTGAATCAAAAACAACACTTCGTTTGTTAAAAGAACTGATATACTAGTATGCAGGAAAGGCGAATTGTATCTTTTTAATCAGCTCAAGTTGTATCATTGTATCTTGTACATTAACCTACTGGTTTGACGATATTTCGAAACTTCAGTATTTTCTAAACATAAACTGACAAAGTTATGAATAAAAAAGAAAAAGACCAACACAAACAACGTCCATATCAGTAATTTCAAAGTTCAGTATTTTCTAAACTTAAACTGACAAAGTCATGAATAAAAAAGAAAACGACCAACAAAAACAACGTACATATCAGTAATTTCAGGTCCTGGGTGAGCAGATCAAACATAAATTTACAAGAATAAAATCTAAAATTTGGTGAATTAAATTAAAAAATTTGGTACGATTGCTTTTTTCATTATTTGTTACTTAAATGGTACAGGTTTTCTTTAAATGACTGTACTATTTGTCGATTTGCGCTCATATTTTACTAATACGTAAAAGTATATTCGGAAAAAGACGAAAATGCCATAAACATCAAATCATTGATGTTTTTTATTTTTATTTTTTTTAAACACGACATGATAAAAAATTAAACTGAAAATAACACTCTAGAAATCAGTGTAAATTGTATGCGTTTGAATGACTCTGAATATTTACCTACACGATGAACGCCAAATTAATAATTTCTATAAAGCCACGTATGTTAAATAACCCAAAGATTTAAAGAGATACATAACCTTAAAAGGGAAAAAAGAAGCCAAATCAATCTTGAGTTGACTTTTACTGAGGGAATAATCCCTGGTCTCTAAATCAGAGTTGGCGAAAAGTGAAATTTTTTTAAAAATATACAACTATTAACCCATTCTGTGCACAAAAATAAAACTCATACAAAAAAGATACAAATAAATAAATACAAAACGAGACTTACTACGTGTACGAACGTTAGCTCTATAACTCGTCCACATATTGGGAGTTAAAGGTACCAAAGACATATAGACACATGTGTCTATATGTCTTTAAAAGTGCGTACGAAGAGAAGTCAAACATTCAAACATACTTTTTTCTTAGTGTACATTCCTGATTTTTAACCAACAATTTTAGACAGTAAATTTAGCGTTAGAGCGGGGCCAGAAGGATGTGATATTTGGAAAAACTTTTTGGTCCTCAATTCTCTTTTGAAGACAAAACGCGAGTCTGGCGTTAATTTAAAATTTCAATCCTGGTATCTATGATGAGTTTATTTACAACCACTGGGTCCATGCCATTGCTGGTGGAGTTTTAATTCCCCGAGGGTATCACCAGCCCAGTAGTCAGCACTTATGTTTTGACTTTAGTTATCATTGATGAGTCCATAATTATAAATTACTTTGAATAATTTTCAAAATACTAAGGCTTTTCTACCTTTGTGAAATAAACATTTCCATAATAGTCAACCAAAAAAAATCATAAATGATAAATTTGTAAACCTTAATACAGACTTCAAGATTAAAACGATTTGTTCTGTAAAAAGGGAACATTTAAATACTAAGGCTTTTCAACCTCAGGCATATATAAACTTAGCTGTATTTGGCAAAACTTTTAGGAATTTTGGTCCTCAATGCTCTTCAACTTCGTACTTTATTTGGTCTGTTTAACATTTGCTGATTCGAGCGTCACTGATGGGTCTTTTGTAGACAAAACGCGTGTCGAGTGTTCATATAAAATTTCAATCCTGGTATCTATGATGAGTTAATTGATACCACAACCACAAAAAAAACAATACCAACCTTTCATTGGTAGTATTGACCTTTCTGGTTATATTTCATAGAGATCGAGTCGCAAAAACTAAAAGTTATTGTCCGAAAACCAAATGTGTCATAGGAACATAACTCAGAAAAAAAATCTTCAGACCGGAACAAATTTCGAACTTGATAAGTAACTTGTCATGATAACACAATATATAAAATCAATATCTTGAAGAATGACAACAAGAGTGTATACACAGAAATGTCTCGCCTTTTTTACTTACTGTTGATATTATGTTGATAGTTCTCACTATAAAGCTTTACTTAAACTTTTGCATAAACTTAACACGATCCAAGAAAATAAGGCCAAGGTTATATAAAGCAAACAAGAAATATATGTACACCTTACAATCATTCAATATACTAAATACAGTTGAACTATTGCTTTGATTTTCTAAAAAAAAAAGATTTAACCAAGATTATTTAACATAAACCAATGAACCATGAAAATAAGGTCAAGGTTAAATGAACCATTCCAGGCAGACATGTACAGATTACAATCCTTTCATACAACAAATATAATCAATCTATTGCTTAAAGCTTAGGAAAACCAGACTAAAACACAAAAACTTAACACTTAACCAATAAATCGTGAAAATGAGGCCAATATCAATTGAAACATGCGCGACCAACATGTATATCAAAAATAGTTCCATACTTCAAATATAGTTGACCTATTGCATATAGTATTAAAAAATACCAAAACTTAACTTTGACCACTGAACTATGAAAAAATAGGTTATGGTCAAATGACAACTGCCAATAGACCACTTTCGAGTTCATCCGTCACCGGCAAAAACTCGTCAATTATGCACGCCTTTATGACGTCATTTACCAGATAGAGGAGCTCGCCTGTATCCCTGCACTATTTACGTTCATCAAGCGTCTTAGTGATCGTTTTTGTGCAGGATAAACTAGAAATAATGGTTGCTCTGTAGGTACTTACTGACAATTCCCTAATGACAGCAGTGTTGATTGTCTATTTTTAGAATTCAATTTGCCGAATAATTCGTACAATATAGAATTATAATTTTCCAACCACTCGCTCAACCTTGTAAGGAAGTGACGACGCCCCTAAACGCACAGATGACTGCGATAAAGGCGCGTATAATTGACGAGTTTTTTCCGGTGACGGATGAACTCGAAAGTTGTCTATTGGACATGCACACCTTACAATCATTCCATACACCAAATATGGTAGACATATAGCATACAGTACATTAAAAACAGATCAAAGTACAAAAACTTAACTATAACCACTAAACCATAAACATGAGGTCAAGGTCAGATGACAACCGCCAGTTGAACGTGTACATCAAATATAGTAGACATATTGCTTATAGTATCTGAGATATGGACTTGACCACCAAACCTTAACCTTGTTCACTGATTCATGAAAAGGCTGTCGAGGTCAAGTGAATACTGTTTGACGGCAAATAGGCCCTTGCAAGGTACGCATACTTAACATGTCACATAACTTAGGCAAATATTCAATCAATGAATTATGATGGAGGTACATGGCTTAACAATATCCATGAAAATGAGATGTGCCAATGCTAATACAACTGCATATCAAATATCATTGACTTATTATAAGTCTTTCCCTTTAAACACACCTAAACACAAACATTAATTTGTAAATTATGTAAAAGTTTTAATGTCAATGAACCATGAAGAGGAGTGGAGCTATATAATCTCATTGGAAACGATACTTACAAATGCCAATAAATTTGCCTACAAATTAGCAGTTCATCTTAAAATGATCTAATCACTAATACATGTAAACTAAGCAAAAGTTTCAAAGTTGATAGACCATAACTGAGGGGATCAGGTCAAAAAAATGCTAATGCTTGTACAACTGAATACCAATTAACATTTGCCTACACTTATTGTTTCCTTTGAACTGACGTAATCACAAACTATAATATGTAAACTAAGCAAAAGTTTCAAAGTTGAAATACGATGACTGAGAAGGTGGAGTCATATTATCTCCATGTAAATTATTTATGCCAATGCTCATACAGCTGCATACCAAATAAAGACACCTACCACTAATAGTTCCCCATAAAACTGACCTAATCATAAACTAATAATGTAAAATAGGCAAATTATTTTACCGTCTTAAAACTAGAATACCATGAGAATATTTAAGAAATCTGTCAATTGGGAAGACAATTGTTATTCAGTGAGTAAAAGGAAATGGTAAAGATTGAGGCCAGGTTAAATATAAAATTATTGTTTTCAATGCCTTTATATTAAGACAAACTTAGAAGGTACCAGATAAGTCCAAATTATTTCCAAATAGGCAGTGCATCAGGACTAAAATAAATCCCTGACATATATTAATGCAAAGCTCAACATAACTTACCTGGTTGAAGTATCAAAATCATTCACAATTGTGTTATGTAACTGAAAATTCCATGAGCAGTGGAATAACAATAGACTTTGAAGAGCCTGATTTGCTCACCTGTCATAACCATATCTACTGTATCCCAATAAGAACTCAAATTCAGATTTCTGATTAATATATTTATATCTGTATGTATCTTTTCCTAAATCGCAGTAATTATAGATTATTGTGGTCAACTTAACAAGATCTATTTTCTCGCTTGAGCCTGTATGGCAAAATTGAAAACAGCAATTGAGTTGAGATGACCAATGATAATTTATCACAATTTTACCTAGGACAATTGACAACCGCAAGAGTGCCCTTAGTTTCTAGCAATTATTTTCCAAATCACTCTACTGTGCTCAGAAAGGAAATTATTGGTCATTTAGATCAAGGAAAATATCGTAAAATAGTGATGAATTTAAGTATTTATGGTTTTGAGATGATGTGGAAAAACTAGAAAATAAGTTTTGAAATCGTCAATTAAGGCGAAAAAAAATCATACTAGTCCAATGATTTTCAGGAAAACAATGGTTGGCAAAAAATGAGAAACGTTCACAAAGACATTTTGGTACAGTTTAGCTTAAATTTGATTACAAAACATCAGCAAGTCGTGCTCCTTTTTATAGATGAGAGTGAGATCATTACAGTACTAACATCATTAAGCTAAAGTAGTAGCATTACAACTCAATAAAATATAACACCATGACTGTGAAATAATTTAATACAGCACTAATTGTTTATAGATTAACAATCCATGATTACTTCTCTCCATGAGCAGTTTTGATTTCCTCAAGTTCCTGATAATATAATAGAAATAGGAAAAAGTATATGATAAAGAGATAAGACAGAAAAGAGAAACTGAAACGAAAGAAGACATCACCTTCAAATCTTTAAAAAAAACAAATATTTTAACAGCTTTTCATGTGTCTTGATTTTAACATATCATTTTTTTAAACATAAATTATCAAAAATCCAAGTCACATTTTCAGTGTTATAAAGGTTGTCTTTATACTTCCTTATATTTCTCACCTTTTCAGACATCAGACACTGGTAAGTTCATCAGTATTAATTGTGTTGGACTACATTAACATTTAAATAACTAAAAAACTAGTTCACAATATTGTTCTTATTAAGTTCTGTAAATACAAATAGTACAATTGTCTCAACTGTTGTTGAATGATTTTTTTTAAAGATTAAAAGGGCCCCAATTTAAAAAGTATTGGACAAAAATGAATTAAATAATTGGAATAAAGCTGAAATTATTATTTAATAGTGTTAAAATCTTAATGAATATAGCACTTTAACTACAGACGAAAAATATGAATGGTTCTCTGTTAATTAACCATCGGAATTAATTTTTTTTAATATTATATTTTTGAATGACGATGACTGAAAGGAAGGGGATTATCAAAGGGAATTTAAAGGTTTTTTTAATCATGATCAACATAAATGCATGGAGGCCTTACAAAACAATGATTCATAAGTAGTAAAAGAGAACCAATAATCTAATTAGTCAATTTCACAAAATACCTTGATTGTAAAGTAGGACCGTAATATTTTGTATTTCTATAGATGCTATTATTTTGACGAACAAGCATTTACAGCATAAAGA
Source organism: Mytilus trossulus (assembly GCF_036588685.1). Classification (NCBI taxonomy): domain Eukaryota; kingdom Metazoa; phylum Mollusca; class Bivalvia; order Mytilida; family Mytilidae; genus Mytilus; species Mytilus trossulus. The sequence continues at coordinate 73,226,173 of NC_086378.1, read as the reverse complement.
AACAGTACCATCATGAGCATGAGATACATTAATTAAAGCCATTATATACTTTGCTGTAATCCTTGTGATCGAAAGAAAACTACTGATGTTGAAGACTTAATATTCTTCTGATAAATACATTTCATGCAGTTTGAAATCATTAACATTACCCTAATACCATTAGATTAGCAGAAATCATATCATAACTTAAGTTTTGAAACAATAACATAATTTAACAGTTATACAAATTCCTGACATTTTTAGATAAATTGTCATTACATTAATATTCCTTAGTCATTCTTAACAGAAATATCATTACATTAATTTTCAATACATTAAACAGAACTAGCATTTCACATTTAATATCAGAATTACAGAAAGCTACATTATTCCATAACAAAGTTATTATTTATCATAGTCCTCATTGACTGGAACCACCATGAGCATGTGGTAAAGTTATCTCATGTGGAAAGTACTCATTGACTGGAGCCGCCATGAGCATGTGGAAAAGTTATCTCATGTGGGAAAGTCGCTATGTCTCTTTCTGATATTTCTGATTCCTGTGCTAATTGGCGTCCCTGCAAAAAATAAAATATAAATAATACAAATAATATGAATACAAATAATATGAATTCAAAAGACAGTAAGGATATCAAAATGATTAACACAAAAAAATACACAAGTCAATTCAATCCTAGTTCTGCTATTCTAACTTAGATAGTAGAACATCAGAAATGTGTTTTGCCTTTAAATTGAGGTTTCTATTAAATTTCAACGAGTACAAAAAATAGGAATCAACAACAATGTACATGTTGCTTTTCTCAGCCTACATTTGTAATTCCAAGTAATAACTAGACAAAGTGATGACACCACACTACTCTGAAGTAACTTTATTATAACAAAGTCAGTGTAGGACTTTCTTTGAGATATTGTTGTGTCTGGGAGACACAACTGATGACCCCCATATGCAAAGGACTATTTTATAATAACAATATTAAACATTTAACCCCAAAATATGACAAAGTTCAACTATCTCCCGAAGAGCAAATATATATGAAAAGCAAAACCCTGACCACATGCACACCTTTATATATATGTACAAACAGACCACAAAGTGAAAACTTCCTAGAATTCAAGCGGTAGGAGGAGTTAAGCTGATTAATTATGTACCCATAATGGACAGACAGGGCTAATACAATATGACCCCCCCCCCCCCCCCAACTTTTAGTTGTGAGGGCATAAAAAGAAGGAAGTATTTGTCTGATAGACCTGGAAAGTACTCATAAGTTAAACTAACAATCTGCTGACCAAATATGAAGCAATTCTGTTCTAAATTTCCTTACAAAATTATTTCGTTTCCTTCACATTTTAAAAAAAATCAAAATATTGGCAAACAGGAAGAAGGTGTTCGACAGATCCACAAAGAAAGCAAAATTTACATCTCATCATGGTCAAACTGCTGACCTAAAATGAAGGCACTCTGTTTAGTAAAACCAGAGAAAAATGTGATGAAAAAAGTACATGTAGTAACTCACCTCCTCAAATACTTTTTGAAATTCTTGTGCAGCCTGCTCTGAACTAAACTGAGATCTAAAGTGTCTTCTTACAGGTTCATCTGTAGAGAAATCTATTGGAGACCAGTAACAGTCCTTTTTATCTCTATAATGAAAAACATAACCTTAGGCATAGGTCATACTTTATAGCTTGTTGTTAGGTTTGAGCCAAGACTCCTTTTTGAAACCATACTTTTACTATAATGGTTTTCTTTATACAAATTGTGACTTGGATGAAGGATTGTCTCATTGGCACTCATACCATATTTTCTTATATTCATCTAGCTTATTCAAACATTTAAAAAAAAATGTCTTTTATTTATATGACAGCCAAAGACCTATAACTCTGTAATGACACATCAAAAGAAAAAAAAAAGTTAAGTTTCACCAACTCCTGAAATTGTGTATATTTATATTATAATTCTGACAACTAAAGTCTTGATAACAGCGAAACAGAAAACTTAAATACATTGAAAGAAAACAATTCCAATAATAACATGAGGGAATCAACTGTTTCTGCACTTGGTAGGGTTGTTGTCTCTTGACATATTTCCCATTTCCATTCAATTTAATACTGGAGTTATTGCATGATGTGTGAAAAATTGCCTTCATTTAACCTGTTTAAGTCCTGTAACTTTGGAACCTAAAAGAAACATATTTACGAAAGCCTACTTACATAGACATATTTAGTTCCTTGGTTACTAAATGATTACAAACGACATTTTTGTTGTCTAATTCTACCATTATCCTGTTACCATTGACGTCTTCATCATAAATAACCTTTATTGTTCCTAGTCCGACAGCCTACAAATATATAAAATACATCTCACAACATTTATAGTAGAACAGAATAATGAAGACAAAACGAAAGCTAACTACTAAGTTTTAAGGAGGTAGACCTAGTTTAGGTAAAGGAAAATAAATCACCAGTATGTTTGTGTCAACCATTTTCATAAATATATCCTAAACTTCTAGGTTACATAGATTATTTTCAATCTGTTTCATGTAAATGCTTAAAATACATTTATGAAACCTGACTTTTACAAACGCATAACTGTTTTAACCCTTTCAACGCTATTCGCGGCATATGCCGCGATGACATACGCTGTCCGCCACTGCTATTCGCAGCATATGCCGCGATGACAACGGATTTTCCATTAGGACTCTTAAACCATTCGGTTTTCATTCGGGTCCTCTCTTATTTTTCCTTGTATGAATCGAGGATATACAAGGTCTCATTTGCGTTTGAAATCCCGGCAATTTTAATTATAAAATCATGCAGTAGAAGGAAAATTGAAGGAAAATCAAAACAAATATTTTGACAAATGCAAATGGCGGAAATCGGAAACGAAGCTGTAAATATTGAAATATTTCAGCATTTCTATGGCGAAACTGACAACGAGGATTAGTTAAAAGGTTTCTTGTTATCTCAATGTGTTTATTACATTTAATTTCGTGTGGGAAATATGATTTGATCGATCATTACGAGACGTAGAAAAAGGGGGGAAAACGGAGGTTGACTGAAAATTTTGAAGACGGAGCCACTGATTTGTGCCACGATCACATAAAACGTTGTGTCTAGTGAAATACGCTACGGAATCGAGCAATAGGTGTCTGCTTTACTATATAGCAGATAAAACAACAAATTAGATGAAGATTAAAAGTAGTTTTATTCAAAATTCAACACAAATGTAATAAATTACACCTTTTACCTGTTCATTACCTGAAAATGCAGGTAACCTGATAAAAAATTTAGTATAATAACTGGCTTACATTACAGTTCATACTCTGCTGAGCATTTTTCATGCAATAACTTTCTCTGTATCTCTTATAATAAAAAAGATACAGCAGTCTGAAAAGGAATATACTGTTCTAATGAATGAACACAAAAAAAATGCAGCAGCAGCAGCCATTTTTCTATTTTTTTGTGTAGCGTTGAAAGGGTTAAGAGTTATCTCCCTGAACCAAGGTCTTTTCCCTTAAAATTTCCAAATCAACAGTTCTATTATGGTGACTTGAGAAACACCGATACCACTCAGATTACAATTCTACCTTGACAGGTAAGTTTGTATTTAGCCTATAAAATACTTATTTAGCCTTGAGAATTGAAAGGTCAGTTTATCCCATGCATACAAAAGAAGTTTACCTATGAGGGTCAGAATGGGGTTTACAGAATAGAGAATACATGTAATAGCAACACAAAATAATAGAGAATAGAGAAAATGAACATCAAAATAAAGAATAGAGAATAATTTACTGCAGTGCAAAGTATAAAGAATAACTGTGCATAAAAAAAAGGTAACTTAGGTAACTGTAATGCAATACTGATAATATAATCATGATCAATGAACATAATTGATAAATAATCTTGTAACAGAAAGACTAAATAGTAAAATCATTTTCATGAGAATTTTACAGAATGAGAGTTATTTCAAGGCTATTAAAAGAAAATGCCCTATAACTTTAAAGAATGCAGATATTAAAAAACCCATCCAGGTCCTCATGTTATTTACCTTGTCAAAATATAGGCCACACCATTGTTATTCCAAGAATAATCTACACATCTAGTCAAACTGGTTTTAAACTAGAGATCTAGTCAAACTGGTTTGGTATAACTGACAGTTTGCTCCTGCCCTAGATGTCTATTTCACAGTTTGTGCTTAGAGTACTTTGCACTGTCATATTTATTGGTTTTCTGATGGGGCATGACCTAAACATGCAAAACAGGGGCTTGAGATTTCAATTTAAAAGGAATCAATAAAATATTAAAAGTTTATTCTATATGAACTGATTTTAGTATAATAAATTAATATTTGGAATTTCATATCCTGATTGATGATTTTTTTTGGGACCAAGATGTTTTCTTCATTCTAATTCACATTATAATTATTTAACCTTCAATTCACATTAAAAGATAAAAAAAAATTCAGCTCTCGTTTAAAATATTTTGCAACTAAATTATAATCCTTTAGAATTTGGTGTAAACAAAAAACAAGAGAACCTGCAAGCATAGTCTATTTCTATAAAGTCAAGCCGATAGTTTTTTTTATATCTGAAAAGAAAACTAACACGTAAAAAAAGGCCAAAAGTAACCCCTAAATTTCAACATTAACATATTTTGAACAATTGAATCAAGATGCACAAAGTTTAAGCATTGGTCAGAATATAGGGTTCTTTTGTACTTTAACAATATCACAATAACAATAAAGTGACCTTAATTTTGGACAAGGTAAATGGCATGAAGCCAATTTTACCAACTTCTTTTTTATGAATGGGATAAACTGACCTTTCAATTCTCAAGGCTAAATAAGTATTTTATAGGCTAGATACAAACTTACCTGTCAAGGTAGAATTGTAATCTGGGTGATATCGGTGTTTCTCAAGTCACCATAAGAATGGATTGACTGATTGATGTTGAAAGTCCAGTCAAAAATCGTACATGCATTTCAGGAATAGATCATGCTAATGTGATATAAATAGAAACCCAGTGTTAGTTCACAGGAAACAGTAAGCTGGGACTGAATACTGTTAGAATGACCTAATCCTGTTGGGAAACCGTTAGATTCATCTTTAAACCCAAACACATGATTGCAAATCTCTTTTTTCATCTTTTTCATCGACTCAATAAATAAGAAGCCAATGACCTGCAAAATGTGGGTCTTGTTAGTCTCTTCAAGGTCAACTTGCAGACAAAATAATCTTGCTGTAGGTCATTCAGTAACTTAGAAGGCCAGTGGACACCTAAACAAACAAGGACACCAAGGTAATTCACAGTTCCCTTTATTTTTACTGAGTTTATGGAAAATAATTCAGAGATATTAGCATGATAATTCACCTTCCAATCTTCTTCTTTGCTGAAGAATTTTATTCGTTTGTCAAAAAGTATTTCTTCTTCATCTTCATCGGTTGTATAATCATCATCATCATCTTCTTCTTCCTCTTCATCTACTTTAACTTGATCTTCAATAACGTTCTTCATTGCATTTTCTGGCTGTGTAACTACAGTTCTGGAGTCTTCCGGTTGTGCTAACACAGTTCTCGACTCTTCTGGCTGTGCCACTATAGTTGTGGGTTGTATATCTGCATCTGTAATAAATTTAATTTATAATTTATTAGAATCAATGAACCATGAAAATTAAGTCTCAGGTAAAGTGATTCACAAGTAATACATCAAATCATGCAGAACTTGTTGACACTTATCTTTGAGGGTTCACATGATTAACTTCCTGACTTCATTAATGAAAAGGTCAGACAAAAAACTGAATTATACAAAACAAGAATATGTGTTAATATTACAGCACACCATGGCCAGCTTAAATAATCACAATTGCATGTTTAGTGAACCAAAAATCTCAATCAAAACCCTAGCTAGGCATTTGTTCTAACTCCATATCATAATGTGCATGTGTACAAACTCTAAGGTTAATGCAGCCACAACTTCATGCAAAACAACCTTAAACACATCTTATAACTGATATATATGGGAAGGAAAAACAGACAGATAAGAAAACAATATGCAGAACTACTTCAGATTGTGGGGTATAAACAATCTTCAATCTTCAAACTTTGAACTGAACAGCTCTTTATCCTCAATACAAATCTCTTTCCAACTTGTACATGTATTCTTTGTCTCGTCATCAACAACATTCATATAAAACAATTCAACCTTTGTCTGAATTAGTGGTTATTCTAATGGTATAATTAAGATAACAATTTGTCCATGAGTTTTGATACTTTATTTTAATATTTACCTCCTTTCTCTGTAGCTGTTGATTTCTGTTTTCTGATGTCGTTCTGACAGCTATCAATCACTTGTTTAAACTGTTGAGCCAGCTCTATTGTCTGAAAAATCATTAACACATGGCTCAAATATTCTGATCAGTTTTCCCCCTATAATTTTTTCTTTTAAATATTCCCTAATAATTATTTAAGTATTTGCTCTAAATTTTATCTCTTTTGTTCCTTAAATCGATTCAAGGTTTAAGGATTAATGAGTTTCCCACAAGGAATATAAATATGTTAATAAGGTCTTCTTCTGACAGACAGCAAAATTCTTGCCAAAAAGGGACATCATTTGGACGGATTTATAAGTTGCAGACACTTTAGAAAAGGGACATTAAATATAATGCCTCATATAAAGAGAGTGGTATGCTTTTTGCAGAAGAACACTTGCAACATCTCAGCAGGTGGCCTTTTGAAGTAAATTTTCGGTCCCTATCAAATATACCGTTATTTTCCAGTGGCAGTCTATATTTCTCTAACCTATATCCCAAAAGGCTTCCATTCAAGGACCTACCTTTTGTATTTATCGTTAATTTGTTCTCGTCAGGAACATGCATTAAACATTTCCCACTGGATATTCAGTAACCAACATGAATCAATAAATATTGCATCATGTTTATGATAATTGTAAAATTATATTTAAATAATTTTATAAAATTAAATGAAATCTAGTAACAAATTGAGGACAACAACAGAGGTTTTTTAAACAACCTTGTTTACCCATGAGGGTCTCGCAGAGTGGACTTATAATCTTGAATAGCAATGGAAAGCAGTGAATGCACAATATACAAATGGCTTATCAGTTTCGACAGTTGCATGTGTGTCAAGCTATTCCTTTCTATATTTCGTATGTAATGTCTTTGTACCACTTTAATAGTATACAGAAAACAAGAGGCTCTCAAGAGCCTGAATCGCTCACCTTAATTTTTTTGGTTAAATCTCTGATCAATGATTATTTTGGCTTTTCAATTTATTTAAATGTTCTTTGAATCTTCCTATTTTCTTCAAAAGCAAAAAAAAAAAAAAAAATTCTCCTATGTTCTATTTTAGCCATAGGAGCTATGTTTCTTGACATACAAGGATATAAAATATAAAATTTATACTAGCTACTCTGAAACTCATTTAGCCTAAGTTTGGCTGAAATTGATACAGCAGTTTCAAAGGAGAAGATTTTCAAAGGAGAAGATTTTTTTAAAGTAAGTCAACATGATGAACAAATTGTGAAAAAGTCTTTAATGGGCAATAACTCCTTAAGGGGTCAATTGACAATTTTGGTCAAATTGACTTATTTGTAGATCTTACTTTGCTTAACATTTTTGCCTTAACAGTTTATCTGTATCTATAATAGTATTCAAGATAATAACCAAAAACTGCAAAATTTCTTTAAAATCATCAATTCAGGGGCATTATACCTGAAAAACCAGTTACCCAATTCGGCTGAAAATTTCAGGACAGGAAGAGCTTGACCTTATAAATACTTTAACTTCTTGTCTTATTTGCTCTAAATGCTGGAGTTTTTGAGATATAAGCCAAAAACTGCATTTTACCTTGTGTTCTATTTTTAGCCATGACGGCCATGTTTTTTGACGAAATAGAAAATAAAACACAAACATTATTTTATACACCCTACTGATCATTCAGTTGAAGTTTGGTTGAATTTGGTTGAGTAGTTTTAGAGGAGAAGATTTTTTAAAGTTAGCAAATATGATGAACAAATTGTGAGAAATTGTCATTAAAGGACAATAACCCCTTAAGGGGTCAGTTGACAATTTTGGTCATATTAACTTATTTGTAGATCTTACTTTGCTGATAATTTTTGCTGTTTACAGTTTATCTTTATCTATAATAATATTCAAGATAATGACCAAAAACTGCAAAATTTCCTTAAAATAAGTGGCAGCAACCCAAAAATGGGTTGTTTGATTCATCTGAAAGTTTCAGGGCTGTCAGATTTGCTCTAAATGCTTTCGTTTTTGAGTTATAAGCCAAAACCTGCATTTTACCCCCATGTTCTATTTTTAGCCATGGCGGTTTGTTGATAGATCAAAACTTCGGATACAATTTATAAACTAGATACCCTAAGGAACATTCAGTTAAAGTTTGGAAGTATTTGGCCTAGTAGTTTCAGAGGAGAAGATTCTTGAAATAGTTTACGACGACGGACGCCAAGTGAAGGCATAAGCTCACTTGGCCCTTCGGGCCAGGTGAGCTAAAAACATATTATATTTACAATGATTTCTAACCTTAAATTTAATTGCTAATTGTTCGATGACTGGTTCATTGTCACTAAAATCTTGTCCAACCCAGCACCATGATGTTTCTGACGTTGGTAAAGGTTTGAATGATAACTCTGCTGTCAACCACTGGTTACAGGCTAACTTTAAAACTTGTTCTCTTCTTAGTATTAGTCTGTATCGACCTTAAACAAACAATAGTAGTATGTAATGATTGTCCATCTGAAACATAAACCTAATGTAAAAACAATTACTGGGGTTTCAATGTTATTTGTTGGATACCAATTTCTGTGGGTGCCGTGTGTACAGGTGAACCACAAATTCAAATGTTCACAAATAACACATTTTCAACAGACTAGGTTTGCAGATATTGGCAAAACCACGAAATCAAATATCCACAAATATGCAAGTTTTCAACAATCCACAAATTAAAAACCACGAAAATAAATGAATCCACAGTATACAAGTCAAATTAAAAACATTTTAAGATTATATGGTTTTTGTTAATGTAAATATATATGTAGTACTGGGTGAGTATCACAATGATAAGAACTTTCATTTTGATATCTGATAGATATACCTGTATGCAGATTTACTGATATTGCATTAATTAATCCCACATTTTTGCTCATTCTTCAAACATCCAAATAATAAATGTTTGGTTTAGACTAGTATTGACCTTCTCCGAGTTAATAGAAAGATAACAATACAATGAAGTTTTGATTGGTTTTGATTGTACAAATTAAAATACTCACTATTGACAAGATGTCTCAAGATTTTCATTTCTCCAAGTCCCTTTTCCTTCCATTGATTGGCCTCTTTATCAAATCTGAACAGCTTAGCTCTCTGACAGAACATCTTTTCAAAGTCCTCCTCCCCTGTTGGGAAAAATCATGCAATATTGAGTAAATTCAAACTAATTAAGAATACAAAATTAATAGTTCACTTAGCAATGGATATTGGTACCAAGTTTTAAGTTGATGTCACAACAAATCAACTGAAACAAAAACTAATAAAAAAAAAGTCAATTATTCTGCACTAGAAGTGCATTTCAACAATAAAGACTCTTCAGCAATGCTCCAGGCATGTCAAACCTACTTCATTTCCATGTTCAGTAGACCATGAAAACTACATAAAAACCTAAATATGCCATACATGTATTTATCAAACAGTTCAATTCATAATAAAAATGTGTATTAAGTTTCAATTTGATGCTACAGAAAACTACCTTAAACCATTTGCAGCAGACCTAACCAAAACTCTTCAGATTCATGACAGAACCTTCCAACCATCTCTAGAGCAACCAGCAAGCATGTTTAAGTTTGACACACCTTATAGCTGCAGGATATGATCCAGAACAATGGTCAGCATTCTTCAGACAGAGGAATATGTACAAAACAGAAATGACGTTTAGAGACCATGTCTTGCCTACTGTTCTTTTCTACTGCTGGGACACTAGTAGAGACATCAAGGCATTTATGAAATGATAAGAAAATTGTGACCTTGTCATAACCTAAGTAGTTTGTTGTATCATAATATGTACCTGTTTTTGTATCAACAAGATCAGGTAGATCTATAATTGGTTCATATTGAGGATCATAGGTGTAGCCACTATCATCTGCCTCTTCTGCCCCTTCTTCATTACCATCACCTGCACCAGTAGAAAATAACTGCTGTCCTGTTCCTGTCCAGCTGAACTGTTTAGTGTGATCTAAAATAAAAACATGGATTTGTTTTTCGTTCATTTTTTTTTACATAAATAAGGCTGTTGGTTTTCTCGTTTGAATTGTTTTACATTGTCATATCAGGGCCTTTTATAGCTGACTATACGGTATGAGCTTTGCTCATTGTTGAAGGCCGTACGGTTACCTATAGTTGTTAATGTTTGTGTCATTTTGGTCTTTTGTGGATAGTTGTCACATTGGCAATAATACCACATCTTCTTTTTTATATGGAAGTAGCTAATTACACAGGCTCAAAAACTGCAATGTTTCATCTGCTTCACGGGTCATGATTGATTCAGTTTATGTTGAAAGTTTTTTGTTTTTTTTACAAGAATCACATAAATCTTTAATAAAAAAACTTGCTATCTGCTTGCTTGATCAGGTCAGAAAAAAAGAAATCTCTTCTTCCAATAAATACCCTTCTGAGGTTGTCTGAGATCTGATATAGAAAGCTGAACTTTAAAATCTGGTGAACTATTTGCTTGCTTGGCAAAGTCAAGAAGACAAAGCCCCACCCTGACAAAGTACCTTCCTGAGGTTGTCCCAAGATTTTCTATAGAAATCTTACCTTGAACCTTAAAACCTGGTGAGGTAGAACTATCTGCTTGCTTGGCCAGGTCAGAAAAGGAGAAAGCCCCTCCTCCACCAAATACCCCTCCCGAAGATGTCTCAGATTCTTTAACTATTGATGAGAAAGAGAATTCTGTAGCTCCAGCTCCAAACATTTCTCCCTTCGTGTCTGTAGAAGAACTGACTGTTGTTGATCCAATTACACTGGATTCAGATTTAGGTTTAGGTAATTCAAATGTTCTGCTTTGACCAAATAAACTTGTTTTGGCATTTGATGAGTTTGTATCTGCTACAACTGAAACAATTTAATCCAATTATAAACATGCTATTAAACCATAAGAATAGTTGTTTGTCGTTTAAAAGTTAATGTTTTCATACTGCCCATGAAACTACTCAATTAATGGTTCTAAATTCTTTTGTTTTCTGCAGTTCTGAATTAGGTGTATTATATTTTTTGTTTTTACTAAACTGATGGTATTATATTTTCTGAGAAATTAGTTATAGTGTTTATGAATACTAATTGTGCCATATTCTTTTAATATGTTTTCTGCTTACCAAATGGTACAATATTTTTATTTCTTCTGTTGAACTAATTATACTGTATTTGTTGCAATGCATTCTAACTGCACCATATTCTTATGTTTTCCTCAGAATTGAACATGTTGAAAAAATGATACTATTTTCTAATGCTTTCTGAGGAACTACTGGAACTTCATTGTTATGTTTTCTGCTGATTGATGATACAAAACTCAATATCAGACAAAGTATATTCCGTATTCCATTATACAAAAACAAGAATGTGTGCGCAGCACATGGATGCCCCATCCGCATTATCATATGTTCAGTGAACTGTTAAAATGGGGGGAAAATCTCTTAATTTGGCATACAAATTGGAAAGATCATATCAAAGGGATCATGTGTATTAAGTTTAAAGTTGATTGGACTGACCGAAAACTACCTGGGACAAACACTTTAACATGAAGCAGGACAGAGGGACAAATGGACGCATAGACCAGAAAACATAATGCCCATAAATGGGGCATAAATATTAAACATTATCTATACTATTAAACGAGAAGACCTCATTTTGGGTGTCGCTTCTCTTCTTTCCACAATAAATTAATCATCATGCCTCTGTCCTATGGGTACAGTGCATAATTGCATTTGTCATCTATTCATATGATTATTCAGATTAAGTTATTTTGGGTGAAAAACGAGAAAAATTTGTAAGGGTTCCGCGGAACCCAGTGTCTCGCCTATTTTTGCTGTAAATCGCAGGCTCAACAAAAATAAGGAAAAAAATCAATAAAAATATTCCTCTTGATACTATCTTTTGATTGTAAGAAGCTTCTGTCCAAGTTTGGTAAAAATCTAGGATAGTTAATGAATCTAATAAATGTTTTGAAAACTTTAGCTGCAGACTTTATGTAATGTTAACTGGAAGAAAATCTAAGTCCATTTAAAAGTAAAATACAGAAAAAATGGAGTAATTATTACAAAATTTACTTCTGATACTATCTTATGATCATAACTAAGCTTCTGTCCAAGTTTGGTACAAACCCAGGATAGTTTAGGAAAGTTATTAAAATTCTAAAAACTTTAACCACAGAGTGAATGTTATGTTTCCCTGCAGAAAAAACTAAGTCCATTTATAAGTAAAATATGGAAAAAATGGAGTTATTATTACAAAATTTACTTCTGATACTATCTTATGATCATAACTAAGCTTCTGTCCAAGTTTGGTACAAACCCAGGATAGTTTAGGAAAGTTATTAAAATTCTAAAAACTTTAACCACAGAGTGAATGTTATGTTTCCCTGCAGAAAAAACTAAGTCCATTTATAAGTAATAAAAAAAAAATGGAATTTTATTTTTACAAAATTTACTTCTGGATACTATCTTATGATCATAAACAAGCTTCTGTCCAAGTTTGGTAGAAATCCAGTGTAGTTTAAGAAAGTAATTAAAATTTAAAAAACTTTAAACCACAGAGTGAATATTTGTTGACGCCGACAGAAAGTAGGATCGCTTAGTCTCGCTTTTTCGACTAAGGTCGAAGGCTCGACAAAAAAGACATCCAGATATGTTTCCGTCATTGGGCGAAATTTTAAATCAGATTAGACTTCCGGTTTGCGTTTTTCTGTATACTATGAACATACATTGATACTACGAAGACAGTGTATTTTCTGTCTCATATCCGTCATTGGACGAAATTTAGGTCAGATTAGACCTCTGGTTTGCGTTTTTCTTTTTACTTTGAAACAAATACATATACTACGAATAAAGTGAATTTTCTGTCTGATATCATTTTCAAGTTTACTATCCACGGCAGTCACAGGGTTTATTTGATAGAGAGGGTCTGAATAATATGTCAATGACCGCTGTGGATCAATTATTAAACTGAGTATCAATTGTAAAAAGAAAATACACTTTCGGGACGTCTTGAACAGGTGTTTTTAAGATCGAAATTTCAGGATTTACCATTTCGGGATCTGGGATTTCTTTTTTCGAATTTCGGGATGTCGAGAGATTGTATAATAAATTCAGAATCTCAGGATTTCATGTTTTTAAGCCTGGGATATTGGGATCAGGGCCCCTCTGCAATGGTGCATCCAGAAATGTTCATACCCAGGGGCCCACTCCGGTCATGCTTCAGTGATTCCCTATATAAGCAACCAAATATTTTCAAGAAAAGGGGGGGCCTGGCCCCTTAATCCCCCTCTGCCCCGACCCCCCTTTAATGAATGTTCATAATATACAGATAAGCGCTAAATTATTCATGTGTCATTAAAATTAATAGAAAACAAACAAACAAACAAAAGGATTTTTTTGTGGAAAAGGGAGGAGCCGGGCTAGAAAAACAATTATCCTGTCCCAAATTACCTATGATTTTTGATACCTTTTCTGAAATTCTCAAGTCACTAAATGTTTTACAAAAAAAGAAGATATGGTATGAATGCCAATGAGACAGCTCTCCACAAGAGACCAAAATGACACAAAAATTAACATTTAAAGGTCACCTTAAGGCCGTCAACAATAAGCAAAAGCTGATACTGCATAGTCTGATATAAAAGGCCCCGAAATGACAATGTAAAACAATTCAAATGAGAAAACTAACAGCCTTATTTATGTACAAAAAATGAATGAAAAACAAATATCACTAAACCACTGAATTACAGGCTCCTGACTGGAATGTTCATAATACATGTACACTAAATGTATTTTCATAATGAAATTAATCGAGAAAAAAAAATGGGAATTTTGGAAATAAAGGAGGAGGGTTAAACAAACATTTTCCTGTCCCCAAGGACCTATGACTTTTGATACTTTTCCTGAAATTCTCAAGTCATTAAATCTTTTACATAATTCTTCCTACAACACTTTACATCCTTTCAAATACGCTCTGTATGCCCGCGATTTCGCAGGTGTGTTCTAGTATTGTTTAAAATAAGTTCAACATACCTTTAACTGGAATTTTAGATTTTGCAGGTGAGATTTTTTTCCCAGGTTCGTAGTCCTCACAACCAATACAACCTGGACAGGATGGTTTCTTCTCATACAAATAGAAGTGGTCGGGCAACAAAAATTTTCTTGCCATTGTTATTTGTTCTTTTGTTGCCTTCTCTTCTTTTACAAATTCAACACCATCAGTTCTAATGTTAGAATCATCAACTCTCCTTACTGGTGATTCCTGGGTAGCAACAGAGGATTCAAGTTTTGCTTTGGCATTGTCAAATGCCTTTTTGAAACCATTTGCTATTTCTTGATTTTTGAATTTTACAGCTAATTGTTGCATTGCAGGTTCCCCATCAGAGAAATCCATGGCGAACCAAATCCATGCTTTTCCATCAGTTTTTGGCATAGGTTTTAACTCTAATTCCTGGGTTAAATAATGATTCAAACAGATTTTATGAATTTGTGCTCTACGCATCAGAAGTCTCACTTTTCCACTTTCTTTATGTTTGGAGATTTTAATGTCGCCCAGTCCACGTTCTTTCCATTCACCATCAACAAATCTAAACAGTTTAGAGCGATGTTGAAATAATACTTCCTCGTCTTCTTCCCCAGTGACAACATCAACAACACTCGGAAGTTCAATAATCGGTTCAAAATGAATGTGATCATCATCTCCGTCTTTATTCATGTACATGCCCTCAGCATCGGTGGGTGGAGACTTTGGACCTGCATCTTTTGACGGTGACAAAGTAAAATTGAATCCACTGCTGCTCTTTTCTGGTGTAGCAGTTGGTTGTAATGTGAAGTTGAAACCTTTAGCTGAAGCATCTGGTTTATTTTTCTCTGCGTCAGATTTTGTTGGTGTGAAAGTAAAACCAGCTGGTTTGGATTCAGATTTTTCCTTTGTTGAATCAGGCGTAGGGAATGTGAATCCTGAGGCAGCTTTAGTATCAGATTTGCCATCTGTTCCAAAAGTGAATCCTCCTTTTCCACCAAAATTAAATCCACCAGCGGTACTTCCAAAAGCTGAAGACTTTTCCGTTACTTTTGGTAAGTCCTCCTTTTTAACTCCTGGCTTCAATGTACCACAAGCAGGACATTTGAGAACATCCCCATTATTTGAAACAAGGCAGCCATCACATTTCCAGACACCCTCTTTAGGTTTAAACAAATCGCCAAATCCTTTCTTTCCTTCCTTCTTTTCAGGCTGAACAGAGGCTTTAGCCTCTTCCTTAGTAACTCCAGGTTTAAGTGTTTGACAGGCTGGACATTTCAGAGCATCACTATTATTAGACATTAGACATCCATCACATTTCCAACTTCCTTCTTTCGGTTTAAACTGACTCCCAAATCCTTTCTTTTCATCTTTCTTAGCATGTTCAGGCTTAGGGATAACTGTTGAAGCCCCTAATGGAGTGCTTGGCTTAAATGAAACTGGTTTGTTCTTTATTTCTGTAACAGTTGCAGAAGGTGAAGGACTAGCAATTGGTGCACTGGGCTTGAAGGAAAATGTTGCAGCTGGTTTGGATGTGTCAGACTTGGTCTCTCCACCAAAACTGAAACCAGATGGTTTAGGTGATTGGAATGTGAAGCCACCTGTAGTAGACTTGCCAGGTTCAGTTGTAGAAGTGGAAGAAACAGTCTGTCCAAAGCTTACTGTTCCTGGTGTGGCCTTAGTTTTATCAGATTCTGGTAATTGTCCAAATTTAAATCCACCACTGAGTGGAGGTTTGCCAGTATCTGCTTCAGATGTTGTTGTTTTTACTGTAGAAACAGTTTGTCCACCAAACTTGAATCCACTTCCTGTAGCAGGAGTTGTGCTGTCTGCTGCTTTTGTTGTCTGACCAAATTTGATGTCTGCAGCAGTTGTTGGTTTAGCTCCTGATTGAAATGAAAAGCCTGAAAATTTTTGTTCCGAGTTTGTATTTCCAAACTTGACACCACCTGAAAAAGATATCAGTCAAATTGTAATTTAAATAAATATGAAACATAGAACATTGCAAAGTATCAACTCATTGTTATAAATAGACTGACAAAACTCTTATGCTTAGTGGGTATGACAAAAACTTCAAAGCATGGTAAACAGGAAGTGACTGCCTGAAACATGTGAAAACCCCTAAACAGTAGAATGCAACATTATAAGTTTAAGACCAAATATCATTCATTACTTAATACTATGTCATGTGTACTATTGTTTGTCTGTGTCGTTTTCATTTTTAGTTTATTTTAGATTTATGAGTTTGACTGTCCCTTGGTATCTTTCGCCCCTCTTTTTTAATACAGAAGCCTTGTAATAGGAAACGCAATGCAGATAGATGTACATACAACCAGATCGACAAGGTGAATTATTTTGCCCCCTACGATTTAGGGTAAAATATTTTGCCCCATATCACCCTTATTTCCTTTCTTATAACTTTCAATAGCTCATAAAAGGTCATTTACCAAAATTTAAGCAGATTCTAGATTTCTTTACTTTCAATATAAGACCTCTAAATACATGTAAAATCTATGCAAATACAAGGTAAAAGTCTGTGTAAGCCTTTCCCTGTCATTTTTTTATACATTAAATAGCGGGAAAAGCAGCTCTATTACCTATAGATAGTATTAACTTATTCTATCCAGTAACTAATGCTACGACTTAAAAGTATCAATTCTAAATTCTAGATTTAAACATTTTACAAAAGTACATCCTTTAATTATAGCCTGTATGTTGTACGTCAAAATTCTTTTCTTTTTCATTAACGATCTTAACTTATGGTGACTTGAAAAACACCAGTATCACTCAGATTACAATTCTACCTTGATAGGTAAGTTTGTATCTAGCCTATAAAATACTTATTTAGCCTTGAGAATTGAAAGGTCAGTTTATCCCATTCATACAATAGCAGTTGATAAATTTGGCTTCATGCCATTTACCTTGTCCAAAATTAAGGTCACTTTGTTGTTATTGTGATATTGTTAAAGTACAAAAGAACCCTATATTCTGACCAATACTTTTAAACTTTATGCATCTTGATTTAATTGTTAAAAATCTGTTAATGTTGAATTTTTGGGGTTATGTTCTGCCTTTTAATTGCATATCTCTTTACATGGTAGTTTTTTTTTTCAGATATAAAAAAATTATCTGCTTGACATTGTAGAAATAGACTATGCCTGCAGGTTTTCTTTTACACTGTCTTGTTTACACCAAAATCTGACAGATTATTATTTGGTTGCAAAATATTTTGAATGAGATCAGAATTTTTTTATTTGTAAATGTGCATTGAAGGTTAAAATAATCATAGTGTGAACAAGAATGAAGAAATTATCTTGGTCCCCCCAAAAAACATCATCAACCAGGACATAAAATTCCAAATATTAATTTAATATACTAATATCAGTTGAAATCTCAAGCCACAGTTTTGCATGTTAACAATGTAGGTCATGTCCCAACAGGAAATCAATAAATATAACAGCACAATGTACTCTTAGCACATACACATAAGGTCACTGTGAAATAGGCATCTAGGGCAAGAAACAGTCAGTTATACCAAACCAGTTTAACAAGATGTCTAGTTTAAAACCAGTTTGACTAGATGTGTCCTATATATTGACAATGAAAATGACATGAGGACCTGCATGGGTTTTTTTTTAATATCTGTATTCTTTAAATTTTTAGTGCATTTTTCTTTTAATAGCCTTAAAAATAACTCTCAGTTTGTAGAGAATGATTTTACTATTTAGCCTTTCTGTTACAAGATTATTTATTAATTCTGTACATTGATCATTATATTATCAGTATTGCATTACAGTTACCCAAGTTACTATTTTATTTTGCACAGATATACTTTCATATACTTTTGCCCAGCATTAAATTATTCTTTATTCTTTATTTTGTTGATAATTTTCTCTATTCTCTATTTTTTGTTGCTATTACATGTATTCTCTTTTCTTTAAACCCCATTCTGAACCTCGTAGGTAAACTTCTATTTCATGAATGGGATAACCTGACCTTTCAATTCTCAAGGCTAAATAAGTATTTTATTGGCTAGATACAAACTTACCTGTCAAGGTAGAATTGTAATCTGAGTGATAGTGGTGTTTTTCAAGTCACCATAAATGACATAAATTCTTACTTGATGTAGAACCAAATACGTTTGAAGATTTTGATTCTGTCTTTATCACATCCTCTGGCTTCAGACCAGGCTTAAGTGTTTGACAAGCAGCACATTTCTGAACATCAGATTTATTTGATACCAAGCAAGCAGGACAGGACCAAGCTCCCTCCTCTTTCTTGAACATTGAACCAAGTGATGGTTTGTCTGAGGTCACTGTTTTAGCTGGCTCTTTTTTTACAGGCTTTGATTGCACCTGATCAAGTTCAGACTGCAGTTTTTCAAATGTTGTCTTGAATCTCAAAGCAAGGTCCTCATCTTTAAAACGAACTGCTAATTTTTCAATCGTAATTTCTCCCTCAGAGAAGTCCTGAGCATTCCAACACCATGCCTTTTTAGAAGATTGCATTGGAGAAAGTTTCATTTCTTTAGTAAGGAAATGATTGGCACATACTTTCAAGACTTGATCTCGTCTCATTAATAATCGAACACGTTTTGTTTGTTTATGACGTAAGAGTTTCAATTCACCAGTTCCTCTTTCCTTCCACTGTCCGTCATCAAATCTAAATAATTTTGCCCGTTCACAGAAAACAGACTCTTCTTCTTCTTCTCCTGTTTTTGTTTCCACGAGATCAGGTAAATCTATGACTGGTTTGAAATCAACATTAGGCTCATATTCATCTGTATGATCTTTGGATGGAGTTTTGACAGGACTTGTCTCCCTTGATGATTTTCCAGCAAAAATATTTTCCTTTTGAGGGGATGGAAATATATACCCAGCACCAGCAGAGCTTGTAGATGCCTTCTGTGGTGAGGTGAACAAATTCTGACCACCTCCTGTCGTAGTTGATGACACTTGTCCAAAACTGAATGGTGACTGGGTACCTGTTGTAAAAGGTTGTTGTCCAAAACTAAAGGTTCCTTTTGGTGCTGAGGAACCAGGAGCCACTGAAGTAACCATAGAGACAGGATTAGCCAATGGTTTGTCAGGTGATGTAGAAGCAGCTAGGAGACTGCCTAACAGTGGTAAAGTTGTTGGAGTAGAACTTGATGAATTGACAGTTCCTACATTCTGTGCTCCTGGTGAACTGCCATACATTGGTCGTTGTGGCTCTGAAAATGAAAAAAAAACAAAAATCTATTTTTTATTAACAAATTCTGCAAACTGTTACGTCCAATGTAAATTCATTCACCAGGTAGTTTCTGCATTGAAACGGGCGTACCATAAAATTAAATAGAATTGTTATGGGGCTTTTCTGTAACCTTTTAGATTTTTAAGAATGTCAATTACAGTCTCAGTAGTGATTCTGTTTATATTAATTAGGGTTTATGGTCTAATTATTGTCCATTTGTATGATGGAGCTCAAGTTGTAGAAGAACTATATTCACAGTCCTTCACATATTTTTTGGAGACATAATGGCCACTTGTAAACTTCTTGATGGTGTCTTTTTGTACAAAATTTTAGTTATGTAGAAATCAAAGAAAATCTAGCCCGAGTGGAAAAGGACTTCATTTAAGAATTATTTATTGTGGAACCTCGTATCATCATGAAGGATAAAGGAGTAGGGGCATTAAGGCCTAGTTTTGGCCCAAGAAAATAAAATGTTTGATAACCATTTCAAATTGGCACATAATGTTTAGAAATGCATAGAGTCAAGAAATATAAATTAAAAACAGAAAGATTTTTATCTGCTGACGTCACAATTACGTCATAATATGTATTGTTTTCACAAAAACGATGAAAAACATAGAATTTATGCAGTTTTCTATAATTATTTCCTTTGAGGAAACATCCTGCGCAGCCGAGAAACAACAAAATAATTTAACAGAAGCTTTATTATAACTATTGGCATAATTACACCAAATATAAAGTTGTTTCTTGGTTGCGCACATACTTTTTCAATCTAAAATATACTTAAAATTTGATGAAAAAACAAGGAAAATCACGAAATTTAACAAAATATGCAAATTAGGTCATGATTCGTTGCCATGGTAACTTGTTCGATGTCAAATTTGTTTTGTTTTTCTTAGTACCTTATACCTTAGTCAAGTTTTCAGCAATTTAAAAATATGTATGATAACTTTTAAATTTGCAGTAATTTTTGGGCCAAATAAGGGCCTTATTGCCCCTACTCCTTTTATTGTGTAATGAAGCTGATTAAAGAATAATGCAAGTCTGCAGTGTAGCCAATCAGAATAGTGTATTATAATGAAACATACATCTAATGTAATTATTGAGATATAAAACCTTTGAACAATGAACTTTTTACAGTTTTTAAAAGTATAATGTTGCTGTTCAATTTAATCATCTATTTACCTATTATTAAAGAGATACTTTACTCTGAGATTTTGTATAGTGATTTGGTTTTATCATCGTTATCATATTTTTAGCATGTGGGAGCCTATTATCTGAATGGGGTGAAATAACCTGATCTACATTTAATTCTACTAACCAGGTGGCTTAGGAATCTCTGTCCTAGTCATTCTTGGCTGGCAGGTATTGGTACTTAATAATTCTGCAAGCTGTCCTTGGACTTGTCCAGCCATCTGCGATGGAACTTGACCATGAGACTGTCCAGCCATCTGTGATGGAACCTGACCATGAGACTGTCCTGGCATCATGCCAGGAGCCATACCTGTAGACTGTGGCGGGGCACCAGGATGAGGGTACATGCCTGAATTGACTGATTGTGTTGAAGACATGGAGACTAAACCAGAACTCATCATAGGTCTACCAACTTGTCCTGTCATTATCTGGCCTTGTTGGAACTGAAGAGCTTGGCCTCTTAATGCTTGGGCAAAAAATCCTGCAGGAGGCATCTGCTGAGATGGATGTCCCATATTACTCATGCCTAAAAATAGATAAATAGTCAGTGAATGAAATACATCCCTTGCTATAACTATGTTTCAAAGTTCAAGCTGAAACATTGAATTCGAAGCTTTTCAATAGTGAACCCCCAAAACATGCAAATAAAAAAGTTGTGTCATTTTACAAAATTTCTTTTTAAAGATTCATATGTCAATAAATTGAAATTTGTTTATATCCTTTGCAGAAGTTGAAGGTGCAAAATGCAAGTGCATGGTTAAATGTAAAGTGGATAATGTTTATCCTGTACCCGTCTATAAATTATTTAACATTTGATTACTATCATTCAATACAGAGTTACACTCTGCTGGGTAATTTCTAACCTTCATTCCTTTATGACTTCAAACATACATAAACAAAAATACCCAACTCTATTTGGAACCCCTTATTTGAATCATTATTTACAAATGAATATGGTACCTTCCATTCCAGGTTTATGATTTACTGTCCATCCACTAGTGTCCTGACCAGGAATTCCCTGTCCCGAACCATTGTCTTCATAAAAATCTCCATCATAAAACTCATCTTCTATGTCTGGTTGTGGTATATACTGACTAGTCCTGCCGACACGGCTAGGTATTGGTCGCCCTCCAGGTCCTGGTGACATAGGCATTTGATAGCCGTATCCTGGCTGAGGCATCATGGGAGGTGGGGGAGGAGGTTGGTACTGAGGTCTGTACATTGATCCAGCGTAGGGTGAGGGGTACATCTGTGGGGGAGGCGGGGGCGGTGCTTGTCTCTGGCTTAATAGCAAATCCTGCAAAGATTATATACCGTTATTATTATGTACTTCTTATTCAAGATTTACATACAATGCCAATTATTTTCTTTCAACTAAAACTACCTCTACTAAAAAGATATGACTAACAGTTGGAGCAATGATGATGAATTAAAAATGCCTGACATTCTATACCATTGTTCATCTATTCAACTGATACTTGATTATGTATTGAAAATTTATATTTACCTTGCTATATACTGTGATTTCATTCATTTTTTTGGTTACCAACTGTAGTTAATTCAATTTTGGAAACTTGTTATGAAATACTGTAAGCTTGCTCATGTTATGAAATACTGTAAGCTTGCTCATAAATTTTATATAAGTATGTCGATTAAATTTGAGACCTACCTTCAACCCCTTTATGGTAGATTCTAGTTCTGTATGCCTATTTCTCATATCTTGAACAAGATCTATTACTGTTTCCTGTTTCTTTTCTATTGCCCATATTCTGGCTTCTAGCCTCTCTGGACTAGGACGTGCATGTTGCCTGGTCTAAAATTAATTAAGGCTTAGATAAATTAACAGGAATAGTGACCAATAGATTCATTATAATAAAACATTAACTTCTAGCCTCTCTGGACTA
This sequence comes from Mytilus trossulus, assembly GCF_036588685.1. Lineage (NCBI taxonomy): Eukaryota > Metazoa > Mollusca > Bivalvia > Mytilida > Mytilidae > Mytilus > Mytilus trossulus. The sequence goes on along the minus strand of NC_086378.1, from coordinate 73,203,550 downwards.
GGACGTGCATGCTGCCTGGTCTAAAATTAATTAAGGCTTAGATAAATTAACAGGAATAGTGACCAATAGATTCATTATAATAAAACATTAACTTCTAGCCTCTCTGGACTAGGACGTGCATGCTGCCTGGTCTAAAATTAATTAAGGCTTAGATAAATTAACAGGAATAGTGACCAATAGATTCATTATAATAAAACATTAACTTCTAGCCTCTCTGGACTAAAACGTGCATGCTGCCTGGTCTAAAATTAATTAAGGCTTAGATAAATTAACAGGAATAGTGACCAATAGATTCATTATAATAAAACATTAACTTCTAGCCTCTCTGGACTAGGACGTGCATGCTGCCTGGTCTAAAATTAATTAAGGCTTAGATAAATTAACAGGAATAGTGACCAATAGATTCATTATAATAAAATATTAACTTCTAGCCTCTCTGGACTAGGACGTGCATGCTGCCTGGTCTAAAATTAATTAAGGCTTAGATAAATTAACAGGAATAGTGACCAATAGATTCATTATAATAAAACATTAACTTCTAGCCTCTCTGGACTAGGACGTGCATGCTGCCTGGTCTAAAATTAATTAAGGCTTAGATAAATTAACAGGAATAGTGACCAATAGATTCATTATAATAAAACATTAACTTCTAGCCTCTCTGGACTAAAACGTGCATGCTGCCTGGTCTAAAATTAATTAAGGCTTAGATAAATTAACAGGAATAGTGACCAATAGATTCATTATAATAAAACATTAACTTCTAGCCTCTCTGGACTAGGACGTGCATGCTGCCTGGTCTAAAATTAATTAAGGCTTAGATAAATTAACAGGAATAATGACCAATAGATTCATTATAATAAAACATGAGTTTCTGTTTTGAGAAATAACAAACAAAAACCTCATGTGTGCATCCTTCCAAAAAATACAACTGCTTAGTTTGAATCTATATTATCATATTTCATTAGTATATATGAAATACTGAAAATGAAAATGAAAGTACATTTTTTTTAATGTATAATAACCCTATGGAATAACTTCCTTAGTACTAGGAATAATAATATGCTACATAAGAAAGATCAATTATCTTATCAAGCAAACGTGACTATAGCTGTCAAAATTCTAACTTAAACCCTGTATACTTTTAATATATTTGTGAACAATAATCAAGAAGGACACTGTAAACTAAACTAGACCATATATCCAATCAACCGTACCTCCATACTGAACTGTAGTTGTTTGGCTCCTGGAGATTTTCCTGGTGTTCTTGTCTTGATTGCTGGAGTACTAGCCACAAAACCAGGTGATATCACTGATGGCTGAAGGTCAGCGTGTTGCTCTTTCCCATTTGGCGTAGTAAAACTGGTATATTCTCCATCAGAATCATTTTCTTCATCCCCTTCCAAGTCAGGCGGTTGACCCATACTATTCATACCATTACATATACTGTCTACAAGAGCTAAAGAGAAAATAGTTCAATAAGAACAACTGTCACTGAAATGTTTCATTTCATAAATCTGTCTTTTAAATAAAAGCACAAACATGAATAAAGTTTTTCATTTCATAAATCCGCCTTTCATATAAAATCAGTTTATTTCTTTCATAATACATCTAAATATAAAGATTTACAGTTTAATATTTAATTTCAGCAAGGAATTTCATTCGTTGCTATTTTTGTACCCATCACTTTACAATTAGGTTTAAAATAAATAAGAAATGGTATGTATACTTACCAAGACCTGGCATCCTAAGGCCTTCTATCTCATTAACAACTTCATCTATTTCTTTAGGAACAATATTCTCTAACTCCTGTCAAATATATAAAAATAAATAAAAGTCAGTTAAGTTATTTTTTTCAAAAGGTGTGTGCAGCATTGTAACAACAAATTTCTCACAAATATAATACTGATTTATAGTTTTGGTTAATTTCTTCATTACCAACTTAAGTACAAAAATTTTTACTTTTGACTTAGAAAGTTTAAAGTTTATCATCTATTTCTGGGCTTTTGTACCAACGAAAATTTCTGCTTACCTTTAACACTATGTTTTATTCACAGATCTAAATTAAAAGTTTACGTCTTTGTGACATTTAACCTTATTGTTGCTAGACTTACATGATTTTTCTGTGTCTTTAGTCTATCTAATGTCTGGTACAGAGTATCTAAAGCTCTCTCCATTAATGCCAACCTGTCACCAGCAAATCCTATATCATCAGAACTTATCTCCCTTGACATGTCACGATAAATCTGAAATATTGCCAATAAAACTGTATTATAGTCATATCAAACAACATTCATAATCTGACAACAGAATTTCCTGCAACATTTTATTTTAATTAAAATTTGATGAAGATCTCTTGTGAATAGTTTAGTTCTGATATCAAATGCTCAGTTGAGATGAATATCTTATATTTACCCAAGTTTCATTTTTCTTTTATTTCAAAAACAAACAAATTAATGATAAGTGTGAACAATCTAGTTTTCAATGGCTAGTTTCGTAGGACATTTTTTTTAAAGGTTGCATATGCTTATAGGAGCAATATTCCTCAATGTCTCTTTAATACAGATGAGCTAATTAAATCCTCTCTCAATACCTTAGCCAGATAGTATGAAGCCCATGGTGTTCTGATAGATTCAAGCTTCTCTTTAGCCTCCTCCAAACTTCCCCTCCTCATGGCAACAATGGCTAATGAAAACTGAGCCTGGTCTTTGATATCTTGTATCTGGTTAAAATCTACTTGTCCACTGTCTCCATCATCAAACATTCTTTCTTTGGGCCTTCTTTGGGCTATTTTACTATGAAAATAAATAAGTGAAGTTACCAATACAGGTTAATTTCTTCCTTCTTTACCAAATAGAACATGTTTTTCTATTTTTGTCTCAAGTCTGTTGTTCATGCTTTGACTGTAGAATCAGCAAGACACCTATTCAACAGAACTGTATAATGAAATTGAGTCCTAACATTAATATTTTAACCCCTATCAATTATGATGTGCAGGTTCAAAGTTACGTGATCAAAGTTTAGTCTTTGGTGGATGTCTTACAGGCAATCATACCCAACCTCTCCTTATTTTTACCTAATAGACATAATAAGTTTGTACCTGTCCTAAGTCAGAAATCTGATGTACAGTAGTTGTGGTTTGTTTATGTAATTGATACGTGTTTCTTGTTTTTTTTATATAGATTAGACCGTTGGTTGTCCCGTTTGAATGGTTTTACACTAGTAATTTTTGGGCCCTTTATAGCTTTTTGTTTGGTGTGAGCCAAGGCTCCGTGTTGAAGGCCAAACATTGACCTATAATGGTTTACTTTTTTAAATTGTTATTTCGATGGAGAGTCGTCTCATTGGCACTCACACCACATCTTCCTATATCTATATAACACTAGATATGGTCAAAAATAGACCTGGGCACATCTCCTTGTCAATGAGCATAATAATAAGTAAGGTCAGTGATATCAGTAGAAGATTCACTGAAAATCAGTTTAATTCCCACATTATTCAAGCTTCACTATTTGAATGTAGTGTAGTGAATATTGTCACATATTTTGTACTGATATGTACGTTTTTGCATGGCCAATAATAGCCGGAAGTCAAGGCTGCTTATCAGCCCTCGGGGCCCATATCCATATCAGCCCTAGTAATCCATATCAAGCCCCCAAGTTTAACTTCCTGTAACCTGTCAATCAAAGACTATTTGTAAACAAGTTGAACACAATGAAAAGAAATTTAGAAAGTTACGAATTTGTTGTTGTAGAAAAAAGTAGAAATCAGCAGTGAAAATCACAAAAGTTCCCATAAAATTTTGACGTCATAAAGAATTTAGAAGATATATGACGCCACACTGGAATGAGTAGCAATATAGGATTCTTCCTAAGCATTTTTTAACATTTGAAATATAACACTTTAAAGTCGTTAAATATTTGCAATTCTTAGAATTAATATGTTTATTGAAAATTATTTCTGAAACTTTTCACAAAACGTTGTTTACCTAAGTACTGTGATATACGAACTTTTTTTTAACTGGCAGTGATACATTTTTTATTTTTTTTTGGTTAAATATTTTTTATTTTTTTTTGATGAAATATCAAACATAATTTTGTGTAAGCTATTTATTTTTTCTTGCTTGAAAATGTGTGATTTTCCAAATGGTCCATGGTTTCAGCCCACGACCCATATCAAGCCCTCTGGCTTGATATGGGAGTCTAGGGCTGATACCAGGGCCATATGAAAAATGCCATGTAATAATCTATAAAAAATATATGTACACCTACCCTTGTAACCTTTCCACCATACCAAGGACTTCCTTCCAATACAGTGCTGCTCTAACATTATAACCAGTCAGTCTTTCTTGTCCTTCCACAGATTGGTCAGTCTCTAAATCCTTGACCTTTAGTAAAAGAGGTTTTATCTAAATTCTAAATCTAATATGTACACTCTTATCAAGTCTTTAGAATATCCTCAGATAACACATATTGATTTGTTGATTGACTGATTGATTGTTGCTAATTGAAGTAAATAAGTATAGATTATAACATGCCCTTTTCCATATTGGCCCTGGTATCATCCCGAGACTCCCATATCGGCCTCGAGGCTTTAGCCGAGGGCCTATATGGGTCGAGGAATGATACCAGGGACAATATGGAAAAGATATGTTATAATCTATTTATCACATATTTAAGTTCTACCGAAAAAGAGAAAAATGAAACATAACAGGTAAAATCTTAAACATTTCATCACAAAAGTGTTATCAATTGTCGTTAAGGACGCAATGTCGTGACATCATTTGGAATCGGGGCACAATATCAATATACTTTTTTTTTGCCCCAGGTAATTTTGAGGTTATTGCATATGCAAAACCTAAGGTATTCATAACAAATATGTGATAAATGTGTTTATCAAATTGTAAACCATTTCTAGGGTGAGAAATATCTTACCTTCACTAGTTCTATGATTTTGATGATTAATTATTTTCAATATTATTCCAAAAACTAAAAGGGAAACAAAGATAAAATCTCTTTTAGATTTTCTTATTCCAGTTATTCCTCCATTAACTTCACTAAATGTGATTGGACTTTACATTGCCTTATAATTCATTATCTTTTCTTTAAAGAAAAAAAGAGTCTGTGAGTATATATAAATGACATGTTTGGTACAGAAAATTGTAATTGAAATAGGCCTAAAAAAAAAAGATATGTGTTTCAGGTAACCTCATTTTGACATCGTAAATGAAATCCGGAAAATTATCATGTTTTTTCCAAGTCCGGATCCGTAATTAGTTTCAAAGACCGGAAGTGTGCCATTTGCAATGTTTTTGAAGCACCTGCTGTGCAAGTTTCTTGGATTTTAACCAATTTGGAATAACTTTTGACATTAATAAAATGTTTTACTGGCTTTCTATGCAAGAGGAAGCAAGAGAGAAAAAATATTATGTCATCTATCAGAAGCCTGTGTCAAAAACAGGGTCGGTTGATAATTTTTTTTTTTTTTTTTTTTTTTTGAAGATCAAATAAAAAAGTTAGGGTCGGGACTAAAAAACAGGGTCGGTCGGGTTACCGGAAACACGGCTCTTTTTTTTCTCGGCCATACTTACTTTTTGATCAAAACTCTTAGCTATGTTTGTAATAGATATTACAGACATTCCATGAGGTCCTTTCAATCTGACCACTTCTAATCCTCGTTGTATTGTAGATCGTAATTTAGGGAAATTCTCCTTAGCCTTCCCTGTACAAAACTTGTACATAGCTGTCCACCAATCGACTTGCTGACTTGTACACAGACTTGAACATAGACAAGCTGGGAGAATATAAGGCCTAAATTGATCTCTTCTATTGATTCGACGCTGCTCCTCATAATCTATACTTGCACATCTCAATGCTGCCAGGAAAAATGCCTGTAAGTAAACAGAATTTTAACTTCTTTAAATTAGTTATAACCAAGATAAGACTTCCCATCACTACTGAAAAATTATGTAAAAGTTTAGTTGATATCAATGAAAGCAAATTTCAAATATCTGATTGATTGTTGATAAATGATAGATCTGTCACTAAAATTCATAAAATTCTTCCCTTTCTCTTAACACAAAAATTTGATGAAGAGCTTGTAAACATAAAGGTATGTCTTGCAACCACCCATTCTAAAATATTTAAGAATAACTAACTTTTAGCAATTGAAAGTAACTTTAAAGTATGTATATTTGTGTAGTTGGACACAACATTTTATTTCTACCTCCTTAGACATGCTAGATAAAATCTAACTTAACATCAATACATAATTCTTTTTATATAGTTTTTGTCGAGCCTTCGACTTTAGTCAAAAAGGCGAGACATAGCGATCCTACATTCCGCTGTCAATGGTGGCGTCCACAAATACTCACTCTGTGATTAAAGTTTTTGAAATTTTAATATCTTTCTTGAAATATCCTGGATTTCTACCAAACTTGGACAGAAGCTGGTTTATGATCAGAAGATAGTATCCAGAAGTAATATTTGTAAAAATAAAATTCATTTTTTTTCCGTATTTTACTTATAAATGGACTTAGTTTTTCTTCCAGTTAAAATTACATACAGTCTGCAGTTAAGTTTTTAAAATATTTTTTAAATTCTTAAACTAGCCTGGAAGCATTACATTCACTCTGGTTAAAGATTTTAAATTTTAATAACTTTTTAAAACAGCCTGGAATTGTACGAAACTTGGCCAGAAGCTTGTTTATGATCAAAAGATAGTATCCAGAAGCAAATTTTGTAAAAACAAAATTCCATTTTCCCCATATTTCACTTATAAATGGATTTAGTTTTTCTTCCAGTTAAAATTACATAGTCTGCAGTTAAGTTTTTAAAATATTTTTTAAATTCTTAAACTAGCCTGGATTTTTACCAAACTTCAACAGAAGCTTCTGACAATCAAGAGATAGTATCGAGTGGAATCATTTTATTGATTTTTATCATCATTTTGGATGAGTGTGTGATAAACAGCAAAAGTAGGCGAGACATCGAGTTCCGCGGAACCCTTACACATTTTTCTCATTCTTGTTCCTGACATGTTAAGTGAATTTTAACTAACCTGAATATCTAGTTGACAAAGGGATTCCAAAGAAGCACTATCAATGTCATCTGTACTAAAGGGTAACTTGTGGAACACAGCCAAACCATCTAAAACAAAAAAACAACAAAATGTTTATCATATGTGATGCTTAAATATTATACTTGAAAAAAATCTGATTTTCTTATAATTACTAATAATGACATAAACTACATTTATATAATAATGTGTACATACACAGCCAATTAAAAATTCAAAAAAAGATCAAATGCATTATAACAAAAGTATCCCCTCCTTAAAAATATGCTGGTAGCTTCACAGTTCTATGTTCATAATGCATGAGCTTCCTTGGATGCACTTTTAATTAATAAAACAATATTAAGGTAGGAGCTACTGTCAGTTTACTGAATCCATTTTAAGATACCAGTAACTGTCAACCTAAGGGACCCATACAACAATGCTTCATTCTCATTTCCAAGTTGTGCTTAAAACCCAGGGCTTAAATTAAAATATTGTTTGTTTGCAGATTACCGACCGACCCTTGAAAATCCTCCCGACTGTGAAAATTTTATTGCTTAAAATTTGAAGATTTTTTTTTTAATACCTCTTTGACGCGATCCAGAACTTTGGGTCCTTTCCGGAAATGATTTAAAGTCTGGGTCAATTACGCATTTCAAGTTCGGGTTTTCTTAGCTTCCAGTCAAGCGTTCATGTGACCATTTAATGATAAAGCACATGGAAATTGCTTTACAGGTATCCATGAAGTCATGGAGGAGTACTTTACGCTGTCGTCTCGTGTCAATTTTAAGACAAATAACAAGCAAAAAAGTTTATTAGTAAACTGTTTATACAGATTCAGGCACATGTAATGATGTATGATGATATCATTGACGATGATGCAGCGGATATTCATAACTGACACGATAACCATTCTGTCTCCGACAAACAAATCGGGTTCAGAATCTGTGGAGCCTGACTAAATGGAACCAATTTCAGTGGTTAAATAATTAGACAGCAGCTTGAAGTATGGCTTATTTTCTACAAATCGTTGTGAAGACGACAAAGATGAAACCACTCCTCCGTGACTTAAATCTTCATGGATATCTGTAAACAAGCCTGTACGGAGCCGGGAAGGGCTCATTTGAAATATTAATGGATATAGATCATGCCAAATCAATAAGAAGCAATCCTAACTACACAAAGATGTAGAGAAAATGAATGGTTAGCTTGAAAAATAAATATACTCTCTCTATATTAAATCTATCTTCGATTGCAATGAGTATGCTCCTTTAAGATAAGGGGGGCTGCCCCACTCATTGCAATTATTCTCTTTCTTACAATATTAAATATACCCAAACTGTGTGGCCTGTGTGAATTCAATTAAAACATGTCCTTAGGAGCTATGCTGCCAATTTTTTTTATGCATTAAAAACATTTCAGTACAGACCATTTACTTTTAATGGGGTGCTATGGATTTCACCCCAAACTTTAGATTTCTTTGGTTTTCATTAAAGCCTGGCAAAAATATAACCTTATCACATATAATTAAATATTGTTAGAAATATGAAAATAGTCGGATGTCTTAGTACTTTTTTTTCAAGTTGCCTTTTTTTCAATTGAGGAAGATTCAATGTTTTTTGTTTTTTTTTTATTAAAAATACACTCTTTAATAATTGTCTTATAAATCTATAGTATAAACATTTTTCTGATGAAAATACTCTACTCATGAAAACATTCTAGTCAAGAAGCATACATGTCTGAATATATTTCTTTAAAACAGTTCTAGTCATAATGACATTCCTTGTTTATAAGTGTTCCAGTATTTAATAATTATACCATAGTTTTGGTTAAAAAAACAAATTATCTGAAAATGCCTGTTCATTTGATGTTGGTTTTCAGCATGTCCAGTGTTTGTTGTTTTAAAATGTTTTTTTTTCTTCACAAGAAACTTGGTTTAGTGTAACTGCTTGTTTAAACTGTATTTTGGCTGATAAAATAAAATATTTTTCCTACCTACCGACCCTTCAGTCTGAAGGTACAGTCGGAAAACTGCAAACAAACATATTTTTAAGGTTGGCCCAGGCGATTGGTTACCTTGGATGTCTTAAATGCCTTCCGTTACAAAAGCACAAGAGATAATAAATGGGAAAGTAACAAAAATGTGTCCAAAGTACACGGATGACCCACTGGCACTATCATTTTCCATGTTCTATGGACCGTGAAATTGGGGTCAAAAGTCTAATTTGGCTTTAAAATTAGAAATATCATATCATAAGCATGAAGTGTACTAAGATTCAAGTTGATTGGACTTCAGCTTCATCAAAAACTACCTTGACCAAAAACTTTAACCTGAAAATCCCACTTTCATTTTATATGTTCGGTTGACCGTGAAATTGGGGTCAAAAGTCTAATTTGGCTTTAAAATTAGAAATATCATATCATAAGCAACAAGTGTACTTAGTTTCAAGTTGATTGGACTTTATCATCATCAAAAACTAACTTGACCAAAAACTTTAACCTGGGGACGAACAAACGAACGAACGAACGGAGTCAAAAATCATAATGCCCCTCTACTATCGTAGGTGGGGCATAAAAAATGTCATGTTGGCTCAAACATCTGTTTATACTTACTATAAGTTAGAACCTGATCCTTCACAGAATATTTCTGTAATGCCAGCCACACCAACTGATCTAAGTCATCAGCAAACAGTTCCTCTACACCTACAATGAAATACAGATTTTTTTAGTGCTTTTGTTAATAAATGTCTATGCTTGTAAGAGTTTATTTGCTAATGCTAAAAATGTTATCCATCTGTATATAAAATGTTAGACTATTCTTATTATGTAATATAAAGGTCTTAAAACAATATAGCTATATTTTTTAGAAATGTAGAAAAAATATTGTAAGTAGCTGTACTATTCAGATAAAACATCTACTTGTAATTAATCTAATGATACACATTTGTATTTTGTACCTACCATTTCCATTTAAATATATGTACTGAATTCCTCTTGTAACACTATATGTGTCTGAAAGTTTACAATAAAAAATTTGAATTTGAACTTGAAAAATCAAACTGCTCAGTCTCGATTAAATCTATTCAATTTAAGCCATAGGTCTTCTTAAAAATCAGGTAATTTGTTCCATTAGTATTATAGCTACTTACCTTTATCATTCTCTGATACTAATTTTTTAGATGGTACCACCACCTGGGCTGTACAGAAATGATCAGACTGAATTAGATAAGATCTATCCTTCTTTTCTCTCATCTCTCTCATGGTGAACATCACATCATAAAGTTTATCTCTGGCCTGTGGAGTCCGTAATTGTTGTCGCTGGGTGTTAAGCTGAGTAGAAGCTTCACCATGCAGTAGTGATGAAGCAATGTAACCTGCAATATAAATAAACATTATAATATCCTTTGTAATGATTGACTGCTTTCTGGCAAGCCAGTATATTATGCATATTTCATATTTTTATGGCCCCGCAATGGATAATTTTTGACGAAATTACAGGCTTTGGATTTTGATAAATTGTTGAAAATAACAGTTAAACAAACTTTTTTTAATCACATTAAGATATTGGGCTAATTTTTGCTGTAATTTAGGGCTTTGAACTTTGATAAATTGTTGAAAATCAGTTCTAAATCCCTTTTATCTAAATGGCATCAGATATTGGGATGATTTTTGGTATTCGAGCTAACCATGATGGGTTACAGATCAAGTTTAAGTTTCATTCCGCTCCGCTAATTTTTTGAAAATTGTGGAAAGTCACAGCTATACAGACTTTTCATCTATACACCTCCAAATTTGAGCTGATTTTTCATATGTGAGACTACCATCATGTTTGTGTCCACATATTTTATGGAAATTGCAGATTTTCAACTTTTTGAGATGGGGCCATTTGTGTCGCTTTGACACATCTAGGTTTTTAAAAATATTTCAATACCCTCTAAAGAGCCTTCTTGCATATTTTATATGGCCTTGAAACAAACTAATTGTAAGACTCTAAAGTCTGATCAGTCAGGATTCCACTTCGTCAAAATTAACTCCCATTACGCCAGTTCATTTCCACAATCGTAGAAATGGAAGCCATTGGAAGGATGACGCGCTGCCAATTTTGCTCTTGAAAATCTATAAATTTATCCACATAGCACCATTATGATCCTTATATGTCAGTTGTATTTTAAAAGACAAATGTATCTACTAGCTAATGAGCATCAGTTAATGATCTTGTCTGCATTGATTTAACTTGAAACTATTGTATGATCTGTGGAATTTTCGAAAATTCTTAAACATTTAAAAAAAAATCTAATTAAAGAACCTTCGTGAGCACGCTCACATACCCCACGTCCCCACATTGTCATTGGAGAAATTGAATAAGTGTAAGGAAAAAAAATTGTACAAGAAAAATTAATTTCCTGCCAATATGCACGTCTAAATAGTATGTCCTTTTTGTTTACAAAATTTCATGAAATTCTGTTGTGTGGTTTCAGAGGAGTTGAGATGACAAACTGTTGCAGAAGTACATTGAAGCAAATAAGTTCAAAGGGGCGTAACTCCTAAGAAAAAAATTGAATCGCAATTTCCCGTCGATATGCACAACTACATAGTATGTCCTTATTATCTGGAAAGGTTTCCTGAAATTCTGTTGTGTGGTTTGAAAGGAGTTGAGATGACAAACTGTTGCAGAAGTACATTGAAGCAAATAAGTTCAAAGGGGTGTAACTCCTAAGAAAACCAGATGCTAGCTTTATACGACCGCAGAGGTTGAACCCTGAACAGTTGGGGCAAGTATGGACACAATATTCAAGCTGGATTCCGCTCTAAATTTGGATTGTGATTAAATAGTTGACACAGCATAGGTTTCTGACACAGAATGAATGTATTCAAATGAACTTAAAATTTTTGTTTTCTCTTAGAGCAATTCACTATGCTGTTGAAAATTAATCCTCTCAAAAAAAAGATTATTTAAATTTATCAGTTGGTAGTAAAAAGTGAATAAACCAGCTCCTCAGTTTTTGCAGATTATTGTTATTTATTGTGATTGCCATAAAAGAAGATTATGTTCAAAAGTTGTGGAATTAAATGAGGATTCTAAAGATATATATTTTTGTGGATAATATTTAAAGGAACCACCAGATATTGACTTTTAAAGATTTGTTTACCTGAAATTTCATGTGGAGATATTGATTTTTGATTGTGAGCAGTTTTTGACCATTGACTACAAAATGCCTTTAGGGGGTTCTTCACAAGGTGACAAAACTGGAGTTAAACCACAAGGTAAAAAATCTACAAATACAGTTCAGACATTGCTTTCAGCTAGAAAAGATTTCAATTCACAAAAGAATCCTAAACTCCCAAAAAGAACTCATTCAGAACTTTCCAGTGAGTCAGATAACAGTATGGAGTTAAGTGGTTTAAATAATTTACAAAAAGATCTTGATGAGATTAAATTAAACCTTAAGGGTGTAACAAAGAAAGACGACTTTGATATGTTTACAAAAGATCTTGTTAGAACACATGATTTGGAGATCGTAGTTACTACGATTGTAAATAAACTTTTCCAAAGATTCGAGTCTACCATGGACAAGAAGATCAATTGTAGAGTAGCACAAGTAGAAAAAGAAATGCAAGAAAAAATTGAAGCTTTGTCTGTTGAAAATGAAGACCTTAGAAAACAAATTGATCAAGTAAGAGCAACAGTCATAAATGAAAAGAAAATTTTAAAAGACACTGTTAATTATACACAAGAAGCAATTGTAAGTGCAAATTACAACGAACAATATTCTAGGAAAAATAATATAAAAGTTATGAATTTTCCAAGACATGAAAAACAAGACTTAAGATCAGATTTCATTCAGAAAGTAAGGAGAGATCTGAATGTGCAGTTACAAGAGAGAGATGTAGTCGCTATCCATCGCTTGCCCTCCAATCAACCTGGGCCCAACCCTGTTATTGTAAGACTTTTCAATAGTGACATGAAAAGGAGCATAATGAGAGTTAGAAAAGACTTGAAGGACAAGGTACGATTCTCTGATGACGTCACAAGGAGAAATATGCAACTGATTACCAAACTTAGAGACATGGAATGCTTTGAATCAGTGTGGTATTATAATTGTGGGGTGTTTGGAAGAACTGAAGATGGACTGCAACTAAAATATAGACTTTTTGATGACGTTCGAAGAAGACTGCAGGAAAGAAAATAAAAACTTGGCTTTATAAATTGGTAATTTTTGAATAAGATATATATGCTAACATAGAAATTTGAAAACAAACTGTATATATATAATCAATGTGAATACTACTAAATTATTGTTTAAACATTAGGTTGGCAAAATTAGTTGTAAAATATAAATTCTGCAATACTATAAATTTTGACATAAAAGTAAAGAATGATACTTTTGTGTTGCCATATTGAATCATTTACATATGTTTTTAATCTTTTTTCATTACAATTTCTTCAAATTTACTGTCTTCAATTTCTACTAATTATCATGTTTGATATCTATATATCCTGTTACTGTCAGCAATGTTGTGCTGTTTTTGAAAAATATTTTATGTTGTACATTGATACAAAGTTAGTACAAATATGGGTTCTTTAAAAATACTATCTGTTAACTGTCAGGGACTCAGAGATAAAGTTAAAAGAAAAGATGTCTTTAATATGCTGAAGTTAAAAGCATTTAATATTTATTGTATCCAGGATACACATTTTACAAGTGATTTAGAAAATAGTATTAGATCTATGTGGGGATATGAAAGTTATTTTTCTTCTGTCAGTTCCAATTCTAGAGGAGTTGCTATATTATTCAACAATAATTTTGAGTTCAAAGTGTTAAAAGAAAAAAAAGATATAAATGGTAACTATTTGATTTTAGAAATATTTGTAGAAAATCAAAAAATTACTTTAGTGTGCTTATATGGACCAAATATGGATAGTCCTGATTTTTTTGATAATATTATGGGCATTGTTGATGATTTTGAAAATGAAAGTTACATAATTTGTGGTGACTTCAATCTTGTACAGAACCCTTATATAGATTATTGTAACTACAAACATACTAATAATCCTAAGGCTAGAGATAGTATTTTAGGAATCATGGAAGAAAGAAGTTTAATAGATCCATTTAGGGAGCTTTATCCCAATGTCCATAGGTATACTTGGAGAAAAAGAACTCCATTTAAACAGGCTAGATTGGACTTTTTTCTTCTTACAGATAATATGTTAAATAGTCTCAAAAACTGTGAAGTACATCCAAGCTATCGTTCAGATCATTCTATGATATTACTTGAACTGGAATTTAATCCTTTTATTAGAGGAAAAGGTTTATGGAAGTTCAACAACTCCTTACTTTATGATATAGAATATATAAATACAGTTAAACAAAAGATTAGTGAAATCAAAGCACAATATTGTGCACTAGTTTATGACTTTGACAATATTGATGAGATAGATAATGAAGATATTCAGATGAGAATTAATCACCAACTTTTTCTTGAAACTTTGTTAATGGAAATCAGGGGGAAAAGTATTTCTTATTCCAGTTACAAAAAAAGGGAATCTGAAAAAAGGGAAACAACTTTACGAAATGAAATAATACAGTTAGAGGAGATTGTTGACGAACTTTCAATAACTAAACTTGAGAGCAAAAAAATTGAACTTGAGCAATTACGTCTTAAAAAATTAAAGGGTAAAATAGTGAGATCACGTGTTCAATGGATAGAGGAAGGTGAAAAACCAACAAATTATTTTTGTGGACTGGAGTCAAAAAATTTTATGAGTAAAATTATACCAAAAATTGAAAGAGATAATGGGGAAATACTTACTGATCAGAACAATATTTTAAAAGAAGTAAAACTTTTCTATGAAAATTTACATAAGAAGAGAGATAACTCAAGTTCAGTAGCTGATCTGAAAGAAGATCTTAAAAATGTAAATGTTCCAATACTTTCTAATGATGAGAAGGAGAGCTTGGAGGGTAAAATCACTGTCAAAGAGGCTGGACAGGCATTAAAAAATATGAAAAATAATAAAACTCCTGGTTCTGATGGCTTTTCTACTGAATTTTTTTAATTTTTTTGGAAAGATCTCCATATTTTTGTGGTAGAATCTTTAAATTATGGTTCAGAACAGGGAGAATTGTCAGTAACACAAAAGCAAGGAATTGTTACTTGCCTTCCAAAAGGAAATAAACCACGTCATTTTTTGAAAAATTGGCGTCCTATTTCACTTTTAAACACTGTCTATAAAATTGGGTCAGCAGTAATTGCAAACAGATTTAAGACTGTCCTTGACAAGCTTATTAATCTAGATCAGACGGGTTTTATCAGTGGGAGGTACATAGGAGAAAATATAAGGCTTTTATATGATATCATGCAATACACAGAAGATCACGAAATACCTGGACTCTTGTTGTTAATTGATTTTGAAAAGGCTTTTGATTCTATTTCTTGGGATTTTTTGCTAAATGTTTTAAAGTTCTTTAATTTTGGAGAATCAATTATCAACTGGATAAAAGCTTTTTATCATAATATCAAGTCTGCAGTTATACAAGGGGGTAACCTTTCTGAATTTTTTAACATAGGTCGAGGCTGCCGACAAGGTGATCCCCTTTCACCTTATCTTTTCATCCTTTGTGCTGAGATTCTTGCACTAAAGATAAGAGGAAATAAGGAAATTAGTGGTATTGAAGTTACTCAAGTTGAGCATAAGTTATCACAGTTTGCTGATGACACTTCATTGATTTTAGATGGTAGTGAAAAATCTTTATATGAATCCTTATCTGAATTGGACTGGTTTGCAAAAATATCTGGTTTAAATATAAATTTTGAGAAAACACAAGTAATTTGGTTTGGAAGTAAAAAGTATAGCAAGGAAATTTTATGTCCTGACGTTAACCTGTCATGGGGGGAGACAACTTTTAAACTACTTGGGATAAATTTTGATGTGGACTTAGACAATATTGTCAACATCAACTATAATGATAAAATCATACAGATTAAGAACATAATAAAACAATGGTCGAAAAGAAACCTTACAGTAATAGGAAGAATAACTGTGATAAAAACTCTTGTTTTACCTATTTTAAACCACCTCATTATTTCTTTGCCTAATCCTACAAACAGTGTATTCCAAAAAATTAATGACATTTTCTATTCGTTTGTATGGAATTCTCCTATTCATAGAGTGAAGAAGGACGTATTGATTAAAGAATATTTGGAGGGAGGATTAAAAATGATAGATATTTATAGTTTTACCATGGCACTAAAATCATCATGGATAAGAAGGATTTTTCAGAGAGATAATAAGTGGCAAAGTATATTGATGTCAGATATTGATAAAAATAAACTTTTTAATTGTGGTGTTCAGTATATCAAACAAGCTACTTTATCTATCAAAAATAGTTTTTGGAAAGATGTATTCAGAGCATGGGAAATGATTACTGATAAAGAAAGAAATATGGACTATGAATATTTTTTATCAAGTCCTCTTTGGTTTAACAATAGGATCAGAATTGGTAATAAACCTGTTTTTTATCAACATTGGTTTAATCATGGTTTACAATATGTTAATGATGTAATAGATGAAAATGGATGTTTTATTTCATTAGAATTGTTACAACAATGTTATGATGTCAATGTAAATTTTTTGAATTACATGAGTGTTATTTCTGCTATTAAAAAAACAGCAAATAATTACAAAAAAGGTTCATATAAGTTATGTTGTCCATTTATTCCAGCTTGCTTACAAGTCTTTTTCAAAAGTAGAAAAGGTACTAAAGATA
Source organism: Mytilus trossulus (assembly GCF_036588685.1). Lineage (NCBI taxonomy): Eukaryota > Metazoa > Mollusca > Bivalvia > Mytilida > Mytilidae > Mytilus > Mytilus trossulus. The sequence goes on along the minus strand of NC_086378.1, from coordinate 73,186,727 downwards.
TGTACAAAATACTCATAAGTAATAAAGTGACTCCAACAGGACAACTGAAGTGGAGTGAAATATTAGGTGAAGATCTCATTTGGAAACATATTCAAACTACCTTTTACAGTCACTGTCAATACTAAACTACAGTGGCTTCAGTACAGGATCAACCATAGAATTCTTGCCACAAATAAATTTTTATGTAAAATCAAACTTATTGATAACCCTCTATGTACTTTTTGTAAATTAGAAGATGAAACCATTGAACATATTCTGTGGAATTGTGAGATTATCCAAAATTTTTTACAAGATGTAGATTATTGGTTTTTATCTGGTGGGGTAAGCCTGCCATTGAATAAGTTGAATTTTATTTTTGGAGATGTAACAAAAGTTAAAAAAGGTGACCCATATAATTTGATTTTTCTATACATGAAACAATATATATACAACAGTAGATGTTTTTCAAAAGATCTTTCAGTCAGTGCCATTAAAGAAAAGTTAAAATATATGTACAATTTAGAAAAAATAATGGCAGTCAAAAATAAGAGACAAAAACACTTTGATACCATGTGGAATGCATTTAAAGTATTATTTTTATAATTCATTTTGTCATTTGTTTTTACAATCTATATTTATTGTCAAAACTAACATAAAATATTATTGTATCTAATAGCACAATTTATTATGTACTGAAAATCTTACAGGATATTTTTTTTATTTTTTATAAAAAAATTTTTTTTTTTTTTTTTACAATTCTCAAGTGCCACACAGTGGTACATGAACATTTAACTCTAATTATATTTTTCTTCTGTATTTTCTTACTTCTTTTTTTTCTCATATAAATAGAAAAAATGAATTTACAACAATGTTTATTGTCATAAATAAATATATATTCAAATTTATCGCTAATATTACTGTATGTATGTTTGATGTGTTGTATTTGTTGTAAATCTTGAAAATAATAAAAATTAAAAAAAAAAAAAAAGTGAATATACATTGTATATTGTATATAACAAAGATTTAAGATGATTCTGGACAAAGAAAGATAACTCCAATTAAAAAAAAATTCTTGCAGATATTTCTTGCTTACTTTACTGGACAAAGAAAGATAACTCTTAATTAAAAAAAAATTTGCTATTTCACAATATTGTGAAATTAGATAGTTCTTGCCATTGCACAATACTGTGCAATTGAAAAGACTCGCTATTGCACAATACTTAATATAATAATTTTAGATCCTGATTTGGACCAACTTGAAAACTGGGCCCATAATCAAAAATCTAAGTACATGTTTAGATTCAGCATATCAAAGAGGCCCAAGAATTTGATTTTTGTTAAAATCAAACTTAGTTTAATTTTGGACCCTTTGCACTTTAATTTAGACCAATTTTAAAACTGGACCAAAAATTAAGAATCTACATACACAGTTAGATTTGGCATATCAAAGAACCCCAATTATTCAATTTTTGATGAAATCAAACAATGTTTAATTTTGGACCTCGATTTGGGCCAACTTGAAAACTGGGCCAATAATCAAAAATCTAAGTACATTTTTAGATTCAGCATATCAAAGAACCCCAAGGTTTCAATTTTTGTTAAAATCAAACTAAGTTTAATTTTGGACCCTTTGGACCTTAATGTAGACCAATTTGAAATCGGGACCAAAAATTAAGAATCTACATACACAGTTAGATTCGGCATATTAAAGAACCCCAATTATTCAATTTTGATGAAATCAAACAAAGTTTAATTTTGGACCCTTTGGGCCCCTTTTTCCTTAACTGTTGGGACCAAAACTCCTAAAATCAATACCAACCTTCCTTTTATAGTCATAAACCTTGTGTTTAAATTTCATAGATTTCTATTTACTTATACTAACACTATGGTGCGAAAACCAAGAAAAATGCTTATTTGGGTCCCTTTTAGGCCCCTAATTCCTAAACTGTTGGGACCGAAACTCCCAAAATCAATACCAACCTTCCTTTTGTGGTCATAAACATTGTGTTTAAATTTCATTGATTTCTATTTACTTTAACTAAAGTTATTGTGCGAAAACCAAGAATAATGCTTATTTGAGCCCTTTTTTGGCCCCTAATTCCTAAACTGTTGAAACCAAAACTCCCAAAATCAATCCCAACCTTTCTTTTGTGGTCATAAACCTTGTGTCAAAATTTCATAGATTTCTATTAACTTAAACTAAAGTTATAGTGCGAAAACCAAGAAAATGCTTATTTGGGCCCTTTTTGGCCCCTAATTCCTAAAATATTGGGACCAAAACTCCCAAAATCAATACCAGCCTTCCTTTTATGGTCATAAACCTTGTGTTAAAATTTCATAGATTTCTATTCACTTTTACTAAAGTTAGAGTGCGAAAACTAAAAGTATTCGGACGACGACGACGACGCCAACGTGAAAGCAATATACGACAAAAATTTTTTCAAAATTTGCGGTCGTATAAAAATTGAATCGCAATTTCCCGTCGATATGCACAACTACATAGGGCCAACCTTAAAAATATGTTTGTTTGCAGTTTTCCGACTGTACCTTCAGACTGAAGGGTCGGTAGGTAGGAAAAATATTTTATTTTATCAGCCAAAATACAGTTTAAACAAGCAGTTACACTAAACCAAGTTTCTTGTGAAGAAAAAAAAACATTTTAAAACAACAAACGCTGGACATGCTGAAAACCAACATCAAATGAACAGGCATTTTCAGATGAAAAACTTTTTAACCAAAACTGAAACTTTAACATAGTGTCATTATCCAATTTATGACATAAAATATGGTATAATTATTAAATACTGGAACACTTATAAACAAGGAATGTCATTATGACTAGAACTGTTTTAAAGAAATATATTCAGACATGTATGCTTCTTGACTAGAATGTTTTCATGAGTAGAGTATTTTCATCAGAAATATGTATATATTATAGATTTATAAGACAATAGACCACTTTCGAGTTCATCCGCCACCAGAAAAAACTTGTCAATTATACGCGCCTTTATCACCGTCATTTGTGCGTTTAGGGGCGTCGTCACTTCCTTTCCAATGTTGAGCGAGTGGTTGGAAAACTATAATTCTATATTGTACAAATTATTCGGCAAATAGAATTCTCAAAATTGACAATCAACACTGCTGTCATTAGGGAATTGTCAGTAAGTACCTACAGAGCAACCATTATTTCTAGTTTATCCTGCACAAAGACGATCACTAAGACGCTTGATGAACGTAAATAGTGCAGGGATACAGGCGACCCCCTCTATCTTGTAAATGACGTCATAAAGGCGTGCATAATTGACGAGTTTTTGCCGGTGAGGGATGAACTCGAAAGTGGTCTATTATTAAAGAGTGTATTTTAAAAAAAAGGCAACTTGAAAAAAAAGTACTAAGACATCCGACTGTTTTCATATTTCTAACAATATTTAATTATATGTGATAAGGTTATATTTTTGCCAGGCTTTAATGAAAACCAAAGAAATCTAAAGTTTGGGGTGAAATCCATAGCACCCCATTAAAAGTAAATGGTCTGTAATGAAATGTTTTTAATGCATAAAAAAAATTGGCAGCATAGCTCCTAAGGACATGTTTTAATTGAATTAACACAGGCCACACAGTTTGGGTATATTTAATATTGTAAGAAAGAGAATAATTGCAATGAGTGGGGCAGCCCCCCTTATCCTAAAGGAGCATACTTATTGCAATCGAAGATAGAATTAATATAGAGAGAGTATATTCATTTTTCAAGCTAACCATTCATTTTCTCTACATCTTTGTGTAGTTAGGGTTGCTTCTTATTGATTTGGCATGATCTATATCCATTAACATTTTAAATGAGCCCTTCCTCCGTACAGACTTGTTTACAGATATCCATGAAGATTTAAGTCACGGAGGAGTGGTTTCATCTTTGTCGTCTTCACAACGATTTGTAGAAAATAAGCCATACTTCAAGCTGCTGTCGAATTATTTAACCACTGAAATTGGTTCCATAAAGTCAGGCTCCACAGATTCTGAACCCGATTTGTTTGCGGAGACAGAATGGTTATCGTGTCAGTTATGAATATCCGCTGCATCATCGTCAATGATATCATCACACATCATTACATGTGCCTGAATCTGTATGAACAGTTTACTAATAAACTTTTTTGTTTGTTATTTGTCTTAAAATTGACACGAGACGACAGCGTAAAGTACTCCTCCGTGACTTCATGGATACCTGTAAACAATTTCCATGTGCTTTATCATTAAATGGTCACATGAACGCTTGACTGGAAGCTAAGAAAAACCGAACTTGAAATGCGTAATTGACCCAGACTTTAAATCATTTCCGGAAAGGACCCAAAGTTCCGGATCGCGTCAATAGAGGTATTAAAAAAAAAATCTTCAAATTTTAAGCAATAAAATTTTCACAGTCGGGAGGATTTTCAAGGGTCGGTCGGTAAACTGCAAACAAACAATATTTTAATTTAAGCCTAGTATGTCCTTATTATCTGGAAAGGTTTCCTGAAATTCTGTTGTGTGGTTTGAAAGGAGTTGTGATGGCAAACTGTTGCAGTAGTACATTAAAGTAAATAAGTTCAAAGGGGCGGGGCGTAACTCCTAGAAAAAAAATTGAATCGCAATTTCCCGTCGATATGCACAACAACATAGTATGACCTTATTATCTGAAAAGGTTTCGTGAAATTCTGTTGTGTGGTTTGAGAGAAGTTGCGATGACATGAAATCGGACTGACGGACGGACGGACTGACGGACAGACTGACGGACGGACGGGTCAAAAACATTATACCCTCCGCAACTCGTTGCGTGGGGTATAATTAAATATTTCCTGGAAGGGCAGACTTAAAAGTTTCAGTGGTTGTAGAATATAAACCCTAGTTATCACACACAAACAATTATATTTTTTTTTTTCAAAGATATATATGCATTTTCACCATCCAACTTAAAAGACTGTCGTCAACTACTTTTAGTAAAAAAAATAGCTAGTGATCACACCTACTCTGCTTTTGTGATTCATTTGATAGGTATTTTACTTGACCCATATATTTCATCTTTTTGTACTGTGATTTTTTTATGTTATAAAGTCAACCTGCAGCTTTGATATATAAAAATGATAGAATCTGAAGCGAAATGATATATCAAATACTCTTGCTTTGTACGTTTTAAAGATAAAATATACACCTCAAACACTCTAACATAGGTGCACTCGATTTTCTCTTTTCGATACAATTGTTATCCATTTTTTATATTTTTTTCTTGATTCACATAATGGAAGGGCAGACACGTAAATTACTGAACTAATAGATTGATATGTTGTCTGTCCTTTGTATTTTTTTTTTAAATTAGAAATAATCGGAGGTTATGCATTTTCTACATCCAACTTGATAGATACCCATGTCATCGACTTGATAACTAATTGTTCAGCATTACTATGTACTAGATAAATTGATTACTTATGCAAATGGTGTTTTTAAAATAAAACACTTTGTAATTGAAAAACAAATTGTCATTTTATTTGCTTCTATTTATTAACTTTTAAAATTTCTGTTACTATAGTTAACATTACAGTAAGCATTAATCGCCTTCTCCAACAAACAGGTTCGATTCTTTTGTTCTATTTCAACTGGGTTTCCGCCTGTGATCAAACTTCAAGACCACCTGAATCGATGCAACTAGTAGGTATGATAATTTGTGATTTGAAAAAATATGAGTATCATTTCCAAACTATTTACATTTATGTTATAGATATACATACCTGCTTGACTAAGTCTGTAGCAACCAAAGAGATAAACTCTGTCATAAAACTTCTGAAGCTGTACAGATTTGGATTGTACATACCAAGCTGATGTTCTATTTATAACTGGGAAATTGTAGCTCAGAAGGAAACAAACAACAGAAAATGAACTGGCATCTTTCCAAACTAGTTGTCCCTACAAATGAATTTGATAGTCGATGAAAAGTATTTCACATATATGGCATCATGGACATAAGGATAATTGGTACCGAAGTTTCAGTGGTAAATATAACATGCATATCAGGACCAGATCATACTGATTTTGTATGCTTTCTATTAAACACTATGAGAAATGTTTTTTAATGTGCTAGTTCGCAACATTAGAAGTCACTCTACCAAAAGACAGTTTTTGCTGGGACTGAGCTTAACTAGTCTTTGGTCTTCTAATTCAGAAAAGATAAGATAACAAAAGTGTTCAATTGAAACTACTGTGGTATCTTTGTCCTATATCATTAGATCAGCATGAAATGTAATTTTGTAATGTACACCTTATCGCTAATCCCGGCTGCTTGAACTTTTGACGCATACAACAATCACTTTTTCATTGTGGCGTCAGCTATTTTGTTTTTTGACGTCATAATTTTACGGGAACCTGTGTGATATCCAGTAATGGCGGACAAATAGTGATAAGGTGTACAAACAACCAAATTGAGTTTTGGAAAAATTGTTTCTTATAGTTTTAAAATTTGATAAATACATGTAGTAAAGACCAATTGGAATCAGTAATACATGTAGTAAAGACCAATTGGAATCAGTAATACATGTAGTAAAGACTAATTGGAATCAGTAACTGCACTGTTTTCATTTTATTAGACAGACATAAGGAACTGAAAAAGACCATCAGAAATAATTCCTTATAAGTTATAGGACTGCTCTTGAATAGTTCAGTATTTTGATAGTGTTTGCAGGAAACTTATATGCAGACATTTTTTATAATAATACATTCATTAAAAATTCAGTTTTATCTATGTCTTGGTTATTTGTTGTTGAGTTGTTATCACATTATCATATTCTCTGAATCTCTCTTTTATTCATATCTTCAAAACTACCAATCACATTACCTTGTTTGCTCTTTTCAACAGAAGTAAACCACAGAGAAAGTAGTACATCCCCTGTACTTCACACAAAACAGACACCCACTCAGGCTTCTGTGATTTTACCATCATAGCTTCTTGTAAACTCTGGTCAAGCCTAAAATCAATTTACATGAACAGTATGATTTAAAAAAACATTGCCATACAACAAATGTACAAGCAAGAAAGAATTTTCTGTGTTATAGAAAGTTTTATTATATTTGGAGTGTCATTACAATTATTTGTATTTTTAAAAATTACTCATTATTAAAGAATTTTCATTTGGCTTCAAATAAATTCATAATCTAAAAACTTTTAACATTGATTGAACAGCTGTCAACTTTTCGCATTGAAAAAACCTGGAGTGACCACCTGTCCTACTCAAAAATCACAAACTCCTTTTATTATTTAATTTTCCAGGTATAGTTTTTTATTTGACTCATAGCCTGTAACAAGAATCAGAAACTATTGTACTCAGCTTACATGTATAATGATTGTGCACAGGTTACAATTTCCCTCTCTTTGATCTGTAGGTAGACCAGATTACACAAAACAATTAAGCGATGCATGTGGAATGATGTATCAGCTTGACATCTTTCTTTTTTCTGGTAAGTCTGGAATAAAAGATAAGATAAGTATTTTGACCTTATATTAGCAGTTTCAAATAACATACATAAAGCACAGAAGTAAATAGCTTTCTTGTATTATTTTAATTTTAGTTTCTTGTGTACAATTTGGAAATTAGTATGGCGTTCATTATCACTGAGCTAGTATATTTGTTTAGGGGCCAGCTGAAGGACGCCTCCGGGTGCGGGAATTTCTCGCTACATTGAAGACCTGTTGGTGACCTTCTGCTGTTGTTTGTTTTTTATTTGGTCGGGTTGTTGTCTCTTTGACACATTCCCCATTTCCATTCTCAATTTTATTTTCTTGCAATCAGCATAAACAAAGCAAATGATGAAATGTATATGCTTTCTGTTATTATCTACCTTCGAAAAATATTATGCATTTGACTAAGCACTGAGGCCTAAAATAAAATATTGTTTGTTTCCCCATCCCGACTGACCCTGCAAAAACAGTTCAACTCATAAAATTTTATAGTCAAAACTATGTCAAATATTATTTTATTCATGTTCCAGCTTTTTAGAAAAAAATTAATTATTTCCCTACCTACCTACCCACACCTTGTTCGGCAGGGTTGGGAATGGGGAAACAAACAATATATTAATTTAGGCTACATCTTGAAACAATTCTAGACACTGCTAATCAAATCATGTGCCAATGAAAATGAGGTGAAGGTCAGATGTTACATGTAACCTGATCCGTGAAATCAGGTCAAGGTCAAGTAAACCCTGTCTAATGAACAAGTAGCAAGGAACCCATAACAGACTTAGCCAGACAAAACTTTGTCTGTATCAAGGTGTTTTGTCATGTCATACTTACTTGAAACACTCTTGAGATGTTTTCATACCACACAATGTTGTCAACAAATGCCAGAGTTTTCTCTACATCTACTGTGTGTCTATAGGCATTTCCTACTTTGTCTTCTGATAGATACAGGTCTATCAGCTTGGTATGTAAATTTACTTCTGTGTAGTTTTTGGCCTACAAAAAAAATTTCCATCAGTCAAAGATATTTAGCACATTGTTTTAATTTTGCTTGTGATAGTCTCCCTTTAAAGTTTGGTGATTACATCGAATATACACATCAGCATGAACATATTTTTTTATTAACTTGCTGTAGGCACAATCTTTTTTCCTTGATTGTGACATCATTAAATGTGACTAACATATGATCTTGTACTTGAATGAGCATAGAATGCAGTGCTACAAGGCAATTATTTTTCACTACTGTGGATTCATTTATTTTCGTTGGTACCAATTTTCGTGGATACCGAAAACTTGCATGTTCATGGCTATCTTATTTCGTGGTTTTGCCAAAGTCTGCATATAATCCTATAGAAATTTTGTAATTCGTTGAACATTTAATTTCATGGTTCACCTATACCCAGGAAAGCCATGAAAATTGGTATCCAATGAAATATAATGAATCCACAGTATTATGCCAAAAAATTTCTTTTTCTGACCAAAATAGGGCCCTCTATGCTCCCTCCATATTTGGTGGAGTAAATGTTGCTCAGTATGAAGTTTTATGCTGTTGTTTGGATTTTAATTTTTTTCTGGTTGTTTTTGGATTTTGGATTTTACATTGTCCTTTAGGTACCCTCCTTCCCCTTTCCTTGTAATAAAGTTCACAAACTTGGAACTGAGTTGTCACAACTGGGTCAATCTAACTGTCAAGATCTAACCACAAATTAATCCATCTGAATCATAGAATCTTATAATGAACATTTATTGGAACTTTCTGTTCTAAGAACAAATTTCTAACATAGATAAACATACTAATTGTTTTGCATAAAAATCTTCTAGATCTTCAAAGTTTGCTCCAGACATTACTCTTTCCTAAAAAAATAAATAATTTTATAAGTTAACTTTAAAACAAAACCTCCAGCAATCAATTCATATATACATACATATAGTCATAACAACATGCATCTTTTAAGTCCTTGGTTTACAAATTTATTTTTGTATATTAAAGAATGTTAAAAGAAGTATTAGTGATCTTTAATGAAAATTTTGAAAAATTAGTTGAAAAAGAATATGTATGCATAAAATTAGTTGAATAAGGATATGCATGCCACATTTTTGCGCCTGTCCCAAGTCAGAAGCCTCTGACCTTTGTTAGTCTTGTATTATTCTAATTTTAGTTTCTTATGTACAATTTAGAAATTAGTATGGCGTTCATTATGACTGAACTAGTATATATTTGCTTAAGGGCCAGCTGAAGGACGCTTCTGGGTGCGGGAATTTCACGTCGCATTGAAGACCTGTTGGTGACCTTCTGCTGTTGTCTGCTCTATGGTCAGGTTGTTGTCTCTTTGACACATTCCCCATTTCCATTCTCAATTTTATTTAGTAACCAGATCTGAAATTTCAATGGAATATAATTCAAAAGCACCAGATTAAATGTTATTATCTTGATTTGGTTCTGATACATAAAATTAATGGAAGTCATATTTTACAAGATGTAAACAAAATCACCAAGTTTTACCCCAACTTACCTTCAATCTGAATAACACAGAACTGTTTGGATGAAATCTCTCAGCTTGTTCTACCCAATACTGCTCAAAAGAAGAAAAAAAGAATTCATAATAAAACAGACCTTTAAATATTAAGTGCTCAAAATTCATTTAGCAAAACAAACTCATACATTCAGGGCCTTATATTATGGCATGCACAAGACCATGTTTTTCTCTGTGTTTATGACATAAGTTTACTAAATCCTTTGGATATGTACCGATTAATATTTTACCCTTTGATATATAATTTTTGTATTAGTGTTTTTGGTTCTGCACAAGGTTTCAGAAACTTGGGAGTACTCTCAAATATTCGATTTTATATAATTTTGTTCTCATGTTGTGCTGTAACACCAAGGCACCACTGTTGGGTTAGAAAATGATTAAGAGCTCATTAACATCAACACATTATATATGTGCCAGTCCTAAGTGGGGAGTCTGTTCTTGAGAGGTAATTGACTGTATCTATTTATTACATTTGTTTTGTAGTTTATTTTTCTGTTTATATGCTGTTGCAATACTGTCCTTGATTAAGGAGAGGACTTAGTTCCCACAAACATGTTAAATTCTTCCACATTTTGTGAGTTCCAAGTTAGGAGCATATAATAAGTGGTTGTCATTTGTTGTTGTTAATCATATTTGATTTTGTTTAGTATTGTTTTGTACATAAATCAGGTCACAAGTTTTCTTGTTTGAATAGTTTTACATTTGTCCTTTCAGGGTATTTTAGACAAGTATTTTAAACAGTTCCGTGTTGAAGGCCGTACTTTGACCTATAATGGTTTACTTTTTTTAAATTGTTATTTGGATGGAGAGTTGTCTCATTGGCACTCACACCACATCTTCCTATATCTATGTAATTTTATTACTCACTTTAGCTCTTTCAGGGTCAATATTCTTTAAACTTCCATACAGTTCACAAACTGTAAAATAACATCATTATCGTACATGTACAGATTTGTATATATATGCAATTGTTAACTTAAATCAACACAAATCTGAGATCCATTTCATCCATTGAAGATGTGTTTCCTCCAATATACAAAATATATGTATTTATTCAGAATTGTGGCAGACAACACAATTCCACCAATCAAGATTTTATCATATCATGCATAAACAGAGACAAATTTAATGTGTTCAAACAAATATGTATTCTATATTAAATCAAAATAGCTTATTGATTTTTTTCTAACAAAATACAACCCTATTAGTATGAAAAGCTGAAACAAAATATCTGACAAATTTTATCCTTTACCATCACAAACCATCAAATTTCAATTCATATAAACATTTTATACTTACTTTTCAGAAGTAAATCTTTTTGCTTACTATCTAGTTGGAATGACCTGAAAATGAAAAAAAGAAAACTTTGATAATAATGTGAATGTTGAAAATTTCTACAACTTAAAGTTAGTTAATCTTATCTAGTTTGCAATCTGAATGGTACTTTTATCCTTTTGTAGAAAAAAAACATGCTGGTAAAAATTCTATTGCACAACATCCTTACTATTTCATTCTACATGACAAATATAAACCCAATTCAAACCATATCTATTAACTGTTTTAGATCATCAAGTTGCATGTAAATTACAAATTATTTAGCATCATGAATTGCAAGGTTTTGTCTTAACAGCTGAATGTTTTACTGGTTTCTAACTTTGCTTCAGTGAAAAAATGTATGTCAAAAATTTGTACACAATGTCCCTATCATACCAGCCAACTGTCACTATTTGCAGGGGACTTCCCCCATGGAGGCTCCCAAATGGAAATTTTGAAAGAGCAATTTTGTACAAACAAATTTGTATTTACATTGCGTAATTAAGTGAATACATACCTCTTGTAACTTTCAATAGCATCTTCTTTGTTTTTGCTGGATTCTAAAATCTGTCCCATCAACTTATGAGCCTGAGGTACATTCTCTCTGGTACTGATGTAAGATGCTAGGTACCTAAAAATCCAGAATCAAATGCAATCAAAGACAATCTTTATAATGTACAGGAATAAACAAGTCAAAAATAAAATAAATCAATGTATTCAAAAAATTACAAATAAACCTTTTCAGTTAAATTTATTATTCATCTTTAAGAAATAAGAAAGACAAGATTCAAAATTCTTTTCACAAACTAACAAATTGCTTATGATTTCAGCTATCATGACAAATAAAGTGATGAACTCCAGAAGATTAATTTGACCGAGTTTACAAAAGTATTTTTAACATTTCAAAGGAAAAGAACATTTTAAAAATTACTTGCTTAAAGTGTGTTTACCATATAATTTAAATTAAATGCTGACTTACAAATATTTCACTTATTTTGCTCATTTGTCAGTTTTCATTATGGAGTTCATCAATATCATGAATATGCAGCTTCAATTTTTTTGTTGAAGCAAAAATGTCAAGTTTTAAATTTTCATTTCAACTCTAGTGTCATTTCAGATCAGCTTCTCTTATCCAAAACCAATTATTCACCATATCTAAGCCTCCTGAGATCTCAATGTTTTCCTAATTTATATATGGACATAAATTTCTGTGACACAGGGTAATTGTTAACTTTATCTATAGGATTACCTATGCACAGAATCAAAACATGTTTCATTACAGCTGATTTCATTGAGTGTGAAGTCATTATTAGGTAAGGTATACTACCCTCCTATCAAAATAGCCTTGTCCTACAGACAGATATATTTTTTATCTGCCTGACTAGTCTACTCTGAAAGGAGGGGATCTAACATTACCTAGCTAGCAAGCAAGCTGACCAAATATATTACCGTTGCCTACACACTCACTGAAATCAGCTGTAAAACATTAAAAAAAAAAGTAGATATACATATGAACATGTCATCATGGACATGATATGAAGTCAATACCTTTTAGCAGTTACATAGTCACCAGCTTCATTGTATAACACAGATATCTGGTATCCTCGGGACGTTTTCTGAAAGAAAATGAATGGTACATTGTATACAAATCTGACAATACAAATTAAATGTTATATCTTTTATAATACAGTGAAAACAGTCTGATCAAGATTTTGAGGATTAAAAATATCGTCTTGGTACAAAATGTACCTGTTTTGACGCAGACCAGAAATGACGCACTGATTTAGTTTTTGGTTTTATATTTCTAAACAAAAGCTGTGACGTCATCAACATTTACTGTTCATAACATGACAGTGTTCCAGCTAGGATTTGAAAATAGAGGGGCGCGTTTTTAAAAAAGGGCACTTTAGCGCGTTCTCACTGAAAAAAATCAAATACTTTATATTACCGCATAATGACATATTTTTAGCAAGCATGTAGTTAAGTTAAATACTCTATACTATCAATACAAGTTTAAAAAACATTTATTTAGAACATATAAGTTAAAATCAAACTGAGAGCACTAATAGTCATTACTACATGTATATTCATTTCTCTTTCAGAACTACAGATTTTTTCAAAGAAGAGTTCAAATGCAAATAAATATTATACAACATTGACAAGTCTTCTGTTTTTCTTTTTGAAGAAGGTTGTCATACATTGATCAAGAATTTTTTCAAATTTAGTTTCATCACAGTTTAATTTTACAGTTAATATTTTTGTTAATGTCTGTGTTTATCAGTTTGACCTGAGAGAATATTCTCTCCACCTCTGCTGTACTGAGAGGTTGTATTATTGCAACACTGACTAGTTTTGCAACAAGAGGGTACATAGATAATAAGTTTTTATCCTTATGACAAGGTGAATGAAATAGCTCTAGCAGACTAGGTAAGGAACGATCTGTAAGTTCTGCTGATGACACAAGAGCTAGGGTTAGGATTTTCTTGAGTTGCTTTATACGCTTGTATTTGTGGTTGTATAGGAGTTTTGGCTGTCTCAATTACAATTTCAGGGGTCTCATTTCCATCATTACTGAAAGAAGATAGGGAGAGTGGGGTAAACTTTACATTGAAAATTGTGTAGGTTTGGTTGTGAATTTAAATAAGAGTGCCAATGAGACAATTGTCTTTTAATATTTCGATCTTGAGAAATAGATTAATTCAACAACTAAGTTTGTTAATTCAACTTTGAAAGTTTATTATCAATTCAACAAACATCTCAGTATAGTTCATGTTGAGCGTATCTAATAATATCAATAAGTTTATCAAAACGGATTTCAATAAGAAAATTGATACAAAAATCGGACTTTCAAGAGCTCCGTAATCGGCACAATAATAAATTAATTCAACTTTGAAAGTTTATTATCAAAAAGCATCTCCGTATATTTCCTGTTGAGCGTATTTCCGTATATTTCCTGTTGAGCGTATTTAATAATATCAATATAAAAGTTAGTCAAAACAGATTTCAATTCCAAGAAAAATTATAAAAATCGGACTTTCGAGTGCTCCGTAATCGGCAGAAATTACAATAGAAGAACAGTTGCGATATCTGATAGAAACCTGTCTTCTTCTAAATTTTTCATAAAAGTAAAGAATTAAATTATTTTTTTACTTTTGATGGTCATTATTCTTGTAAAAAGAGGTAATAGACTGGCAAGTCTTCGATATTTTCTTCTTGTCATTTTCGAGTTGGTCAATTTTTCTTTTTTTCGTCGGCATTTTGCGTGTTGACGATTTACAATTTACTATTAGAATGATTCTTTTTTAATGAACGTTATTTTATAAATAACAAATACAATAGAAATGAACATCGTTCACATTTATTTTATAAATTCTATTTTGCATCGTCAGGTGTTAAAAAATCAATTCATTTTACTTGGATGTTTGTTGCTTCAGGGCAAAGGGATTAGACAGGGTCGTAAATTTCACCTGATAAAGTAATTGACCCTAATCATATAGGTGATTATATACAGGTAAGAAGTGTCAACAATGTTGTCTTAATGAAGTGTGTGTATAAAGAACTCAACAAAATGGCGACGATATGAGGAAAAAAGATCGTTTTTTAAAGTTTTTTTCAAAAGGGCACAGAGGGGCGCTTAAAAAAGGCAGAGGGGCGCAAAATTTCGGGGGCGGGGCGCGGCGCCCCTCCATTTCATGCTAGCTGAAACACTGCATGATGGTGAAGGTCATCTGACCACAACAAAAATCCTAAAACTCTGCCTAGAAATGTTATTATTGCTTGTATTATTAAACACCATGTTATTTCCACCATTTTACATGTAATAACGGTCAAAAACATTCTACCCAGGTTCCCTAAAGCCTAAAAAAAAAAGATGTGTTTCCAGTAACATCATTTTGAAAAATAGGGTCAGTACCTGTAGGTCGGAATTTTTTTATTATTTTTGACACCGTAAATGAAATCCGGAAAATTATCATGTTTTTTCCAAATCTGGATTCGTAATTAGTTTCAAAAACCGGAAGTGTGCTATTTGCAATGTTTTTGAACCACCTGCTGTGCAAATTTCTTGGATTTTAACCTATTTGGAATACCTTTTGACATTAATAAAATGTTTTACTGGCTTTCTATGCAAGAGGAAGCAAGAGAAAAAAAATATAATGTCATCTATCAGAAGCCTGTGTCAAAAACAGGGTCGGTTGATAATTATTTTTTGTTTTTGTTAGATCCAATAAAAAAGTTAGGGTCAGGGCTTAAAAACAGGGTCGGTCGGGTTAGTGGAAACACGGATCTTTTTTTTCTCGGCCTAATGATAATCAGTCCAATATCCACTTTGGTCAATGAAAGTATGTAACCGCATGCTCCATGCTTCCCCTTTTTGTGCTTTTCAAATCATGGGACTGTCATGTGATATTGTTTTATGTTTAAGTGGGAATCTTTGTAGAACAAATGATCGTTGCTTATATAGTTTTCTATGGTTTATAGATTTTTTACATTCAATGCATGAAGTATTTATAAAATATGTCATGTATGTATAGGCATTGTGAATAAAGTTATTATCCTTTTGATACAACTTTCCCCGTCGATGCCTCTACATCAATTCACACCTGTCAATCATTTCTCGCAAGTAAAACATTTTGATCAGACAGATCACTCGTGCTTTCTATTTTGACATATTTCCCGTTAATCTCTTTGAAAGTCAAACAATTGGTTTCTTTAAATACAATATTTATAACGCAGTGATCATATTTCAATTCCTATTTTTCTATTTAACGAAAAATTGTTGACATTCGAGATATTGCCTTTCTATTTTCATGTCTCAATCGACTCTTTTAAGAAAATCGCCGGTGTTTTTATTATAAATATATTTTACGAATCGATACACGAAAATCAAAATTTAACCTTATATAGTTATTGAACAAATGCACATTTATACCCCAATGGGGTTGAAGGCTAATCGTACTATTCATGATCAGCTGTCTTTACTTTTTCGTCGTACTTCTAGTCATTCTATAGCTCGCGCAGTCCGTAAGAATTTTTAAATCGATGTTGTATTATTTCCGAAGTTTAAAGGAGTTCTCCAAAGAAGAATATTTAAATGGGAATCTGGGAAATGACTGATAAAAATAAAACAAAAAATAGTTAAAGAAGACTAAATCTTGTTTTGATTTTACATGTACAGTATGTAAATCAATTAAATTTCTATTCTGGTCAAACGATCAAGAGCCTCAAAACTAACGCAGTATACTGTCAATCATTTCACATCAAATTTAATCATGAATGGATTTTCCCACGGTCGTTCAGTAAGGTCACCTGAGTTTACGACTGTTACGACATTTCCCGCCATATAAAAATCTCGTGCAGTGGACAAAGCCGATCTTTAACATCTTTTATTAGTAGCATTCAATAATATTGTGAGTGGAGTCAAGTTAAAGTTCAACCATGTGCACACGCTGTTGATCACTAAAATGTGTATCATGGAATTATCTTTTCACGGCAAATTTTTCTTAACAAATTGCTGTTAAAAATATATAACATACAAGTTTCCTTTTTTACATGGATTGTGCGTAAATTAATATTACGCAATTAATTTAAGTTCGGGATTTCAGGATTAACACTTTCGGGATCTGGGAATTCTTTTTTTCTCGACCTTGGGACTTCCTATTTTTAAGCCTGGGATTTCGAGATCCGGACCCTATTTACCCCATACCCCCAAATGCAGATCAATTATATAAATTTAGCATAATGAACAAACACGGAAATCTTAAAATAAACTTATGTCCGGGAAGAATCAATATCTTCTTCTAGTGAGTAGTGTTATTATTTGCGTTCTATTTTATTGATACATCTCCAACTTTGAAGTTTCGGACAATAAATTGTTTACAGTAAAAAGTAAAAACTACAAAGAATCAGCAAGCTACTAAATAATATACATGTATTGCTCACTGTAATTATTTTTTTTATCTCGGAACTGACCCAACACAGACTGAATATTAAATACATATTATAGAAATATTTTGCATGTGGCCGCGTCAAACTAACCCTGGAGACAGCATTCTGCTAATGAATTTACGAGTAAAACAAAAATAACTGTAAGCTTCCAGAAATAGAATACATGTAAAAATATTTATGTTTGAAATTTTATTCAAACAAATAAGAAAGAGATACACAAAAAAAAAAAAAAAAAAACAACAATGAACATAGAACAAAAATAATTTTGAGGAACAAATTAGAAAATAAATAGCAGTTGAAATATAAAAACCATAATTAAAAAAATAGGCTATTTTTTATTAAAACAAATTTTTCTCCAGTACTTCACCTGTAAAAATATTTTATGTCAAAAACGATGTAATCAATAAAGTGACTGAGAGGTTAAAATTACAGGTAACCTGATTCTGAAATCAGTGAACCGTAATTCTAGCAGCACGGATTAAGATGAAAGGACAAATATATTGCCAATCACACCTGGATTTGTTGATTAATGACCATACTACCTACCATAAAAATGTCGGATTATTCATATCCGACTAGACGGATTAAGACATCCATAAAAATAAGTCCCTACCTGTACTTTACATGTATAAATTGATTAATGTATTATTGTCAATTTTCAAACAAAAATCCCACTGAGATACTGTGTGTCAAGTCGCCCCACTCATGACAAATAGAAAACCCACTTATAAAAAAGATGCAATCCCATTGTTGTAGTAGGTAGGCCTGAAAATTGTATATAGAAGTAGATTTTTCCTTTTTTCAATAAGTGGGGCAAGTTGACAGGGGAAACATGAACTGGATTTAACTCTTTTCACTAGTGAGGCGAGTTGGTTAACCAGGTTGGGGTGATTTTTTAATTTTTTTAATAGTGGGGCGAGTTTGCGAAAAAGTGGGCGATTTGGTGTGGGGCGATTTGTCCTGCTTCCTCAAAGATCTAACAACCTGACCAAAGAGCAGACAACAGTGTTATTCGGATAATAACGGTGATATTCTGTCATTTGTGTTACCCCTCTGAAAATATGAGTTCGACGTTAAGATGTTGATGTAAAGCGTCAAAGAAAAGAAATATTAAGACAACATAATTATTTGGACTATTCTTCTTCTTCTTCCAGGTAAGGAACCAAATTCAAATTTTGAATGTATGAGGTCCCGCGAAAACTAACGCAATGTCGGACAACACAGAAAGTGTTATTATTTACATAGCATTCAGAACATTTCAAGTTAACCCATTTGTGCAACTGGTTCCAACCTGATTTAATGTTATTATCAACGGGAGTGTTCTTGTGTTATAAATAATGGAGAATTGACTTCCATATAACATAAACACAACACAATATTTCAATCTGTATTTATTTACTTCTTCCTTGATATCATTATTGACAAATGTACAGAACACATTGTCCTATTTCTCCCCCTTTTTTTTCTCAGATAGCGACTTTCACTTTCAAATATTACTTTAAACTTCGTCCAGAGAAATTATTTTTGTGATTGAACATTCTGAAGTATTACCTCTTTTTCAGGAATATGAGATACATATCTATCGACGTCTTTTCTATTGCGTCTTGACATTTTTCATTCATTAACTTTCGTTCATGCCGGCGGATTACAAAAAACTTTAAAATATGAACCAATAAGATTATATTTTACAACTACCACCTCAATCGGGCCAATCAAATTCGGTGTTATATTTTTAAGTTTGCCGCTTACTTCGTATAGTATCGGATATTTTCTTTATCAATTCCCATAAACCAAAGTACACTCGATAAAATTCCCGCGGTTTTTAAACTCTACAATGATTATTTTTCTATTTTCATGTTAGGCACTGTGGCTATATTTACGACCATTTTGGCGGCTCTGATTAAATATATTTATTTAAAACGACGAAATAGCATATATAGATATAACAGAATCAAAATAGTTACGGGTAAACTATTAGTTTAATAAGAAAACAGCGAACAATATTTGAGTTATATCTAATCTTTTAATAGCGTTTATCAGTCAAAGTGTAAATAACTATTAAGAATTTATAGGCAAGAAACAAAATATTGAGCATCCGTTTGTTGCAATGAAATCATATCTAAACATGTTTAGTTTAAATCATTTCTAAAATCATTCAGTCGAATGCTTTACGTATGCATAAGAATAAAATCTCATATTTTTTCATTTATGTTATAAAAAAAGGTAAAAAATCTCATATTGCATCATAAAATTGAGAAAAACATTATGCAATATTATAACAAAGTCAACCACATAGCTTCCAAAATGAAAAATGTTTTAATCAAACTTGCTTTTGAATTGCATATACTGTGTTAACAACATAGTTTTTAACTTGGCTTCTGCTTATCTAATGCTAGTTGCATATTTTCTATTTTTACTGCGCCGGCAACAAATTCACCATATTGCTGGTGCCGATAAAAGAGCAATTTATATAGAAATAGGCTATTGTGCTTGCTTGGATAAAGATATTTTAATCATAACCGTCAAAATAGCAAATTTTTATATATAGCCGGTGTTGACAAACCAGTCACTGCCATCTATTTTTCGGTATTAATCTTCTTTAAAAATATAGTATTTTTCCAACTTCTGGAACGTTTTTTCAACAAAATGTAACGATATTATTTTTCACTATAAAATTTACCCTTCTGCAGCAGCTGCCATCTTCCAGCCTGGTCAACAAGTGGCCTGATTAAAAAGAGCGGCAAAAGATACCAAATGGACATTCGACCACATCCAAACAAATCTTTTGAGATTCCATTAACAGTAATGTTTAAAAAGCTTACATGAGGGTGGTAATGGGGGTACCTTCATGACGAATAACGATAAACATTCTTGTTATATATGACGTCAACGGTAATTTTTGGTGCATGGCGATTAAAATATGTTCTGTCCATAATGATTTCAGTTTGGTGTTATTCGTGGATTTAGTCCATAATGATGTCAGTTTGGTGTTTTTCATAGATTTAGTCCATAATGATGCCAGTTTGGTGTTATTCATAGATCTAGTACACACTGATGCCAGTTTGGTGTTATTCATAGATCTAGTCCATAATGATGCCAGTTTGGTGTTATTCGTGGATTTAGTCCATAATGATGCCAGTTTGGTGTTATTCATAGATCTAGTGCACAATGATGCCAGTTTGGTGTTTTTCATAGATTTAGTTCATAATATTGTCAGTTTTGTGTTATTCGTGGATTTAGTCTATAATGATGTCAGTTTGGTGTTCATCATAGATTTAGTTCATAATGATGTCAGTTTGGTGTTATGCATAGATCTAGTCCATAATGATGTCAGTTTGATGTTATTCATAGATTTAATCCATAAAGATGTCAGTTTGGTGTTATTCATAGATTTAGTTCATAATGATGCCAGATTAATGTTATTCATAGATCTGGTTCATAATGATGCCAGTTTGGTGTTATTCATAGATTTAGTCCATAATGATGCCAGTTTTGTGTAATTCATAGATTTAGTCCATAATGATGCCAGTTTGGTGTTATTCATAGATTTAGTCCATAATGATGCCAGTTTGGTGTTATTCATAGATTTAGTCAATAATGATGTCAGTTTGGTGTTATTCATAGATTTAGTCCATAATGATGCCAGTTTTGTGTTATTTATAGATTTAGTTCATAATGATGTCAGTTTGGTGTTATTCATAGATCTAGTCAATAATGATGTCAGTTTGGTGTTATTTGAGTATCTAGTTCATAGTTATGTCAGTTTGGTGTTATTCGTGGATTTAGTCTATAATGATGTCAGTTTGGTGTTCATCATAGATTTAGTTCATAATGATGTCAGTTTGGTGTTATGCATAGATCTAGTCCATAATGATGTCAGTTTGATGTTATTCATAGATTTAATCCATAAAGATGTCAGTTTGGTGTTATTCATAGATTTAGTTCATAATGATGCCAGATTAATGTTATTCATAGATCTGGTTCATAATGATGCCAGTTTGGTGTTATTCATAGATTTAGTCCATAATGATGCCAGTTTTGTGTAATTCATAGATTTAGTCCATAATGATGCCAGTTTGGTGTTATTCATAGATTTAGTCCATAATGATGCCAGTTTGGTGTTATTCATAGATTTAGTCCATAATGATGCCAGTTTTGTGTTATTTATAGATTTAGTTCATAATGATGTCAGTTTGGTGTTATTCATAGATCTAGTCAATAATGATGTCAGTTTGGTGTTATTTGAGTATCTAGTTCATAGTTATGTCAGTTTGGTGTTATTCGTGGATTTAGTCCATAATGATGTCAGTTTGGTGTTATTGGAGTATTTAGTCCATAATGATGTCAGTTTTGGTGTTATTGGAGTGTTTAGTCCATAATGATGTCAGTTTTGGTGTTATTCATAGATTTAGTCAGTTTGGTGTTATTCGTGGATTTAGTCCATAATGATGTCAGTTTGGTGTTATTCATAGATTTAGTCCATAATGCTGTCAGTTTGGTGTTATTCGTAGATTTAGTTCATAATTATACCAGTTTGGTGTTATTCATATATTTAGTCCATATTTATGTCAGTTTGGTAATATTCATAGATTTAGTCCATATTTATGTCAGTTTGGTGTTATTGGAGTATTTAGTCCATAATGATGTCAGTTTGGTGTTATGCATAGATCTAGTCCATAATGATGCAAGTTTTGGTGTTATTCATAGATTTAGTTCATAATGATGTCAGTTTGGTGTTTTGCATAGATCTAGTTCATAATGATGCCAGTTTTGGTATTATTCATAGATTTAGTCCATTATATTGTCAGTTTGGTGTTATTCGTAGATTTAGTCCATACTGATGTCAGTTTGGTGTTATTCATAGATCTAGTCCATAATGATTCCAGTTTGGTGTTATCCATTGATTAACTCCATAATGATGTCAGTTTGGTGATATTCATAGATGTAGTCCATAATGATGTCAGTTTTGGTGTAATTCGTGGATTAAGTCCATAATGATGTAAGTTTGGTGTTTTTCATTGATTTAGTCCATAATGATGTCAGTTTGGTGTTATTGGAGTATTTAGTCCATAATGATGTCAGTTTGGTGTTATTTGAGTATCTAGTTCATAATTATGTCAGTTTGGTGTTATTCGTGCATTTAGTCCATAATGATGTCAGTTTGGTGTTATTGGAGTATTTAGTCCATAATGATGTCAGTTTTGGTGTAATTGGAGTATTTAGTCCATAATGATGTCAGTTTTGGTGTTATTCATAGATTTAGTTCATAATGATGCCAGATTGGTGTTATTCATAGATCTAGTTCATAATGATGCCAGTTTGGTGTTATTCATAGATCTAGTCCATAATGATGCCAGTTTTGTGTTATTCATAGATTTAGTCCATAATGATGCCAGTTTTGTGTTATTTATAGATTTAGTTCATAATGATGTCAGTTTGGTGTTATTCATAGATCTAGTCAATAATGATGTCAGTTTGGTGTTATTTGAGTATCTAGTTCATAGTTATGTCAGTTTGGTGTTATTCGTGGATTTAGTCCATAATGATGTCAGTTTGGTGTTATTGGAGTATTTAGTCCATAATGATGTCAGTTTTGGTGTTATTGGAGTGTTTAGTCCATAATGATGTCAGTTTTGGTGTTATTCATAGATTTAGTCAGTTTGGTGTTATTCGTGGATTTAGTCCATAATGATGTCAGTTTGGTGTTATTCATAGATTTAGTCCATAATGCTGTCAGTTTGGTGTTATTCGTAGATTTAGTTCATAATTATACCAGTTTGGTGTTATTCATATATTTAGTCCATATTTATGTCAGTTTGGTAATATTCATAGATTTAGTCCATATTTATGTCAGTTTGGTGTTATTGGAGTATTTAGTCCATAATGATGTCAGTTTGGTGTTATGCATAGATCTAGTCCATAATGATGCAAGTTTTGGTGTTATTCATAGATTTAGTTCATAATGATGTCAGTTTGGTGTTTTGCATAGATCTAGTTCATAATGATGCCAGTTTTGGTATTATTCATAGATTTAGTCCATTATATTGTCAGTTTGGTGTTATTCGTAGATTTAGTCCATACTGATGTCAGTTTGGTGTTATTCATAGATCTAGTCCATAATGATTCCAGTTTGGTGTTATCCATTGATTAACTCCATAATGATGTCAGTTTGGTGATATTCATAGATGTAGTCCATAATGATGTCAGTTTTGGTGTAATTCGTGGATTAAGTCCATAATGATGTAAGTTTGGTGTTTTTCATTGATTTAGTCCATAATGATGTCAGTTTGGTGTTATTGGAGTATTTAGTCCATAATGATGTCAGTTTGGTGTTATTTGAGTATCTAGTTCATAATTATGTCAGTTTGGTGTTATTCGTGCATTTAGTCCATAATGATGTCAGTTTGGTGTTATTGGAGTATTTAGTCCATAATGATGTCAGTTTTGGTGTAATTGGAGTATTTAGTCCATAATGATGTCAGTTTTGGTGTTATTCATAGATTTAGTTCATAATGATGCCAGATTGGTGTTATTCATAGATCTAGTTCATAATGATGCCAGTTTGGTGTTATTCATAGATCTAGTCCATAATGATGCCAGTTTTGTGTTATTCATAGATTTATTCATAATGATGCCAGTTTTGTGTTATTCATAGATTTAGTTCATAATGATGTCAGTTTGGTGTTATTCATAGATCTATTCCATAATGATGTCAGTTTGGTGTTATTTGAGTATCTAGTTCATAATTATGTCAGTTTGGTGTAATTCGTGGATTTAGTCCATAATGATGTCAGTTTGGTGTTATTGGAGTATTTAGTCCATAATGATGTCAGTTTTGGTGTTATTGGAGTATTTAGTCCATAATGATGTCAGTTTTGGTGTTATTCATAGATTTTGTCAGTTTGGTGTTATTCGTGGATTTAGTCCATAATGATATTAGTTTGGTGTTATTCATAGATTTAGTCCATAATGCTGTCAGTTTGGTGTTATTCATAGATTTAGTTCATAATTATACCAGTTTGGTGTTATTCATAGATTTAGTCCATATTTATGTCAGTTTGGTAATATTCATAGATTTAGTCCATATTTATGTCAGTTTGGTGTTATTGGAGTATTTAGTCCATAATGATGTCAGTTTGGTGTTATGCATAGATCTAGTCCATAAAGATGCCAGTTTTGGTGTTCTTCATAGATTTAGTTCATAATGATGTCAGTTTGGTGTTATGCATAGATCTAGTCCATAATGATGCCAGTTTTGGTGTTATTCATAGATTTAGTCCATAATATTGTCAGTTTGGTGTTATTCGTAGATTTAGTCCATACTGATGTCAGTTTGGTGTTATTCATAGATCTAGTCCATAATGATGCCAGTTTGGTGTTATTCGTGGATTTAGTCCATAATAATGTCAGTTTGGTGTTATTCATAGATTTAATCCATAATGATGTCAGTTTGGTGTTATTCATAGATTTAGTCCATAATGATGTCAGTTTGATGTTATTCATAGATTTAATCCATAATGATGTCAGTTTGGTGTTATTCATAGATTTAGTCCATAATGATGTCAGTTTGATGTTATTCATAGATTTAATCCATAATGATGTCAGTTTGGTGTTATTCATAGATTTAGTTCATAATGATGCCAGATTGGTGTTATTCATAGATCTAGTTCATAATGATGCCAGTTTGGTGTTATTCATAGATTTAGTCCATAATGATGCCAGTTTTGTGCTATTCATAGATTTAGTCCATAATGATGTCAGTTTTGTGTTATTCATAGATTTAGTTCATAATGATGTCAGTTTGGTGTTATTCATAGATCTAGTCTATTATTATGCCAGTTTGGTGTTATTTATAGAATTAGTCCATGATTTTGTCAGTTTGGTGTTTTTCGTGGATGTAGTCCATAATGATGCCAGTTTGGTGTTATTCATAGATTTAGTCGATAATGATGTCAGTTTGGTGTTATTCATATATTTGATCCATAATGATGTCAGTTTGGTGTTATTCATTAATTCCATAATGATTTCAGTTTGGTGTTTTTCATTGATTTAGTCCATAATGATGTCAGTTTGGTCTTATTCATAGATTTAGTCCATAATGTTGTTAGTTTAATTATGTGTTATTCAAAGCTTTCGTCTATAATGATGTCAATTTGGTGTTATTTATAGATTTAGTCCATAATGATGTCAGTTAGTGTTATTCATAGATCTAGTTCATAATGATGCCAGTTTGGTGTTATTCATAGATTTAGTCCATAATGATGCCAGTTTTGTGTTATTCATAGATTTAGTCCATAATGATGCCAGTTTGGTGTTATTCATAGATTTAGTCAATAATGATGCCAGTTTGGTGTTATTCATAGATTTAGTCCATAATGATGCCAGTTTTGTGTTATTCATAGATTTAGTTCATAATGATGTCAGTTTGGTGTTATTCATAGATCTAGTCTATTATTATGCCAGTTTGGTGTTATTCATAGAATTAGTCCATAATGATGTCAGTTTGGTGTTATTGGAGTATTTAGTCCATAATGATGTCAGTTTTTGGTGTTATTGGAGTGTTTAGTCCATAATGATGTCAGTTTTGGTGTTATTCATAGATTTAGTCAGTTTGGTGTTATACGTGGATTTAGTCCATAATGATTTCAGTTTGGTGTTATTCATAGATTTAGTCCATAATGCTGTCAGTTTGGTGTTATTTATAGATTTAGTTCATAATTATACCAGTTTGGTGTTATTCATAGATTTAGTCCATATTTATGTCAGTTTTGTAATATTCATAGATTTAGTCCATATTTATGTCAGTTTGGTAATATTCATAGATTTAGTCCATATTTATGTCAGTTTGGTGTTATGCATAGATCTAGTCCATAATGATGCCAGTTTGGTGTTATTCGTGGATGTAGTCCATAATGATGTCAGTTTGGTGTAATTCATAGATTTAATCCATAATGATGTCAGTTTGATGTTATTCATAGATTTAGTCCATAATGATGTCAGTTTGGTGTTATTGATAGATCTAGTTCATAATGATGCCAGTTTGGTGTTATTCGTGGATGTAGTCCATAATGATGTCAGTTTGATGTTATTCATAGATTTAATCCATAATGATGTCAGTTTGGTGTTATTCATAGATTTAGTTCATAATGATGCCAGATTGGTGTTATTCATAGATCTAGTTCATAATGATGCCAGTTTGGTGTTATTCATAGATTTAGTCAATAATGATGCCAGTTTTGTGTTATTCATAGATTTAGTCCATAATGATGTCAGTTTTGTGTTATTCATAGATTTAGTTCATAATGATGTCAGTTTGGTGTTATTCATAGATCTAGTCTATTATTATGCCAGTTTGGTTTTATTCATAGAATTAGTCCATGATATTGTCAGTTTGGTGTTTTTCGTGGATGTAGTCCATCATGATGCCAGTTTGGTGTTATACATAGATTTAGTCGATAATGATGTCAGTTTGGTGTTATTCATATATTTGATTCATAATGATGTCAGTTTGGTGTTATTCATTAATTCCATAATGATTTCAGTTTGGTGTTTTTCATTGATTTAGTCCATAATGATGTCAAAGTTTTTTTCTATAATGATGTCAGTTAGTGTTATTCATAGATTTAGTTCATAATGATGTCAGTTTGGTGTTATTCATAGATCTAGTCTATTATTATGCCAGTTTGGTTTTATTCATAGAATTAGTCCATGATATTGTCAGTTTGGTGTTTTTCGTGGATGTAGTCCATAATGATGCCAGTTTGGTGTTATACATAGATTTAGTCGATAATGATGTCAGTTTGGTGTTATTCATATATTTGATTCATAATGATGTCAGTTTGGTGTTATTCATTAATTCCATAATGATTTCAGTTTGGTGTTTTTCATTGATTTAGTCCATAATGATGTCAGTTTGATGTTATTGATAGATTTAGTCCATAATGTTGTTAGTTTAATTATGTGTTATTCAAAGCTTTTGTCTATAATGATGTCAATTTGGTGTTATTTATAGATTTAGTCAATAATGATGTCAGTAAGTGTTATTCATAGATCTAGTTCATAATGATGCCAGTATGGTGTTATTCATAGATTTAGTCAATAATGATGCCAGTTTTGTGTTATTCATAGATTTAGTCCATAATGATGTCAGTTTTGTGTTATTCATAGATTTAGTTCATAATGATGCCAGTTTGGTGTTATTCATAGAGTTAGTCCATAATGATGTCAGTTTGGTGTTATTCATAGAGTTAGTCCATAATGATGCCAGTATTGTGTTATTCATAGATTTAGTTCATAATGATGTCAGTTTAGTGTTATTCATAGATCTAGTAGTTTGGTGTTATTCATAGAATTAGTCCATAATGATGTCAGTTTTGGTGTTATTGGAGTGTTTAGTCCATAATGATGTCAGTTTTGGTGTTATTCATAGATTTAGTCGATAATGATGTCAGTTTGGTGTTTTTCATATATTTAATCCATAATGATGTCAGTTTGGTGTTATTCATTAATTCCATAATGATTTCAGTTTGGTGTTATTCATTGATTTAGTCCATAATGATGTCAGTTTGGTCTTATTCATAGATTTAGTCCATAATGTTGTTAGTTTAATTATGTGTTATTCAAAGCTTTTGTCTATAATAATGTCAATTTGGTGTTATTTATAGATTTAGTCCATAATGATGTCAGTTAGTGTTATTCATTGATTTAGTCCATAATGATGTCAGTTTGGTCTTATTTATAGATTTAGTCCATAATGTTGTCAGTTTAATTTGGTGTTATTCAAAGCTTTTGTCAATTTGGTGTTATTCAAAGCTTTTGTCTATAATGATGTCAGTTTGGTGTTATTCATAGATCTAGTCCATAATGATGCCAGTTTGGTGTTATTCGTGGATTTAGTCCATAATGATGTCAGTTTGGTGTTATTCATAGATTTAATCCATAATGATGTCAGTTTGGTGTTATTCATAGATTTAGTCCATAATGATGTCAGTTTGATGTTATTCATAGATTTAGTCCATAATGATGTCAGTTTGCTGTTATTCATAGATTTAGTCCATAATGATGTCAGTTTTGTGTTATTCGTGGATTTAGTCCATACTGATGTCAGTTTGATGTTATTCATAGATTTAGTCCATAATGATGTCAGTTTTGTGTTATTCGTGGATTTAGTCCATACTGATGTCAGTTTGGTGTTATTCATAGATTTAGTCAATAATGATGTCAGTTTGGTGTTATTCATTGATTTAGTCCATAATGATGTCAGTTTTGTCTTATTCATAGATTTAGTCCATAATTTTGTTAGTTTAATTATGTGTTATTCAAAGCTTTTGTCTATAATGATGTCAATTTGGTGTTATTTATAGATTTAGTCCATAATGATGTCAGTTAGTGTTATTCATTGATTTAGTCCATAATGATGTCAGTTTGGTCTTATTCATAGATTTAGTCCATAATGTTGTCAGTTTAATTTGGTGTTATTCAAAGTTTTTTTCTATAATGATGTCAGTTAGTGTTATTCATAGATTTAGTCCATAATGATGCCAGTTTGGTGTTATTCGTGGATTTAGTCCATAATGATGTCAGTTTGGTGTTATTCGTGGATTTAGTCCATACTGATGTCAGTTTGGTGTTTTTCATAGATTTAGTCCATACTGATGTCAGTTCGGTGTTTTTCATAGATTTAGTCCATAATGATGTCAGTTTGGTGTTTTTCATAGATTTAGTCCATAATGATGTCAGTTTGGTGTTCTTCATAGATTTAGTCCATAATGATGTCAGTTTGGTGTTCTTCATAGATCTAGTCCATAATGATGTCAGTTTGGTGTTAATCGTGGATTTGGTCTACAATGATGACAGTTTGGTGTTATTCAGAGATTTATTCCATAATGATTTTAGTTTGGTGTTATTCGTTGATTTTGTCCATAATGATGTCAGTTTGGTGTTATTCGTGGATTTAGTCCATAATGATGTCAGTGTGGTATTTTTCATAGATTTAGTCGATAATGATGTCAGTTTGGTGTTATTCAAAGCTTTTGTATATTATGATGTCAATTTGGTGTTATTAATAGATTTAGTCCATAATGATGTCAGTTTGGTGTTTTTCATAGATTTAGTCCATAATGATGTCAGTTTGGTGTTATTTAAAGCTTTTGTATATAATGATGTCAGTTTGGTGTTATTCAAAGCTTTTGTATATAATGATGTCAATCTGGTGTTATTCAAAGCTTTTGTATATAATGATGTAAATTTGGTGTTAGTAATGGATTTAGTCCATAATGATGTCAGTTTGGTGTTATTCAAAGCTTTCGTCTTTAATGATGTCAGTTTTGTGTTATTCATGGATTTATTTTTGTGCAATTGATTGTTGCTGAATGAAAATGAAATTTCAAATTACTAGTGGAAAGATTTGTAGGCTAATAATTCCATATCCTGTTTAAGTGTTCTATAGTAGCATGATGGTTGGGGAAAAAATCTCATTTTTATTTAGTGTTTCACATAGTTGCTTTATAGGATATAAGGATATGACTTTGTATGGTGGCTTTAAAATGTTGTAAGAAGATTTCTGGTGCCAAGTATTGATATTTTGGTGATTTTTGGGATATGGATCATGACTTATATCTGGCATTGTGTCAAAAGTTACAAATGTTTAGACTGATTCATTAATACTGTTCATTTTAGATATTGTCTTTCTTAGAAGTATCTGTAATAATATTGCCATTTTTGTGTTAGTTGGCTGTAAGTGTTGCCTTCATGGTTTTTAGTCAGTCAAGATTTGTTAAAAGTTTCATAATTAGGACTAGTTCAGTAATTTTGTCAAGAATTGTACCAAGAAAGCAAGGAAGAGTTGCAAGTGCAAAAAGGATAAGAAGTCTATAGAACTCCTATATTGGAATCGCAAAACTGTACAAAATTCTCTACAGAAATTTAATAACAAAAATAAAACACGAACTTTATTCTAGACACCCTAAGGATAATTCAGCTTAAGTTTGGGCGGAATTTATTCAGTAGTTTCAGAGAAGTTTTTTTAAATAGTTTACACCACAGAAATGACGACGGAATGTTGAGCTAACAAGATACACTGTTTAATCCAGATAAATGGATAAATACATTGAACAGTTAATAGAGTTAAGATGGATTTTTTAATTTTTCTATGGAATTTGGTTTGTTGTCACACTGGTGTATATCAGACATCTCTTTTTTTCAATTATTCCTCTCCTGATATTTTCCCCAATTCTTAACTAGAGGCTCTAAAGAGCCTGTGTCGCTCACCTTGGTCTATGTGAATTTTAAACAAAGGAAGCAGATGTATTCATGACAATATTGTGTTTTGGTGATGGTTATGTGTTTGTACATCTTACTTTACTGGACATTCTTGCTGCTTACAATTATCTTTATCTATAATGAACTTGGCCCAGTGGTTTCAGTGGAAAATGTAAGTAAAAATTTACAAATTTTATGAAAATTGTTAAAAATTTACTATAAAGGACAATAACTCCTTAGGGGGTCAATTGACCATTTCGGTCATGTTGACTTATTTGTAAATCTTGCTTTGCTGAACATTATTGCTGTCTACAGTTTATCTCTATCTATAATAAAATTCTAGATAATAACCAAAAACAGCAATATTTCTTAAAATAAACAATTCAGTAACAGCTACCCACTAACTGAATGTCCTATTTATCTGAAAATTTCAGGGCAGATAGATCTTGACCTGATATAGAATTTTACCCCATGTCAGAATTGCCCTTAATGCTTGGGTTTTTGAGTTATAAGCCAAAAACTGCATTTTACCCCTTTGTTCTATTTTTAGCTATGGTGGCCATCTTGGTTGGATAGTCAGGACACTGGACACATTTTTAAAACTAAATTCCCCCCAGATGATTGTTGCCAAGTTTGGATTAATTTAGCCCAGAAGTTTCAGAAGAGAAGATTTTTGTAAAAGTTTAGTTAACGACGACGGACAACGCCAAGTGATGAGAAAAGCTCACTTGGCCTTTTATAGGCCAGACAAGCTAAAATTGGGCAAAATTTCCTTAAAATTACCAATTATGGGGGAGCAACCCAACATTGATTGATTGTTGGTTGCTTCAGCACAAAAAGGCTATATCGCGGCAACAATGTGTTGTCTAATTCATTGGAAAATTTCAGGGCTGATAGATCTCCACTTAATAAACAATTTTATCCCATGTCAGATTGCTATAAATGCTTTGTTTTCAGAGTTATAAGCCAAAATCTATATTTTACCCCTATGTTCTATTTTTAGCAATGGTGTTCATCTTGTTTGGTTGGCCGGGCCATCAGACATATTTTTCAAACTAGGTTACCCAATGATTATTGTGGCCACGTTTGGTTAAATTTGGCCCAGTGGTTTCTGAGGAGGAGATTTTTGTAAAAGTTAACAACGACGGACGCCAAGTGATGAGAAAAGCTCACATGGCCTTAAGGGCTTTGGAAACAAGGGAGAGGACTTAAACTGTTTTTAAGTACATTGTACCTATAAATTTTGATACCTTTTTTGAAGTTCTCCAGACACAAAATCTCACAATCTCTAATGCCCGCGATTTCGCGGGTGTGTTCTAGTAATTATTATAAATAAGAAAAGTTCTATAACTCTGGAATGTCACATTAGATTTTTTTGTTGAATCAAATGCAGAAAATTGATGCACCACGGTTATGCCAAAGAAATAAACAATGTCCCAACAAACAAACTAGAGGCTCTACAAAGCCTGTGTCGCTCACCTTGGTATATATATGTGAATATTAAACAAAAGAAGCAGATAGATTCATGACAAAATTGTGTTTTGGTGATGGTGATGTGTTTGTACATCTTACTTTACTGAACATTCTTGCTGCTTACAATTATCTTTATCTATAATGAACTTGGCCCAGTAGTTTCAGTGGAAAATGTTAGTAAAAATTTACAAATTTTATGAAAATAATTATAAATGGACTATAAAGGACAATAACTCCTTAGGGGGTCAATTGACCATTTCAGTCATGTAAACTTATTTGTAAATATTACTTTTCTGAACATTATTGCTGTTTACAGGTTATCTCTATCTATAATAGTATTCAAGATAATAACCAAAAACAGCAAAATTTCCTTAAGATTACCAATTCAGGGGCAGCAACCTAACAACGGGTTGTCCAATTCATCTGAAAATTTAGGGGCAGATAGAATTTGACCTGATAAACAATGTTATTCAAGTCAAATTTGCTCTAAATGCTTTGGTTTTTGAGTTATAAGCCAAAAACTGCATTTTACCCCAATGTTCTATTTTTAGCCGTGGTGGCCATATTGGTTGGATGGCCGGGTCACCAGACACATTTTTTACTTTAAACTAAATACTCAAAAAATGATTGTAGCCAAGTTTTAATTATTTGGCCCAGTAGTTTCAGAGAAGATTTTTTGTCAAAGATTACTAAGATTGACTATAAAGGGCAATAACTCCTAAAGGGGTCAACTGACCATTTCGGTCATGTTGACTTCTTTGTAAATCTTACTTTGCTGAACATTATTGCTGTTTACAGTTTATCTCTATCTATAATAATATTCAAGATAATAAACCAAAACAGTAAAATTTCCATAAAATTACCAATTCAGGGGCAGCAACCCAACAACGGGTTGTCCAATTCATCTGAAAACTTCAGGACAGATAGATCTTGACCTGATGAACAATTTAACTCATGTCAGATTTGCTCTAAATGCTTTGGTTTTTGAGTTATAAGCCAAAAACTGCATTTTACCCCTATGTTCTATTTTTAGCCATGGCGGCCATCTTGGTTGGTTAACCTGGTCATCGGACACATTTTTAAAACTAGATACCCCAATGATGATTGTGGCCAAGTTTGGTTTAATTTGGCCAGGTAGTTTCAGAGGAGAAGATTTTTGTAAAAGTTAACAACGACGCCGGACGCCAAGTGATGGGAAAAGCTCACTTGGCCCTTCTAAAATTATAAAATAAAATAAAATAGGATGGTTTTTTAATATTTAAAGATGTTATCACACTATAAACAAAGTATAATATATTAAAGAATTTAAGATATGAAAATAATTTCAACAATTTAAATATATTTAATGCTGAAAAATGAAAGACAAGTATATAAAACATATTGGCGGCATAACAATATTTTCCCCAAAACTTATATTCGCAACATATCTTAATATAAAGGATTTAGAATGATTTATTTCTTAACAGATACAATTCATAGAAACAGCATATATTGAATATAAATAAATACTGTGACACTGAAAATACAATCTGACTGTAATAATGTTTGCATCAAATTAATAAAAAACACTTTTTTTGGGGAAAAAAAGTATAATGAATGAATTTTGCATGAGCAAAACTTGAGCAGTAACTCCATGAATACTCTATCAAGAAAATCAAAGTCCTATTGTGGATTATTTTTTAAAAAGTTGGTTTTTAGTTTTCATCTTATACAAAGATAATTTAATCTAAAGTCAACAATCCTATTCATCCAAAATATAAGAGACAGATATACAAAGAGGGCATGAATATGTCATAAATGATAAGTTCATAGAGAATTAAAAAAATATTATGTTGTCATTTTATGATAAGTAAATGAAGACACACAATGGCAAATGCTTTGAGGATTGTATCACTTTATATTTTTACATGTTGTTTTTTAATGAAGTAAAAGCTCTTATACCCTGTACAATTCACCTGAAAACTTGAAGTCAATTTATACAAGACTTGATACAAAAAATGCCAACTGAAAAAAGGTAAAAAGAAATCCTGAGCCACTTTTCCCTTTTGTAATAGAGACCAATCATTTGTAATTCTAAGTATTAAAGCTAATGTGTGTAACAATATGACAAAACATAATATTGGCTGATAGGAATCAAATTTATGTAGTTTTGTAGGAAACAAATATGGAAAGTTTAGTTTTATTACAAGTATACAACGATTATCTATAATACTAAAATTACGAGGTCCAATTTGTCAGCCGTCATCACGTAAAAACCATGAATCAAAGAATTCAACTTTATATATAACTAATATAGTACAAAGGTGTAGATTAAAAATTACTCCACTTCAGGCCCTTTTGTTTTCCACGTTATTAATATTGCCAATAATTAAGAAGTTCCGGGTCAAGTCCGATACCGATACTTATAGTATATTCACCTGTTACCTATTACCTTATCTGTACGTTTTGCATCTGACAGGCGCACCACCAACGATGTATTCAGGATTAATATGCTATATACACGGGTCATAATCACAGGATTGACACTACTAAATTGTCAAATTGTTACCTATTTTAGTATTTTAATCAGTAAGACTTTCTAAGATAACAATACAAATAAAAAAATTTGGACTAAAAATAAGGCGTATACATTATAGGTACAGTTTTCAATTTGTTAGTGGCATGGGCATGACTTAAAACAGCGAATCAAATAAACTTTATTTATAACTAATATAGAAAAATGTTGTTGATAAAAAAATACTCCATTCCAGGACCTTTTGTTAATATTACCAGTAATTGATAAGTTCCAGTTCGACGAGTTCAAACAGAAAGATTTGAAAGCTGAGAAAACTGTGTATCTTAGAATTGGCATGACTTTATCAGATGACATTACTAATACTAAAATAAGGCTTTGCGCATAGTTATATACTTTAATTCAGTCACGGACCCGCGATATCACGGGTGTGTTCTAGTAAGATTTAAGATTACAACTAAAAGCATTACAAATTATTAAAACTGTATTTAAATTGAAAGTATCTTATTTATTCAGTTATCATGAAACTATCTTGTTTTTTCTGATCTCCAGAAAATCAACGATTAGTATGAATTACACTGGTATCCTAGCTTACTACCAATGCAAAGCAGTGTGAAAGCACAGATATTTCCAGGAGCCCAGGCTACTCCAAGAATATATAACAGATTCTTATACTACGCTAAACAAGTCAGTAACTGCCTTCATGTGTACACTGATTCACTTCTTTGTGTATGTCACATGCTTATTAAAGGAATGTCACCATAGATATATTTGGTCCCTATGGCATGTGCCAGCTTTCAGAATGTCATCTTGGAATTTTTTTAGCCAATCAGAAGACTGGAATCTTGTCTCTTCTGGTTGAAAATAGATCATCATCTAATGTCAAAAGTATCTGTAACAATATGGAAAGATATTCAGTTAAAAGTTACTTCCTATACAGAATAAACCTTTCCTGAAAACTAAATATTCAAGAAAATTGACCTTATTCGTGTTTATAAATACTGTAAATTCAGAAATTAATGCGAGGTTTTTAATTGCGAAAAATGCGACTGAGTTGTAAATGCAATAATTTAAACTCGCATTTTCAAATATTATATATGAATTTTAACAGGATTTTTCTCAAAATTGTAAAAATTAAAATGGCATTTAAATCTAAAATGACATAATGGCAATAATAAATGCATGCAATAATTTCAGAATTCACAGAATACAATCAAGATAAAAAGTTTCCTCTGACACTGGATTTATTTTTACACAAACCTTGCAGTTGATCTCAATAAGTATAAATACACAAATAAGTATAATGTTTGTTGTATCAATATATATAGGTATTTAGGGGCCAGCTGAAGGACGCCTCCGGGTGCAGGAATTTCTCGCTACATTGAAGACCTGTTGGTGACCTTCTGCTGTTGTTGTTTTTTTTATTTGGTCGGGTTGTTGTCTCTTTGACACATTCCCCATTTCCATTCTCAATTTTATACTAAATTCTATACCGGTATTTTATTGTTAAAAAGCTTTATTACATGGCACTTAAATAAGTAATTTTAAAGAAGCCAATACAGTTTAGTCTGATTATCTTTAGCTTATATGTAGGAATGAAAATAAAAGAATGTTCTAAACTTCAAGGTACATTATAACCAAGAACATGTAACAACATGACACCATGCCAGAGGCAGATTTAGAAGGGGCCCAGGGGCCCAGGCCCCCCCATTCTGGGAAAAAAATTGTTTGCTAATATAGGGAATCACTGAAGTGTGACTGAAGCTGGCCCCCTCTTAGGTCAGTCAGTGGGCCACTTATGAAAACTCCTGGATCCGCCACTGCATGGCCCACTTGCACTATCAGGTCAAAACTGGATGGACTGAATAAATATGCAACAGACACAGACTATAAAATAATAATACTCTCCTTTATAGCATAGGCAGTGCTTAAAAGATGTTAGTTGAACCTGGTAAAAATAATTATTTCTCTAAAATATCCCCCTCCCCCCCCCTGAAAGTTGTTTTTATAGAACAAGTTCATAAAGACCAGAATATACTCTAATGTGAAAATGCAAAATATAATAGTACAAGTACTTACAAGAAAAGAAAAGAACATACTAATAGCTGACAGGAAATGCCATATGTCATGAGAATCATAAAACTCAAACAACATACAGTTCTGATTCCCTTCTCTAGACTGTGATGGATTTAACTGAAAATATAAAGGCAGAGAGTACAAATAATTAGTTGATTTTATGCAATATATATCATGTTATGTTGATGAAATTTATGTGTCGAGAATTTACAAAAAAAACCCTTAAATTAATTTGTTTTCTACATCTTTAACTGACACATTATAAAAAAACATCAAATGCAAAAATAAAGTAATTATAAAAACTGATACTTTTAAAAATTTCAAATTAGTCATACAATTCTCTTCATTTTTTACAATTATACATATAATAGAATCTAGTCAATAATACCATCAGAATATAACCTACCTGCCATGATGTCAAATGAGCAAAGAAGAAATATAAAGCTGGAATCCAGCAAAGTATGGCACAGGCAACAAAGAAAATCAGTAAAGGATGGAGACGCTCTTTGTGCCGCAGCTGCAAAGTACAGAAAATACATATTTTGTCATAAAAATTAAAACCAATTACATTTGGTAAATTGTATTAAGATAGGCTTTCCAAAATGAATCACCTTGTATCCTATTTAAATTTAGACATCTAGCTTATGTCTGCAAGATGTTACTTTTGAACTTTTTCAATATGATGTTTTCAGATTGAGCCATTGCTGTCTCAAATTTACTCTCATATTGTCAACAATACAGCATAATTTTTTTTTATCTTTGAGCATTCTTTTGTTATATAATGGTATTGTTTTTCATCTTGCTGTGATTTTCTTTTTTTTATCTTGGTTGCAAATACAGAATTAAATGTTTTTTAGAATGGTAATGTTGGTGGTATGTTCATTGAAATATTTATTTTGCCACCGACCAATATAATTAGGACAGATCATTAGAGGGAAGTAACTGTTTTATATAAGATTTTGTTGTTTTAGTTGTTTTGATGGGTTGCTTTCTTATGGGTGTTAACTGAAACATTTCCCTTTTATTCATATGCATACTTTAATTGACCAATATAAACGTTGCTTTCTATTTTTTACAGCTATTTTATATTTTGTTATTTCTGTAATAGCAGTAAAACAAAATCATACGTCTAATAAATACTTTTTTTATACTTATAAAATAGTTACCTTCATTATGGTGTAATAAACAGTATAGAACATTAGGTTTCCTATAAATATGGCTAATAAATAACTAGCAAAATCTCTTGGACGTGTTACTACACCAAATATAGCACTGGAAAGAAAAGAACAAACGTATACGATAATGCAGGTATTATTGATAAACTGTTTGGTAAGTATTCATTATCTGATATGCAGTGAAGAGTTAAGGAAAAAAATATTCCACAATACTATGTAGGACAAATGTCTGTAAAAGTTTTTAAAAGTACACACAAAAAAAAAAAAAAGCATCTGCATAGTCAAAATTAGTTTTAATACTCAATATACCAGGTAACTTACATTTTCTTGAAGATAACTAAAATATTTTGCATATTTGAATAACAGCATGACAACAATTAGTTTAAACTTCATCTTCTACAAAAGTGATATCACCAAGTGAAAATTCTAATAGTTTCACAACTCTGTAAGGGCATTCAAATCTTTTACAGTTAAATCCTCTTTTTTATTTGCCAAATTCTATTTCAAATTTTATTTTTTAAACATTTTAATTTTTTCAATGGTTTAGGTTATGCACTTACGTACCAATAGAATTAACCTGATATCTGATGGCATTTAAACAACAAATTCTTAAACAAGTTAAATTTCATGAAACTTTCTAAAGTCCAAGGGTTATTATTCTGTCAAAAGTCTGTTTGCAAGAATAAAATCCAATTCTATCAGTTTTGAAGTGAAACTCAAATCAATATCTGCAGAAAAAAGGGAAAAAAAGTCTGGCCAGCAGTTTGATTTCAAAATGACAAGCATGGAAAACACTTGAGCCCAGGCCACTTAGTTTAACAATAGTATAACAATTTAGGCCCAGGTCACTGAGTATAACAATTAAGGCCCAGGCCACTCAGTATAACAATTAAGGATGGGGCCACTTAGTATAATTTAGGCATAGGCCACTTAGTATAATAATTTAGGCATAGGCCACTTAGTCTAACAATAGTATAACAATTTAGGCCCAGGCCACTTAGTTTAACGATTTAGGCCCAGGCCACTTAGTATAGCAGTTCAGGTGAGGCCACTTAGTATAATTATTTAGACATAGGCCACTTAGTCTAACAATAGTATAAAAATTTAGGTGAAGGCTACTTAGTATAACAATTTAAGCTCATGCGACTTAAAAATTAACAATTTAACTCCAGGTCACTCAGTATAACAATTTAATCCCAGGCCATTTGTATAACAATTTCAAACATTTTTAAACATTTGTAAACATTTGTACTTACATACTCCAGTTAATACTGTTACCTATCACAAGGAATATAAATCTGTCCTGAAAAAAATACCACATGTAAATATATAAACCAGTCTCCATTTATATAAATATTCTTAAATAACTGACACAAACTAAGAGTATTATAATAAAAGTAAAAGTTTTGATTTGTTATGTTAAAAGCACTTTTCTATAATAAACTTAATCGAGGAAAACTCAAAATCTGAAATCGACAAAGATTAATACATACATGGGATGCACAACATATACATATTAAACTAACAAGACTGTATAAGAAGTATTTAATATTAATACTCAAGTTTATAAATAGATTACAAAAAAAAAATGAAAACAAAAAAAATTATCAAGACTGTGTAAAATATCATAACATTTCGTTGTTACTATGTGCTGTTTTTTTTGTTTTTTTTTATAAAATAATATCTTTATTGCACTTTTCTTTGCTGTTGTTACAAATTACTCGACCTACAGCAGTTGGCCGAGTATCCTTGTGAATTAGTCACTAGATATAAACCAGGGATATTATTCAGTGAATTCATATTTATAGATAGTTTGTTAGTTTTACAGTTCATGGTTATTACATACATTTTACAAACTATATTGTTTCATGATTACAGTATTGTCTGGTTTTGTTTCTAAATATTAAAACTTTATGATCATTGACTGTTTTTTAACCCTCAAACTTAAAACTATAAACGAATAATAATGACTTTGTAAAACATGGTACCATATTCTGTTTCTGTACCCTTAAATTTTCATACTTATTGCCCTGTACATAAGGAAAAAAGGTTTTAGCTGCATTCAATACATATTTTAGGACTAAACTTATTCAAAGGATAAAAAAACTTAAGTATAAAATCTCAGTTCAACTTTGTCTGAGGGAGTTGCCATAAGAACTTAACGAATTAAAAAACACCAAGCAGCAAATACTGTGGATTCAATTATTTCCTAGGGTAAGAATGAGCAAAATTTTGTGTGCGTGTTGATACTGAATTTTGTGGTTATGCATATTTTGCATTACAGACTACAGATAATTTATATTTTTTTTAATGCCTTGTTCATCAAACCCATAAAAATACAATATAAAACCCACCTTGTACATTGGACGAGGACACATACAACAATATAAAACCAACCTTGTACATTGGACGAGGACACATACAACAATATAAAACCAACCTTGTACATTGGACGAGGACACATACAACAATATAAAACCAACCTTGTACATTGGACGAGGACACATACAACAATATAAAACCAACCTTGTACATTGGACGAGGACACATACAACAATATAAAACCAACCTTGTACATTGGACGAGGACACATACAACAATATAAAACCAACCTTGTACATTGGACGAGGACACATACAACAATATAAAACCAACCTTGTACATTGACGAGGACACATACAACAATATAAAACCAACCTTGTACATTGGACAAGGACACATACAACAATATAAAACCAACCTTGTACATTGGACGAGGACACATACAACAATATAAAACCAACCTTGTACATTGGACGAGGACACATACAACAATATAAAACCAACCTTGTACATTGGACGAGGACACACACAACAATTCTGTCTAATCTGTACCCATGTATGTATAAATATTTCTCTATTTAGCTTCCATCTTCCCATATAGTATATGTACACACTCATAATAAGTGTTCCCACCATGTAGATTGTACTGAACACTATCCAAAATGACTCGGTGCCATGTAACTGAAAGTAATTAACACAATCAGAAGCAGCTAAATGTTGTGACATGCATATACCAAGTATACAGAAAAATTATTATCCTGATTTAGAGTAATTTCAGTACAATTTTTTATTACGTCAATAGGAATTATCTCCCTTATTTATTACGTCAATTGGGATTATCTACCTTCTACCATTGACCTAATAAAAAAAAAAAAGAATGAGTTGCTTCATAGTCCTAATATTTTAATTTTTCACAGTTTAAGATTTAATATCTAAAATATATTTGGTTGATGTTATCATTATATTGAATTTAAATATAATAATATGTAATATAACAAAATCAGGATAAATTCGTTACACAGTGTTCAATTGTCCTTATACGGAATTTATAAAAATAAATAGATTGCTACTGATATTACCATTGCAAATATGTATGTGCCTTTCCCAAACCAGGAACCTCGTCACTGGATATCAAATTGATATCTTTTAGTAAGGGGAAAAAGTGTTAATGGAAGATTTTGAGTGTTTCTGTTTCTTGATTTATTAAGAACCTTTAAATTAATGTCTTGAAGTTTCACTTATTGTATAGACACTTGTCTATTGTCAATACTGTGTTTTTCGGTATAGATACCCCATATCTGACTCATATCTCCTTTAATTCATAGTGAAACTTAATTATTCATTGTTTTCTATTTTTTAAACCTTCAAAGTTGGAGATTTCAGACTTTTGTTATTAGTAGTTGAAACTATTTTCACATTATTTCCCTTTTTTCAGATTTATTGTGTTGTTGGAATGCTGTCTCATTGAAATATACTCAATATCTATGATTTATTTTATACTGACCACTCCTATCACAGCAATGAATATAACACAGGCCATAAACATATAAGAAGTATGAGCTTTGGCACTGATATCTGGGTGTCTGGATTGGTAAATCTTTAACATACATAGACAGGCAATAATGTACATAAATGATGTATCTGCAAAGAAAAGACATAAACATATTAGTATGAGCTTCGACACTGATATCTGGGTGCCTGGATTGGTAAATCTTCAACATAAATAGACACGAAATAATATACATAAATGATGTATCTGCAAAGAAAAGACATAAAAACAAAATATTACATGTAAAATGTTTAAAATCATAGAATTTCACTCAACAAAATTGTTCACAAACGTACTAAAAATAATAACGCCATTTTGAACTTCAGTAAACTGCAACAATTTCTTATATTTATCCATATAATTTTGATCAAGATCAAAAAGAACTTCCTCAAAAGCAAAACAATCATTTATCCAGCTTTGAAGGGTGTTGTACATGTAATTTGTGATTTCCTAATGGCAGAAAAATTTGATAATTTAACATTTAAATGGGACAATGGCAATTTTGGTCAGTTGACTTTTTTATAAACCTCATCTTGCTGAACTATAGATCATCCTACAGCATTCTTCATGAGAAAACCACATACCATGCAGGCAGCATAAACACATATTACAGTTTTCAAGATATTTTAAAGACTACATATATTTTACACTAATGTTCTGTATGTACCAATTGCTGCCATGTTTGACAGAAATAAATAATACAAACTTTATAACAGATACCCTATGAATTAGTTGTATTTGGTCAAATGGTTCCTAAGGAGAAGATTTTCTGAACAAAATAAGATAACAGCTACAGACACAAAGGTATAGCAATATCTCACATGGTGGAAAACTTAGGAAAATTTGCAAAAAAATAAAATTTAAAATTAGGTTCATCCTAAATAAATAAGCATATTCTCGAAATATTAAAGGTTTATTCGTCTAGATAAGTGAGTTATTAGAAATTTAAAATCGACTCTAAATTTTTGACAAGAGGCCATCTTAAAAACTAATGACCACGGATATCTAATTACCACAAAGTCCTAGTACACGGCATGAAATGTCCGTTAATCAGTGTTAATATAACTTGGCAAGTTGATGGATTTTCTACCCGACCAAGTCATGGAAGCCGAAGAATTCTACATAGTTTCCAAGATCATCAAATCAAGTAATGCTTCACTAAGATTGATAAGAATATTTAAAAAAATACTTTACAAGACATCTTAATTTTTTAAGAGGGTTAAATATTCAACATACAATTGTAAGTCAGGTTAAAAAGCTGTAAATGACATAAGTTTGTACAATGGTTTTAGTTCGTCATTAAATTTGCATTTTTGGCACCGAGATACAGTATCAAGAATTATATAGGAATTATGCTATAATAATGTTAAAGAAGTCGCAATAAAGTGAAAAAAGAGATACTTATTATAAACTGAGATTTATCTCTTATGTAAAAGTTTTTTAAAAGTTTTTTTCTAACGTATATATTTTTGGCTTATTTGGGTTCTTTAACTAACTTGATCCACGTTCAAAAACTTGTCTTCTTGTAATCAGCATGGCTAAATACCGGTTATTACAGGGGTATTGTAAATTTTGACATATTCGGGTATTCTAACGGACACCTTCACAATGAACAAGGTCAATAAATCACATGCATGATCGCGAGTGAACCAGTACCTTTTACTGTCTTATACATATATTTAGTGAAAATAAAAATTACCAAATTGAAAATTGGAATAATTAGGACAAACATGGTAGCAAGCGCTCATCAATCCTTCCATAACTAAAGCTAATCCCATGGCATAAAACAGTCCAAAGTGCTGTGGTATACCCAACTCCTGCAAAACATTAATGTTTATACTAGTTTATTAAATTTAAAAAAAAGATTACCATTGTTTATAAGATTGAAAACATTAAAAATAAATTAAAAGTCAGAAAAGTATTCCCTCTGTATAAATTTACTCAAACTATTTTAAATAATATTTTTTTGTGTTGCTAGGTTACTGTATTTCTCAAATTACTTTAAATTCATTTTTATCTAAGTCCTTATCCAAAAATTAACAGCCAACAATGTTCATTGACTTCAAATTACAAATTCCCTATA
This sequence comes from Mytilus trossulus, assembly GCF_036588685.1. Taxonomy (NCBI): domain Eukaryota; kingdom Metazoa; phylum Mollusca; class Bivalvia; order Mytilida; family Mytilidae; genus Mytilus; species Mytilus trossulus. The sequence continues at coordinate 73,143,027 of NC_086378.1, read as the reverse complement.
AGGAGTCTCGTGGGTATAAGATTTTCAGAAAAGAAAAAAAACATTATTTTTTCATTACAAATTTTATTCATCACCTTTAATGGTTGCATGTTACTTTACCATATGGTACAAAAATCATTCCAAAATATCAATTCATGTTGGCTGACTTTTAAAATGTATCATTGAATAAAGATCCAATTAATCTCCCTTTGGCACAAAAATGCCATTTTTTGGCATTAAAATTGAAGTATCTTTTATAACTCATCAGTGACCTATAATTTTTATTGTTGTTTTCGAATAAGCTGTACATAAACTAGACAATTGTAAAATTTAAGGGATTTCTGTTAATAAGTTCTCTATTTATTTCGATATTACTGCTATTTGTCCTATTAGTTCAACAGAAAAAAGGATATTAACAAAAATGTATGCTTCTTTCCAAGGCAGATTGTGAGCGTAAATGAATGGTGACCCTTATTTTATTAAGTATAAGACAAAGTTCATTTATAGAAAAATTTGTAAGGGTTCCGCGGAACCCAGTGTCTCGCCTATTTTTGCTGTAAATCGCAGGCTCAACAACAATGAGGAAAAAAATCAATAAAAATATTCCTCTTGTTACTATTTTATGATTGTAAGAAAATCTAAGTCCATTTAAAAGTAAATTACAGAAAAAACGGAGTAATCTTTTTACAAACTTTACTTCTGGATACAATCTTATGATCATAAATAAGCTTCTGTTCAAGTTTGGTACAAACCCAGGATAGTTTAAGAAAGTTATTAAAATTTTAAAAACTTCAACCACAGAGTGAATGTAATGGTTCCCTGCAGAAAAACTAAGTCCATTCAAAAGTAAAATATGAAAAAAAAGAATTTATTCATTTACAAAATTTACTTCTGGATACTATATTATGATCATAAACAAGCTTCTGTCCAAGTTTGGTACAAACCCAGGATAGTTTAAGAAAGTTATTAAAATTCTAAAAACTTTAACCACAGAATGAATGTAATGTTTCCCTGCAGAAAAATCTAAGTCCATTTATAAGTAAAATACAGAAAAAATGAAATTTTATTTTTACAAAATTTACTTCTGAATATTATCTTATGATCATAAACAAGCTTCTGTCCAAGTTTGGTACAAACCCAGGATAGTTGGAGAAAGTTATTAAAATTCTAAAAACTTTAACCACAGAGTGAATGTTTTGTTTCCCCGCAGAAAAAACTTAAGTCCATTTATAGTAAAATACGGAAAAAATAGAATTTTATTTTTACAAAATTTACTTCTGGATACTATCTTATGATCATAAACAAGCTTCTGTCAAAGTTTGGTAGAAATCCAGTATGGTTTAAGAAAGTTATTAAAATTTCAAAAACTTTAACCACAGAGTGAATATTTGTTGACGCCGCCGACGACGCCGACGCCGACGGAATGTAGGATCGCTTAGTCTCGCTTTTTCGACTAAAGTCGAAGGCTCGACAAAAATATAGAGAAATACTATATTAAATAAAAAAAAATATTTTAGACCCGCAACTTCCGTCTGCCCCCTTAAATACAGAAAAGCGGTCCTCTTGAGTCAATAAGAATCATAATGTTTGCATGCCGTATTTAACTGTTCTTGCCCCAATATGAATGTAATTTGCAAGAAGACTATTTTCCTATTACCAACTTTTGTCTCCAGAGTTTATATTTATTCAATATTTATTAGCCCCATCCCTCCTACTATATAAGCACTGTAAATAATAATTAAAAACCAATTGTTCAGAGAACCATTGATGGTCTTTCCACCAGTAATGATTTTTTTTATATGAAAATATTAAAATTTGGTATTAAATGTCAATTTCAGCGTCAAATGACAACTTATTGTACGCTGATTCCAAAAATATAAGGTTCCTATACAAAAATATATAAATAAGGGAGATAATTTTCTACTTCCTGTTCAAAATATGTTACTTCCGGTACTGTCTTATACATTAGTTTACTTGACGCTGATTCCAAAAATATATGGTTTTACATACTTTGACAATAATTTATTACAAGAATTAGCTACTTCTGGTTTACAAAAGGTCACTTCTGGTTAGCTTTTTCAACGTCATAGTGCTTGCAACCTAATGCAAAAAGTCTAATAGCTTTAACATGAATACATATGAGGTAAAAGCAAAGGTCAAAATCTAGAACGTTAAATTAACATATGACCTTGAGCTCAATTTCAAGGTCATAAACCAAGGACCTTAAATCAAAGGACTTTAGGTCTTTACCTTATATTGTTAATGAGTTATATTACCATACGACTGATATTAGATATACAAGGGGGGAAAACTCGCATCAAATGTTTACGTATCCTTTCGACTCAAATTGATGTGTAACTACATGTCGCGACTAACAATTGTGTGAAAGTATTTTGTTGATATCTTATAAGAGATAACAAGCCAAAATTAAAAATTTGAACATGACCTTGACCTTTGACCTTGACCTCATTTTCATACTTTTTGACCAAGGGCCTAAAATCAAAAGACCCTATGCCTCTATCATTTATGGTTTTCCGGTTACAAATTTATTTCACTTATTTCAATACAAAAGGGGAGATTACTCTCATATGGGGTCTTCGTAAAGCTTTGGTCAAAATAAAAGGTAACATCCTGAGGATATAACGAGCAATTTGGAAAAATAAATTTGTCGCTTTCTTTTACGTTTGCAGAGGAGATCTGATAACAAGAAAAACAGTGTTTGGGGAGAGAACTCTTACAAAGAAAAATGTTCGGTTAAACAGGGTGAGTTTCAAAAGCGTATTGACTGTATGATATCAAATACAAAAAAACTAAGCAACATCTTTTAAAACATTTTAACACCGCAAGAAAAAAGTTAGGCGGAAGAAAAAAAAAATAATCAGAACAAATTCAATAGGTCTTTCCACACGGAAAGGTGGAAAGACCTAATAATACCTATAATCCCGCCTTTCCCTAAATTGCATTGATTTAGATTCTCCACTCAAGTTCACAATATCAAAGTATTATGAATGCACTTTGTAATTTCATTTGTTCATCTTTCAAGATATTCCCAGATTTCTTAGCAATTATTTATTATTAACTAGCCAACAAACAGGAAATACATTCAAAATCCAACAAAACAAAGCTTTAAAACTTTTTTGTTGTTGTCCAAATTGTATCTTGTTAAACAATCTTAACATGCAAGCTTACCACCTATATATTTATCATTACTGCCATTTCACAAAATTTTCCTTTGATCTTACTGACTGATAATTGCCTTTCTCAGCATAGAGAGATATGAAAAATTATCGTTATAAACTAAGTGTGCATGTGCCGTTGTCAATGAAATTAACAACATTGTTATAGGTAAAATAAGGATAAACAGATTATCATTGGTCATCTCAACTGGATTGCTGTTCTCACTTTCGCTGTACTGGCTCGATCGAGAAAATCAATCTTGTTGAGATGACAAACGGTAACTTAATTATAATTCGAACAGTTTTTGCGTTCATACATACCTTGCCAATTTTTCTATCTTTCTGTACAGCCTTTTTATAAATAACATCCCTGTAATTACAACAAAGTAATAACTGTAAAGGCCACACTGAACTAAAGTTTTGTTAGTAGAAATCTCCCCTCTGAATATTCCTATTTGTATCAGGTTTTTCCTAGATCCTTTGATTTTTTTTCCAGTATGTTTCTGGGGGTTTGTCTCTCAACAACATTTCCAGGTCAAATCGAATCAAGATTTTAAAATGACTGTGTACAATACAGTCATCGGTATAGCAAAATTAGTTTCATTGCAAGTAATGTAATAATATTAATTATTATCTTACCTTCTAGCCACCAAAAATAGGAATAGAATTCCCAGTAGTATGTACCCAACATTACTGAATACATTGTTGAAGGATGTGAGTGCACCTAATGGATGGGCACAGTCAAAGTTATAGTAACATATATCCTGGTTCCCTGTTACATTCAGTACCTACAGAGAAACCAGAGGAAACATTCAATTATCAATACTGTAAATTCAAAAATTATTGTGCATTTATAATTGTCATTTTGTCATTTTAGACAAAATGCAGAATTGAGAAAAATCCAGATGATTAATGCATAAAAAAAAATTCAAAATGCTACTGAAAGTTATTGCGATTATAAAACCCTGTCGCATTTTTTCACCAAAATTTCTGAGTTTACAGTATTCTATACAATATTGGAGGGTTAATCAACATGTATCTACATCTAATTAGGTCTTTCCACTTTTCGTGGAAAGACCTATTGTTTTTCTTCTGATTATTTTTTTTTTTTTTTTTTTTTTTTTTTTTCTTCTGCCGTCTGAGATGCTTTTTTGTTTTACAACATATCGAATGGATGTTTGGCCAATGATGTTGTTTAGTAATGGAGGTTTCAAAACTCACCCTGTGTGACCGAACACTTATTCTTAAAGGAGTTATCTCCCCGCGTCCCCTTTTTCTTGTTATCGCTATATCTCAAAAACCGTATAAGATTTTTACAAACTGTTTTCACCAAATTGTTCGTCTACTCTTAAGAATGATTTGTTTTACTTTGTCTGGGGTGATCAGAAGACATCTTATGGGAGTTATTTCCCTTTGAAAATTTAAAATAAACGATATGTTGGATTAATTCATACAGTATAAGTTGTAGAGGCCTACAGTCTTTTGATATGAAGTCCTTGGTCCATATAAAGGAAATTGAGGTCAAGGTCAAAGGTCAAGGTCATGTCATAAATTTTGAATTTTGCTTGTTATCGTTATTCAAAAGAAACTGTAACAGTTGATGATATGATATGTTTGCAAAATCACTGTTTACAATAAGGCGCAACTTCAACTTATTCAGTCGAAGTGTTTTTGGTTAACCCTTATAGGAGTTTTCTCCCCTTATGTATTTGAAATCGTTATTTCTCCACAACCATACAAGTGATTGACCTCGGACCTTCCAATTTGAGTTCACTGACCCATGACCTTGAAATTAAGGTCAAGGTCAAAGGTCAAGGTCATGTTAAACATTTAGAATTTTGCTTGTTATCGTTATTCAAAAGAAACTGTAACAGTTAATGATACGATGTGTTTGCCTAATTACTGTTTACAACAAGAGGCAACTTCAACCCATTTGAGTCGAAGTGTTTTGTCAACCCTTTAAGGAGTTTTCTCCCCTTTTGTTTTTGAAATCGATATTTCTCTACAACCATACAAGTGATTGACCTGGGGTCTTTTGATTTGAGATCACTGACCTATGACCTTGAAATTGAGGTCAAGGTCAAAGGTCAACTTGACGTTCTAGATTTTGACCTTTGCTTTAAATTTGTTTTTGTTCATTATAAAACAATTAAATCTTCTGTATATACCTATATTTAATCTTATTTTTCTATATCAGTTGAGATACCAAATTACATCAACAAGGAGTGACCCTTTCTAACTTTTTTTTCTAAATTTCATTCTAATTATCGAGGTGGAAAGACCTTCAATTGTTCTCTGAAGAATTGGTTTTTAATATTGTTCTTACATCTCTTCTGAAAAAAAAATCCACCTCCTTGTTATCACTTAAACTCTGAAACTACAAGTCCAATCGATCCCAAAATTTACAGTCAGCAGGGCATACATGTACTAAAGGTTCATAAAACAACGTGGTGCCGATATCTCTCAAGACTTTTCCTAGAGAAAAAGAATGGCAATGCCGTAAAAATCGCTTGCTAGGTCCGTAATTCTCAATGAGATCCTACAATAAAAATGTCCGCTCCTGGATTGAAAAACTTATCTGTTACAAACTGGTGCTGAAAAATATACATTTTAAGAAAATAATCCTTAAACGTGTTTTAAAGTTACACCGGATCAATTAAATCCAAATCATGCACTGCTGGTGAACTGTGATCAAAATGTCAATTTCCTATAATGACCAAAGAAATTACATTGTGTACATTCCATCTCTATAGATGTTGTCTGTCCAACGTCCCGACCTAAAGAGAAATAAAAAGACTAAGTTTTTCTTAATATAAACACGCGTCACGTGGTGTCTCCTCAATCTGGCGCGCGCGCTGGACCTAAAATAAAATAAAAACTTTCCAAACTAAACATGAAACTTCTCCGGTAACACAATACTAGACCCCTTACAGAAACAAACAAACAAACAAACAAACAAACAAAACAAACAAATAAACAAATCAAACAAACCCCCCCCCCCCCCCCAAATCAATCTATGTTTCAAAGGGGGAAAGACCGTTTACAATTGCTTTTTGAAAGCAATTGATTTATATTGTAAAAAGGCCTTTTTAACCATTCTGTTCCGTTAATACAAAAAAAAAAAAAAAAAAAATCCCGGAGACCCCCTTTTGCCCCCCCCCCCCCATTTTTTTTACCCTCCACTTACAACTGAATGTAGTTTGTGTGCTATCTATCCTATCAACGTTAAACGAACGACAACTCCAGTTTTTTCCCTATTATATTGTTCTTACATCTCTTCTGAAAAAAAAATCCACCTCCTTGTTATCACTTAAACTCTGAAACTACAAGTCCAATCGATCCCAAAATTTACAGTCAGCAGGGCATACATGTACTAAAGGTTCATAAAACAACGTGGTGCCGATATCTCTCAAGACTTTTCCTAGAGAAAAAGAATGGCAATGCCGTAAAAATCGCTTGCTAGGTCCGTAATTCTCAATGAGATCCTACAATAAAAATGTCCGCTCCTGGATTGAAAAACTTATCTGTTACAAACTGGTGCTGAAAAATATACATTTTAAGAAAATAATCCTTAAACGTGTTTTAAAGTTACACCGGATCAATTAAATCCAAATCATGCACTGCTGGTGAACTGTGATCAAAATGTCAATTTCCTATAATGACCAAAGAAATTACATTGTGTACATTCCATCTCTATAGATGTTGTCTGTCCAACGTCCCGACCTAAAGAGAAATAAAAAGACTAAGTTTTTCTTAATATAAACACGCGTCACGTGGTGTCTCCTCAATCTGGCGCGCGCGCTGGACCTAAAATAAAATAAAAACTTTCCAAACTAAACATGAAACTTCTCCGGTAACACAATACTAGACCCCTTACAGAAACAAACAAACAAACAAACAAACAAACAAAACAAACAAATAAACAAATCAAACAAACCCCCCCCCCCCCCCCCAAATCAATCTATGTTTCAAAGGGGGAAAGACCGTTTACAATTGCTTTTTGAAAGCAATTGATTTATATTGTAAAAAGGCCTTTTTAACCATTCTGTTCCGTTAATACAAAAAAAAAAAAAAAAAAAATCCCGGAGACCCCCTTTTGCCCCCCCCCCCCCATTTTTTTTACCCTCCACTTACAACTGAATGTAGTTTGTGTGCTATCTATCCTATCAACGTTAAACGAACGACAACTCCAGTTTTTTCCCTATTATATTGTTCTTACATCTCTTCTGAAAAAAAAATCCACCTCCTTGTTATCACTTAAACTCTGAAACTACAAGTCCAATCGATCCCAAAATTTACAGTCAGCAGGGCATACATGTACTAAAGGTTCATAAAACAACGTGGTGCCGATATCTCTCAAGACTTTTCCTAGAGAAAAAGAATGGCAATGCCGTAAAAATCGCTTGCTAGGTCCGTAATTCTCAATGAGATCCTACAATAAAAATGTCCGCTCCTGGATTGAAAAACTTATCTGTTACAAACTGGTGCTGAAAAATATACATTTTAAGAAAATAATCCTTAAACGTGTTTTAAAGTTACACCGGATCAATTAAATCCAAATCATGCACTGCTGGTGAACTGTGATCAAAATGTCAATTTCCTATAATGACCAAAGAAATTACATTGTGTACATTCCATCTCTATAGATGTTGTCTGTCCAACGTCCCGACCTAAAGAGAAATAAAAAGACTAAGTTTTTCTTAATATAAACACGCGTCACGTGGTGTCTCCTCAATCTGGCGCGCGCGCTGGACCTAAAATAAAATAAAAACTTTCCAAACTAAACATGAAACTTCTCCGGTAACACAATACTAGACCCCTTACAGAAACAAACAAACAAACAAACAAACAAACAAAACAAACAAATAAACAAATCAAACAAACCCCCCCCCTCCCAAATCAATCTATGTTTCAAAGGGGGAAAGACCGTTTACAATTGCTTTTTGAAAGCAATTGATTTATATTGTAAAAAGGCCTTTTTAACCATTCTGTTCCGTTAATACAAAAAAAAAAAAAAAAAAAATCCCGGAGACCCCCTTTTGCCCCCCCCCCCATTTTTTTTACCCTCCACTTACAACTGAATGTAGTTTGTGTGCTATCTATCCTATCAACGTTAAACGAACGACAACTCCAGTTTTTTCCCTATTATATTGTTCTTACATCTCTTCTGAAAAAAAAATCCACCTCCTTGTTATCACTTAAACTCTGAAACTACAAGTCCAATCGATCCCAAAATTTACAGTCAGCAGGGCATACATGTACTAAAGGTTCATAAAACAACGTGGTGCCGATATCTCTCAAGACTTTTCCTAGAGAAAAAGAATGGCAATGCCGTAAAAATCGCTTGCTAGGTCCGTAATTCTCAATGAGATCCTACAATAAAAATGTCCGCTCCTGGATTGAAAAACTTATCTGTTACAAACTGGTGCTGAAAAATATACATTTTAAGAAAATAATCCTTAAACGTGTTTTAAAGTTACACCGGATCAATTAAATCCAAATCATGCACTGCTGGTGAACTGTGATCAAAATGTCAATTTCCTATAATGACCAAAGAAATTACATTGTGTACATTCCATCTCTATAGATGTTGTCTGTCCAACGTCCCGACCTAAAGAGAAATAAAAAGACTAAGTTTTTCTTAATATAAACACGCGTCACGTGGTGTCTCCTCAATCTGGCGCGCGCGCTGGACCTAAAATAAAATAAAAACTTTCCAAACTAAACATGAAACTTCTCCGGTAACACAATACTAGACCCCTTACAGAAACAAACAAACAAACAAACAAACAAACAAAACAAACAAATAAACAAATCAAACAAACCCCCCCCCCCCCAAATCAATCTATGTTTCAAAGGGGGAAAGACCGTTTACAATTGCTTTTTGAAAGCAATTGATTTATATTGTAAAAAGGCCTTTTTAACCATTCTGTTCCGTTAATACAAAAAAAAAAAAAAAAAAAATCCCGGAGACCCCCTTTTGCCCCCCCCCCCATTTTTTTTACCCTCCACTTACAACTGAATGTAGTTTGTGTGCTATCTATCCTATCAACGTTAAACGAACGACAACTCCAGTTTTTTCCCTATTATATTGTTCTTACATCTCTTCTGAAAAAAAAATCCACCTCCTTGTTATCACTTAAACTCTGAAACTACAAGTCCAATCGATCCCAAAATTTACAGTCAGCAGGGCATACATGTACTAAAGGTTCATAAAACAACGTGGTGCCGATATCTCTCAAGACTTTTCCTAGAGAAAAAGAATGGCAATGCCGTAAAAATCGCTTGCTAGGTCCGTAATTCTCAATGAGATCCTACAATAAAAATGTCCGCTCCTGGATTGAAAAACTTATCTGTTACAAACTGGTGCTGAAAAATATACATTTTAAGAAAATAATCCTTAAACGTGTTTTAAAGTTACACCGGATCAATTAAATCCAAATCATGCACTGCTGGTGAACTGTGATCAAAATGTCAATTTCCTATAATGACCAAAGAAATTACATTGTGTACATTCCATCTCTATAGATGTTGTCTGTCCAACGTCCCGACCTAAAGAGAAATAAAAAGACTAAGTTTTTCTTAATATAAACACGCGTCACGTGGTGTCTCCTCAATCTGGCGCGCGCGCTGGACCTAAAATAAAATAAAAACTTTCCAAACTAAACATGAAACTTCTCCGGTAACACAATACTAGACCCCTTACAGAAACAAACAAACAAACAAACAAACAAACAAAACAAACAAATAAACAAATCAAACAAACCCCCCCCCCCCCAAATCAATCTATGTTTCAAAGGGGGAAAGACCGTTTACAATTGCTTTTTGAAAGCAATTGATTTATATTGTAAAAAGGCCTTTTTAACCATTCTGTTCCGTTAATACAAAAAAAAAAAAAAAAAAAATCCCGGAGACCCCCTTTTGCCCCCCCCCCCCCATTTTTTTTACCCTCCACTTACAACTGAATGTAGTTTGTGTGCTATCTATCCTATCAACGTTAAACGAACGACAACTCCAGTTTTTTCCCTATTATATTGTTCTTACATCTCTTCTGAAAAAAAAATCCACCTCCTTGTTATCACTTAAACTCTGAAACTACAAGTCCAATCGATCCCAAAATTTACAGTCAGCAGGGCATACATGTACTAAAGGTTCATAAAACAACGTGGTGCCGATATCTCTCAAGACTTTTCCTAGAGAAAAAGAATGGCAATGCCGTAAAAATCGCTTGCTAGGTCCGTAATTCTCAATGAGATCCTACAATAAAAATGTCCGCTCCTGGATTGAAAAACTTATCTGTTACAAACTGGTGCTGAAAAATATACATTTTAAGAAAATAATCCTTAAACGTGTTTTAAAGTTACACCGGATCAATTAAATCCAAATCATGCACTGCTGGTGAACTGTGATCAAAATGTCAATTTCCTATAATGACCAAAGAAATTACATTGTGTACATTCCATCTCTATAGATGTTGTCTGTCCAACGTCCCGACCTAAAGAGAAATAAAAAGACTAAGTTTTTCTTAATATAAACACGCGTCACGTGGTGTCTCCTCAATCTGGCGCGCGCGCTGGACCTAAAATAAAATAAAAACTTTCCAAACTAAACATGAAACTTCTCCGGTAACACAATACTAGACCCCTTACAGAAACAAACAAACAAACAAACAAACAAACAAAACAAACAAATAAACAAATCAAACAAACCCCCCCCCCCCCCCAAATCAATCTATGTTTCAAAGGGGGAAAGACCGTTTACAATTGCTTTTTGAAAGCAATTGATTTATATTTTTTTATGTATTATTAAGATGTAAAAAAAGATCTGGTATTCTGTATCAAACAATGCTGTTTGTTCAACTTTTTCAGTTTTAAAACCAACATTTTTTCATAATAATTCTTTAATACATTTTTTTTATCAAATAAGCAGAGAAGTCAAACAGTTAACGATAAACTGCCCACACAGATGACGTTCTCAACAATTCAAGAAAATCTGAATTCCTTAGCTTTTTAAGCATTTAACATCCTGCTATAAAGACAAAGTTTTAAGATTACAACACAATGGTTGCAAGCTGAGTTGCAATATTGAAATATTTGTAGAAGAAACAGATATTTGTGTAAGATAAGATAGAAATAGGTATAAAGCTAAAGCATTAAATACTTAATTTTTTTAAATATTTAAAATATTGATGTTTATGAAATTGTGTTAATTTCATTTGATGATATTTATTCATATCTACAAACCCTTCCCAATTTCGCCTTAAATAACAGTTTGTGGAGATGACCATAGTCCATACATATTGTATATATACCGTTTGATAGGTTAACACCAACTGCAGTACTGCAAGGCCGTAGAAAATGGAAATAGCTGCTAAATTTCTGTAAGCAAAGATATTACGTCATGCATTTTCAAAATTGTGTTCTGCATTTTAGTAGTTCAGCTTTCACTATATATTAAAGAAGCATAGCGAATTAAATTAAGAACAATATTAATGTGTTTTATTTTTGCAGGAAAAAAATAAGAAAACCTTTTTCAACTATTCTAAAAAGTAAGGATTCATCTTTAATTCGTGGGAAATCAATTTTCTTGGATTTGGTGGGTGAAAAAAAATATCACAAATTCAAATGTTAAATAATATTTGAAAGGCTTGTGCAGCGCAAAGCCGCAAACTTTGGCAAAATCATTAAATCAAATTATAAAATAAATCAAATATAATTTATGCCTAAATCCATGTTAATATATAATTTGAAAATAAAATAATCCAGTGTTTAAATCTAGAGTTCAGTTAAAGACAGTCAGTCTTAACCAATAGAAGAAACATATTTCTATAAACATAAGCAAGGTTATAAAATATGTATGTTATATATTTTACCTGCAAAATAAACTGTAACTCTTGGCTACCTTTTTCCTACTTTTTCTTGCAAGGTCAACAACAAACAAAATAGTCTGACAAAATAAGACAAAAATTACAATACAAATTATTTGTGTCACTTTTCAATAACTATATGTTGTGCTAAAAAAGACATTGGTCTGATGATTTAAAATTTCATGGTTTCTGACTGGTGTCAAAACATATTTTATTGTTCAAAAATGACAAATGGATTAGACACAAGTTTTTCAACTTAGTAACGTCTTCTCCAATATATACATAAATATACACATGAATGAAAATTACATAAATCTGACTTTAACCAGTTATTATTTTAGCGTAAAGAAATAAAAATAATTTACAAATAAATTTTAAGCATCGAATCAATGGATATTTATTTACCACTTAATATAACCAATCAAATGCATCTATTTTCAGAAGAAATAAATACAAACACACCGAACTGTGTAAAATAAAATATGTTAGTGTTTCTGACTGATATCTTAAGCAATCACAGGGTTAGATTTACCAGAGTTTGTATTCCTAACAAATAGCATCTAGTGAATAGCAACTATTGCAATAGACTTTGGGAATATCTTTTTCACAATATCTTATCTCTGTTGTAGCTGCTTTGTTGTACATCTTCATTTCAAATGAATTAATTTATGCACATATATATCAATTCAGAATTTCCATTCTTCTGCATATTTAAGGAATGATTGTAATATTTTCTTTCTGTCTTCGAAGAAATAAAATCAAAAATGTGGTGCACACTGAATAATCTGCGCAACAGGTTATTTTATAGTGTGCACCTCATTTTTTTATGTTATTTTGAATAGATAGCAAAATATATAACAATCATTCCTAATAATTCAATTCTAAATTTTATTTTATGACGGAGTAAATCATTAAAAAAACGTTGATGATGCACCGTTGTTATAAAATTATGTCAATGATCTGATAGACAAACACTTTCAGCCAATCAGAGGACATGTTAATTGTTAATTTCAGCTTTATTTTTTCAGGGGGAAGGTCAATTAAGGTTAATTGTGCAGTTCTTAAAAAAGTTTCTGACATAGTCAATTTTACACGAAGTTCTGAGGTTTAAGGTCTATAAATACTATTATTTGTGTACAGTCTTCCAGTAGAAAGACAAACATATGAGATTCGTACGAAAAACTTATTATTAATCATGAAGATTTTAACATATGACTGTCATACCAAGATACGTTTTCTTTCAAAGAGTGTTGACATTGAAATTGAGGACCTTAAAAGGATCATAACAGAAACAATAATCAGAGGAACGACTCCATGAATGACATATATATGGAAAAAAATCAAAAGTTATAATAAAATACAAAATAAAAGCCCTACAATCCAGTGCAATCAGTTTCTAAGAACCAGGAAACAATTTTTACTTTGTGTAAAATAATGATCAATTACAGTCATACCATGAAAACTTTTGTTCAGACAGCATACAACTTACTTCACTTCATTTGATCCCTTTTGTGACTTTTTCAAAATCACGACACATAACTCATAGATAGATTTCATTTTTAAAACAATAAAAAAATAAAACAAATGGAGAATGTGTCCATTGGACACAGATGATGCCTCCACTTGCAAATCATATAAAATCAGTAAAAGTGAGGCTAACCTTTGTATTTGATATGAGTTTTGTAGTAATAAGTATTGTTAATCAGTTTCATAACCTTTGGTTGAGGCATACTTCTAAAAGATAGAGAAGGGAAACTAAAAATTCATCAATTTTTTCCTTGATAAAGGGACATAACTCTAGAACAGTTTAAGTGATGCTACCAAAATCCAAACTTTATCTGTGTTTTTTTGTAATGAGCATTGTATATTAGTTTCATAACATTTGGTAGTGGCAAACTAAAGTTAGAGAACAGAAACCAAATTTGGGAAGTACGGACGGACAGACAAGGGTAAAACTTAATGTCCCCTTTGGTACGCTTGGTGTATTAAAATCAGATAATTTTTTTTTTTTTATCCCTAACCTTTGTCCTAAATACATCTTTCTCCTTGTCAGCATCAGGCAGGAAATCAATGCTAGAATCTACAGAATCTGTGTCTACAGTAGTATTACTGGGTGTCTGTATCTCATGTAAAGATCTGTCCATCACATCACTCTCATTGCCTATTAAGAAAAAAATCATATCAGAAAAAAAAAGCTAGACATCACCATTTTTAAAACAGCAATAAGTTGTGCCTGCTTTTACGTGATACCAAATACAGCATTTTAACCAAATGTGTTATAATGAACATCTGTATATAAATTGCTACTTCTACATCTCCCAAAGAATTACTTTATTACAAATCTTAACAATGAATCTAAGTACAAAGTTGCTTACCTGTAGTTGACCCATATGATCCTGGTAATGTGTTACTTCTGTTAAGTAAATCTTCTGTCTCTCCTTCAGCTTCTACAAAAATAAATTCAATTTTTTTTTTTAATTTATTTATCAATTAATATTCACATTATTTATTCTTGGAAATCAAATCAAGGTGAATTCAAAAAATTAAAAGTGGTGTTAAAACACTAACAATCAATCAATTGTTCTGGCCACAATCTCATCAAATGGTAATACAATGAAGCCCTGATGAGAAGTAGCCATAAAACTTCAAGTTGAGATACCAAAAATACCAAGAACAGCTACCCACCAAAGAGCTAAGGAGTAAAGGAGATTATCTACACAGCAGTAGGTCTCCTTAGAACACCATATCAATGTTTAATAAGCAGAATTAATAAAGACAAGTTCATTTCGATTATTTTGGGAATATTCCTACATGTGCTTCATCAATATTTAATATATGTCTGGAAAGAACATTGACCAGTAAGGCTATATTAGGTTTTGATGTCAACCCAATTCTAAAAACTTAAGATAGAATGAAGAAAATCATTGCAAAATAAAAATAAAATACCTGATTTCTCTTCTTCAATTATCCAAACCCCTCTATTCTTTTGACTGCAAACACAAAAACAAAACAAAATTTACTTCAATAGAAAACAGGTGAAGTATTTCATGATTTCAATACATGGCAAAATTAAAAAAAAAAATCTGTATCTAATATTACACAAGAATGTGTCCATAGTACATGGATGTCACTCATGAACTACCATTTTCTATGTTTAATGGACCGTGATATTGGGGTCAAAACTCTAATTTGGCATTATAATTAGAAAGATTATATCATAGGGAACATGTGTACTAAGTTTCAAGTTGATTGGATTTCAATTTCATCAAACACTACCTTGACTAAGAACTTTAACCTGAAGTGGAACAGACAGATGAAGGAAAGACACTTAACCTGAAAACATGATGCCCCCTTTATGAAAATAAATTAACTATGAATATTAAATTAGAGTTCAGAAGTAAGTTTGCCACAACTGGTTACAATTTTTCAAATACTTTGAAAAAAATAATATTTCATATGCCAATTGGAGCTTAATTTGTACAACATCTTTGTCTGATTGTTATTGTTATTTTATACAATTTGACTATTTTTAGACATGAAGACATATCATTTGTACTCTTTTGAATGAACAGGCAATTGTTGTTTCTCCTTTTTTTCTTTATAATTTTTAAATATTAAGTTTAAAGAGCATGACAAATCTAATTTTAGACTCATAGGGATTAAGTGATCCCAATATTATTTATTATTAGATTCATAGGGATTAAGTGATTCCAATATTATTTATTATTAGATTCATAGGGGTTAAGGTGGTGTCTAACACTACAGGGAGATAACTCTGTAAAGTCAGCTAAACGTTTTAATTACGTTGTGTTGTAAAGGGAATGTTTAAAAGCTTCTCAGCGATCAAAATTGGTGTTTGTCAAACTGCTAAAAAAAACAGTGTAATTTTTCTGACAAAAGCGTAGGTTCAAAGTTTTTGAAATTTTTATATTTTTGTTAAAGGGCCAAAGTAAATACTTGGTTAACATTTTAGGAAAATTAAACGAGCCAAATTAATTTTAGTGAAAATGTTTGGTACCAACTTAAGTGATCCAAATATTATTTATTATTAGATTCACATGGGTTAAGTGATCCCAACATTTTCTTTAACCAACTTACCATCCATGATAACAGCATCCAATCATAAAGGCTATCAGGTAAAATCCACCAAATATAGCTAGTGCTCCAACTATACCAATACAATACTTAGAACCTGAAAAATATGTAAATAAAGGCTATCAGGTAAAATCCACCAAATATAGCCAATGCTCCAACTATACCAATATAATACTTAGAACCTGAAAAATATGTACATAAAGGCTATCAGGTAAAATCCACCAAATATAGCCAATGCTCCAACTATACCAATATAATACTTTGAACCTGAAAAATATGTACATAAAGGCTATCAGGTAAAATCCACCAAATATAGCCAATGCTCCAACTATACCAATATAATACTTAGAACCTGAAAAATATGTACATAAAGGCTATCAGGTAAAATCCACCAAATATAGCCAATGCTCCAACTATACCAATATAATACTTTGAACCTGAAAAATATGTACATAAAGGCTATCAGGTAAAATCCACCAAATATAGCCAATGCTCCAACTATACCAATATAATACTTAGAACCTGAAAAATATTTATACATTGAAGACCTGAAATATATTATAAAAGACCTTGATATTTGTAATTTTTTTTAAATCTTCATTCCAAAATTAAACCAGAAATAAAACATCTTTTCTTTAATTTCTTTTTCTTGATGGGATAGTTACAATAGCTGTTTTAAAAGCTAGTCTTTATTTTCAGTTCAGTATTGCATAATGTGCATGTGTGACTGGCAAACCAGTATCATTGAAAGTTTGAGTTGGTGTATGGAATGAGCCATAAAATTCTTATGCATGGCAGATAGTCTGTATAAAAAAGGAGATGTGGTATGATTGCCAATGAGACAACTCTTCACAAGAGACCAAATGACACAGAATTTAAAAGCGATAGGTCACTGTATAGGCTTCAACAATGAAGAATGAGCATGTCTCCTGCCTTGCGTAAACATTTGGAATAGGCTCAACAACTTTATATTATATATGGCATGTATAACTTTCTCAATTGCCAAACTTACTACTGATGGTGCCATATACTCTGACTGTCAAATGTTTAGTTCTTTCTTCACCAGGCAGTTGGATTTCATCTATACCATTACATTCATAATCTTTTGGTTTCATTACCAATACAATGTAGAAAGATTCCTCCATGTACTTCTTTTTCTGAAATAGGATTAAAAAAAAAGATTAAAAAAAAAAATTGTTTTGCTCTGAGGGGTTCTTAGCCTAGAAATCAAACTGAACTAATTCATTTATACACGTACACATATTCACATTTGTTGATCCACTGTGACAAAAATAGGAAAAGCATGTTTTTATCTGTTCTTCATCTCAAAGTCACAGGGAGTCCTTCAACACAAGGCCATAAAAAAAAATAGGTTTGTTTGCCCAAATTCTAGCTACCCAGAAAAAAGCTGCCTACTCAAATTCTTTTATTGACCTGATTTGAAGAAGTTTCTTATTAATCAGATAGGCATGAAGACTAACAAACACCCGATACTTCAATTAATCTTTTTGAAAAAGAAAAAAAAATGCCTACCTACCTACCCACTGTCTCAACCTTTGGGTAGGGTTTGGGCAAACCAAAATATTTTTAATTGTGGCCCAAAGTATAAAACTTACACCAATGAAAGTCTGATATAGATTCCAACACCAGATAAATGGACAATGAAGTGAGCAAAATTATCCCTTTTAGCTTATATGAGATATCAAAAGTTTACCTGAGTTTTTACATAGATTTTCATTGTATGGCATAACATTAATACTGAGCATTAATAGTAATCACTATTATATCACTTGTTGCTTGTTTCTGAATCCTATTTGTGAAAATGTATATAAAATGATCTTGTATAATTGATAATAAAATATTGTTAACACCAATAATTGTATAAATATAGATTCTACAACTGCATCAAGTGTAATACGATATTTATCCACTCGAGACAGTTAAATTTTCAAATTTTCAAAAATTTAACTGTCGAGAGTGTATAAATATCGTATTATACAAGATTTAGTGGTGGAATATGTTTCTCTAATGATTTTCTAACATTATGCAGGCAAACTTATTCCTTCTTTTTGAATGATCTGCAAAAAAGATGTGTTCTTTCTATGTGACGTCATCAGGCATGGTCGCCTTTTTTCTTGCCGTCCCAATAAGAGTTTCAAAGGAAAGCAAGAAAATTTGACGTCATAATCGGATTTTAACCAATGAAGTACTGAGATCAAACGAACCACACGTTGATTAAATTTTTTTATACAATGGGTGCAGAAAGGGATAAATTGACGAAGAATTAGAGAAACTAGAATAAAATACTCAGTTATCTAACATTGGCTAGAAGAAAACAATGGTTTACAAACCTCTACTGTAATAGCTCCTTGTTTTGTTACAGTCTGATACGTTCCAGAGAATTCTACATCCTTATCCAAATCAAATACTGGACACTGTAAAATATAAAGGTCAATGAATATTACTCTTTTACAGCTCTTCTATCAAAGCATGCAAATCAAACCTTTGATCAACTTCCTAACTATGTTTGTTTGAATGTTTGTAAACAACATGTAGGTAGTTTGTTTCAGTCTGTTTACTATATATTGGAATTTGATTGGACAATAAGCATTAACTTCACTTCATGTCAATGTTTATTGTCCAATCAAATCCAAATATATAGAACAGACTGAAATTCAATTTTCAAAAAAAATCAATATTCTGAAATAGTATGTTTTGATATTGGGTTGTTTAGATAGTACATGTATTTTCAACTGGTTTATTTTCCATATCAAGAATAACTATTTTTACACTTAATAACCATCTGCAATTGATTTTTGTTTCAAATAAACACACTGAGCTCACCAATTAGGGGCCCAGTGTTTCTGCAATGAATGGGGGAACTCCCTGAGTCTGGCTATAAGTTGTTGGTATAACAGAACAGACAATACCAACCTGTATATCTTGAACAGACAACACCATACATTTCCTGTCTCCAGACTCAACCTTGACAATAACAGAATCTATATTCCTTGGAAATGTGTACATATAATATTGTGGCTCTGACGGTGTTAGTGATAAATTCTTTACCTCTCCTGGCCTACAAAAGGTTAAAATTTTGTCTGGTTAAATTTTCTATTCCAGTATAAACAAATGAGTTGTAAGACATAGACTTGAAAAATCCGTAGAGAATTTTTTACCAGTTTGATTGTATTTATGAGCATGATGAGATTTCTTTCATTCAATATCATGACGATGATACAAATATAATTCATATCTAAGCAATAAAACATGTAGAGGTTATAAGCATCATTTCTTATAATAACAAAATTTGTTGACTGGACTTTCTATTTTCCCGAAAGAACCCTGACCATGATGGGTTTAACATAAATTTATGCTATAACTTTCCATTCGAGTTTTTCCCATAACAAAGATTCCTTTTTAAAGCATTATATCTTTAAACATTTGGACTCATATTTTTCTAAAATTTAAATCTTATAATACTTGTAAAATGATTCTTGACTGTTGGTGGTTTAAATCCAGTAGAAAATATTGAAGAATTTTGCATGAAAACCAAGAAATCTATAAACACTGTATCGAGATTGCTTGAACATTTTAAGTGAGAATGATTGATTAATGATTTCTTCACATCCAGTTTTAAGTTAGAAGAGATGTTGAAATCATGAAATTAAAATATTTACTTACTTCAATTCAAAATCACTGATTTTACTGGCTTTTAGTGAAAAATTTAAATTTTTAACACTCATAGATGATATTTCAGCATACATAACTTGTTTCATATCTGCCTTCCTATGCCGCTGGTCTAATGGACATAACGTTCTACTGGCATACTCATATTCATAGCTAGAAAATTAAATAAATATTCAAATTTTATAGTTTTAATTGAATAATCAGTGCTTCTAAAGATGTTATTGCAATTTAAAACTAAACCAGTAATTACAGGAAATCAAGTGGTGATAAAATGGATAAGATATTTTCTCTAATTCTTACATGATTTATCCTTTTCCTAACCTGTTGATTATTTTCATTTAATATGATGTCAAATTTCTTGCTTTCCTTTGAATTTACTATTGTGACGTCATGAATAAAGGGGTGCAACCTTGTCTGATGGCGTCACAAGGAAAGAACATATCTTTTTGAAGATCATTTGAAAAGAAATATTGAGTTTGTCTGAATATCCTTTAAAAATAATTAGAGAAGGCAATTCCACCACAAAATCTTGTGCAATAAGATACTTATCCACTTTTTTAAATTTCAAAATTGAACTGTCTCGAGTGGATAAATATCATATTACACTCGATATAGTGATAGAATCTATATTTTTAAATTGATATCCATCAAATTAAATTGGGTAACTTGTAATCTTGTATTATAAGTGGAGAATCCCGAAAAATAAAAGATTCAAGAGGGAAATAATTCTTTAAGGTATACTGTCATACAATTCATCACTCATTACCACTAAGTAATATGAATTATCTAACTGTCCAAACTAGCTACAGGATTTACTATTTAGATGTCCAAAATTGCAAAATAGTATACAATCTGAAATAAGTAGTTACATTTGACTTGATATTCCCCACTACTTTTTGAATACCAGTTGTCATGGGTTCAGATGAATGACCAATCAATTTAGGTGATCAAAAAAATACACATTAAGCATGTTAAGTTATTTACTTAAGGTTTCCATATTTTCCATGCAGTATAAAAAAATGAAGAAAAAAAATGTATCAAAAGACATGCTGTGTTTTGTCCAATCAACAAAAATTTCAACCACATAAAACAATGATTCTAATGCAACAACGTTTGTAACGTTCATTTTAATTGGCTATTGTCACTTTTTTACATGGCATCAATTGACAATTGATGTTATGGGACGTACGCGCAAGCGCAAACAGCATATGACAGATTTCAAATACATGTTTAACGTTGCTTTCTGTCAGTTTCATAAGAATGGAGATAACAATATTGTGATTTAAGCTCCGACGGCATCAATTTGGGATTTGGTGGTCGCAAATACCCGTTTACTGTCTCCGCTAACGCGTCGCCAGTAAACTTAATTTGTGACCATCAAATCCCCAATTGATGCCGTCGTAGCTTAAAATACAGTTATCTCCTAATTCCCTCCTTTTAGCTTTTGCTTTCTTCAGTACTTAAACTTCTACAACTTCTTTAATCTGTATTCTATTATATGCATTTTTATTGCATTTGATATGTCCTTCAATGTCCAAAATTAATAAATAAATCAATGCTGAATATTTTTCTATGCACACTTTTTAGTGATAAATGGATAGATGTGCTTTAAATATATAGAGTTAAAACAAATTATAATAACTAAAAATGATTACATACTTTACAAAAATTTATTTGATGATTACAATTCCCTATTGGATATTATTAATCCAGGATACAATTACATATAATCAGGAACTACTTCATTTCCTTATTTTTTTAAGTCCTACTTATAAATTCATATTTTTCCATATTTTTTAAATCAATTTAAAATGTTGCAAAAATTATGACAAATAAAATACAATTTTTATGTTCATAGTATATTTTAAAATGTTTTTAAAAATCCTAAATTTGGATTGTCAAAATTGCAAATAAAAGGGTATTTTGTGGATCTAAATTCTTCTTTATTCATATTCTCATCCTCTTAAAAAAATAAAAGACAATGCAAGAATTCTTTCTCGTGTCTATATTCAAGACTTATATATTTTCAAGACTTACATATTTTCTAAAGGTAGTGGGAGCTGCCATGATATTACTCCTCTCTGTTGCCTAGCAACAAAGAGTAGCGGAAAGTCTTCGTCTGCTGTATTTAGAAGTTTAATGCTGATTCTAACTGCTGTTGTCTGAAATCAACAAAGAAATAAAATAAAAAATGTATATATATGTTATTCTGAAGGTCATTTGGACCAAGCACTGGTGAATTAAAAAAAATGCCCATCCCTTTTGTTTATGTCATTGTATGTTTATATACTAAAGGAGTTTTAAAAGATGGTGAGTTGAAATTCAAAAAATATATTTTCACCTCTCATTATTCTTAAGGGCCTGCCACATGTAAGAAACATCATCTGTAGAAGTATATATATGTATGTCATATCTTAATGTTCTTTGCTATCTGGAGAATTAGGTATTACTGACAGATCTCTGATTGTTTTTGTTGAATCCATACATATCACAACTTGTGTAAACTAGGAATAATCTATTGTTTGAGGTTGTATGTTGCCCTTTAAATGTGTTTTAGTTATTTTCGTCTTTGGGTTGCTGTCTCTTTATACCACACTAACCCTTTTATTCAATTGTCTAATAAACTAGATACAGGGCTACGAAGTCTTACCCAATTAGAATGACACACACTCATTTTCATGCTAATTCACCTCATTTTCCTTTATCTATTGTTTTCTCTTTTACTATTTGTAACATGAACATTTGGCAGTACTGTTGTGTGATGAAAGCTTATAGTAAAGTCAGTTTAAAACTAAAGTGAAAAAGAAACTTGATCGGTAAATAGTAATCAAATACAATAAATATGCTATTGATCTGCAGGTCAAATACACTATTCATCAAGTTTTGTAACTGTGCAAGCGCTGTTATTCCCCCTAAAAATCAGCCTCCCAGAATGAAACACCAACTTGATCTGCAAGTCATCATTTAACAATTTATTATGTACATAATGTACCAAAAATCAACATCTGATCTACAGACATTGCAAAAAACGTGCTTTTAAATCCAACTACTGTAAATTCAGAAATTTTTGCGAGGTTTTTATAATTGCAAATAATGCGACTGAGTTGTAAACGCAATAATTAAAACTTGCATTTTGTAATATTTTAACTGAAGTAAGCATGACTTTTCTCAAAATCGTAAAAATTAAAATTGCATTCAAGTGTAAAATGACAAAATCGCAATAATAAATGCACGCAATAATTTCTGAATTTACAGTATTTCATTTGTTTTTTATATGAAAAACATTAAGTTTAGATGTCTTTTTCTGCTGCTTTTCAGCACTTCTGTCTGACATTAAACAAGACCTGTGTCACTGCATGCAATAGATTGATTGAAGTAACATGTATACTGGAGATTAACTGATCATTCTCTTTTACTGAAGCCAAAAAACTTTTACCAAAATTTTGCTTGTACAATGAGTAATATATAATTGAATGACTTATAAGGAAGATTTCTTTATCATGTTTATTGTCAACTGGTGATGACTTCTGAGTGATTCCTAACCAATCAACCAATCAAGGTCTACCTACATGAAGCAATAAAATAACAAAGCAAACTATGCACCATTTTTCTTGTGATGTTGTAAAGAACATTCCACAAAAGCCATGCACTTACAGATTAAACATAGAAAGCAAAAGGAACAGTGATGTTATTGAAGTTTTCACTTTGATAGAATAGTTGATACTTTCTGTTGGAAAACTAAGGTTGCATGCTTAAGACAAAACCAAAATAAATAAGTCAAAAACTTCAAACTTTCTGAAGGGTTTCAAATTTCAGTTATTTATAAAATCTCTGTATATATACATGTATTATTTAACTCATTGCATGATCTGAATGTATGCCAATAATGGTATCATAAGGATTCTTCTTTCTGGATATAAATTTTTCATCAGAATCCCTAAATGTAAGACACTTATTGGGATGTATAAAGGAAATCCGATACCACTGCAGTTTTTTTCAAAGGGACTCCCACAAAATAAATATTCACATAGCATGCAATCAAAATTAAGCAGCAAGTTTAGAATGAAGTTATTTAAAGCATGTTTTAACTATTTAAAAGTTTGAAAATTTAGATTAAAAATATGGTACATGTAATTATTTTAAAAATAAAAAGATTACTTTTAAGAAAATCTAACAAAAAGTTAGGAACTGTAGTATCATCAGATTAAAAGCTTTGAGATCTTGAAATTTCATAGAACAAATATTTGCAACATGCCATCATTACCCAATTTCTGGAAATATGTGGCAGAAACTAAAATTTAAATTAGTATTTTTTTGTGAAGAAATACATTAATTTTAAAATTATTAAAGGCAACAAAAATCAACATAAGTAAATACAAATGTATAATGAATGGCTCAAAGAGTTATATGTATCTACAAGCAGAACAGCAATATTCAAAACTGTTCCAGGACTGAATAAAACTTTTGAAATGTGAAAACTATTTTCAGTCCTGAAATGGTTTGGAAGGCTGTTCAATAAAGTTGTGGCAGCAAATTTGAAAGATTTTTTACCCTAATGGATCAACTTTACTTGTAGCATATCGAGAATATTTACATATATATATGATATGAACATAAAACTTTAAACAGATAATCAATTTCAATGCCTAGTATTTTATTTTTTTTGTCATATATATATGCAAGATCCAAATTTTTTATACATATAGAAGTATTTTTTTCAAAGGTCTTTTTGCCAACAGCCAAAACTTTAAACAAAGTAATGTTGGGATTTTCTTTAAATCGATTTCCCCCTCCACTGAATAGAGGGATAGAACATTTCAGTGATAATTTATCTAGCAAGATACACCAATGGTAAACCAAATTGGTAAGCAAATTGATGAGAAAATTTTGACCATTTTTAACAAAATTAATGTTGTTAAACATATCTAACAATAAATTTCTGTGACAGTGACACTAACAAAAATATTAAACAAAACGGATCAGAAAAAAATCATTTAGTTTCTATAAATCATAAAATAATGCTATTAATACATGTAGGAATAGACTAATTGACTTGTTCAGTTTAAATATATTTTATTTGCTTTTTAAAAATATGCAAAAGGGATGAGACAAGTTACATTTGTAATCAAGCTTATACATGTCATATAGACTTCTCCCAGTTGACTTGTTTCTGCATGCCTACACTGTGACTGTCGCTGTAACCTCTAAATTACAACTTTTGAACTAAAATATAAACTAGTTCACTTTCTTCCAGCAATAGAACAGAAACTCTTAGGTTCTTTTAATATTTTTTGACAATTTGCTGACCATATCTATGGTCAGAAAACCGAGAAAAATTTGATAAGGACCATAAGTAATGTACATTTTGTAAGTGTTATAAATGGTTCGGCAACTAACTTTATCCATGAACTAATTGTTATAACTTATAGCTTCTATACAACTAGAGGAAGAGATCAATTTCTTTGAGCCACAACTTCTCTGAAACCATTCAAAGTCTGAAATAACTGTGATATGTCTTATAAATGTAGTGTTTTGTACTTTCTAAATTTGTACGTTTTTGAAACATTTTTTTTCCCTCAGAAAACACCAATTCTAAAGAAAATAACTCAATACGGAAACTGTTCTTGATCTGTGTCTTATACGCTTTCATGCTGACATTGTACAATGTACTACTGTATAATCTGTAATACTACAACAAAGAGGTTATAAACTTGGTACAGGGATTAATCATTAATACTACTAAATTCAATCTTTGTCCGATGAATTTTCCAGTTATGATATGGAAGTGGAGTAATTCAAACAGAAAGATTTTGATAGCAGAGAAAACTATGCATCTTATCATCATCACAAATTTATCAGATATCTGATGACAATATGAATACTAAAAGTCTAGGCTAAATATAAGGTGTATGTACTTTGACTTCAATTGGTTAGAGACCACTGTCGTCATGTTGATTAAATATAGATATATTCTGTCACTTCAGTGGCGGATCCAGAACTTTTCATAAGGGAGGCCCGCTCCAGTCTTGCTTAAGTGATTGCCTATATAATCAACAAAATTTTTCCCATGAAAAGGGGGGTGGGGGCGAACCCCACCCCTTTTAACCGCCGCCTATATGTAACTGAAGCTCTTAGGTCCTTATGTTATTTTTTTACTATTTGAGGTCTGCAAATAGTAAAAAATAACATGGGGATTAAGAGCAATGGTGCAGCATCGAAATGTTGCAGGTGTTTTCTAGAATATTAGAAGCCGCCAGCTCTGTAAAAAAAAAGTCTGATTTAATCTTCAATTCTATGGCAATACCCAAAGGCTTGTATGTGAACGTAGCAAACGTACCTTATTCTCTATTTCTTTGTATTCGAATTTGTATATGACTGTTAAATTCTCATTTGTGTGATTCGTGTAAGATTTTCCGAAATGACCATCAATGACCGATAGTTTTTGTGAATAAAGTCTGGATAATATTGAAGCACTTGATGTCTGAAAACTTGAACGAGTTTGCAACAAGGTCAAAAAGGAAAATACGCATATACTTGGAACAAAAGTCAACATTTCCAGTTTACTTCTGTTGTCGTCTGTATCATGTGTAATCTGTGTCACATGCAAATCGAAAGTAGGCACTGGTTCCTCAATTTCAAATATAAAAAGAACCAGTTTACATTGTGTTCTATCTCTTTACCAAACAATTTTTCAAAAGTCGTAACAGACAATAACGGCCAAATAACCCAAATTCTGCCTAAAATAACCTCATCATACCAAGGATTTGTATAGTAAGTACTATACAAATCCTTGATCATACATACAAGGATTAAAATATTACATTTGTGGCAAGGTTTCGGTGCAAAATATAGATGACATGCATTTTGTGTCCGGACACATGATCAGTGGACACAACGATATATTAAAATTACAAATATTGAATATAGTAATTCAGTTTAAATGCTTGATTAAATATAAATGACCAAATGACACAATTGAAAATTCAATCAGATTCATTATACTGCAAATGTCTTTTTGCATTGTGTTTAGGCTGACCGGACACATCCATCATATAGAACATCAATGGCTATCATGACTAGTATTTAATATATAATCATTCCTGGATAAAGGTGTGCAATATTCAAGATAAGGAGTGAATTAGTCGTTAATATAATAGAATATTATACCCTTATACGAACTATGAAAAGGGCAAACTTGCGTTGACCAAATTCTTGCAACTTTTACTGTAATGAACTTAAAATATGCAATGCGTTATTGTATCCTCCCGATTATAAAGATCTATAAAAGTTTTATTTAGAAGGGCTTCTGTATCAACTTTAATGGACATTGATTGTTTATCTGTTTATATAGTTATAACTCTTTTGAATGTAGCCTACATACGTGTCCATGTATCCCTGGACACAAAATGCATGCTCCCTATATTTTGCACCGAAAATAGGACATATCGGAAAAAAAAATAACGCCAGACGCGCGTTTCGTCTACAAAAGACATATCAGTGACGCTCCAATCAAAAAATGTTTAAAAGGCCAAATAGAGTACGAAGTTGGAGAGCATTGAGGACCAAAAATCCCTGCCAGTACTGAAAGGTTTTGCCAAATACAGCTAAGGTAATCTATTCCTGAGGTAGAACAGCCTTAGTTTTTTTTCTCAAAAAATCAAAGATTTGTTTACAGTTAATTTATAATCATGAATATATCAATGACTACTGGGCTTAACTAAAATAAACGATTGTCAAAAGTTTGCTACTTTTCTCTTGAAAGATCGCCATGGGAGGAACTGGAATTTAGCAAGTCATAGTTTCACTTGATTCATATCGTATATCTACCTTTTGTGTTAAATTTTTGGCTTCAATCTCCATTTTAATTTTAGTACAGCTTGAGTTGATTATGTATTTTAATAAGTAGTATAAATATATAGTTGTTCATGCATTGACTTATAAACTGACTCTGACAAAGTATACTGTATGACATTACTTTGAATTTCTGTTCACCATATTTGTATCCAGGGTTGTTTACCTCTTAATTCCGATTGGTTACTCTGTGAACTTCTTTGATATTGAGACACTCTTTTCAGAGTCAACCAATAAGTAACAGGGGCGGATCCAGCCATTTAAAAGGGGTCTCAGGACAAAAGTGGGTTACAACTATATGTCCCCATTCAAATGCATTGATCGGCCCAAAAAAGAGGGGTTCCAAAACCTGCACCCCCTGGATCCGCCAATGAGTCAACGCATGAACACGTATATATACAAATACTATTATTAAAATAAATTATAATATTTTTTTCGTCAAAGTGTCTCATATTGATAGTCAGAAATCATCTATAACATTCGTAATATTTACACATAAAGCAATTAATATTTACGCAGTCATAAAAATCTCACTTATGTAAACTCTACGGAAGAAAACTTTTACAATAACTATAAAAGTTAAAACAACTATTAAACACTGCCCTTAAAATTGTTTTTTATATCTGTGAAAATATTGATATATAAAATTTATAGTTTCCCATTTAAAGGGCACTAGCTAAGAGATAAGTCAAATCTACAATCAAAAATCCACCTCATTGAATACGTATTCATGTGAACTTCAATTTAACCCCTAAGCTAGAGATGGATAACGCATGAAATGTGTGTGTTCGGTTATTTAGAGGACAAGAATGTCAATATTGAAAGTGAAACAAAGGGAAACCATTTGAATGATCGATGTTATTCACAAAAAAAATCTAATGTAGGTAAACACGATGATTAATATGTATTTGTAATCTATAATATGAAAATTTACAAACCTAGAAAAATACAATTACAGGTGTTCTCTTTCTCTTTCTCTTTCTATCTATATTTATGTTTATATCACTTATATGACCATCGGAGGTTTTCGGAGGTCAATTCCTCGATAGTTAATTAGACGGAGTCAAGACCAAAAAAATCCCCACACGAAACGAAGCTTCAAAGTGTCGATCCCATGTCCTGTAAATTGTTTATTTTATATACAATTAGACTATTTTATAATTTGATTTACATGGTTATAATCAAATATGAGAATGTGAGTGAAATTGGTGAACATTAATTTGACAGCTAGTGCACCTTTAAAAATATTTTAGATAGTGTTCCGTTTTAATATAAGCTTTATTTAAACTAAGCAGTTCGACGGTACAAATCCCTTTAGAGTGCATACTGCAGTCGAAAATCATCCAAATATCTAAAACTGTTACTCAATTTTGTATCAGATGTTGTTTACATGGGTCTTTGTTGATTTTAGACAAAAAATGGGATTCGTACAATACAGATACGGGTCTGCATAAAGTGGTGCACAATTAGTCCCCATTGAAATTCCGACATCTTTACAATATACCGAATCTCCTTGGTTATAGCTTATTTGATGGCCAGTTAAACAATTATAACTGATCTATTAAATCCAGGGATACTTTTAATCTATTTTCAAACAATTATCATATTAGACTGGAATTTTCCACTTTAAAAACAATCATAAAAATTGTCAATAAACTTTCAATTCAAAACTTAAGTTGTTTAAAACAATTACATTCAGACAATTGAAATAAAGGGATTGGATAAAGGCTCAGCCTATATAAATCATTTCCCATGCATATAAAAAGAAGGATGTAAAATAATGGGCTTTTATAAATTACGTTAATTTATACATTATATAGTCTCACAGTGAGTTAGGGGAGGGAACCCTCTCTTGTCTAACATTGCCTAGATTATTCTTCAATAGCAAATAGTCATAATAGTATCTTAGGTTTGTTGGCCCCTCAGTCGGTACACTAGTAAATAGAATCATGCTCTCATAGAGGTCATATCTATGTTTGTAATCATGTTTCCCTATTAAAGAGAAATGTATACACATATATATAGTGACTTTTTCATGATATTGTCAGACCCGTTGTGCCAAAAAATGGATCTATCATTATAACTGATGTACATGTTCATACAATATCAATTTATTTCAATACATCTATTTGATGCACAGCTCTAACATCCATGCCATTCATTTTAAACAGAGACATGTATGCAATCATATATGATCATATATTATTTGTAAATGATGTGATCTCAGAGCTATATAAAAAAAAAAGAGGATGTGGTATGATTGCCAATGAGACAACTGCCCACAAGATACCAAAATGACACATACATTAACAATTATATGTCACCGTACGGCCTTCAACAATGAGCAAAGCCCACACCGCATTTTATTGATATTTGGGTTTTTTGTCGTCTTCTCTTGAGGGAATCCCAAGCTTATGTAATGTTTTTTTTCGAGATTAATCTATCTGAGACCAGTATTTAGTCGAGCATAATTACTAGTCTTTTTTGAACTGACTAAATAAAATCAGATTCTTCCTGGATACAGTTATCCCAAGTAAAGTTTCCATTTTCCAAAAAATGGGTCTAATGAAGTTAATATCCTATGAAGCTCTGTCAATCTTATGTTTTTAAAGATATTTCATGCTTTTTCAGGCTTAGGTAAAAAAAAATCCTCTAATATGGTCAGACCACTTGGCATTCAGAGGTGAAAAAGAAAGGCCGGGTAGGAACAGTGCCAACGTGTGCTTTTTTTAATATTTTAGGGGGGGTACAAGGGGGTCTCAATAACAGCAAAACAGTGAATTGATTTGGTTTAAAACAGATAACATGGAATTGAAACTGAGGGATAACAACAGATAACAGTACTAGTAAATGACATATTTAAGTAATTCCGGTCCAGGGCCAATCCAGTAGATGACTCATAGATCTTATTATACAACTGGTGGTATGGACCTAGAAAATTGTAATTTTTGTAAACAAGAGGTTTCAGCCATTGAGAGCGTTCAGCCTTGGTTGATTGTTTCCGTAACTTGTACAATAAGTTATAGTATGGATGTTAAATTTTTCTGAAAAAAATTACTAGTTTCTGTTTTTGCTATAGGAATATTTTTTATTTAAAATTAAGGGCATTTGAGGGATCAATTTTTTATTTTATTTTTCAAGAAAATGCAGCCAGTGACACTTTATAGCAATTTGATTTTTAGAACATTTTTTTCTGAGCAATTTATAGTATAGTTTGTAATAAAAAAAAACATTGATGCACACTATACAATTTGTATTCAATGACCACATAATAAACCTTACTTATAAAATACAAAAATACCCAGATGGAGACAGGAAATGCAATTAAAACTGGCATGCAAGTTACAATTATTCTGATAATATAATAAAGAAATTGGCTCAATTGACAATTCTGATAGTATATAGAAGTGGGCCCGGCCGAGTGACAATTTGGATGACACCAAGTGAAACACCATTCATGCATCTTGTCTGAAAATATAGAATATGGAGAATTTTGGAATATCAGTGGAGTAGCTGTAGGATTTTTAAAAGGATATTTGACGAGAAATTAAATTGAAGACAGATCTTTATTTGCAGCAATGGTTTCTGAGCTTCAACTTTCGTTAAGTGAAGCAGTTAAAAAGCTTTTAAAATAGTGATGGCCAGGATACTCTTTCATGTAAATGCAAAAAGGGGGAGTAGCACTTATAACATAAATGCTAAAAGCAAAAGATGGGTACTTCCCAAAGCCATTATTCAAACCCATACCACTTAGTCAGTTATAAAAGGCAAATGTAAAACAATTTTTACTTAATATCTGTTCTTTAATAATTCAAAAGTATGTTCAGAGCTAACATATTTTAATAAACAGCTTTTAACATAGGATTTTTAATTTCAGAAGGTGTGTCCCTGACAAAATGTCCACTACGAAACGAAGTTATTAAAATTTGCTAATACGCAGTTTTATAAAAATCAATCACGGTAATTTTTGTGTGCAAGAGATATAAACATTAGGGTCTGACAAAAGAAGTGGTGCTTTTATTACGGCAATTAAATTGTTGGTAAGAAAAATTGAGCACATCAAATGGACTAGAGTGAAAACGTATTTTTGTAAATGTCCACTACGAAACGGGGCAAATCTCCTTCGGTATCAGGTTTTAAAATTACTGTGAAAAATATATCAGTGTACAGCTTAATACATGCTTTGATGAATACAGTCAGTCTTGTTACTATTGCAATACAGGGGTTCAATGTGGAGAAAAAAAAACAACATGTGAAT
Source organism: Mytilus trossulus (assembly GCF_036588685.1). Lineage (NCBI taxonomy): Eukaryota > Metazoa > Mollusca > Bivalvia > Mytilida > Mytilidae > Mytilus > Mytilus trossulus. Next base: position 73,111,112 of record NC_086378.1, on the reverse strand, counting down.
ATGTTCCCTACGAAACGGTCACCTAAGATACAAGCATGGGAGAAAAACGTTTCGTAGTGGACACTACCACTACCATGCAGTCTTTTTTACTTTTTTTTCAATTATATTCGTGCAAAACAAATAACAAGGGTTAGTTTCATGTAATTTTTATTATGTTTTTATTAACATAGAATAGGGTTCAGTGATGTCAACTACGAAACTTTTGTCCACTACGAAACGCATCAAAATGTCCACTACGTAAAATGAGTTGTACCTTCATATGTGAAGTACTGACTAATCTTTATCGATAAAAAATTGGTTCTCCAATTCAGAAAAAAATGAGATTGTTCTAGTATATAAAGTAAACAAACTGAAATGTCTATAGGAAACATTTGAAATTGCAAAAATATGTGTGTTAAGAAACAGTTTCGTTTTTGTTCCCTACGAAACAGAAAATAATATCATTTTAAAGAGTATTTTTAAGATAACATTCTTTGTTTACAAACAGGTCTATAATAGAGGTATTCAAGATAACTCTTGAAATAAAATTTAGATAGGTTAATTTGATTTTCCATTTTTTAGGTCTGAAAGGAACGCTTTTTTTGAAAAATGCCCATTTACCTTTCTCATTAGAGAAGAAGACTTAAAAATTAATGCAAATATATATTTGCATTCAGAGTACCAAACGGCCCGGCATTCGGCAATTTTTAAAACAGGAAAACGTTTGCCGTTTGATAATATTGTGTGGAAGTGTAGTATAATATAGTAAGAGTAGAAAAGACAAGGCAAACTTAACTGAACTGTCAACAGAATCTAACTGCATGTATGCTATATAATATTTGCTCTCCTGGGCCCTACTTTGGCGAATAAAACATTTTAAAACGATTCTATTCTATTCTATTTGCTATGATATGAACTGATATGTTTATCTATTAGTAGATGAATCGTAGATCACTACTAGTAGTAGGATCTAGTAGATCTATATATATATATCTTTATTCTCACAAACCAAATTACAAAGGTATAGAGATAATTATACATATTTCAAAATTACATAAATAAATAATGTACGAAAGTAGATAGAGGCATTCACAATTGTTCACCCAGAAAAATTCAATTTGTTATTGATCTCCTTAATAAGTTTACATAGTTCGTTCAGTTCTGAACATTTTTTTGAATTCATTAAGTCATAAAACTTCAATGTATTTGGACTATTTCTATAGTAAAATGCAATACATTGTTTTCTACAGTTATCAAAAGCTGAACAATTAAAAATGTAATGGTATTCATCACCAATGGCATCTGAATTACATAATACACATTTTCTGTTTTCTCTTTCTATTTTTTGCCATCTTCCAGTTTCTATTGGAAATTTCATGTTCAAAGTTCGAAATTTAAAAAATAAGGATATTTGCCTATCATCCAAAATATTAAAATATTTTTCAAACTCCAAAGTATCTTTAAATAAACGATAATTTCATGCTTTTGGTGATTCCTGTAGGCTTGCTAGCCATTTTTGTTTGAATTGATCTATTAAATTCTGTTTGATGGTTACATGTAGCCATGTTTTATTTACAAAAAAGATATTGTCCCATACATATGACAAGCCACACGTGTCCAAAATTGACTTGACTTGTTTTAACCATAAAATATTTGTGCCATATTTGGCATTTGCTAAATTATACAAAATAGAAGGCAATTTGTCAGGTTTTCCGGTTACCAACTTGAACCAATAATTTATCATTCGTAACTTAATTGAAATATCAAATGGATATCTTCCCAATTCACCATAAATCATAAAATCAGGAGTAGACTTTTTTACTCGAAGTAATATTTTACAAAATTTAATATGAACCCTCTCGATTATTGAATTATTTCCAAAACCCCAAACTTCGCACCCATACAGAAGTATTGGTTTAACAATTTTATCAAATAGATCAAGTTGGCATTCAATTGACAGATTATGTACTCTACCTTTTCGAATAATATCGTACATAGCATGTGTTGCTTTTTCACATTGCTTTTTTTAGCTCTTGAAAAATTTCCTGATCTAGACAGTAATAGTGTTGTGCGGGAAAGAGGGGGAAAGCGCTGACTAAGGCAGTTGCCTCCCCTTTCCCATTGAAGGGTTAATTTTATTGTTGGTCTGCTGGTTTTACATGTTTATGGCACGCCTGACCCACTTTTATAGATAATCCTAAATGATCTCAGATAAACCAGGATTTTCTCAGATAAAGTAGGATTATCTCATTTTTTTACATTAAGCTCAGATAAACCGGGATTATCTCGATTTTTTCCAGATAATGCCGGTTTATCTCAGAATTTTCAGATAAACCGGGATTTTCTCCAGATAATGGATTTTCTATATTTTCTCAGATAAACTAGATTTTTTTCGAATTTGAATTAAGCTGAGATAATCTTAGTTTATCTGAGATAAACCGGGATTATCTGAGAAAATCCGGGATTATCTGAAAATTCTGAGAAATTTGATTAACTGAAAAAAAGGAGCCAATAGAAAGTCACGACACATTGGAAGAAAATTTCATGGTCATAAGGGATAAGGTATAGAGACCATGGAGCATAATGAAAGATAAGGCTCTTACGGGAAACGTTTTAGAACGTTTATTTTTTTCTAAATTTTATAAAAAATAACAAGTGATTTATTCAGGATGTACATGTATTACAAGTATATCGATATTAATGAAGATCAGAGGGAAGTTGTCTTGAAAAGTTTCTTTTAAGAGAATTTGAATGTAATATCCGTTTTTATTTTTCCTTATGAAGATAGTGAAATGTGTTACATAAACCTAACATCCGCACAATTAACCAGGACAAATAACTTTAATGTTCAAAATAAGTTTAGCACAGTTGAAATACACTATTTAGAAGTCCTAAAGAGTTTCCTTTTAGAAAGTTATAATCTTAATTAAAAAAGATACCACGCTCCATTATCTTTCCGTAATTTTCTCTATTAAAACAGTGAAATATGGTATCATACATTTTATTGCTTAAATATACATTTTAGTACTTACATTTTGTGTTTAGTAAATTGAAATTTAAAATTTTAAGTGTTTTTTTGTCAATTAGATAATCTAATCATGATGATGGCAACTGCCCAATACCTGAAATATTTATTACCTTACAACTTCATTATATTGTTTATTGGTTTGTTATTTAACGACACGTGCGACTGCCCAGTGCAATGTTAACCATTAAACAAACGCTGTTGGGTGTTTGATCGGTTCATTTTTATTTATCCAACTTTTTAAAAACTATATGTAGTACAGGTAAAAAAAGTTGGATAGATGAGATCAAAGGTAATCAAGAACAAAGGTTTTTTTTTAAATTAGAGTTTGGGTTGAAAAATAAGAGTGAAAATTATACCCGGATTAAATTTTCTGTAGTATTATTTAGCATAGCATGTTAAAATGTGCAACTGACATTTAATTTTCATCCTCGTTGAAGTAGGTGGAATACTGCATCAGTGTAGTGATATACGTTGATCTGTCCTTGCTGTAGTCTATCCTTAAGTTGGGTCAGTCTGTTGTCTATGTAGCTGCGGAACCGTAGCTCATAGGTCCTCATGTTATTTTTTGACTATTTGCGGACCATAGATGGTTCGGCAGCTATTGTCTATGTAGGTTTAGGGGCGTTTCCATGATATTTGAAAGAGGGGGCGGGGAATGAAAAAAAAACGGCAATTATTTTTCTTTGCCGAACTTCCTCCATTAATTGTCTAAGGTTTGTTAAAATGGTTGGATTGATCTTAAAAGCAGAAGACCAATAACGAGAAATTCCAAACATACGGTATAAGGCGTTACTAAACATTTCAATAGTCCTAGGCCAGGATTTTATGAATGAAAGGCGTAATTATGGTTGTCCTGGTAGAGGGTCCATGAGGAAGCTCAAAAGCTCCTGGGTTTCAACAATTAGCATCAAATTATGAAGAAGCTATACTTATAAATATCTCTCTATTTTAGATAAGATTCTGGTTTCTTTGAACAATTATACATGATACAAGACAAACAAACACTGAAGTATAAAGTTCGTTCGTTTTAAATATTGTCGGATTTGATATGGAATACACGATTGAATATGGAAAATTGACTTTAATGTACAACAGTGCTAAATTAAAGCAATCGTGTCACTGTCTAGTTCCGATAGGTGGTACCAACTAATGGATATTGAAACAATATGATACTACCAAAGGCTATCAAAATTGGGAAGTAAAAATGCTGCTTTTCTGTAAGTCGTCGAACCCCTGATTTGTGGGTTTCTTCTGTATAAAAGATGAAATATTTATTTATTATCTAAAATATACTATAAAACTTACTATCGCCTATTTTATATATTTTTTTAAATAGTATAAAAACATACAGGAACAAATTTACTGTCAAATTTTAGAAAGACACCTTACTATCACTAAACAAACAACCAAATAATTAACAAAAATAAAAAGTTGGCTAAATGAGAATACCTTATTTTAAAAAGTTGGACAAATGAGAAGACATCGTTTGATCGTCACATTTTGCATAGAATTAGATCTAATTTTTTTGCAACTTGTATCTTTATTTTTGTTCTAAGAACACATTTCGCACTGAGTGCAATCAGGAGGTCCAGGACGGTTTTAAGACTTTCTGGAAAATTATTACTTAAAATATTTGTCTGACTGTTAAATAAAATACATGATGTAAATTCATGGAGTGTCAGTGAGTTTTAATTTTTTATACAAATGAGACCCCAACTTTGGTAGTCCAGATTGAACACATTGGGCAATCGTATATATGCAATAAGGAACAGATGTATCCACAAAATTATAATAACATTTTATGAACTTTCCTGCTTTAATAAATCATTTTTAATACACTTTTAATGTAATACTATTTATAAATCAGTGTTTAAAAGTCACCAATATATGCTAATTAAGATTAAAACTTCATATAACATTGTTATACTTAATCTTGTAAAAAAAATCATTAATAAATACTGTTTAAACTAAGATTAAAATTGCATGTGTCATTGGGTCATTTCATGTGTTATTCAATCATTCGTGTTACGTATCTCTAGTACTTATCTATGGATAAGAGCTAACACTACCAAAAAACAAATTCACTAGAATCATGGAAGTATTATATTGACTTCCATGCTAGAATTAATCGAAAAATTCTAGAAAAAAACTACCTCTAGGCTTATACTTTCATCAACAACTTATGTAGCAGATGTAACAATCATCATCCTATAAACGGAATACTTCCAATAGAAGCCCAACTTCATATTAGACTATTGAACAACACCTTTTGCGCAAGAAATCGAGTGGCGCTATGTTAAAAAACCTGAAACTATAAGGCTAAAAATTTGAAGAAAAAAACGGAAAAAAGTGGGATTGGCCTATTTGATGGCTTCTAAGAAAAAATAATGAGGGGAGTCACCGGGTATAACTATATAGGTCTTGTAGAGGAGAAACAGGTGCATCTTTTGCGCAAGGTATCGAGTGGCACTATGTTAAAAAAAAAAAATTGAAAAAGGGGGATTGTTTTCATAACCTCTATAGAAAAATAATTAGGGGTGTCACGGGGTATAGCGTGGTGATAGATACAGTATACAGAGTGATTGTAGATATACAGAGCTGTGATTAAGTTCTTAATTCGACGTCCAATTGTTTGATACTCAAATCCACGCCCAATGACAATGTTCCGTCATGTATTGCCAAAACGACGTCCGATTACCTTTATAGTATCTATAGTAGTCTTCTCTTACCGATGTCCAATATCAATGAATAATAGAATAACAAATTGCTGCACTTACACTTATACATGTAAATGCATATTGATAAATGGCATGCGAGTATACTTAAATCAGAACCCAATGACAAAGAAAACTAAACGAAATATATATATAGGGCAACACTCAGTCTTCAACAGTAGACGAAATAAAGAAGTATAAATGCCAACTGTTAGAGTATTATAATTTGGACTAGCTCTGTAAGAAGTTTGTCAACAATTTATTGTTTTACACCTGGAGTGAAAAATATACAAAATAAATTGGCATTATGTTTTTATGTTGTGCTGTTACACCACTGTCTCAGATTATAGGAAGATTAAGCGCTCACAAACATGTTAAACCCAGTCAAATATTTTATGTGCCTGTAGTATAGTGGTTGTCGTTAATTTATGTCTTGAATATTTGTTGTTCAGATTGTTTTTTTTGAAGTTATTTTTTAGTTGTATAATAATTATTTTATATGTTACATATCGTGACCTTTAATTGCTCAATGATTCCTTGTTGAAGGACGTTAAGTTCCCTATGGATATAAGAAAATGTGGTTTGAGTGCCAATGAGACAATTCTTCATCCAAGTCTCAGTTTATAAAAGAAACCCACTATAGTTACCGTGGACCACAGAAATCTCTTCCCCCTTTACTTATCCAAATTCAAATGAAATGAGGCTGGTTTTTCAAATATATTTTATTTACCAATTATAATTATTATGATATATCACAATGATACAAAATATCCAAATGAAACCAAACACAATCTGCTTTTGTTAGGTGTGTACGAATATCAAAAAACAAATTGATTCTAGGGATATGATTTTGGACACGTCTGTAAATTATCTCTACAATAAAAAGGAGGAAAAGGATCTGCATCATGGGTTTTGTATCATTAGCATAATATCACATTTATACAAAATAAATGTTGACATTACTGAGGATTCTATTTATTTTCCGGGTTGTTTTTATAATATTGTTTTAAATACTAATTAGGGGGAGATAATCCTAATGTAATTTCCAATTAAATAAGCATTATGAATTAAATTAAATCATGTCTAATTTTTGATACATGTATTAAATTCTGTAAACAGAGTAATTATTCTTTGTTTAATAAAAAAAACCTTTTTATTGCTAACCAAACTTATAAAAGAATTCCATAAACAACAGAATCCTCAATTAGTGCCAACTTTTAAAAATGACATTAAAAAAACATTACAATTCTTAAACAAAGGAAATTAAAGCTATGTTTATGCTACAATAAAAAATACATGAATCAAATTATTTTTTGAGAACAAACTCAACTTATTTACTGGGTTATAAAAAAACAAAATAGCAGAGACGTGGATTAAGAGGATTTTTCAGAGGGCCCCCTTCAGTGGGAAAAATTTGGTTTAATATTTAGGGAATCACTAAAACATGACTGGAGCAGGGCCCCGCTGAAGCAGTCAGTGCCCCCCATATTCCTGGAAAATTTCTGGATCCACCACTGACTAACTATCTTGATCTGTGCAAAAAATTATTAGATCACCAAGGATATGTTTAACAATTCATTTCATATTTTTAATCACATGCTGTTTTAAAATAAAAAGTAAAGTTTATTTTACTCACACCAAATTTCTAAGCATATTAATCTTTATTAAATATCCCCCCCCAAACCCCTTCCGGAGGAAAAATTTGGTTGATTGTACAGGAAATGACTGGTGTTGGGCCCCTTTATGTTAAGTTCTGGATTCGCAAATAGGTAAAGTGAGTAAGTGTATGATATGTTTGTTTATCCATCTACAACTTTAACCCACAATTATCAAGATTAAATAGGACTTTCTCTAAACTTTCAAATAATCTTCAGTATCTGCCAACACTGTGTTCCATTGTTTTCACTTCAAAAAGGTTGGGAAAACCCAAAATTTCATTATAATAAATTAAAAAACATACTGCCTTTAGTACAGAAAATCAGCTGAAAGTTTCAATGAAAATCTACCAAGCTGTGGATGAGAGCTGATGATGGACAAACAAACAAACAATACAAATCTTCTTTAACACCCCATTTCAAAGGCATATTTATGGGGATGTCTCCTCTCCCTGTTGCGGGAAAAATTTTGTTTAATCAATTGCGCTTGCCCCCTCTAAGAAAGTCCTTTAGGACCCCGCAAAATTTAAGTTTTAATGATTCATCAATTAAAAAACAATAATTGAATGCAAATGGAATACAAACAATATAAATAAAAAAATATCCAATTTGAAACTCAATACAGGAATAAAAACAATTTGTTTACAACTCATTCTGCCACAAGATTACTGTCTAAGGATACTACTAAAAAAAGATAGTAACAGTTCAGCCACGGTTTGCAGGACTGAGATTGTACCACACAAGGCAGCAAAGGTGACACTTTCAACTGAAAAGAAATAAGGTCAAGTTTTAATTATTGTTTGATTTCGAATTAATTTTTATTCTGGAATATAATAACATTTAATGTGCAATTTTTCAAATAAAAAAAGAACCTGATATCACTGAATGTGAAATATAAAAAATAGAAGATGTGGTATGATTGCCAATGAGACAACTCTCCACAAGAGACCAAATGATACAGAAATTTAAAACAACTATAGACTGTATGACTGTCGACAATGAGCAATGCCCATAAACCATTATCAAGTCAACTATAAAAGATTCCCAAAATGACATCTGTAAAACAATTCAATCAAGATAACTAATGGCCTCATTTATGTACAAAAAATGAACAAAAAACAAATATGTAACACATCAACATACAACCCCAGAAACAGGCTCCTGAAGACAAAAATAAACTTTCCAAACTTTTCTGAGACTTAAAGGTGGTACCTTACACTACAGGGAGATAACTCTGTAAAATCAGCTAAACGTTTTAATTACGTTGTGTTATTTAGGGAGGATTAAGCTTTTTAATGATCAAAAGTAGTGTTTGTAAAACTGCTATATAATCAGTGTAATTTATCTGATAAAATAGTTCGTTCAACGTTTTTGAAATTTTTATATTTTTGTCAAAGGGTCAAAAGTAATACTTTGTCAAAATTTTATGAAAATATAAACGAGCCAAATTAATTTTAGTGAAAGTGTTGGGTACCACCTTAACATCAATTTTCCATGAGTAATTATTTGAAATATTCAACATGATGAATGCAGAAGCTGCTGATAAATTCACTAAACAAAAAGTTAAAATAATTGAATACGGTATGTTATTTGTTGTTTAGTTGACACTTACTCCACACAAAATTTATGTTAAAAATGTAGGAATAAAATTCTTTTGAAAGTTGAAACGAATATATGAACCACTGAATGTAAGGCAGTTATTATGCATCTTTTTATAAAAGCTATTTTTTTACTTGATATCAGGTTATATCCCCTTCATATTTCTTGTTCAGGAAAGGGACAAAAAATCAGTAAAAATGGATACATAGATATCTAGGGGCATAGATACATGTATAATTAAAATTTAAATTGTTTGTTGATTAATAAATTCTCACCTTAAACAGCTCTCTTTACTCCTCAAGCAAGTTACCCAAAGGAAACTTGTGATGCTAACCTGTAAAACAAAGTTCAAGGTCAGTTATTCGCAACTTTAAAAAATATATATAGATCATAATAATTGATTAAAAGTTCTCGAATAACATACAAAATTCTGTGAGAAAATAATTGGTATTCAAAATCAAACTAATGGTTATGTTTTCTGCTCTTTGTATGTTTTTTTTATCTCTCCAACTCATTCTCGATTGCTATTTTCAATTCTATTAAGTTTGCAATACAAAAATAAACTTGTACTTTATCATATAGTATAGTATTTCAAACCTTTAAAAAAACAATTGATATCAATTACTATTAAATTATGAAAAAAACTAAAAGCTTGTATACCTACTATCATGTTAACAATATCAGATATTCAAGTCTTACTCCCCACACCATGAAAACATTGTAATTTCAACAACCTGGAAAAAAATGTTTTCAAGATTAAATTGTACATAAGATTTTTTTTAAAAGTGTAACAAAATTATGCCTTGTCACATTTCTTATGAATTTGTCTTATACTATCATTTTCTGTATGTTAACTTGATACCTAAGGTACAAAACAATTCAATTGAATACAAGTTGTTGTTCACATCCATTTGTATTTTTGTGCATCTGATGAGTTGAGCCTTTTTCAACTGATTTTTATAGTTCGTTCTTATGTTGTACTGTTATACCACTGTCCCAGGTTAGGGGGAGGGTTGGGATCCTGCTAACATGTTTAACCCCGCCACATTATTTATGTACATGCTTGTCCCAAGTCAGGAGCCTGTAATTCAGTGGTTGTCGTTTGTTTATGTGTTACATATTTGTTTTTCGTTCATTTTTTTTACATAAATAAGGCCGTTAGTTTTCTTGTTTGAATTGTTTTACATTGTCTTATCAGAACCATTTATAGTTGACTATGCAGTATGGGCTTTGCTCATTGTTGAAGGCTGTACAGTGACCTATATTTGTTAATGTCTGTGTCATTTTGGTCTTTTGTGGATAGTTGTCTCAATGGCAATCATACCACATCTTCTTTTTAATGCGTTATAAAATTGTTCAGCATTGATGTAGATGTCCTCAAAATCAAACCCATTATAAACAAATAATTTAAAATGCCTATAATAATATGATCATTAGTTTTGTGGAATATTTCAACTCACCACATATTTTTCATGGTAAGGCCTCAGACTGGGTTGAAGATTTAATTGACCATCTTCCTTAAGAGCTGCTATCCTAACCTGGAAGGTGGTTTATGTCCTCATCTTATTGTCCATTTGCTTTCAGAAATAACATTATGTAAAAATAAATATCAGATGCACTTTTTAAGTCTTTTGAAATTTCACCTAATCAATTGTAGTTACCCACAATTTCTCCCACCCTCCAAATCTATTATCTATAGCTAGAGCTCTGCTTACATTTTTTTTTATTTACAGAACTCTAAATAAAAGTAATTTTAGCAAGTATACATCTGATATTTAAAGAAAATGTGTACAAAAGTGAATATTTTAATTAAAAAAGTTATATTCCATATAAACACTCAGGAAATTTCAAGTATAATGAGTATAACAAAGGAATTACCTCCATTTTGTCCTGAAAATTTCACCCTGTTGAGACTCCACACCCTTTAAATATTTAACAATACAAAATTTGTATAATTAAAATAAAGAAATAATAATATGTAAAAACTACAACACATTTCAATAAAGGGATGCGCTTTAGCACATGATACGGCCGTTGCTCTTTTAAGTTTCACCAAAACTGCATAAAATCCCCCTTTTTTAAGTATAAAAATTCATTACTTAAGAAAACGTAAAATCTAAAATTAATAAAAAGGGAAAGGGAGCTTATGTCAATAGATATAAACAATTCACCAAAGTTTCATGGACATTGGTGAAAGCCTTTTTGAGTTATTGTCCAGGTGTGAAAAATCCCCCTTTTTTATGAATAAAGCCCCATAAATCCAAAACTTAAAATCTGGAATTTATAAAAATTGAAAGGGAGCAATAACAAAATGTATATAAAAATTCAGGAAACTAAAAAAACCCACTTTACATATTTTTTTTAGATTCTCCATTCTAAACCAACTGGACCTAGGCCTTTTGACTAGACAGACCATTATTAAGTTGACAAGTAAAATTTGTCTGTTCCATTTCATTTTCAAAGTAAAAATGAAATAGAGATACAGGGGGTGGGGGAATAACGAAGAAGATCTAACAATTGTAAATACAAGCTTCCAATCTAATTGAAAATGGAGAATCTTTACACCTTTTTTTTTTTTTTTTTTTTTTTTTATAAAAAATTACATGTTTTGAAATATATACAAAAAAAATTTGAATAACATTCTTCAGTTTTATCACATAATCATTGCTGCAGCCACAGCTTCCTGAAATAGAAATAAACATTCTTAAACATATTTGTCAAAACAAGATCAAACCGATTTACCGATTTATACAATTATTAGCAAAAAAGGATGATAAAATCAATGGTTGATGTGCATCATGTTTATTTTCCTTTATTAGTTGTATGAATTAATGCATTGGTTTTCTAGTTTGAAACTGTTTCACATTTTGTTATGTTCAGGCAGGGCCTTTAAAACTGGTACTGTAAAACCAGAAATTATTGCATGCTATTCTTGTGATTTTTCAACAAATGGACAAATATGCAAGATAAATAATCCCAAGATTTCAGAAAAATCTGGCCTCAAAGTTTTGCATTAGAGATTAGATTTATAAATACAAGTTCCTATTGTGATATTCAACCAGTTGCATTATTTACAGTCATATAGGTTTTGCTCATTGCTGAAGGTCCTACAGTGATTGTAATTTGCTTCTCTTATTGATAGTTGAGTAGTTGGCAATCTTATAACATCTCTTTATTCTTAAATACCCAATCCAGATTACCAGTATAATTAAAACTATTAATTTGGAAAATATTTCAAAATACATGTGTTCATAAAAAAATACATGGTGAATTAAAAAGTTCATTAATCAATATTTTAGTTTCTTACCATAAAATTCAGCTCCAATGGCCGTTTCCCAGCTTCAATCCTTGTAGACAAGCTGTGGTGCTAACCTGAAATATAAAATACAAAATTGTTTTAAAGGATAACTTCTGAAATACTGTATCTATGATATATAAAATGGGTTATATATGCGATAGGTTTTGAGAACATTGGTTAGACATCAATCCAACAACACAATTCAATCCTAAAACGAGTAGGCTTAAAAGGGTTAAGTTGGCCCTAAGATTTTTTTTTTTTTTTTAAATCAAGCCCAAATACTACAAATTTAACATATATATTGTTCTGGTATCATTATTGATACAAAATAAACACTTCATTTTGGCACCTGACACTATAAACTATTAAGTTATGACATCTTGATTATGCAATTCTGGTGTATTCGCAAAAGCGCCAATTAAGGTCCAATTTTTCACAATTCAGAACAGTTTTTAGCATATCCAGTAATAGTTTACGTCTTTTTATTTAAATACATGTATTACCCTTGGTTCCTATAAGTTACGAAACATTTTGGATCAAAGGTATTCTTTAAGCTTTTAGGTAAGAAAATTCACAAAATTATAGCATTTTGATAATATCTCCCAATATAGCTAATTATGGAGACTACAATGTATTATAAAGAAGCGATTTATTTTAAGTCACATTAAGTTTCTTGAAATATATCCATTTAAGATCCAAATTGGGGCCCCTTTGATATTCTATGATAAAAGTTGAAATTTAAAATCTATTATAAGGCCATACTTTGCCAAGAGACCATTGTCATATGATACTGATAAAATAAAGAGTATATACTGTTGACCAAACTCTTATAAACCTTTAACCCTAAAAAAGTCAGTATTCATTTTAAAATAATCTTATTTATAGATTATTTTTTTTTAAACAGGATTAACAATACTGGTACCTACCTACATATTAGCTGTATTTGACCACCAAGTCTTATTCCCACACCATGAAAACATGCCACAGAAAGTACCTAAAAAGAAATTAACACATTTATTAATTTTACAAACCAATTTCTATGTCAACCTAAAGATTGATTTACACAGATTTTTCTGATTTCTTACTTCAAGTACCAATAGTATAAAATCCACATATTTTGTAAAGATTGAAAAACAAACAAAAGTAGTCAAGGTTTATGATTTGAATTCTGCACTCAACTAATTTGAATAATGAAAATGAGTTGTCTCCCATTGAATGAACAAATCTTGCTGTTAATTGTGCTAGTCTCCCCTTGAAAGTTAATTCCTATCTTAGAATTTACTCCTGCAATTGTAATAGAAATTCTTGTTAATGTACAATCAAGGGGTACAATCAAAATTACGTGATGGATATACACACACCGGAAGTTACAGTCGAACTCGCCGCTTGAAAGGTTAGTAGTTGCATTTTCTTGTTTATATCAATTAAATTTTGATTAATAAGTTGGCACACCGAATGTCGGATAGTATGTAGTTTTAAAATACACAATTGGTTTTGCTAGAAAGCGTGCAGTTATTGAAAACACTTTGACACAGTTCCAAATTTTCAACGAATTTTTGTGTCGAAGTGTTAGCATTAACTGCACGATTTCCAGCAATGATAATTGTGTATTTCAAAACTAGATAGTATCCGACATTCCGTGCACTACCTTATTTATTAAATTTCATTGATATAAACAAGTAAATACGACTACTTACCTTTCAAGCGGTCTGCTCGCCTGTTACTTCCGGTGTGTGTATATCCATCACGTGATTTTGATTGTACCCCTTGACAATGGTATCCCAAAATATTAAACTGGTAAATAAATTATTGAAAGATGTTTTTCATGCAGAAAATAAGGATGAATATGTACATTTAACAAATATTTCTAGAAAATGTATAGAAATTGTTTGACTTCAATAAACTTGCCTTCTCAATTTCATGATAAAGCCTCAGACTTGGTTGAAAATTCTATTGACCATCTTCCTTAGAGCTGCTCTCATCATTATCTTAATTGCAATCTTTTCGTATTTGGTCCATTATTTATAGAAATAAATAAAAAAAATATCAGATGCACTCTCAATTAATCATGTATCTTGAAAATTTCACCAAATCAATTCTACCGATAGTGTCCCATAATTTCTCCCACCCTTAAATCTATTATCTGGAGCTCTGTTTACATTTTTTTTTATTTACAGAACTCTGAATAATAGTCATTGTTAGCTAGTATACATCTGATATTAAACAAAAAACTTATACATATGAATATTTAAGTAAAATAATAAATTTAAAAGAATGAGGAGTTAAACAGGGGAATAATTTATTACCTCCCTTTGCCAAAAATTTCACCTGTTTAGACTCCACATCATTGCTATATCTAACAAAAATACAAGATGGTATAGCTATAATAAATAATAAATAATTTGATATAAATTATTTAAATAATTAACAAAAATATTTAGTACATCATTGTTCACCTAGGTGGTTCACTTCCATTACTCCAATTTTCTCAACCAATTGAAAAAATGGACACCAAGATATATAACAAATCTTGCTTATTGTGGCATTTAACACTAAAAATCTGAATTAATCTTTTCTCACCAAGATGTGTTTTTTTCTATGCTTCTTGTGAAATAATCTTTTTTATAGCTAAAAACACTGCAAAAAATAACAAACTAATGAAGAAAAAAAGAGATACATCCAACAAATCAGAAAACCAAAATGTACATTTTAACAAAATAACATTATTTTTCAGCTTTGTTGAAAATGGAGAATCTTTACAATTTTTAAATTTTTTTTTTGGTAAAAAAATATGAACATTTTTTAAAACATACACAAAAATAGTCTGAATTACATTCTTTTTGGTTTCAGTTGTATTGCACAATCATTTCCTGCAGCCACAGTTAAAGTCACCTGAAAAAGAAATATACATTCTAATATCTTTCAGAACAATATTCAATGCAAAGGAATAAGTAACTAGTTAATAAATGCACTTGTGATGCATAGAACAATAGAACATAGCTTTCACTTTGCTTTGAAGTGATTCTGTAGACTGAATTTACAAACAACCAGTCTTCAGTAGCAAACAAGGGATGACAAGTAGTTGGTTGTTGTTCGACGTATTTATAGATTATCGTTGAGATGACCAATGATAATCTGTTTATCGCTAATTTACCTATGACGACCTTGTCAATTTCAATGTCAATTTTGTTAGCAACGCCACGTGGTCTCCTTAGTTTCTAGCGATAATTTTTCCATCTCAAGCGAGAAGCATGATATGAAAATTATCACAAAAAAGATCAAAGGAAAAATGCACAAAATAGCGATAATGGTTATTATTTCATGGTTTCATTATAAATCAAGCTGTTGGTTTTCTTGTTTGAATTGTTTCACATTTTGCCATGTTTCTAACTTTTAAAGTTAACTGTAAGGTATCTGTTTGGCTCATTGTTGAAGGCCATAGTGACCATTTGTTGCTTACATATCATTTGGTCTCTGGGAGATAGTTGTTTCAGTGGCAATCATACCACATGATGGTCCACATCCCATTCATTATACAATGTATATACGGGAACAATTTTAGAAAACTTACAGATAGTAAGATTTTCTAAGTAACTGAATAATTTTTTTATTTCCTTTATTTATCTTGATACCTCCCTTTAGATTATATCACAGTTATAGTTCAAGAAAAATTAAAGTTTACTACGTCTCAAGATCTGCATAATTAAAATATAATACTTCTTTGCATAACATTCTAGGGTATTTACATGTTCTTGGCTAAATGACTCATTAATTTATGTATTGGTTCTTACCATATTAGTCAGCTCCAATGGCCATTCTCAGCCTCAATCCTTACAGACAAGCTGATGCCAATCTGAAATATAAAGTGTTAAGTCTTACCAGAATGGTTTCAAAAGATCGCTGTTACCATATGAAATTATAAAGAAATAGGTTATATATGTGTAATAGAGGCTGAGAACATATATTAACTAGATAGCAATCCAACAAACTAAATAATTAGGTTCGATATTCAAAATTACGTTATGTTTGTACTGATAAAAAAAAAATGCGTAAACTAGAAACCAAACTCTTAGAAACTTTCAAGCCTGAACCACATAAAATTTAAAAAGAATATTTATAAAACATTTATTTTATTCGAAACTGTATACTGGCACCTACCTATATACTAGCTGTCTTAGACCTCCAAGTCTTATTCCCACACCATGAAAAAATCTCACAAAAAAAACCTGAAATATATGAAAATTTACAATTTATATACTTTATATTTCAATTTCCCTGACATTTACCAAACATTATTCCAATTTCTTACTATAACATAAATAACTGTAAAATCAATATAAAAGATTAAAATCAAAAACAGTAAGTCTTAAGTTTATTGATTGAATTTTCAACTCCACAAAAATAATAATTTAAATATATTCCATTGTTTATAAACGTAAATTATGAGTTATCTCCCATTGAATGGCAAAAATAACATTTTACATTAGCAACATCAACTCTATCATATGCCCTTAATATACAATTTTTATCAAATTACTGATTGTATAGAAAATGTTTGGCTTAATTAAACTTGCCTTCTTATTTTCTTGGTGAAGCCTCAGACTTGGTTGAAGATTTATGTAACCATCTTCCTTGGAGCTGCTGCCATGGCTACTTTTCATGCTTTTCAACATAATTCTTTGTGATAACCAGTTCACTGAATCCATTTTAATATTCCAATGTCCTTTCCGTTGTATATAATCCAATATACAATTGTCCAAAGAATGTTCCAAAGCATCTCACAATATTTTCTTTTTACATTCATGGCAGCATGGAAGTAATTCTCAATATAAAAATTAATTGTTTGAACTCATACATAAAACAGTAAAAATATCAGATGTGCTTTTATACATGTTACTTGAATTTTGAAAATTGACCAAATGTTTTTTTTTAAATACCCACAATTTCTCTTTCCATTTTTATTTAGAACTATGTTTACATTTTTTTTATTTACATAGCTCAAATTATTGCTCTTATATTAGTTAGCAGACATCTGATATGTAAATACCTAAAAAAAGAGGTTATAAAAAAAGAACAGAATATTTATTGGCTAACACCTATAAATCACAAACATTTTTTTAATATTTTGGAGCATAGTTTAATAAAATTTCACTTGTTTTAAGTTTCTCTTCACACACATCATAAGTATGAAAATAATTCTACAAAAATTGATCATAGCCTGAAGTAGCTCAGTTGTGCAAGTTCATATTTTCCATCAACAAAGGAGAATGGTCTTTACTGAAATTTAAATATATGGAAATATAAAAGGTCAAACATTTGTGATGACGATTAACCTTAATCAATTTGCATGCTCATCATGTGAGTTCTAAACAAAAATTGTTACATTCTTACAAAGGTTTAAATAAAAATCTCCTAATTCAAGAATAGAAAAAATTATAACTGCAGGAGTTGATTACACAAACAAGTACTGTCTGTAAATTTTAATAAAATTTCACAAATTTCGGGAAAATGGGGGGAAATTTCTCAACCAGTTTCATACTAGGAATAACACAACTTCAACGTGAGTGCAATCTTCCTTTGAAGTTTCAATGGTAAAAGAAATGCTGATAATATAAAATACAAATATAATACAAAATAGTGGTATGTTGTAAGAAATCTTTACATTTAGGATAAAATTTAGGATGAAATATTGTAAACTCAAAAAATCCTGTTTCTTTAAATTAAAAAATAATTGTCCAAATTCAAATTCCATGTAATAAAATCATTAAACTAGAATAGTTGAAGGAAATAGTTTCAAAATTTACAATTCAAAAGTAACATTTTTGTTCCCAAATTAAGTTTGATACATGAACCATATTAATATTTGTTTTTCATAAGAATGCTTCCAAAAAACTTAAAAGAGAAGAGAAATCACTGATATCTTGACATTAATAGAGATGGACTGACACAAGGTAAACTTTGGGAATGACTGGTTCCTTAAATGGAGGATAACAGTCAGAACTAGCTCCTGTCAATACACAAGACAGGAAACACCTCTTTTCTGCCATTTGGTAACAAATCCCATGTAATAACGTAAATAGTTTTTTCCATCTTCAAATGATAAAAAAGCAATTATTCTCCCCCAGGGGTGGTTCCAGTCATTTTTAAAGAGATGGGGCTCCCACCCAGGATAAAAGGCAGGGTTCAAACTAGGTTCTGTTCTCATTAAATTGCAACCAAAAAATTTGTACAGGTTCTGCAGATCCCAGTGTCTCGCTAACGCTTACTTTTGCTGTTAATCCCAGGCTCAACAAAAATGAGGGGGGGGGGGGGGGGGGGGGGGGGGAAATATCAAAAAAATATTCCTCTCAGACTATCATTTGATTGTAAGAAGTTTCTGTCCAAGTTTGGTAAAAATCCAGAATAGTTTATGAATCTAATAATTGTTTTAAAAACTTTAACTTCAGAATATAAGGTTAACTAAGTCCATTAATAAGCAAAATACGGAAAAACAGGAAATAAGTTTTAACTATTTTTTGTCTAGATACAAGCTTTTGATCATAAACAAGCTTCTGTCTAAGTTTGTTACAAATCCAGAATATTTGAAGAAAGTTATTAAAATTTTAAAAACTTTAGTGAATGTATTGTATCCTGGCATTTATAAGTAGAATATGGAAAAATTAATTTGTTTCATTTACAAAATTTACTTCTGGGTACTATCTTATGATCATATACAAGCTTCGGTGGAAGTTTTAGAAATCCAGAATAGTTTTAGAAAGTTATAAAAATTTTAAAAAACTTAAACTAAAGAGTGAATTTTTGTGATCGCCCATGATGAAGCTGCTGACAGAATGTAGGATGGCTAAGTCTCATGTTTTTTTCAATTAAAGTTGAAGGCTCGACAAAAAGTATTAATGGTTTAAAAAGAATGTTAAATAAAATTTGTTGAATAGTTTAATCAAATTTTGCAGAGGTACATGCTTCCAATTGGCTTCCCTCAGAGTTACATGCCTCTAATTGGGACTGCGCTGCCAGGGGTACTGCTTCTAATTAGCTTTAGCAGACAGAGGTATATATGTACTGCTTCAAATCAGCTTCGCAACAAGACAGAGGGTATGTGCTCCCAATTAGCTTCACTAAGAGGTACATGCTTCCAATTGGCTTCGCTCAGACAAACGTACTGCTTCCAGTGTCGAAATGGTACGGTATGCAAGTCTGTACTATATCCAGCCTAGTAAATGGTACATAATTGCAAGTCAAATGTCGTCCAAATATACAAAAACATATTTTATTTAACATTCTTGATCTAGTTTATTTTCGCATCTACCTTCACTCTCCTATTTATAATTTATCCTGATGGTGACATTGTGAAATGCAAATTATCATTGCAGGATTCTGCAGTTCCCTATAGTTTCAATCCTGATGAAGGTGCCATAGGATCCAAAATATGGCTATCTTATCAAATTCACTTTAGCAATACCTTAATTTTTTTTATTATCTTTTGATTAAAAGAAGCATGTCCTAGTTCTGTCAAAGTTTGGTTAAAATCCAGAATAGTTTATGAATTAAATAAATATTTTAAAAACTTTAACAGCAGACTGAATGTTATGTTAACTTGAAGAAAAACTAAGTCAGTTATAAGTGAAAAATACAGAAAAATGGAATTTTATTTTTACAAAATTTACTTCTGGGTACATGTACTATCTTATCATCATAAACAAGCTTTGGTCCAAGCTTGGTACAAATCTAGGAGAGTTTAAGAAAGTTATCAAAGTTTTTAAAACTTTAACCACAGAGTGAATGTAATATTTCCCAGGAGAAAAACTAAGTCCAGTTACAAGTAAAATACGAAGAAATGGAATTTTATTTTTACAATATTTACTTCTGAATACTATCTTATGATCATTTACAAACTTCTGTCCAAGTTTGGTATAAATCCAGGATAGTTTAAGAAAGCTATTAAAATTTTAAAAACGTTAACCACAGAGTGAATATTTGTGGACGATGCCAATGATGGAATGTAGGATCGCTATGTGTCACTTTTTCAACTTAAGTCAAAGGCTCGACAAAAGGAGGATCCAACCTCTCCAGAACTCCCACCCTCTGAATCTACCACTGCCCCTAAAGTATGGTACATGATCTAATTTGAACCTGCTTAGTTATAAAAAAGAAGATGAGGTATGATTGCCAATGAGACAACTATCCACTATCCACTAAAGACCAAAATGACACAAACATTAACAATTATAATATGTTTAAAGTGAATATTGTATGCAATTTTTAAAAGAAATATAAGGGGAATTTCGAGAAGAAATGTCAAAATCTTGTCATGATGAGTAATTGTTAAATGTGACGAAAAAGTTAAAATTAAAAATAGTTGTTAATTATGTACTGATAATTATAAACCAAATAGTTATACCAAACATTTTTAATAATTACACTGATTTTAGAAAAATATGATGCTGAATGGACAAATGTCATTTTTAGAAATTTCTTAATTAAATTAAATTTGAAACAAGTTATCTCCCTTGCTTAAAAGTAAAAGTTTTCAGCTGTGTAAAGACAAAGCAAAGAAACAAACAACTATTTCGCTTAAATACAACATATGAGGCTAATTGATGAAACTTGATAACAAATATTTTTCAAGCAAAATGTGAATACTGTGGATTCCTTATTATTGACAGTTTTTTTTATTATTATTATTCATGTGAATGACAAATTTTAGGTTTTCACAAAATTATTTTTTGGGGGATTTGTATGGAGAATTTGTAAAATGTCTGAATGAAAGCATATTATTGGGGGTTAGAGTTAAAAATGAACCCAAGAATGATATATTTGAAGCAAAATAATTAGATACTTCTGTTTAATACTAGGGATTTTTATCTAAATAACTCTGGGAAATGATGATAGTTTCAGATAAATAAGAATGAAGGTTTAAGGGGGGTATTTGAAATGATTTAAATACTTTTTCTTCCCACTTGGTCAAAGCATTAAGTGAATTTTATTTAAAAGGTAGATTATAATTTTGAAATGTTACTTTTACTTCACCATTATCTTGTTAGCAATCAGTGCTTTTAAGAAACAGATACCCTGAAATAATTTTGATGACGCTTAAGTATATAACATTTTGGGTATTTTTTCACAATAAGGTATTTGAATTCAATCTAAGATACAAATATATTTTTAATATTTTGGTTTCCAATACATCATAATATGTCAAATATAATTTAGAATTTGATTAAAGACCTTTGTTTTTGACATTGTTTCGAAAATTATAAAACTTTTTTACAGATTTAAGCTCAAAATTATAATTTTTTTAATACTTAAATTACCAAACAAATATCAAATATTTTCATTTCAGAATTACATATAAAGATTCCCTCAAAAGCAGAACACCATATCCTGAACACTTGAAAACCATGACACCATTCAAAGAACCAATGAAAAAACAAAAGAAACAACCAGACCCTAGCAACTGCAAGCTACTCCAAAGAGAAACTATGTTAGTAATAGATAAGAAACGCAGCGCTCTGAGCTCAATGTATTTCTGAAATGGTCATTTGATATTTGCTTAGTCTTCAAAAAAAAAATCAAGATGAACATTAATGTTCAGCTATGAAACTTTAAATGCAGATGACAAACTTTAATTTAGTTTCAAGTACAAATGTACTGTTATTCTCCAATTTGACGATCAAGATGTATTGAAAACAGTAAAATATTTAGGGAAGTTGTTAAATTACAAAACTGAAATTTCAGTTTTATCATTTAAACGAGTGTATCACCAAAAACTGCATGAATTGTTTTGAAAATTTCAACCACCCGAAAGCACTAACAATGCAAACAAGACAATGTTTAAAAATGTTTTATAAATATCTGTTGATCATTTGATCCAAGGACCTTAAACTGTTTTACAACCTAATAAACCTCATCCTAAGTTATTTCAACTATCACCCTTTCTGCATTGATCAATTTGATAAAGAAATTAAATAAATGGGCGTTCCACTCTGGGTTAATCTCCAACCTCTTTTTTAGCTTCAAATGTTGTTGCATATATAAGTATGGAGATTTGTCACATTTGCACTCATACCACATCTTCCTATATATATCAATTTAACTATTGAAATTGATGGGCAAACCATTTTGCTGCATTTCAGAAGAAAATCTTGTTCAATGGTTAAATAGTGTTGTAATCAAATTAAATCAATCTTCTTCCACGGTTTTATCATTTAATATCCAGTTTTTAATGTATATTATAATTTGTATGCCTGAATCTTTTTTTGAGTTTTTTTCGGTCAAATTTCTAACTTGGTTGTTCACATGAAATGCTTAATAAAAATCTCTGTCATTTATGTATTCAAGCTGAATATGTTCTCAAAAAAAATACTTTTTGGTAATTTTTAAATATGAAATGAAAATTATTCCAGAATCCACCGACAAGAATCAAATAAGTACCACTTGTATTTATATCGGCATATTTATCTTAATATTTTTAAATTATGAGAAGGTGTCCATGGCTTTAATTAATCAAATTATTATTTGGCTACAGTTATAAATTATTGGATGAAAACTTTTTCAACAACAAAAAATTGCTCGACATAATCTTCCAGAATCGTTGATGGTGAATGTTTGGGATAATCATAAATATTTTTTTTTTATTACAATATCAACTAATTTCAGAAATTCAAAATCTTATTCAATTAATCTGAACCAAACCATATTTTCCCCATTACTAAATACTTTGCAGACATATCTTAATTTTCAAGCAGTTTTTTACCACTTCCCAAGGGTAAAATATACATGAATTTGATCTTGGCATAGTGTACCTGAATTGTACTATACAAATTTAGAGCAAAATTGCATCATTTGTTGAAATACCATATCGTATTGATACCCTTATTTTATACAACTTGCCTCCCCTTCTAATTTAGTGAATTTTTATTTCGCTACTCAGTGGCAGAATCCAGAACTTTTCATGAGGGGGCCCCCTCTAGTCATACTACAGTGATTCCTTATATAATCAACCAAAAGGAGTATGTTCGATAAGGTCCTAAAATGGCCCCCTTTTAAGCGTAAATTTCAAATTCAGATTAATCGACCAATATCA
Source organism: Mytilus trossulus (assembly GCF_036588685.1). Taxonomy (NCBI): domain Eukaryota; kingdom Metazoa; phylum Mollusca; class Bivalvia; order Mytilida; family Mytilidae; genus Mytilus; species Mytilus trossulus. The sequence continues at coordinate 73,087,756 of NC_086378.1, read as the reverse complement.
CGATAAATTACAGCTAATCCATTGACTAGCTAGGATATACACCATTTTGTTGGAAATTTTACGTTTCTGCGTTTCATTATGACGTCACAAGTTGAACTCATATTGATTTTCACGAAAAAATCAATGAAAATGGGTAAATTTCCATAGATTATTGGACAGGAAATATAGAGCGCATACGTCGACAACAAAGATATTTTAAAATAATGTTTGTGAAGACATTTCACACGTCTTATTTGAATCTTAAGCTTGTCGACGCCTGCGCTCTATGTTTCCTGGTCCTTCATTTGATTGCAATCTGGCTTATTTTGACCTTTTCGGGATGTAAAAATTAACGTGTTAGAAGTAAACTTTGACAAAAACAGTTCTGTGTAACTTTCTAACATGTCTTTAAGGCAACTTGAAACAGTTATTGTCTTGTTACTATGAACTTTATAATTGGGGCCAAATATGGCTCTTACCGAACTTACTTCTTTACCCACAAAAGGGGGGGGGGGGGGGGGGGCAAGGCTCCCTGGATCCACCTATGCTACTGTCATTCAAGATATCAGTGTTTTCATGTAAACCCGAATCATAATTTGTCATTTTACCTCATATTTTCTGTAAAAAACAATACATTATTATATTCTGGAACAGTTCAATTGTAAAAACTCTTAGAAGCATATCTTAATTTTCTAAAAAAAAAATAATAATTTTTTTTATTTGTAATCTTTTATTTAACACATATATTAATTTGGTTATGCATGAAAAAGGTTTGAACATTTATTTTCATATTTGTTGATTAAAGTAAATTAACATTTCCAATAAAAAAAAAATTATTCAAGAAATTATTTACTAATTATTTTTGATAGTCCAATAGAATTTTCAAAAAATTTCAATATGTAAAACATTTTGAAGAAAGAGATGAAAAACACATAAAAATTTCATGTTGCATTTTGACAATTTTTGATAGAATAAATGCAGCACAGAATGAAAAAAACCCATTTTACTTACACAAGTAGTAGATAAGTTAACATATCAAATACTTGCTAACATTCTGTGGTGTCTGAGATCACCCTTTTTTTTTGTTTTGGTTGGTGCTTGGTGTGAGATCATTCCTGGTCTTTGGTAAGGTTGTTGTGCCTGAAAGCATCCCTGATCTTTGGAAAGGTTGGTGCATGGTGTCCGAGATCATCCCTGGCTATTTAGTTTAGTTGGTTGCATGGTGCCTGAAAACCTCTTAGGTCTTTGGTTGGGTTGGTGCTTTTTGCCCTAGTTCATGTCTGTTCTTTGTTTTGGTTGGTGCTCAGTGCTGGAGATCATCCCTGGTCTTTGGTTGAATTGGTGCTTGAGAATCTCTCAGGTCTTTGAATGGGTTGTTGCTGTATAATATTTTGTTGTCAGTGTAGACAATTTTCCGTCACTTTTTTTGGTTATGTGTTGTCTTTTTTCACCACATGGTTTGAGATTGTACCTCTTGTTGATCAAAATATCTGACTGTTTTGTTTGAATTTTGAGGATAGTAGTAAAAATACTATTAGAGATATGCTATTCCCTGATGTTCCAGGACATGGATACCTTCATGATTACACTGTGTGTGCTGCTTCCTTGAAAAAAGGTGAAAACAAGATGTCTCATGTTAAATTTTGTGAGGTAGGATATTTCTCGTGTTCCAGGGTGTTCTCAAATTACACCAGTTAATACTTCTGATTGATTTGTTCTGTGGTTTTACCTCATTGACAAAAATACACAGAGACAAAAATAATAAATACTGCATACCTATACATCTTCGTAAGAACTCTGAAATAGATATGAAGAAGAAAGATTAGTTATTTGCACTTCCATAAAAGAAATCTACATGCCACTCTTCTTCTGTCACAACATAGCCAAACTCTAGGGTGTATGACTGAGGTTGCATCTACAACAAAAACAAATTTGTAAATTATTAGTGTTTGAGAATGTTGGTGCCACTTCCATCAAATGAGTCCATGACTGAAACATCCTCTCGGCTGCATCTGCAAAAACAAATCTGTAGTGTCGTGGAGAACGTTGTTGTCACTTTCATCAAATGGGCCCTTTAACAAGCTCATGGTAGAGTGATCTTGTTACTATTGTATAGTGCTGCGGAAACTCTGCGCTACCCTCCCTGGCCTAGTACAACGGAGTCTATCCAACGTCTATGACTGTAACATCCCACTGCTGCAATCTGCGAAAAACAAAATAATAGAAATAATAATCTGTTGTTGAACTCTGAAATGAAATAAAAATACATATACAACATTACACATATAAGAAAAAAATCAATTAAACTTTATTTTCTTTTCTTTGAGGTAAATTTCAAAAATTAAATACATATTTTTTTAATTTAACTTTGGTATCTTCCTTTTTTTTATGTAGCTCTTGTTGACCATTATACCAGACTGTTTTAACTATTAGAGGTATTGTATTTCTAGAAGTTCAAGGACATGCATACATTCTTGACTACACTGTGTGCTGCTTCAATGAAAAAAGGTGAAAATAAGATGTCGTGTTAAATTTTTATGAGGTAGGATATTTTTTGTGTTCCAGAGTGTTCTCTCTCAAATTACACTAGTCAAACTTATTACTTCTGATCGATGTACTGTTCTTTGGGTTTTAACTCATTGACAAAAATACACCAAAAGACAAAAAATAATAAATATTTTATACCTATGCATCTTTGTAAGAACTCTGAAATGGATATAAGAAGAAAGATTAGTAATTTGTCACTTCCATAAAAATGGACATACAGAAGTCTATATGACACTCTTCTTCTGTCACAACATAGCCAAACTCTAGGGTGTATGAATGAGGTTGCATCTACAACAAAAACAAATTTGTAAATTATTAGTGTTTGAGAATGTTGGTGCCACTTCCATCAAATGAGTCCATGACTGAAACATCCTCTCGGCTGCATCTGCAAAAACAAATCTGTAGTGTTGTGGAGAACGTTGGTGTCACTTTCATCAAACGGGCCCTTTAACAAGCTCATGGTAGAGTGATCTTGCTACTATTGTATAGTGCTGCGGAAACTCTGCGCTACCCTCCCTGGCCTAGTACAACGGAGTCTATCCAACGTCTATGACTGTAACATCCCACTGCTGCAATCTGCAAAAATCAAAATTATAGAATTAAAAATCTGTTGTTGAACTCTGAAATGAAATATATATACATATACAACATTACACATATAAGAATAAAATCAATTAAACTTTATTTTCTTTCCTTTGAAGTAAATTTCAAAATTAAATATTTCTTTTTTAATTTAACTTTTACTTTATTTTCCCACAAAATTTAGCTTTGTAAATGTTGTAAAAATACACAAATTATTAGTCTGTTTCTTTTGTTACCTTTTCTGAAGTTGGACACAGACTTCTTTTTAATGAGTTTTACGGTGCAAATTGCTGTGTTTGTTTTTTCTACATTGGCTCATAGAGGTATAAGTGTGGGTTGAGATCTCTCAAAACATGTTTAACCCACTGCATTTTTGCACCTGTCCCTTGTTAGAAGCCTCTGGACCTTGTTAGTCTCGTAGGTTTTTTAATTTCAGTTCATTTTAATATATGTTTGAGTTTAGTATGACATCCACTTTCACTGACCTAGTGAACATTTTTGTGTAGGGGTCAGCTGAAGCCTGCCTCCAGATGCTGGATTTTCTTGCTGAGTTGAAGAGTCATTAGTTGATTCGGCTGTTTTTTGCTCTTTGGTTGGGTTGTTGTCTCAGACATAATTCTTTTGTATAAGATTTGTACTTTGCAAATAATTGCACTCAAGTGAGTAAAAAATTGAAGCAAAAACATTTGAGTTTTATCACTGAAATAATATTTTTTGTTGGCAAAACCGTTTTATTTTGACATTCTGTTCTTTTTATTATCTGACCAAGCTGAGCAACCATCTACTACAATGGTTCTTATTAAATGTTGTATGCATACAGACCAAAATGAGGTTGAATTGTGGTTTTGGAAAAAAATATGAAATCAGCAATGCTTTTCAGATCATTTTTACCAATTTAACTATAAAAATGACTGTTAATAATTACAAGTCATTTCTTCATTATTCCACTTTTATTAATATTTATAAAAAAAACAAAGTGCTGTTATTGTTTATCTAAATCATTGCAAATGCCTCTTTAAGTGATAAATTATCTAAATGTATTTTTTTTTAAGCAGAAGGTGGCAAAAATACACAAGATAATGATAATTAAGTAATTTTTATGACAATTTGAAGCTCCTACCTAAGCTTAGGAATTTGATGGTTTCTTTAATGTTTTTTGAGTGAAAGTGACAAGCTCCAGGGGAGGATCCAGCCATTTTAAAAAGAGGGGTTCCCAACCCAGAGTAAAGGGGGGGAGGGGTGGGGGAGTCAAACTATATGCTCCCATTCAAATGCATTGATAGGCCCCAAAAAAGGGGGGTTCCAAACCCAGATTAAAAGGGGGGGTCCAACTATATGCTCCCATTCAAATGCATTGATGGGCCAAAAAAAAGGGGGGTTCCAAATTCCAGACCCCCCCCAACCCCCCCCCACCCCTGGATTCACCACTGAGCTCATTGTGTAAAAGGCATATTCTATTGTGCAAACCATAAGCCTTGCTATCAACAATAAATTTGGTGAAAACTTTATCAAAAATGAAAGTAAAATCTTCTTATCACTAAAAAAAGGTTATATTGCCTTTTGTTCAAACTCATTTACACTCTGACGAAACTAAAAAAAAATCAGTCAAAGTCAATCAAATGTTTAGCATTGACAATGCATATAACATTTCAATGGAACTAACGTACATAAGGTTCTTTGTGACTCAAGAGGTGAAAGCCCATAAAACTACTAACAATGACGAAATGCTTTCCATGTCTCCAACAAAGTTGTCACTAGTACCATTCAACTTCAATCAACATTGTGTTTGTCTTAGTCAAAGTCAAAGTGCAGTGCTAGTGAAATTGTCTCAACAGAGTAGAAATGAGTAAAAAATGTTTTTGAAGATACTTGAACATTTATAAAATTATATTTATTTCAAGATGTAGGACACACGTTTGGACATTTTAGTGTGCTGATTAGGGTCTCCATGCTGTGGTATTTTGTTAGTAGAATGGCATCCTACATCTTAGTCTTGGAATTTATTTTGAAAAATGAAGAAAAAAATCTTTTGTTGATTGTAAGCATGGCAAAAGGCAAAACAATTTCTGTATTTCTTTTATCTTAGTTATCAATTATATATGTGAGGGGGATAGGACCTATATTGGGACTCAGGAATCTGGTATTTTAAAGCACAGGATTTAGGGATTGACCCCTTCAGGATAAAGTTTTTTTTTTTTTAATTTCTTGATGTCAGGATCTAAATTTATTTAAATTTCGGGAGCTCAGGATTTTGTGTTTTTAAGCCCGGGATTTCGGGATCAGGACCCCTCTTTAAGTTTTCAGAATTATTCCATGTGGTCAGAGTTATCTCCCATTGATCAAACAACTCCATATTTACTTACATTGTTAAATTTTGAAAAATGACCAGAGCAACTGAATTAATTCTAAAGACCATTCAGGTAGTGGCCATTTTCCTCAATGATAAGAGTGACATTTTTCTCTTGTTGGGGAGTCAAGATTTCCATTATTTTTTTAAACCATAAATTGGCTTATTTAAAATTTGAAACCCCTCAATTTGAAAAGTTTTCTGTATGAAATTTTGTCGTTAAATGGTTAGGCATTGCACAAAACAGGCTCAAGCTTTATTTAATAAAAAAATTTCGCCCTGCAACATGCTCATGTGCTTAGGTCAGATATTTGTGTGTATGTAAGTTATTTGTCAGTCTGTTCATTTTATTCACAAATATTTTAGACTTTGGATGATTTACAAGTTCACGTATTGTATAAACATCAGACTATAGTTGAAACCTCTAGATGGTTTTGGTTATTTATTTTCCTTTGGTCACTGTCTTGTTGGTGTATACCCTTGATCCCCCATTTTCCATAATGATGCTTAATATTTAACCAACAATAAGAATACTCACCAAGTATAATTTAAGATGAGGTTCTTACCATACTCTTTGGTAACCCCAAATATACTTAATACATTGCTTACTCTTCAAGGTCATACGGTTCTTCTTTCTGCTCAGTTGTTTGGTCCCTACAAAATATCATTTTATTTTAATATATGAAAGGATTGAAACTCAAAACTGTATTGTTCATCCTTTTTTAATAAAATGTTTATTCAGTCACATGTTTTCCTTGGTACATCTCCTTTAATCAATGCCATATTTCACCTCATTTCTAATATATTTATTTCAAGAAAGATAAAATTAAACACCACTATTATCCTATAAAACAAACCTCAAAATTTTAACCAATACATACCTGAGTAATCATTTCCAATGCTGTAAAGCTTCATCATAAACTGATTGATGAAATGCAGCTGGCTGATTTTCTAATCATTGTAATGTTGACTATAGTCTGATTCTCTAATCATTGTAATGTTGACTCTAGTCTGATTTTCTAATCATTGTAATGTTCACTGTAGTCTGATTCTCTAATCATTGTTATGTTGACTATACAGTCTAGGTGTCTGTAAGTCTTCACATTTCTCTGGTTCAACAATTCATCAAAATAAGACTGTTGCATTTTGTGGATAATAGTCTTGTAAATTCTCTGAAAAACCAAATGTAATTAACTTTTATATAAAAAATGTATTCAGAAGGTATTGCCAACAAATTCAGTTGGTACACTGTCAGTCTCCTAGACATATACATGAATGTGTCCCCTATTCCTGTTGTTGTAGGTAGATACTATTTGGAAGCAATACCTGGTCAAGTTACATGGATCTTTCAACTTGAAATGCATGATATATTTGCCACAGGGGGTTATGCACCCACAATCAATCATGAATTTTACCATGGTTACAGAACTTATAGTTACAGTTCGATGATGGTTATACAAGAGTAAAAGCTTGAAAACATAACAACTCTAATAAATCAATAAACTTAAAGAAATGGGGTAAAGTCATCATATTGTAATTTCACATGCAACATGAAAAATTAGTGAAATCATTCAATTCTCCAAAAGTAATTTTCTGGAACTTTTAAAATCTAAAATCCAACACAGATCACATTGAATCAATTAATTGCATTAAAATTCTTTCAAACATATTTCATGTCCCCTAATATTCTAATGAAACAAGAATGTGTCCATAGTACACGGATGCCCCACTCACACTATAATTTTCCATGTTCAGTGGACCGTGTAATTGGGGTCAAAACTTTAATTTGAAATTCAAATTAACAAGATCATATCATAGGGAACATGTGTACTAAGTTTCAAGTAGATGTGACTTTAACTTCATCAAAAACTACCTTGACCAAAAACTTTAACCTGAACTTTGCACTTTCATTTTCTATGTTCAGTGGACCATGAAATTGGGATCAAAACTATAATTTGGCATTAAAATTAGAAAGATCATATCATAGGGAACATGTGTACTAAGTTTCAAGTATAGTAGATGTGACTCAGTTTAACTTCATCAAAAACTACCTTGACCAAAAACTTTAACCTGAACTTTGCACTTTCATTTTCTATGTTCAGTGGACCATGAAATTGGGATCAAAACTATAATTTGGCATTAAAATTAGAAAGATCATATCATAGGGAACATGTGTACTAAGTTTCAAGTATAGTAGATGTGACTCAGTTTAACTTCATCAAAAACTACCTTGACCAAAAACTTTAACCTGAACTTTGCACTTTCATTTTCTATGTTCAGTGGACCATCGTAGGTGGGGCATAAAAATACCTAGGTCTTTGTCCAAGTAAAAATCAATTTAAACTGATTTGGCTTCTAATTCTAACCTATTGATCACACGACCATATATCGGTTCAAATTCTAACCTTTTGATCACATGACCATATAGGTGTTACACAACAATCTACTCATTTCACACTTTAGTAACTGGCTGTGCAGAAAAATATCTACTGACAAAGGACATACTGCAAATAAATTATGTAACTGAACTTTACTCAGATCAATAACAAAAACGTGAAAAAAGTGTTAAAACAATTGAGATTAAACCATGTACATAATATTTATTACCACCAAAACGGCTGTAAGTAAATCGAGGATCAAGGACAATATAATGGAGAATCAAGTCTTCTACTTTTTGAATTATGGCTTTATCATCTTTATAAATACAAATAGACTGCATCTACTATAAACTTGAAAACTGTAAACTTGAAATATAATTCCATGTATCAGTAAAATACGAAAAAGTAAAATAAATATTTTCAAATCTTTGCTATCGATAGTTGAGCAAAAATATTTTGTATATCTAATAAAGGTTCTTTTTTCCAGTCTGTATCACCTACCCTGTATTGCATACCCCGTATCGCATGGCTAAACCCGTATCGCATACCCCGTATCGCATGGTAAAACCCGTATCGCATACCTTTTTTTTTTTTTTTTTTTTTTACATTTAAAAGTCAGTTTTTTGTTGTTTTTTTGCTCAAGAAAAAAATTCCTCAAAATAGGTCAATTTTTGAATGACGTCATTGTTTGGTATGTAACGTCACGAACGTGAAGCTTTCATATTGTATGTGACGTCACGAACATCAAGTTTTCACAACATATGTTTTGGCACACTAAATGCAACTATAAAAAATACAAAACATTCTAATAAATACAATAATAAACTAAATATTTTTAAAACAACAGATTGTAAGGTAACCCAGGTGCTTTGTATAAATAATTGAGCAGTTATTTTAAGGCTTTGAAACAGGACAAAAGCAGAACTGAAGGTAACCCAGTGCTATGGATCAGAAAACAGTTCATATAATGTAATACTCTTCTGTTGAAATATATGATAAAGCGTATAATACATGGCAAAATCCGTATCACATGCCGTATCACCCTCGACCAATATCATCCCTCGGGCCTAAAGGCCCTTGGGCTGATATTGATGTCTCGGGATGATACGACATATGATACGGATTTTGCCATGTATTATTCTCTATATATCATATCTTAATTTTTCGAAAAAGATTTCAAAAGTCGTATTTTGATCCATATTTTTAATAATGAAAATAATCTGGGAAAATACCAAGGGGTTAATATCTACCTTGAGTATGTGTGGTTTCACGAACAGTTCAAATCAAATCTTTTGCTTCTGTAAACTGCATGTGTCCATCTTGTTCGTTTGAAGACAAAGTGCTATTTGAAACACTTCGGCGGGAAGTTTTCCACTGGTCAACAATGAAGGGTCTAAAAACTCCAAACCAATGAAAACTCACAAAATAAGACACACCCTCGGTATTAAAACTGCTCACAAAATTTATTTGACAACAGCTAGCCTTTTTTAACAATAAAATTTAGATCTCAAATCGAGCATAAAAAGGTGTGATAATACATTTGATATAAAAATGACTTGTATAGATCTTTTTTATCCTAAAGACTCATGAAATTAAGAGACCGTGGCATTTTATACATAAACAGTTACAAATAATAAATAAGAAACAACACGAACTCCATTAAAAAAGTTACAATTAAATATGTATCATAATCTAGTTGTTCTTTATCACTTTGATCACATTTTTTTCCAGATCCATCAATAGAACAAACACTACCAGCTTCAATTGGCAACTTGTGACTTCCACATCTAAATTTATTAATAGTATACATCATTTCAGGTGGGGAAACAGAGAGATATTTCTCAAAACCAAATTCAGTCTTACAATTCTATAATTAATACACTTAGGTGAGTTAAATATTTGTGCTTTCCACACACAATTCTTTAATTAATACACTTAGGTGAGTTAAATATTTGTGCTTTCCAATTTTCAATAAATTTTTCATGAAGAAACTGTTTAACTTGTCTTGACAGAATAACATTTCTTTCCATAGTTTGGTTATTCCTACAATGATTATAACCATATTCAAGTAAAATTTCGTTGATACATGGTAACCATTTAGAGTGATACACATCATCTTCGTCAAGTCTATATAACATATCATATCGTGCGTGATATTTTCTTTTTTTTACCATTTAAAATAAGTTGCAAAAAGACAACCATTCTGGCTTTAATACAAATAGGCATAGGTTCTCTACCAAGCTCTCCATAAACAATACAATTTGGAGTACATTTTTTAATCTTCAAAATATACTTGCAAAATTCTATTGCAAAGATTAAATAATTTCATTGTTTTCGTAACCCCACACTTGAGCACCATACAACAATATAGGTGCAACCATTGCATCAAATATTTGTAACAAAATATCAACTGGTAAACAAAGCCTTCTCGCTTTACACAATGCATAGAGCATGGCCTTCCTAGCCTGTTAGACTAGCCGAGCTTTATTTTTTGAAAGTGTACCTTTTCTTAAAAAAGACTGTTCCCAGATATTGAAAATCTTCTATAACAACTATTTATTCATTATTATATAAAAACTGAGTATTCTCACACTGCCTATTTTTGAAAGTAGAATAACATTGGTCTTAGTTACATTGACTTTAAGTTTCCAGGTCTCACAATATAAAAACATCACATTTAGACTTTAGTGCAGATTGCAATTCAGCTGCCAGATTCTGCAAAAATAACAGTATCATCAGCATATATACTAGTCAACAAAAGAAACGATACACGACTTTAGAATAAAATTTATCAAAGAGTATTAAAATTTTAACAAAATGAGTTACACTATTTCCAAAGGCTTTCATTTGCAATGTATGCAATTGTGATAATGAAAATCAAAACCTTTCGGAGAGTACCTTAATTCCATGTAAACGATCATAGGGTGCAAATTATTTTTGTGGAAAGTTTGACACAAAATCGTCACACAATTTTATAAGTACCAAATAGAATTATCAAATTCGTTTAAAAAATATTCATAACGCTAATCAAGTTAATATGTTCATGTTGTAACTAATTATATATAATGGGTTGAATTGAAAAAAAATGGGTAAAAAATGTGTTTATGAAATCTCAAAAATGCAAAAAAATAAATTGTTTTCGTCTCAAATCTGTGTTTGTTTCAACACCGCGACAATACCAATATCATCAAGAGGTATGTGAAATTCAGATGGATTTTTGGTTGAACTGGATGAAGTTCCCTTCTTTCTTTGTACACGGATTGACGAACACATTTTAGATTTCTTTTCATTCTTTTCTATATGTTCTTCGACAATTTTGAAGAGCTCTGAATTAATTATTATAGAAGGGTATTTCCTGTGAGAAGGATCTAATTCAAGAAAAAAAATTCATATCACTGGATTGTGATTTTGTGTCTTGTGTGTTAAAATATGCTAGTTTTCGAGTCAGAAGCAATAATCTAATTTAGAATAAAAGATAAGAGAAAAATATAAAACAGAAACCTTAGGAATGTTAATCTTTCAAAATATCTTTTTCGTGCATGAGTTATTTTTGGTTTTGTTTTGAGCAGTCTTAAAAGAAACTTTTATTACTTTTTTCCTGTTATGTCAACATGTATTGGGGGAAGTTGTATATTTATTACCCATATTACAGGCAGAGGTTTGACAATCATGCATGTCACCCGTAATTACATTTACATGTAAAAATTTCCCTTTTTGGATCCAGATTTAAAAACAGAATGAAGAGGGTTTCTCCTGTTTCTTAGCGAGTAAGCAAACATTTAGTATTTCCGACAATATACATGTATTGTTTATATCCTACAATTTAAATCTGGGTCTTTAACATGTTTAAGGTTTAAGGTATTTAAACTCTGACTTATGTATTAAATTATTTTGAAAGCAAAATGAAAAGTATGTGATTGTCTTATCAATAACCATGATGAAATAATTGTTTTTCCATAATTGAATTGTGCATTATTTGTTTATTGGATTACTCGATTTTCATCTCTATTTTGTTTACTGACACATGACGAAATAGTTAAATTTAAATATTTTACAAAAACGTTGTCATTATTAAAAGATTAAAATCGACTGAATAAATGAATATGAGAGTTCAATATTATTATCGGCGATGTCGAAATTAGCCGTCAGTAATAAACAGTCAGTTGGCGTCAAAACAGCTAACAAATGTGTTTATTAAGTATGTTTAAAGTATATGATGTATATTGTATCTAATCAGCCCTTCTGTATTTCACTGGTCTTTTTTTTAATTTATTCAACAAATTTCGCTTGTCCAGGTGTCAATAACGATGATGTCCACACCGTAAGTAGTTTGTTAATTGCGTGCCGTGTGCAGAACGTCGCCCCTCTTCTAAAAAAGGACGGTATAAAAACTATTTTTCATATAAAATCTTGCAAACGATTGTAGTCCAATTATAACACTCGTTACATTGTTCTTTGGTATATTTAGAATCCGTAATAAACCTTAATTATCTGGAAAATGAGATAATGAATTATCTGACGGTATTTTTAAAAAATAATCTGGCAAACGATTGTCGTCCAATCAGAACACTCGTTACATTATTCTTTGGTATTTTTAAAACTGAATTATCTGGAAAATGAGATAATGAATTATCTGAAATTCAGATAATCAATTATCTGGAGATAAATTAGGATTATCTGAAAATCGTTCAGATAAACCTAGCTTTTCTTAATATTTTCAAATAAACCGGGATTTTCTCCAGATAATGAATTTTCTGTATTATCTGAGATAAACTAGGATTTTTTCGAACTTGAATTAAGCTGAGATAATCTAAGTTTATCTGAGATAAACCGGGATTATCTCAGATAAACCTAATTTATCTGAGATAATCTAAGATTAATTAATAAAAGTGGTTCAGGCGTGCCATACATGTTTGTGTTCTTTACTTTATCTACGATAATTGGGGGACTATCGTATGCGTTCTTTCGAGGCCTCCTGGTGAATAAAACAAAGATGTCAATATATGTTTATTTGGAGTCCAACCATACGAGTAAATTCATCTAATACATAAATATGAAATAAAAGAATTTGGTTCTTAAAATGTACTTGAATTAACATTTATCAAAATACTTTATTAATTAATCAAAATAGTTTATCATGATATTTATGGTAACTTTAATAAAGAAAGATTTCTGTTATAAAATTATTACATTAAAACATTACTAAGATTACTTTGACTTTTCATTTAACAAAAGATATAAGTTTACAAACCTGGTGAATAAAACAAAGATGTCAATATATGTTTATTTGGAGTCCAACCATACAAGTAAATTAATGTTTCATTCCTTAGGGTTTCCTATTTTAAACCCTAAGGACACGTGCTGGTTGGACTTGTTTTATTCACCAATCAGAATGACTTTTAGAATACTTATTTTATAAGGACAGTTTCTATTGGTTAGATCTCTTTTACCTTATTCATATTTTTGCATAGTTTGGGGTTACTATTTTTAATTACTTAATACTTTGTTTTTACGACCATTAGGGGAATCCGATTATTTGGTTAGATAGAATTCTAAGTTAGGGGAATCCGATTATTTTGGTTAGATTGAATTCTAGGTGAACAATAGAAAAGAATTAGATATATTTGCTGAGGGAAATACTTCTAAAAGTTTAACCTGTTAAACCTTATTTATGTCGCTAAGTGTCAAATAAGAAGAATTTCACATCTAATACTTATATATTAAAAGTTACATAATATTAAAGATTTTCTAATTATATCTTTTATACAACAAGCTTTATACAAGAATTAGTTATTTTCTATAATTTCATAGAAGATCCACTTAGTTTTATATGAAATATTAAAATTTATTTCTTTAAATATTTTACCTCATTTTACCTTCATTATAATACACCAAGTCTACCTTGTGAAAAAATTACAATCTTACTTTTTTCCACATTTACTCTTAGTTTCCATAACTCACAATATTCATATAAGGAGTCCAGTTGTCTTTGTAAATCTATCTGAGATTCTGCCATTAAGACAGTATCGTCAGCATATAAAATGACAAACAATTTTAAATAAACATTTAACTCTATTTCTAACTCATCAGAGATAGTACACAAACCTTCTATATTATTATTCTGTAAAAACAATTCCAGATCGTTAAGATAAATAGAAAAAAGCAAAGGAGAGAGATTCTCTCCCTGTCTAACACCAATGGAAAAAGGGAAAAATTCAGAAAAATCTGATCCAAAATGAATACGTGATTTGATATTATTGTACATGTTGACAATAACGTTATACATTTTTCCGTTAATCGAATGTTTAATAAGTTTTGACCAAAGACCAGACCGTCAAACAGTATCGAAAGCTTTTGCAAAGTCAACGAAAGCACAATATAGTTTCTTCTTTTTCCTCTTTAGCCACAGGCACTAAGTCTTGTCTCAGAAAAAAATATCCTATATACCTTATTATAACACGTGTTATAATAAGGTATATAGAAATTTTTTTTCTGAGACAAGTGCCTGTGTCTTTAGCAACTCAAATAAGATGTGAATAACAAATATATTGTCTACTGTGGAATAACCTTTTCTGAAGCCAGCCCGGTTTTCATTTAATAATAAATAATCCTCTAAGAAAGAGCTCAATCTAAGATTTAAAACAGATGTGAAAAGTTTTCACAGGCAGCTGAGTATAGTAATTGGTCTATAATTTTGGGGATCAGATTGGTCACCCTTGTTTTTATAAAAAGGTATAATATTTCCCATAAGCCATATTTCAGGTAAAGTACCAGAATCAAAAATCATATTAAAAAGTTTCACATAAACGGGTATAAAAATGTGTGATGTGCTTTTAATAAATTCGTTGATTATTAAATCATCGCCACTAGCCTTTCCGTTTTTCAAGTCTCGTATACACTTAATAATCTCATCTGCGGTAATTTCTGAATTCAAAACTTCATTTACACCTTGAATGTCATTCGGCTCAGTTGTGACGTCATTTGTATTCTCGGCGTTATTTAAATTTTTGAAAAAATCAAACAGTACATCTAATGCTATATTAGGTTTTTTTCTTTTCCCTCCCCTATTTAAAATTTTCCAATATACCTTCGGATTTTTTGTCCTCAGGTTTTTTATATGTTTTTGAATTTTTTTTCTATATTCCCTCATCGATTTATCCATCTGGCGTTTATATTCCCGTTCTTTCTTTTTCATTTCTTCCCTTTTTACTTCTGATCTATTACTGTTATAATTTCTCTTTGTTCCTCTGTAAATCTTTCTCTTATTCCAACATTGCTTATCAAACCATGGTTTGTTCCCCTTTTTGCCCATTTTTTTTCCTGTACGATTTCCTTGGCTAGCATTATATGTACCTAGAACATTTTCTGCAGCATCCAATAATATGCTGTTAATTTTTTCGACTACTTCGTTAATTTTGCCTTGAGATAAATGGTTACTGTCAACTGATTCTAATTCGGCAACTAAATCTGAAATTTTGTCCTTGTCGATAAATTCTACGAAATCATTCTTTTTTCAACATCCCATTTTTGTAACCGTTTTACTTCTCTTGCATTTTCCACGCTGTTCTCAGCAATATGTACATCTTCCTCAATACCAATAAAAATTTAAAGATAATATTAACGGAGAGTGGACACACAGGCACTTCTCTCAGAAAAAAATATAATAAGGTATATAGGAATTTTTTTTCTGAGACAAGTGCCTGTGAGTGGACATCTGAGATCAGAGATCAGATGTGGTATAATACCTCACTAAGAGATAAATATGCACTTCTATTTTGATGATTTATCTGATTTAATTTTTATGATTTAAAGCTATACTAGGCAGTAATGCATCATAATAGTCTCAGATTTTAATCATAATAAAACACGTTACAAATATTTGTAAATGGGAAATAACTCTATAAGCCTCAGAATATGTTAAATAAAATTACTAACTTATTTAAAAAAAATTCTAACTCCAGGAAAGTTAAATTGCAAAATAAAATACTAAATTAATAAACATTGTTTTAATCATATATTTTAATCATTGACAGATCTCAATGGACTTTAAATTAATATTTCAGAAAAAACATAAAAAGTAACACTTCGAGCACTTGTTCTTCGAGGGTTATCGTTCGTGGAAACTATGGTGACATGTAAATAATATGGATGCATTGTGGGACATTTCTAATCTGGCCGTGACACCACACGCAATGGAATATGAGAACTGATCAAGTCAACCGTTGATTTACAAGGATTGTTTGTGTTTGTTTGTTTGTGTGTGTGTTATTATTGCGAAGATAAAGGTATGATATAAAGCTTCAAGTCTCAGCTTCTTATATTCAGTCCGACACATTTAAAATAGACCAGTTACATTTTGTGTTTTGTTGACATGGTTTATTACCGCAGTAATTCCAATATTAGTTATTGTATACTTTAAAAATGTTTGCATTTGATTTATACCTCTTGTCTGAAATTTGTTGATTATATCAAGCATTGGGAAGTTTGTACATAGTAGCTGCTGTCTTCTTCTTCTTTGGTATGTATAATCCACCACTATATTGGTGCACCCCATAAATGGGTAAATGTTCATTAATGATATGATATGTATAGTCACATTAAAGGGATTATCTTATCAATACTATTTACATAGAAATTCAATATAAACATTTGGGTTAAGAGCCTTAGAATATGTACACCCTTGATGTCTCCGAGTTTAAAGTCAATGTTCTGAGTTTATATTCACTAATCTGAATTTATTATCACACTTCTAAGTTTGACAATCAATGTTCAGAGTTTATGATCAATGATCTTCCACAGTGTAGGGAGAAGCACATTTTTCGTGAGCAATCCTCTATTTTAGTGAGAGTCTTTTCACTACATGATAATATTTTCTGTTTTATCAAAACACTAGGGTCAAGAATCAACTGTGTTAATAGACCAAAATCTCCAACCAGACTATTCCATGAGCACGTATTTGGATTACTTATGCTGTTTATTATCACTTCCAATTCTTCTATATATGATTTTCTGTATCTAAATAGAGCGTTGCATTTTAAAATGAAATGAACTATATCCTCATCTTCATATTGACAAAGTGGACAAACAGAGCTAACTTCATGTTGATTAAATTTACTTGTGTTGGACTGGAGAACGTAAGTTCCTGTAATTAGACGAGCTTTTATACCACCACGGCGGACATCTTTAATATTGCTTTCAATTGAAGACCAGAGTTTATGAACAGTTCCAATTTTCAAACTTGATAGATCACAGTACGACAGGGTAGATTTATTTTGACAATCAAGTAGTAATTTTTGAGTCCAGAATTTATCAATTGCTAGTTTCACATTCTTTTTCCATAATAATTTACACGCTGTCATTGGCGGATCCAAAAGGGGGTGGGGGGATTCCGGGTGTTGGAACCCCCCTTTTTTAGTGTAAGCGGGATACAGGAATCTGACAAAACAGTAAGCAGGATCTGGGATCAGAACCCCCGAATGAGACCCCTCCTTTGTCGTTCAGGGATCAACATCTGGTGTGAAAGATTTTTCAGACATCAATTGCAATAACTTGGTCAAACCCTTTATGGAATTTTAAGAAATTTGGACAGAAGCTTGTTTTAAATTTGACCAAAAAATAGTACATTGTACTGTACTATCAAGAGCAGAATTTTGAAGTATTTATTTTTATTTGGTGTATTTTACTGATATGGACTTAGTTTTTATTTTTACTTTTTGCTAGTAAATTATAGTCCAAAATATATTATTTTTTTTGTAGTTACATTTTGTAAAACCTTTTTAGTCAATTTTGAATGAGGGAATTCCATTTCCGCAGATATAAATCTAACAATCTCTGTTTTTTTTTTCTTTATTAATTATTAAATTTTTGTGTTTCCCATTCAATTTCATATATCTACATGTATATGGGAAACCACAATCTTAAAATATTTTTTGTACAAACAAAATCAATTTTGTCTGCTTATGGTTCATATATCAAGAAAGTTGATATACAATGTAGTATGAAGGAAAACTTTGCTTGTTTAATTTACAGATATAAAATTTGTCCAGAATAGTACTGATCAAACGTTAATATCTCAAGTACTGTAAAGATATATATAATGTATAAATTTAAAACAATTTTTGCCTTTATTTTTTAAGTTGACACAAGGCCATTCTGCATTGTTTGTTTTACATATCGTCGCTGTTATGCAAAAACCTCGTATCTAAGGTTTTCATAAATTTACACCAGGCAATAAAAACTGATTTTTTTTTATCGATTATTTAGAATTAAATATTTATGTTCCAATGTATGCAAAAATATCTGATCTTCTAACCAATCAATTACCAAGGCGAGCAAAAATTTCTGCACCTATATTGTATTTTCAAAGCTTTTCATTATTTCTAAGCTATACATATATTAGACAAAAAATTGACAAAACTGTACCTGTTATAATCTCAGCTGCTAGTGCCATCTTTTTTTTCTTTTGAGATATGATATTTTCGCACAACAAAATGTCTCACCAATCCGACTACACTTTTTTCGTCACTTGTCAGAATTCGGGTTAATGATTGGTTAGAAGATCAGATATTTTCGCATTCAGTGGAACATACATATTTAATTCTTAATAATCGATAAAAAGATTACCGCAAAAAATTGAGATACGAGGTTTTTGCATAACAGCGACGATATACTGTACATGTGTAGTTAGTTCATGTTTTTGTTTTAGTTTCGTGCACAGAAGGATTTATGGCATTGTTACATTATTAACCCACATTTGTACTTTTGTTTTCTCCATACACATTTTATAAAGCATCCTGGTAAACAGGGAATTTTGAAATACCATCTTGTTTCTAGAACTTGTAGCATCTTTTTCATAACAATAGTAGAAAATAATAACTTCAGATAAAACAATGTATTGCATGACATTGTCATTATGCTAAAATGCTCTTGGGAAAACTGCTGGTATTTGTACATAGTATTAAAGTTCAGAAATGCATTAATTATTGTAAATGAATTTAATTGATTGGAAAAAGAAGCAAAGTTTGTAATTATAGATTTTTCCAAATGTTTTCTTTATAATATGCATTATATTGTTTTGATGTTTTTTATTGTCTCCCCTGCAATGAATGTCTCAGAAGCTAGACATACTTTTTAAAGTATTTATTCTATACTTTATAATAGACCTCTATTTCTCCAATTTCTATTAGTTTTTATCTTTGGAATTATAAATTGCAATTTGTATATTTTTTTTTGATATTCAGATGCAGGGAAGTAAGTTCTGATTCTTAAAGCATGTACATAAAGAAAATTTCATTAGAATCCAAATACTTTATAAATCTTTTATAGAGTCATGACTATCTTATGTTTTTAATTAAAACAGTTATACTTCTTCTTATCTTTACTCTATAAGTCTTGCAATTTTTTTTAAATGGCTTTAATATCTTTAATTTTTCTAGTTTTTCAACAATAAAAAATGAACATATAATTAACATATATATATATAATATACTGTGTCACAGTGAAGAAGCTCCTTGCAGTGGAGGCTATGTTTACATTCAAGCATTTAAAATTAAAAAGACGCCTTTAAACTCCTCTGATATCCGAAATAAAATCAATGAAATTGAATGGAATGAAATAAATAAATATAATTACAGGATATTTTTTGCTGGAATTGTTTAAATTACAACTGCATGTACAAACAATGTTCATGTAAAACATGTACAAATTATGATCAATATCAAATAAAATTCTATCAGTTTTAACTAGTGATTAATTACCAAAATTACCCTAGCTAGATCCTATGTTATGTAAATATGTTGTTTTCTGCTTTTGACATACACATTACCCATTTCCATAATTTAATGATTTTATTTTTTATTTTTCAGAATTGTTTGCCCAATTTATAATTGTTAATGCACAATTAGGAATGGCCTATGGTCAAAATGGAGTTTGCCGAAAGGTAATATGAGTGGAACTTCTAGAGTATCTGCACGTTCAACTGCTTCAGGGAGGATAAAAACAGAAAATCCTGCTTTAGTCAAACTTTTGACAAGTGATTCACTAACTGACACAAGGTTCGTAGCTGCTCAGCACACATCACCTGTACATACGCCACACGCTTCTACTAATGTAAAATCAAATAGCACTGCAACCCCAGAAAATAGTGTCAAAAATAGACCAAACTCACGTTATTCTGAAAAAGGAGATAAGGAAAATAGACCTGATTCAAGATATTCAGAGAAAAATAGTTCAGAACAAGCAAAAACTGACAATAGGCCAGACTCACGTTATTCTTTGAAAAATAGTCCTGTGAAATTGGACATCGATAATAGAGCTGACTCTAGATTTTCACAGACAAATAATTCAGAAAAGCAGCCTGAATCAAGATATTCTGCCAAAAGTGATAAGGCTGAAAAACAAAAAGAAAATTCTAATGAAAGTTCTTGGGGCAATGTTGAAGAATCTCTGACTTTCGATGTAGATAATATTAAAAGCCCAGAATTTGATCAAACATCGCCAAAAAGTAATTCACCAACAAAAAAAGAAGTGGAAAATATTCTGAATTCTGACAGTGATAATAATCTTGAGATTCAAAATACAGATAGATTGCCAAGTTCTGAATCTATAAAGCCACAAGAAAATATTTCGGGTAAAAATACCCCATCCAAAATTGATTATCTAAAGATTGATAGAGTTGAAAGTCCTTTATTTCAAAAATCTCCATCAAGAGAGCAAAATAAAACACCTAGTGGTGTGAGTTACAGTTCTAGTAGACTTAAAAATATAAGCACTTCTTCTTCTCAACAGCACCCATTTTTGGAAGCTCGGTCTGTTAGTGAGTTGCCATTTGCACAAGGTGGTGAAGGGATTGAAGCTGATAGTCTTGACGTTGATTCTGGACTAGTACCAGATACCACTAGCTATTTACAATCTGCACCTGACTCTGGTAGACAAACATATAGAGTGCCTTCACCTGTTACTAAACATGTACCTGTAATAACATCTGCTGAATCTTCTAGGTTTAGAGCCAACTCCAGAACTAGTCAGCGAACAGCGTCTGCAACTAGTGCTACAGGTGTCCCCGCACCACAGTTTGATAGGAACGAATCTGTAGTAAGTGACAACGGTATACCTCCTCCATCTAATATTAATTACGATTTGGCAAGTCATGATATAGACAATGTGAATCAAGATAACCTTTCTGAAACTAGAAAATTTGACCAGCGTAAAAGTGCCGTATCTTTTAAAGAGCCTGTTATAAGTGATTATCATAGTCATACTGAAGGTCGTGGAACTGAAGTTTGGGACACACCACGTGAACGAGTCCCAACACCACATCCTGCAACTCCACAAAAATTTCAAGATTCTTTAGATTTTAACTCGGGCAGGACATCAAACTTATCACCTGACCATACACATCAGTTTGAATCTGATATTCCGTCTGTATCATTATCACAAACAATAAGATCTGGATCTGCCCGTGCAGACCAAAACAACAGTGCAAAAAGTGGTTCTGGAAGAGCTGTTAAAAAGATATATATTGATTCTCCAACGTTTACAAGGGAAGAAGAGGACGAATTTCGTTTTGTTGAAAGTCGTATTGATGATATGAATGAAGATTTAGAGGACCAAGTTCGTAGAATTGAAGAGCAAGGAAATAGGTATAAACAAGAAAGGGAGGCAATGAATGAGGAAGCTGCTCGGTTAAGAGCAGAAATTCAAGCAACTGAGGGATATTCAAATTCGTATAACAGTAGAAAAACAAGTGATAGATACGGACAAAGTGATCAGATGGATTCAAGGAGTTACGGAAGATCACAGGATCAGGATAGTGGTTATAGACAAGAGAGAAATCAAAATGGCTACTCAAATAATTCTAACAGTCACGGTAATGTGCGTGACTCGCGGGAGGTTCCTAATGCCCGTAATGATAATCGTTATGAGGATCGTAATGTTGATGATCAAGAAGGTTATTCTAGGAATCCAGGAGGTTATTCTCAAGAACCAGAAGGATACTCTAGAAATCAAGGTGGATATGCTCAGAATCAAACAGGATATGCACGAAATCAAGGAGGTCAAGGAAGAGAATCTGAAGGTTATTCCCAAAATCAAGGTGGATACGCTCGTGATCAAGATAGACATTCTAGAGAACAAGATGGATATTCTCAGGAACAAGAAAGAAATTCACGCAGGCAAAACGATCAGTATTCACGGAGACAAGATGATCAGTATGATAGACAGCAAGATGATCAGTATTCACGAAGACAGGATGATCAACAGTCACGAAGACAGGATGATCCACAGTCACGAAGACAGGATGATCAATATTCACGGAGACCGAATGATCAAGAGTCGCAAAGACCTGATGATCAATATTCAAGAAAACAGGATGATCAGTATTATGATAGGAGGGGAGTTTCTCCGTCTCGATATAGGAATGGAGATGAAAGAGGTGATGATGACCTACAACGTGAAACAGAATATCAGGAAGATTTACGGCACAGATTAGAAAACAATCAAATACACGACTCTGAAGTTGTTATACCTCGCATTCCATTAGATGAACAATTTAGAGATTCATTAGATGAAAATGGATATAATGATCAACGTAATTTTGCTAGAGACTCATTAGACCAAGAAGGATATGGGAACTGGGGAAATCCCCCTCCAAATCCTTTTGGTCAAGGTCGTGGTGAAAACGAAAAGTATTTAAGTCAAAGGGAGGAAAAACCTGAATATGAAGAGGATATGGATACCGCTAGGATGGAACTACTTCATCCAAAAGAGCCAAGAGTTGATTATGTAGAAGAAAACAAATTTACATATGGACTTCCCCCAAGTAAAAGTTATAAAACATTAAAAGAGAAAGAAAAGGAAGCAGAAAGTAAACTTAGTGATATATTTATTCATCCCAAGAAACAAGGGAAAAAACATAAACGAACAATTCCATTGCCAAATGAGGAAAAACGACCACCTCTTACAGAGTTACGTGGCAATGCAGATCAAGGGGCTGAGGGAGTATGGGCAAAAAGGTCAGCACAGTTGGCTAAACACAAGGATGGTAAAACTACATCTGGTTCTGTTAAAAAATCTAGAGGTCTTCAAAAATACCCAAGTGATGGTCACCTGCAGACTACAAATCAAGGTCAGATTCAACAAGGTCAAGGTAGAATGTATGGCACCCCAACACGTAATCAGTACCTTGAACCTTTAGGCTACAAGCCACAAGTTTCAAGGGAGGAGCCAACACAGTCCCCAGTATATAGGGACACGGGTTCATATAAAAAACCAATCGAATTAAAGCCAATAAAAACTGAAATTATAACAGATGATGGACAAAAAATAAGTGTTGACATTAATTTAAAAGTATTAAGTCCGACATTTCAACGAAGAGTGAAATCTCATCCTGATGATGCCCCAGGATCAGAGCCACCATTTAATGTTCAAGCCGAAGTCAGACAGAAACAGACGGGTGATAGACGTCCAGTTGGTGTTCAGTATCAACCTTCAAATCGTGGAGGTGGAGGAGATCAAACAGAGAGCCGGTACCAGAGCCCACCGAGTGACAACCATTCTCATCAGTCACCGATAAGTCAAGGAAGTCGGCAGTATCAAGCAGATAACCAGTACAATAGGCAATATCAGGTCAGTTCAATATTACTTTAGTTTATAAACACATGTATGTAAAAAGCCAATGAAAAATTACAAATTACAAAAAACAATCTGAATGTTACTATGTACACACATGTATGTTGAATGAAATGAAATTACGGGTCAATATAAAAGATTTTTGTTCAGAATTAAATCTTGATTTAAAGCAAAGACTTGCTCAAAGTAGAAAGCATGAAAACAGGCTAATTTGAAATTGTGAAAATTGATTTGACAGAAGAAATAGTATTAAGTATTAAGATATATATATAGAGAAATCTTATGCAGTTTATGTAATTTTATATGTACATGATGTAAGCATGGTGTAGCATCTCTTCACCATTTTTTTAATGTAAAACAGCAATCAAGCAAACTTGATTTGTTTAGAACTTTTCTTATGAATTCTAAAAAAATACATAGAAAAAGGAAAGAAAAACTCTTATTACTAATTACTTTTATGTCTGGTTTACTATTTATAAACTGATGCTTGGATTAAAAAAAAACCTTATTAGATAGGTTAATATTGATACGATATCATAGTTACTATACTGTAATGAAATTTAATTGATTACCCATGAAATATCTGTTTAAGATATTAAACTATTTAAAAACCTCAGATCTGTTTTGGGATGTTTTCATACCAAACAGTCTTCCATAGTGAATTTAACACTAACAAAATATTTGAAGTGAAGATAACTAGGCTCTTTGTTGTTAGGTATTAAAATGATCCACTTATATAAAAGTTGACATTCAACACAAGAAAGTTTTTGAATAGATGTATATTGTAGTTTATTAAGTTATATGCTTTCTTTTTTTGTTGGGTCTTTGATTGTATCAACAATTTAATTGTCTAAGGAAATCTTATCAGAATTTGACAAGTTCATTTGGTGTTTTCAGAGTTGTCATGGTGGTTCGATGTAAGGTGCCTTGCTCAAATTGTAATATTCAATCTGAAAATCAAAGAAATAGTTTCATAATTTTTTCGTAGATATAATTATCCAATTTAATTTTCTCCATTGATATTTCTGACAGCATAATTACAAAATTTTAATTTCATTATTTTGATTGTTCAATACTTTAACAATTTTATAATTTTGGCCTATGACCAAAGTTGAGAAGCACCATTAGTATGTTAAAGCAAAGGTCAGGGACATATTGGATTAAATTTGTATTAAATATCTGAGTTAATCTTGTAAATCTTGTTATTATTGTTTAATGCTTGATTTAATTTTATACTACAATGTATAATATAAGGACTCATTAATTCAATGGAATCCTTCTGATTATAGTTTACATGTTTAATAGTACTGTAGCATTGCATTTCATTAACAAGCAAAGATAAGAAATTGGTCTCGTGAACTAAATACAAGAGAAAAAAAATAATTTTATTAAAACACACTTCTCCAAATTAAAGGATGAAAATTTTATAGGGCATACAAATACCAATTTATTGAAAGTCTGTTTTTTTCTAACAAAACTTTGGTTTGTAGTGCATTAAAAAGCAAAATTGGCATCAAGAATGTCCTTCAAGAACTGTGTGTTCGATAAAAAAAGTCTTCATAAAATATTATTAAAAGTTATTGTTTTCAGAATCTTAGATTTTGCAAAACATATTTCATTTATGAAACTGATCATGCTTATGATCTTATCTGTAATTTTTTTTTGTTTTCAAACAAGTCTGTGTTTTCTAAATATTTGTCCTGCTTTAATGGACCAGTCATCAACTTCATCACTATAAAGGAAAACTAGTTACAATGGAATGCAGTCTTTATGAACTGAATGATAAGCATACCAAGTATGAAAAAGCAGTAGAAGATTTGAAATCTACCATGTTTCAGTCTTTAATATTCTTATGATATTAAAAATTCATGCAGTTTAAACATTGCTGAGTTTGGTATTATCCTTGTGATGTGTACTACATGTATTATGAACATTTTTATTCCATCTAAAGTCAGTTTCTAACATCTACGTCATCTAGTCTCTAGTGGGTAGTTGTCTCATTGGCAATCATACCATATCTCTTTATTTATATAGCTATTGGTATAATTCAAGAAGAAAGCAAGTGAATAAAGTAAATAAGTCTTGATTGTGTGAACGATGAAATGGCTATCACTCTTTTTATTCATATAATGGCATAGTACAAATATTAATTGAGTTTTATGTTGAAATAAAATCTCTGTATTCATGGTATTCAGGCCAAAGAACTATGTGATAATATGATAGTTGTAAATTTCTTTATAATACTAAACAAGTTTACGATAGACAGCTATCAAATAATCTTCATTTGGGTCTTATTTATAAAAGTCTATTGCAAGTTGTAGACTTGTTATCAAAAACATTTACAATACATTATAAAACTCTTGAAAATATTGAAGGTTATATATACTTAGCAGATTTAATTTTTTCTTTATACATTCTATGAGTGTCATTTATATTTCTATTCTTTAGTTCAGTACAGGTTATATGGGATACTGGGTAGGTTGTCTTTTCAGTTATAAAACTAATGGCTTTCAGGAGCTTAGCATGTTGTAGTAAAAAAAACCTACTTAGCAACCATTTATTAAATAGAGATTTTTTTCTAATCTGCATTGTTGAGATTGCTGTAGCTTGAATTATTTAATTGGGTTTTCATTTAAGTGTTCCTAAACAAATACTTAATCAATAAAGTCATTAAAGTTTGATAGTATGTTTTGTCACGTCTTTTATGTTGTTGTGTAAAAATCTATGGTGATTGCTATCGTTTAATGTCTTATACTGCAATTAAACTTCTTTCAGTCTCTTGGGTAGGTTCCGTTGTTGTGGGCTGTTAAAACCAATGGACCGTTTCCCAACAATATAAACATGCGCAGAACAAATATATGTCTTTTATTCTCAAATCAATAAATCATTGCAAAGAATACATAGACCTTTTAATATTCTACATTAATACCATTAAAAAACCAGGTATATACTATTTGATAAAAGTTGATTTTTTAGTCCCTCTATATAGTTTAATAAGTTTAATAGCTGCCAAGAACTAAAAAAGAAACAAAAAATGACATAAAGTTTAGTACTGGTCAGCTTATACATGAACTTGCTTAAATCTCTTTTCTAAACTTTTGACTTCAAAATTTTATGTCAAGGAAGACACTTATGTTTAGGTGTTTGCTCCTCTCTTTTGAAGTTTTCTCACTTAATTTGTATCAGAAAGCTTCAAAGCTTATTATAGAGACTCTGAGTTATAATTAAACACAAGCAAGAACTTAAGAGTGGGTCTCATTGGGGGTCTAAGCATGACACAGGCTTTTTGGTAAGTGTGACACGGGAAAGTCAAATTATTGTGTCGTGAAAACGGGAAATGAGGTCTAGCGGGACCTGGGGAATGACAAAAAAAATGAGAATTGCTTATGTACATAGTGTAAGCAGGATACGGGAATCTGATAAAACAGTAAGCGGGATCCAGGATCGGAATCCTCCAATGAGACCCCCTTAAGATGGAAATGCAATGAAACAGGAACTTCACAACATGAGTTAACAAGGGAAACACATTTAGGATTAATGCTTTAGCAATCAAAAAAATTAGTCTGCTACCATCTGCTAATGTTTCCATTTGGCATTCAGGTAGAAAAATGGATAGGCAGGTATAAGTCTAAGATTTGAATTTTCAATAATAATTTAAGTAGACAAGTCAAGAAAGAGTTCTGAACTTGACATTGCTTAATTTAAAATCTGAGTGGGGACTGGATAAAAAATGTCTGCATAAAAATGTAATTAAATATTAATTGTGTTAGGTTATAGACATGAAAATTAATAGAAGAATATATTTTGGTACGAAATACAAGCTTTAAACCTCATGGGCAGGTGGCATAAAGAGATATGGAAAACATTTGAAAATACTAATTTAATACAGTGTACTTGGAAATTAGCAGATATCTTTTTATGACATTTTTATTGTCGAGCCTTCGACTTAAGTCGAAAAAGCGAGACTAAGCGATCCTACATTCCGTCGGCGTCAACAAATATTCACTCCGTGGTTAAAGTTTTTGAAAATTTAATAACTTTCTTAAACTATACTGGATTTCTACCAAACTTGGACAGAAGCTTGTTTATGATCATAAAATAGTATTCAGAAGTAAATTTTGTAAAAATAAAATTCCATTTTTTCTGTATTTTATTTATAAATGGACTTAGTTTTTCTGCGGGGAAACCTTACATTCACTCTGTGGTTAAAGTTTTTAAAATTTGAATAACTTTCTTAAACTATACTGGATTTCTACCAAACTTGGACAAGAGCTTGTTTATGATCATAAGATAGTATCCAGAAGTAAAGTTTGCAAAAATAAAATTCCATTTTTTCTGTTTTTTACCTATAAATGGACTTAGTTTTTCTGCGGGGAAACATTACATTCACTCTGTGGTTAAAGTTTTTAGAATTTGAATATCTTTCTTAAACTATACTGGATTTTTACCAAACTGTGACAGAAGCTTCTACAATGAAAAGATAGTATCAAGAGGAATATGTTTTCCTCATTTTTGTTGAGCCTGGGAGACTGTGGAGTTACAGCAAAAGTAGGCGAGACACTGGGTTCCGTGGAACCCTTACAAAATTTTTTTGGTGAATAGACACTTTTAGCAATTAAAATTTGTAACTGAATTAGGTTTTAATGTCAGTCCTATTCTGTATAGATATTAAGATTGATATGTCATTGCATGATTATTCATCTGCATGGTGCTTATTGTAATACTGCATGAGTTAAGATAATGGGCTTGAATCCTAATAAAGTTAGTATAGTGCATTTTTTAAAATAAATATATACAATTATTACCCTTAGGCATATATATAGTTTAAAAATTAATATGCTGTATAGATAAATTAAATTTTAATCAAAAGAGTAGAAATCTATTTCAAACTTAAATTGATATATACAAGCATCTGAACTGTACGTCTTATTTTTAAGGCATGGTCATTTTGGAAGTACATATATAATACAAGGATATATGAGTGTTTATTTGATGTGCCTAACCAGTGTGAGAATTTGAAACAATTTCGTTTCTATTAGTACTAAGTTTATAAAATTCCAACGAGAAGTTAATATAGAACTAACCAAAAAATTGGTTTTAAGACATAGTTTTACATGAAATACATAACAAGAAGTGGTACACTGGACCTAATAACATTAATTTATCTTGCAACATATTTAGAAAGCCACCAATTCCATCTGTGCAAAACAAATTCTTATTCACAAAGAGACGTCAAGTTCTGGTTTTAATTTCAATTGATACTTTTTCAATAGACACATTTAAACTTTTGGAGTTGAATTAAAAGTAAATACAAAAGCTATTAATGTTCATTGTAAAAAAGGACCTTATGTTTTTTTTTATTCAAGACCCATTTTGTATAATTATAACCTATTTAAAAAAAATACAAATATGAAATTCTAGTTGTGTTTTTGATATGATTCAATGAAGCCCGAGCAACAAGAAAACATTTAAGCCTTCAGGAATTTAAAAGAATATCTTTAAAACCAATACAAGTTTAAATGTAAGGATATGTTTTCTCTTAGGATATTTAGTTACTATTTCAGTGAAGCATTTGCCAATATTATTTATGTCAATCAATACTTGAACAATGGTTCAAATACCTTTCTTCATTAATACTAGTTAATCTCTACTGTAATTTATTTGAACAAATAAGAATATATAGACAGGACTAGTTTGAATAAGTTTGCTATTTGTTTATTAATAGAAATTTAATGATCTAGATTTCTGTACTTCCTGATAGTAGTTGTTATAACTGTCAGTCTCAGTTGCCAGATAGTAGGGAGATTTTCAAAGGGATTGGGGACAATCGGGGGTCCTAACCAAATGATTAGACACATTCATTTTACATCACATTAACATTATTTTAAAATGAATTTAATACCTTACAGTTTTCCAGAAGCCCCCTCTCAAAATACAAGATAAGAACTACAGTCTTTATTGCCAGTGATCAATTAATTATCATTTTAGACTGCACGGCAAACACACTTTTTTCTTGTGTGGTCCACTTATGAAGGACATGTACTCCCACCAAATAAAATCTTTCTACAACTTCCAAAATTCAATGTTTGCAAAGTAATTAATGTTAACTGTGTATTGGCTTTGATTTTGAACAATGACATTAAGCAGCCATATTCTGTTGGGCTGAAAGTCATGAAATCAAAGAAACCTTTGGTAGAAAAGCACCAAAAGACATGTCCTCAACTTAAAAATCTTTCATTATAATTTGACCAAGAACACCTGGGGTGCTTTTTATATGTATTTTGGCCTTGTGTTTAAAATATGATAAGACAAGTATATATGTGTATCATATTAAATAAGATAGAATTAAGTTTTAAAGGTTCTGAAATTAGGCATTGTCATTTCAATAATCTTGACAATCTTGATCTTTATCCAAATTGTTTTTATATTGAAATCTATAAATATTAAGGTTATCCCTGTAATATTCGACAAACATAATTATCTTACCTAATTAGTGGATAATTGGAAAAGGTGAAGGGACTTTTTGTATTGTACATAATATTAGTTATAGTATTGTCTGAAAGTCTTCAATTGAGGTTTATACAAAATAGACATACAGTTTCTCTATTGAGAATGAACCTGCTGTTTTATCATACCATAGCTTGGTGGTCCTCTCTGAATTTTCCTATTTCTCACCGTGCTGAAAGTGATGCTAAACACCAACATTCCAACAAACTAGCTGACAAACAAATCACTATTATGATTACAAATAAAACAAATTGACAATACTAAAATGTTTAAAAAAAATGTGAAAAAATTACAATTGAAATTGAGAATGTGAGTTGACCCCTTTACAATTACTCCTGTAAAAGTTATTAGCTTTTCTTTTTAAATGATGTTTATATATTACATACTAAATTGCGTAAGACTACAAATGTCTTAGATTTATTGAAATAGTTAATATTGGAAAATATCTACTTATAAATTCATAGTCTAGCCTAAAAATAGAAGTTTTATACATGAAACATCCAAATTATTTATATGTATTGAAGTAATAAATTTTATATACATATTTAAGGATCAGCCCCCTCCCCAGCAACCACTACAGACAGAAGCTTACAGAGGGAATGATTATGACGGCATCGATGAAGAGGCACTACTTAAGCAGGAGGAGGCATTAATGGCAGAATTAAATTTGTCGCCAAATCCTTATGCTAAAATTCCACCAATACCTATCCGTGATGAACTTACTGTTCCTGTTATTGTTGAAAAAGGAGGGTATGCGTCTATGTACCAGGAAAATAAGCAGAAAGATCAAAACCAGGAACCATGGTATCAAGTTTATACAGTTAGAGACTTTAAAAAGATGCAGAAGGAGGTTCGACTAAACAGGGGAACACTTGGACCCGACCTGGATAATGAAACGTACAAGGATAAGGTATGACATATTGGTATTTATTTATGTTACTAAAACTAATTTTGAAGGATAACATACTAGTTGCGTCTGATAAAAATCAACCCTTATGCAAATGAATATTAATACATCTGTCATTTAT
The DNA here is from genome assembly GCF_036588685.1 of Mytilus trossulus. Taxonomy (NCBI): domain Eukaryota; kingdom Metazoa; phylum Mollusca; class Bivalvia; order Mytilida; family Mytilidae; genus Mytilus; species Mytilus trossulus. The sequence goes on along the minus strand of NC_086378.1, from coordinate 73,056,761 downwards.
TTTATATTTGAATGCTCCATAACTAATCAAAGTCCTATACATGTACATGTATACATGTACTTGCATGAGATTGACTTTATCAAACACAGCTCAAATATAAATTGTGTTAAAAGATTACTTAAGACTTTTTTCACATAAAATCAAACCATAATAATTGATCCTAAGTTATACTATAATGATTATGACTCGTAGGATTTGTTTTTGTGAAATGAGTCGCTGATTATTTATAAAAAGTAACAGAAATGCTTTTAATATTTTCAAATATATTTAACTTTATTATATGGTTTGACCGAGTTGTTCAAAGATTTGAACACTGTATACTTTTACAAAGTGTTTTAAATCTTACTGAATTACATAGGACTTGTCAGGTGGAAAAACCTTTGACACTTCATAAAAAATTTAAACATTTCTAGTTATTCTTTGGTGCAGATCTACTGTTAATTCTTCCATTTTACAAAATGAATTTTAAATGTTTTAAATTTTACTTAATTTGCGTTTAATGAATACATTAATAGTTATTTATATTGAAATCTTGTTGATTTCTGAAACGATATTGATTAATATTTTTTAATTTTAGATAAATGTATATACAACCCGGTCTTACAGGGACATTTGACATTGACCTCACTTTCATTGTTCATTGGTCAATGTCATATAGTTTTCATGATTCTGGAATAAGGTCAAGTAAAAGAAAATGTCACAGATTTTTGTCAAATTTGGCATGGCAGCTAATGTACACCTATTCCATATCTTTTCTAATTCTACTGTAAACGTATGCAGTCACCAGTTTTTGATTGTATTGACAATCATCCAGTCTATAATGTCTCTCATTTGGAAACCCTTGGTTTATAATTTTCAGTGTGAGAAGAGGCATAAACAGTTTGAGTATGCGAGAATGGTAATGGAAAAAAATAAACATGACTTACATGATAAGAAACCGACCAACAAATATCCTCGTAAAGACCCTCAGGTAGAGGAATCAGAAAAAAGTAAACGAAAGGCAGTAAGTAAATTTCTTAATAAATAATTAATGTGTGACTAGATAATAGTATCACAACTCCTGTTGCAGTCTTTCTGAAATTTTTGTTCTTTCTGTATTTTTGCACAGTAAACTTTCAGTGACTGATTCAAGGTTTTAAGGCTCTTTAAGTCTGTACATGTTATCCAATGAAATGTTTAATCTGGAAGAGTGAGAAAAATATGCATCATAGCATTATACTTTTCACCAATTTTCTGATTTGCAAAAACTTAACTATCTGAGTTAATATAACAATGCATGCATGTGGGATTTTAAAAATTAAGAACTTAATCCAGATTTTCATTCCCAAAACACTTGTTTTTCATTTAGTGCTAAACATCATTCAGTTAGGAAAACAAAATGGTTTAGGGAAAATATAAACATTGTTTTTACCTGATTGAAATTTTTTTAATGTTTTCTTCATTCAGGAAGTAAAAAAATATCATATAAAAGTTATACTCGTGAAAGTTTTATTTTTCTATACATGTGAAAGTTTTATTTTTCTATACATGTGAAAGTTTTATTTTTCTATTTTCAAAAATAATAAGTGAGCACTTATTTTGTGTAGGAAAAAATCCCTGCAGACAAATTAAAAGATCCGTACTTTATTACGAGTAAAAATCTTAAAAAAGCAGTGAGTATGATGGGAGAGAAATACTAACATGCTTAATGGAAGTGCTTCATGTAAATGAACTCAATATTGGCTGAAATGTTATAGATTTGGAATGTGAATGTATCGATATTTGTATGTAGTTTTATTAATATGGAATGTCATGTTTGCTTTAATATGTAATACTATTTGTAAAGTTTGATTGTGTGTGAAAGTAAAATTAACTATCCATTAATCAAATTAAATTTTCGAATGGTTCAATATTTAAATAAAGTTCAGTCAATTTTTCTGTTTTCACAGTTTATAGATAAGATTGCTTTGAATTAAACAGTTGCTTTTGTTTTTATGTGTTAAACTTTCAAAATTAAAAAAAAAATCACTTAAAAAATTTACGCAACAATTTCGTTTTATTTTGGAATTACTTTCTTTCAATTTAAAAAAAAAAAAAATCCTCAAGAGACTGAATGAAGAAAAGTTAAACTATTTTAATTCATTGATATTTAACACTGATAAGATGTCGGTAGAGTGATTGATTTTAGATGCAATAATCTCAAATTATCTCCCTTTTGGTAAAATTCAAGAAAAATAAAATTAACCAAAAATTAACCATATCTTGAATAAAGGCCTGAATATAATATTGATTTTTACTTAAAGATTTTCTTTCAAATTACATTTTCATGTTTCTGTTTGGTAATGTAAATAAATGCATGGAAGATGTCAGTTCTGTCAATGTTGATAATTACAATTATTGCAGGAGTGTAGAGTAAACAAATAACCCTCCTCGGTGTTTGTCTTTATTTGATTATGTCATTAGTCTTAATTATGACAAACAAGATGTAATTATATTGTCATTACATACTTGAATTTTTAAATAGGTATGACTTGTATATTGTGATTTAAGTAAGGATTGCATAACAATAGGAATGTAATTTGATCCTCCAAGTAATTAGGCAAATGGTTACAGCTAATACTGCTTACCATTTTTTATGCTGAAAATTTCGTTACTTAAACAATTTTGTTAGTATAAGGCTTAAAAAGAAATATTTTTGTGTGAGGCACAAAAGAGATTATTTTTATGCAATTTTATCTTACATTTTCTCTTTCTAAATTTTTGTTGTTGATAATTACATAGGGCTTGAAATGCATGGTACATGTTAACATGAGAAATTACATGTGTTTATCACTCAGCGTGGTATACAATTATCTGTGCAAACAGCCTTCCTATCAACCACTTTCTACTGACAGGATATTTGAAAAAACTGAAGAATTACAAAGTTTGGTTGTCATAATATACTCAGCTGTTATTTCATAATGCATTTGGCTCATTGAAAACAATTTGCAACTCAGAAATAATTATGGTTTGTTGCATTTATACTGTGAAAAATTGGTAGAAGATTTCTGACAGGAACATCATCAAATTTCTATGTTTTTATACAGCTCAGTCATTATTTTGTCCTCCTTTCTCTATGTCTGGCAACAACACATCATACAAAACTAGGATTGTTGACATTATAATCTCAAAATTAAGACAAACTTGTATATGAATATCCTTTTGCCACCTTTTGTCTCTGCAGGACCTTAATTTTTATTGACTTATTTAAAATTCCATTTTATTTTTGCAACATTTTCAATATGTATAATATGGGCATATCATTGACACATTCCCTGTTTTTTTCTCAATTTTATATCTTAGATTCATTAAATGGAAAAATAGATCACATACAATGATTGGTTAGCAAAAATAAAAACAACTATTTTAAAACTTAAAAAAAAAGGAAAAAAAACCACTAATGAACCATGAAAATCCTGAATCTTTATGGAAAATCTGTACAATAACATTTGAAAAATCCCAAGTAATATTTAAATAGGGGATATAGCATGTTGAATGAGTAACATGTATTAGTAGGGGTTGAATTTAGTAACATATAGCATGTATATGAAGTGTCTGCATGTTGTTTTTGTTTATGTTTTAAAGCAAGAAAATAGTACAAGAAAGGTATGTATTAGACACTTCACCCTGTGTTTATAGCTTCACTTTATGGTCAGCTTTGTATTGTATGTATATATAGTATAGAATATTCATTTACTCCAGATTTTACTTTGTTTCACCCAGTAATGCAAGTTTTATTACAAAATGTCTGTTTAGTCTTTACTATACCATAAAACATTATAAGTGTCGATAAACAATCTTGAATTAAATTTCAGACCTAAGGAACTCAAGAGTTCGTTGATATTATTCTTTGACAATTATTTGAGTGATATCAATTCAGGGAAACTTGTATGCCAATAAGAATTGAAGAATCTTTGCATGTGAACTATTATCAGTTATAGCTAGTATACAATAAATAAGATCTATATCCTTCACTAAGAAATCAAATCCTCAATAGGCTTTGTTAGTAAATGCACAGATCCATTGATATTGGTTCTTTGTTGGGTATGGCATATGCATCCAACCCATATTTCCTCCAAAATTCACTTTAATTTACACCAATATTTCATAGCAGGTGCTGGTTATTCCACGGTTAATTTTGGTGTACATGTACTTGTTTTTATTTATATTTTATGGTAATTACTAATTAAAACATCTCAATTATTTTTAGAGGCGAAAAGGGTAAGCTTATGGTTAAAACGTTAATCCCCCTTCCAAGATAAAATTATGACCTTTTTCAATAAACCTTCCGCATGAAATTGCATTGGCCTTTTATCGGAAACCATTTTTGACCATCTGTAATTTGTTTATTCCACCCAGTTTCAAGTTGTTTTGATACCTACTTTTTGCCTATATTAATTGTCAACTGAATGGTAAAATTGTTCCCTTTTTTTTCCCTGTTTAAAAAGCTCAAAGTGAGTGACAATTTACATCAGGCAGATATTGCCTGAGCAAATAATCTTGAATTATGTTCTCTCAAGAGTTGAAAAAGATTAAACAGTAGGAAGGAAAAGTTATTGTTTTAATATTTTCACCAGCTTATTTGACTTCACGATGGTTTTATATATAAATTTGGACACACTTTAGAGTAGCTTCACTGGTTCATTGGTTACTAGACTTTATTTACGATAACTGTTTTATGATGATACAGTAACCATTATCAATGGTTGGTGTGACAAATCAGTGTAACAAAGGGGAACACAAAAGGTCATAGGTTCATTTAAAATCAGGTCACCTGCCTAAACTTGCTAGGTTACAGGTCATATTTGACCATGTTTCAGTCAAATACTAGGAATTCAGACAGGTTTTGTGGGGTTGTTTTAGAGAAGATATGACAGAAAACAGGGACATGGTTCACAAAAGTGCCTCATTTCTACCATGAGAAAAAAAGATAAATAGGCTTGTCAGTACATATACCCTATTTCCTCAAACATTTATCTAGCCCTGTTGTTAACAGATTATATAGAAACCCATTATATTTTACTATACCAACCCATAATACATTATACACAAGTTATTTCCTTACATTCAACCAATAAGTTCATTGTTAGGGACAATTAAAAGACAAATTGCATGATGTTTTCTACCGAGCTGAGAGGTATTACGGTAGTTATTTTCATTTTACTACTCCTGGTTTTCTTTTTTGTTTGCAGAACATGAAAAGATTTATATCTTTTTGGAAATAAGCTCAACAACCAAATGAAAGTGAATTTTAATGCTTTGAAAACCCATGATAAATATGGAGTCCACCTGCTTGTTTCAACCAACTACATGTTTTTCGTTGAGCAGTAAACCAAGTTTTTTTTACATGCTATAAATTAATCCATTTCCCAAAGGACCTTGAATACTTGTTTGCTTTGAACCACTGTTTACATACTATTGAAATGTGTACATAAACTCTGTTAAATAACGTTTATATATTACATACTCTTTTTAAATTGCATAGATGCATACCAGGATTTTTTATGCAATAAATACATATTGGTCCAATAGTAAATATTTGAAGTAGCTTTGATACAAAATTCAGCATACTTGTCACAATCAATGTTATATATGTCAAGTTGGTGTGATAAATACATTTTAAAAAGAGAAATGAGGAATTGAAGTAAAAAAATATCAATACTGATAAATTAAATAAATAATAATTACATAGAGATTTGTAGGTACATAATATTGAATACTTAATGGATTTAGGTGCCACTGTAAATAGAAATATTCAATCAGGATTTATTTTAGTTGAAAATTTTACATTTATACATGAACACGCATCACTAAATGAAAAATTATTAGTCCATGAATATATTCTATTTTTAAGCAAATAGGACTTAGATATATATGCCAGATATATCATTGTTATAATTTATAATTGATTTCTATTTGTAGGCCCTTGATTATGCAAAGAATGTTCCAAGGCCAGCAGTGAAAGCTCGACCAACACAATACAATTCTTATGAAGTTGCTTCACAGTTATCTCCCATTGTTAAAGCAGGATCTACTGGATCAAAGTCACCAACACATAGTACACAAAATGTTGATGTTGTAGATCTAAAGAAACTTCAACAAAGACATGAACAGGAAAAGAAAAATATAGCCATGATGAGATCTAACATGGAGTCAGTGCCTCAGAAGGCTTAATAATACTGTTATACATGTTCAATAATTTATTTGTTATATGTTTTATTTTATAAAAAGCAAAGGAGAGCAATATGAAATTATGCATGACTTTGCCGGTCTCAAACCATCTGACCAATGAAACAACCTACTAGATTCGTGTGCAGGTAGAAAACAATAATAAAATTGAGAACCTGTTTGGTATGAACTTTTTTCTTGAAACTTTCGAACAAGAAAATTAAAATATTTTTTTTATAGAATTTATAAATTCAAATAATTATTGCAGTGAAACTGATTTTGGAAAAATATTTTCAAACATTCACAAATTTTGCAAAGTACAAAGAAAAACAGTGAATATAGAAAAAAAAATCTTCAAATTTTTCAATGACAGTAAAATGTTCTACATTAGAGCAGAGAATCTTGCAAGCATCTATTCGAATATTTGTTAAATGTATATTTATATATATATATGTATGATACATAGACAGTAGAGATCTATTTATAGTTATAGTATTGTCTGGGTGGAGAAAATATCTTTTATGTAACCCTTTTTCAAAGTTTTATAATTTAAAGTATTTTGTTATCAGCCTAGTTATAGACTGAAAACTGATTTATTCCAAAGTGCCACAAGAAGAAATCTATATATTTATATATTAACTAAGGTTTTAATCACAAACTGGAAGTTTTAATAGGTAGTTTTCACATGAAAAAGTTATTAACGAAGAGACAGTAGGTTTTAGCACTAACAGTAATTTAACAACATTTACTAAGATATTGAAAAAAATAGGGGATAATATTTTCTGTTTTAAACTTTTTTTTAAACAATTAAAGCAGACACAGAATAAATTTAAAAGAAGTGTTATTAAATATTTCATACGAGTCTTTCTAAAAACTTAAGATAAAATCTAAAGGTCCAGAGACTGTTGTTTTTCAATCTTATACCTCCAACACGGCATTTATTATATTTCAACGTTTAGCACAGTCCCATAAAACTTGACACTTGTTGCCTAACAGAATAGGACCTGATATCTATTCTTTATATCTGTCCTCTTTTATTACATTATTGAGTAGATCCATGAGTCGTAGCCGTCCAATAGAACATTTGCCGTCCATTTAGTGCTGTACATTATATACCCCATATTGAAGCATACTGTGATATATTTTAATATTGTACAAATTATTATCAGAATTACATTTTATTTAAGTGTCAAGTTTTCATTATTATATTTGTATAATTGACTAAAATGTCTTTATTGCCATTATTTTTATTCCAAGTTTATTCATATTGTATAAAGTATGAAGTCTTGAAGCATTAAGGTCATTTATAGTATTGATTTGTTTTCTTTAGTGTTATGTGATACGTTTGTTCTTTTTTTGTCAGAGTTTTTCAATAATATTCCATCATTTTAATGTTACATTCAACTAATCAAAATTAAAGTGACAGAAGTTTTTATTTTACACACATTTTTCATTGCATTTTGTATATAATACCTACAATGTATATGCATTTCACAAAAACATGAATGTAACTTAATGTAAACATATTTGTTCCAAGTGCTGTCTGTACTTGTACCATAAGAATAGATCATCAGTAACAGTTAATTTTTTTACGATTAAAGAAAATTTATATAATTGACATGAATCATCTTTTATTATATATTTCATATAAAGTACACAAAATATTATTTATTGAAGCACACATGAATTAATCTTATCATAAGAGTTTTCACCTTTTGCACTTCTAATTTACTCAAAGCCCTATGATGAGTGATTTGAAATGTCGGGAGAAATGTCATCTCTGTATTTTATACATATGTATTTCATTTATTATAGGTATAAAATTATTACACCTTTTATAGTTATGCCAGGAGTTAGTCAATATGTAGAAGATCTCTTAATATATCTTTCTGTTTTTTTGGGTGGTGGCAGATCTATAAATAACAAATTGTTCTACTTTAGTTGTTTGATCAACACATAATTTAAGGAATTCACAAATTGATTGTCTAGTCTTTTGTTTTTTTTAATACATCTTTATACATCCTTGGCAAATTGCCACTGGATATTATAACCAACCAACAATCAATCAATTAAATTTCAGAAATTACTTGAAAACTTATCAATGCAGTTGAATTTTTTTTTTAATTTTGAGAAAAAAAACTCGTTTTGGTTTTAAATTCTTTCTTAGGTGTAATTTTTATATATAAACAAGTTTTACATACACATTAAATTTTACTTTTAAAAACAACTTCAGCACTAACATATTATGTTACCATCAGTATTTATATTCACACCTTTAGTAAAGCCCATTTGATGTATGATTAGAACTGTAGCTTTGAAGATGGATGTTTGGTCAACAGAGATATGTATTCAGAAAGAGAAATAAACTGTTACATATTATATTGTCATGTTTTTAATAAGCAAAAAGATGGAAAATGTATGTTACTGTATGACTTTCACTCAATAAATGAGTTGAAATAATAGCAAGCTGAAGATATAACATGCAAAGATTGAATTATCTCCCTTTGTATATAAGAAACAGTTTGAGGAATCAACCTTAGGGACCAAAAGATCAATGTAAGATAGAAAAACTTAATTCAAATAGTTTTGGGGTGGGGTTTGAACTGCTGCAAGATTTGGTTATCTAACATTGTATTTTTTACATATATCCATATGGGTCTATCAATTTTTCCCAAATTAAGTTTACAGGGGGGTGGGGTGGGGGTCAGTGAAAAAACTATGTGAATTAAGTTTTTTATCCTTCATTGAACTTTTGATGTCGTCCCTTAGTATTAGTAGTTTCTATTGAGATTTATTCAACCACAAGATAGCAGTAACAACTTTTCTTTAAGACAAGTTTCTGTATTTGAATTGGTATATCACTTTAATTTACATGAAGCTTGGAACAAACAGAAGCCATTACGGTGTACCAGCAGTGTAAAGATATTTAATTTTTAAAATTGTTTTAAGAGTGGAATTTGGTCACAACCAGTCAAGCTACCTTCAATTATCCATGTTATCTTTCCACTACACCAAATATAGTTGACTTATTGCTTTATTATCTGAGAAATATACAGACCTTACCACAAAAACATTACATTGACCAATGAACCATGTTGTGTTCCTTGTTGAAATTATTGCTTACCATTGCATTTGACCAATTATCAAATTGACACAGTACATTTTCTAATCGTGTCTGTTAATGTGTAAATCTTATTTACAAAGGTCAACACTTTTTTGAGACTGTTTATGATGTGTTCACACTAAATCTTTTGGTACATATATACATTTTCATTCTGGAAATCATGGTTTATTAATTGTTTCAAATGGGCTTTGAACTAGCTTTCAGTAATTGCACCATTGGTCTGTGGTGGCTTTGACAATTTGTTGGTTTTATATATTTAGTATCAACCTTGTGAGTCAAACCGTTTTCAACATATTTTAGTGAAGTCACAATGTTGTTCTAGGTAAGGGGAGGATTGATCTCTCAGTCACAAACAGGTTATACACTGCAACATTATTTGGCCTGTCATAAACCTGGTACTATAGTTCAAATGGTTGTTCTTTTTTAAAATTTGCCATAATCCAGTATGGATGTTGATCACATTTGAAGGTCATAAAGGGACCTGTGAAATTGTACTTGTTCACATTCTCATTTTTTGGTCTTTTGTAGATAGCTTCATTCATTGTCTTATTTGCAGTCTTACCTCATCACATTTTAATTATTTTCATATACAGTAATACTATTTGGAACTTTAAAAGTTTAAAACTTTATGAGTCTTCGAGATAAAGATGATCCATCTAAATGACATTAATGTTAAGGTCAGATTTATTGTCCAACAGATTATGTGCATCTTACAATCATAAAACTTTCCACAACCACCCAAGATTTACCAATGAACCTTGATAACAATGTTAAAGTCAGATTAACATGTTCACCTTTCAACATGTTCAATACTGGGAATTCATTATTATTCGTTTGGTACCAAATTTCATAGATTTCCAGGGTGTTGGTGAAAATTAAATGTTCAACGAATGACAAATTTCCTACATAAGCTTTTATGCTGACTTCAGCGAAACCAAGAAATAAGTTATCAACGAAAATCAAAGTTTTTCTCAATCCACGAAAATTTGATGTTCACAAAATTAAATGAATCCACTGTACACCAAATATTGAGGCCTCGGTGGACCAGTGGTTCAAGTACAATGTAGCTAATACTGTAATCACTAGCCAGTCAACACTGATGTTGTCAGTTTGAACCTTGCTTGTGCAGGTGCACCCGACTCCAATCTAAATCATTAAACTAGCATTGTCAGTTTTCCTATCAAAAGGTAGGTTATTTGCCCTTGACACTCCGGCTTCCTCCACCAATAAAAAACTGGCAGTCTTCAAATAGCCCAAAAGGGGTATTTACAAATTGCGTTAAAAAGAGACACTGAAATGTCTGGCCTTTTTTTTAGCTCACCTGGCCCGAAGGGCCAAGTGAGCTTTTCCCATCACTTTGCGTCCAGCGTCCGTCGTCGTCCGTCGTCCGGCGTCCGTCGTCGTTGTTAACTTTTACAAAAATCTTCTCCTCTGAAACTACTGGGCCAAATTGAACCAAACTTGGCCACAATCATCATTGGGGTATCTAGTTTAAAAAATGTGTGGCGTGACCCGGTCAACCAACCAAGATGGCCGCCACGGCTAAAAATAGAACATAGGGGTAAAATGCAGTTTTTGGCTTATAACTCAAAAACCAAAGGATTTAGAGGAAATCTGACATTGGGTAAAAATGTTTATCAGGTCAAGATCTATCTGCTCTTAAATTTTCAGATGAATCGGTCAACCTGTTGTTGGGTTGCTGCCCCTGAATTGGTAATTTTGTGGAAATTTTGCAGTTTTTGGTTATTATCTTGAATATTATTATAGATAGAGATAAACTGTAAACAGCAATAATGTTCAGCAAAGTTAGATATACAAATAAGTCATCATGACCGAAATGGTCAGTTGACCCGTTAAGGAGTTATTGTCCTTTATAGTCAATTTTTAACCATTTTCTTAAATTAAAGTAATCTTTTACAAAAATCTTCTCCTCTGAAACTACTGGGCCAAATTCAATCAAACTTGGCCACAATTGTTATTGGGGTATCTAATTAAAAAAATGTGTCCGGTGACCCGGTCCACCAAACAAAATGGCCGCCACGGCCAAAAATAGAACATAGGGGTAAAATACTGTTTTTGGCTTATAACTCAAAAATCAAAGCATTTAGAGCTAATTTGACATGGGGTACAATTGTTTATCAGATCAAGATCTATCTGCCCTGAAATTTCCATACGAATTAGACAACTCTTTGTTGGGTTGCTGCCCTGAATCGGTAATTTAAAGGAAATCTTGCTGTTTTTTGGTTATTATCTTGAATATTATTATAGATAGAGATAAACTGTAAACAGCAATAATGTTTAGCAAAGTAGGATTTACTAATAAGTCAACATGACCGAAATGGTCAGTTGACCCCTTTAGGAGTTATTGCCCTTATAGTCAATTTTTAACCATTTTTCGTAAATCTTAGTTATCTTTTACAAAAATCTCCTCCTATGAAACTACTAGGCCAAATTAATCCAGACTTGGCAACAATCATCTTTGGGGTATCTTGTTTTAAAAATGTGTCCGGTGACCCGACTATCAAATCAAGATGGCCGCCACAGCTAAAAATAGAACATAGGGGTAAAATGCAGTTTTTGGCTTATAACTCAAAAACCAAAGCATTTAGAGCAAATCCAAAATGGGGTTAAATTGTTTATCCGATGAAGATCTATCTGCTCTATAATTTTCAGATAAATCTGACAACCCATTGTTGGGTTGCTGCCCCTTTTAAGGTAATTTTAAGGAAATTTTGCTGTTTTTGGTTATTATCTTGAATATTATTATAGAATGAGATAAACTGTAAACAGCAATTATGTTCAGCAAAGTAAGATTTACAATTAACTCAACATGACCGAAATGGTCAATTGACCCCCTAAGGAGTTATTGTCCTTTATAGTCAATTTTTAACAATTTTCATAAAATTTGTAAATTTTTATTAAAATTTTCTACTGAAACTACTGGGCCAAGTTCATTATAGATAGAGATAAATGTTAGCAGCAAGACTGTTTAGTAAAGTAAGATTTACAAACACATCACCATCACCAAAACACAATTTTGTCATGAATCCATCTGCTTCCTTTGTTTAATATTCACATAGACCAAGGTGAGCGACACAGGCTCTTTGGAGCCTCTAGTTTTACTAATCATTGATATTATGTTGATAGTCCTAAATATAAAGCTTCATCACAACTGTCACATAAACTTTACATTAACCAAATGCAAGAAAACTAAACATTGACCAAAGAACCATGAAAAAAGGTCAAGGTCAGATGAACAATACCAGGCAGGCATGTACAGCTAACAATTATTCCACACAACAAATACAGTTGACCTATTGTTTATATTTAAGACAAGAGTGCACATGCTTAAATGTTTCGCCTCCTGTACTAATCATTGATATTATGTTATAGTCCCAAGTATAAAGCTTTATTACAACTGTCACATAAACTTAACATTAATAAAGATAACTTAACAAAGACCAATGGACCTTGAAAATGAGGTCATGGTCAGATGAACCATGTCAGGCAGACATGTACAGCTAACAATGCTTCTATACAACATATATAGTTGACCTATTACTTATAGTTGAAGAAAAATAGACCAAAACACAAAAACTTAACACTGTGTAATGAACCGTGAAAATGAGGTCACTGTCAAATAAAACCTGCGCGACTGACATAAAGATCATAAAATATTTCCATACACCAAATATAGTTGACCTATGGCATATAGTACCGGGTATTAGATAAAAAGACAAAAACTCAAAAACTGAACTTTGACCACTGAACCATGAAAATGAGGTCAAGGTCATATGACATCTGCCTGCTAGACATGTACACCTTACAATCATTCTATACAACAAATAAAGTAGACCTGTTGCATTAAGTATGAGAAAAACACACCAAAACACAATAAATAGTTGACACAGCATAGGTTTCTGACACAGAATGAATGTGTTCTAATGAACTTAAAATTTTTGTTTTCTCTTAGAGCAATTCACTATGCTGTTGAATATTAATCCTCTCAAAAAAATGTTTGAAGAAATTTTCTTTTTATTTATAAAATTTCAAATGATAAAAATTGAACCCAATTTTTTTAATCACATCCCCCTTTCCCTTATTCCAAAACTAATCTCAATTAAAATTTCTAATGGAGTTTGCAACAATAACTACTCATTTAAATACATCATAATATATTAAGATGTAAAAAAAACTGCTTGTTATCACTGAATGGTAAAGATTATTTTAATTTATCAGTTGGTAGTAAAAAGTGAATATACATTGTATATTGTATATAACAAAGATTTAAGTTGATTCTGGACAAAGAAAGATAACTCCAATTAAAAAATATTCTTGCTATTGCACAATATTGTGAAATTAGATATTTCTTGTTGATTCTGGACAAAGAAAGATAACTCCAATTAAAAAAAATTCTTGCTATTGCACAATATTGTGAAATTAGATATTTCTTGTTGATTCTGGACAAAGAAAGATAACTCCAATTAAAAAAAATTCTTGCTATTGCACAATATTGTGAAATTAGATATTTCTTGCAAACTATTCTGGACAAAGAAAGATAACTCTAATTAAAAAAAAAATTTGCTATTTCACAATATTGTGCAATTAGATATTTCTTGCCATTGCGCAATACTGTGCAATTGAAAAGACTTGCTATTGCACAATACTTAATATAATAATTTAAAATCCTGATTTGGACCAACTTGAAAACTGGGCCCATAATCAAAAATCTAAGAACATGTTTGGATTCAGCATATCAAAGAACCCCAAGATTTCAATTTTTGTTAAAATCAAACTAAGTTTAATTTTGGACCCTTTGGACTTTAATGTAGACCAATTTGAAAACAGGACCAAAAATGAAGAATCTACATACACAGTTAGATTTGGCATATCAAAGAACCCCATATATTCAATTTTTGATGAAATCAAACAAAGTTTCATTTTGGACCCCGATTTGGACCAACTTGAAAACGGGGCCAATAATCAAGAATCTAAGTCCATTTTTAGATTCAGCATATCAAAGAACCCAACCCATTCATTTTTTGTCAAAATCAAACTAAGTTTAATTTTGGACCCTTTGGACCTTAATGTAAACCAATTTGAAAACGGGACCAAAAGTTAAGAATTTACATACACAGTTAGATTCAGCATATCAAAGAACCCCAATTATTCAATTTTGATGAAATCAAACAAAGTTTAATTTTGGACCCTTTGGGCCCCTTATTTCTAAACTGTTGGGACCAAATCTCCCAAAATCAATACCAACCTTCCTTTTATGGTCATAAACCTTGTGTTTAAATTTCATAGATTTCTATTTACTTATACTAACGTTATGGTGCAAAAACCAAGAAAAATGCTTATTTGGGCCCTTTTTTGGCCCCTAATTCCTAAACTGTTGAAACCAAAACTCCCAAAATCAATCCCAACCTTTCTTTTGTGGTCATAAACCTTGTGTCAAAATTTCATAGATTTCTATTAGCTTAAACTAAAGTTATAGTGCGAAAACCAAGAAAATGCTTATTTGGGCCCTTTTTGGCCCCTAATTCCTAAAATGTTGGGACCAAAACACCCAAAATCAATACCAACCTTCCTTTTGTGGTCATAAACCTTGTGTTAAAATTTCATAGATTTCTATTCACTTTTACTAAAGTTAGAGTGCGAAAACTAAAAGTATTCGGACGACGACGACGACGACGACGACGACGACAACGACGCAGACGATGACGCCAGTATGATAGCAATATACAACGAAAATTTTTTCAAATTTTGCGGTCGTATAACCAGTAGGATAGCAATATACGACGAAAAATATTTCAAATTTTGCGGTCGTATAAGGCCACACCAAATTAATTAGTAGTTCTTTGGAAAACCCGCATCTAAATTGCCGAAATTGAAATAAAAAAATAAAAATAAATTTCCCGCACCTCACCTGCCAAAACCAAAAAATAAAAATAAAAATAAAATTCCCGCACGTCGAAAATAAATCCGCATTTTCGACGAACTCGATTCCGGTATTAAAAAAAATCTTTATCAATTAAGCGTTTGAAAATATACAGTGTTTGTCATTTGTCAAGCATATGTTTGATTCTGATCAAAAAAGTTGCAAAGATGGAAAACGTGCTGTGATTGTTTCTGTGGTGAAACATTCAGACAAAAATAACAACAAGGCATACATATTAAAAAATACGGCAACACAAACAAAATGTCGGACATTCAGGGAACTATATCAAGAAGCCATTGAACGATGTAGCGATGCACAAAGTGAGATTATGGTTGCATATTCCAAGATCAAATTGGATGCTACAGGGCAAATAAATGTTTAAAATGGTTGTACATGGAGTAGAAATAAAGCCTTTTGTTGGCCCTGTAAATACCCCTACTGATATTTCATTGATACATTTCTTTTGATATGAAAAGATAGACACCAAAACAGTTGTTGACGGCCTTGTGGAGACCTCTGCATTTGTTATTTTTCCTGGTGGATGTTGTGCAGTTCTCAAACTTTAAAATACCCCATATTGTTCCATTTTTATATGTACCTTTTTATAATAATACAAGGTACTGACAAAATGATAAAATTTTATATTTTATACCATTTTTAAAGATGGGTGAAATTGAAAGTTAACTTGTTTAACACAGGATGTTTTGTAAATGAAAAAAAATGCATTTCTATTTAAGGATTATAGACTCCATGATGCATCTGGTTGAAATCTTAGTTATAACATAGGCTTATAAATGAGGGTTATGTAGGTATTTCCATGTTGGTATGTTTTGGTGTAATTTATTTTCTGATATTTTATTGTAAAGTAGCACTAGCTAGAACCCCCAGTTTCCACTGTGCTTGGATTGACTGGTTAGTGATACATATGCATAAACACAAAACACACACCATGCAGTTATGTTACAAGAAGCTAGCTAGCATACTACAGAGGGTGTCTAAGGACCAGAAGGTGCATATACTACAGATGAAAGCAGTGCATATTAAAAGCAGATAGCCATATAAAGTTCATGCATAAAAAAATATGTTCAAAAGTGTATATTTGTGCAGTGTTAATTATACAAACAACAAAACAAAATGAAAAAGAATGCAGAAAGTTGAAATACATATAAAAAGGGAGATAATTTAATTTTATCAAATTATGTCCCCTTTCAATTAAGTGAGTTGAAAATTCAGTTGCTTCTTTTGGGTAAAAGATATAAAAAAATATCGCTCGCTCCATATTTCTTCAAAATTTGAGGCGAAGAATTTAAAAATATAAATTTAAATTTCGCTCGCTCGCCCCATTTTTTTTGGGTAAAATCTCAAAGAACTATTAATTAATTTGGTGTGGCCTAACCAGTATGATAGCAATATACGACGAAAATTTTTTCAAATTTCGCGGTCGTATAAAAACTTAACTATAACCACTGAAACATGAAAATGAGGTCAAGGTCAGATGACACCTGCCAGTTGGACATGTACACCTTACAGTCCTTCCATACACCGAATATACAAGCCCTATTGCTTATAGTATCTGAGATATGGACTTGACCACCAAAACTTAACCTTGTTCACTGATCCATGAAATAAGGTCAAGGTCAAGTGAAAACTGTCTGACAGACATGAGGACCTTGCAAGGTACGCACATATCAAATATAGTTATCCTATTACCGGTACTTATAATAAGAGAGAATTCAACATTACAAAAAATCTGAACTATTTTTTCAAGTGGTCACTGAACCATGAAAATGAGGTCAAGGACATTGGACATGTGACTGACGGAAACTTCTTAACATGAGGCATCTATATACAAAGTATGAAGCATCCAGGTCTTCCACCTTCTAAAATATAAAGCTTTTAAGAAGATAGCTAACGCCGCCGCCGGATAACTTTCCCTACATGTATGTGGAGCTTTCTGCAACAAAAGTTGCAGGCTCGACAAAAACCAGACCAAAACACAAAAACTCAACACAGAGTAATGAAGCCTGAAAATGAGGTCAAGGTCAAATAAAACCTGTGCGACTGACATATAGATCATAAAATATTTCCATACACCAAATATAGTTGACATATTGCATATAGTATAAAAAAAATAAAAAATCACAAACTTAACTGTGACCACTGAACCATGGTAATAAGGTTAAGGTCTGTTGATCCCTGCCATCTAGACATGTACAATGTACACCTTACAATCCTTCCATACACATATATCATAGTTGTACTGGTTGACATTGGTAAGTAGAAAATGCATTTTCATGTCTTACGATCTGTGTCTGACACTGGCAACACAAAAAAACCATAGCATCAAATTAAAATACTTTTCTATGTTTAATTTGTATATAACAGATATAATAGATACATGATCACTTTAATGCTTGAATAGTTAAAAACCTGAAAGACTAAAACGGCAAGTCAGTACACAAAAACATTATTATATATACCATTCATTGTAAATGTACACGTAAAATTATACTATCAATAAATCCTCTTCAGATTCTGTTGTCAAATCCACATGACCTTTGGCCCCTGACAACTGAGGTGGCAACAGTGCACAGTTACACTTGCCCACTAGGGGGGCTATTCTGTCATAATGATTCCCATTTGTGTGACATAAAGTTATGTAACAAAGGTCAAAACAATCAACATCACTTTGTTTAAATCTAGGTGAAAAAAGCAACCAGCGATAGAATTTTCCGGAATGATCAGGGGATAGCATATATACATCACGTTGCAGTAATGTTGCAGCACCATATATTTCTGCTTGTGTTGCCCATGTCCCATCTCTCCTCATTGAAATTATATGGGAATGTATAGATTTCACATCAATGAATTGTTCAAAATCTTTTGGATACTTTTCCATTAAATCTACAACTGTTTGGCGAAGTTCTTCATGACAAGTTTCTGTGTTGTATATCACTTTACTTAAAGCTCGGAAGAAACAGTTGCCATCACCACGAATATAATCAACCTGTCTCTGTTCAGGTTCGATTACGTCTCGGATCATGTCATAGGCTGGATAACTTGGTGTAGCCATTATTTTCCCATCAGAATCAGTATTTGACCTTAATGAACTTTGTTTTTTGTCATCAATATAGATGGCTCTTTCACTTAAGCTAGCATTTCTTTCACCTGAAATGTTGCCACCATTGAAATCTTCATCTCCAATGATATAAGATTTCTCAGTAGATCTATGCTTTGATGATGAAGGCAAGTTTCTGTTCTGGTTTGTGATATCAACATCATAAATTTTGGAAAGATCATTTTCGTACCTACTTGAAGAAGGTAATGCTGACATTATTCTATCTTTTCGTTTACTGCTTCTGTCATTTTCATCATCAGATAAACAAATTATACCTGGATGTGACGACCTTGGCTGTCCGGTTCTTGATGAATACCTTCGAATATCATCTGACGCAGGTATTATACGGGAAGGGTGAGTATTCGGTGGTGATTCTAACCTGCAGTCTGTCTCAACATTTGAAGATTTGTTTCTAGTATTTATGGAATATGGTTGAGTACGAGGGTTAGAAGTTGATCGACCTCGTCTAGTTTTTACATCTGTTCCACTATTGTTTATATTTCTGTTAACAAAAGGAGCTATATCACAGTCTGAATCATCAGAAAGACTTTCACTGTAAATGTCATCACTTTCATCAGATAAATCAACATAATTATCATTATAGTTCACATATCTCCTCCTTGTAGTGGGTAGCGTTTTATATTCTGGAATCCGTGAGTTCTGGAGAGTTTTATGTTCTTTAGTACAATAGTGCTGAATTGGAATTTGAACTAATCGATCATGCGCCTCATGCTGAACTCGTCTGGTAGGAATAGGTTTAGAAAGTTTTCCATTATTTGCTTTATTGAAAAGTCTGTGCCCATCTGATTCCCAATCTGATGTGGAATAAGGAGAGAAGTGTTCATCCCTTATGTACTTATCTCTTCCACTATCAAACCCAAGCCTAGAAAATTCTCTTGGTAATGATGGTCTTGCCAAATTTTCTGTAACTGGATTCCACATGCTGGTACCAGTTTGGCATGGTGGGTAATCATAGCATCGCAACGTGGGTCTTGACCTGTCTGAACTCCAACTTTCCATTGGCAGTAGACGACTAGTGCCTCTAAAGTTATCTTTATAAGTTCTCATTTTTCTGAAAATATAAAAAAAGATTATGATGATTAAATAGGTACATGTATATGACAAATACTGACACATTGTTTTTGTATATCAGAACAATCTTAAAAACAAAAAATCTGTAATATTCAGGCAAGTCCTTGACATGACAAAAGTGTTTCCCCATCAGTCTTACAGTTTATGAAGCACCTTCAGGATCATCATACTAATTAGTGAAATTATATTTTATATACCGGTAATATAAAATGCTCTGCTGAGTGTGGCCTCATACGTCCACAGAGGTTGAACCTTGAACAGTTGTGGCAAAATTGGACACAAAATTTAAGCCTGATTTTGTCTGAATTTGGATTGAGATCAAATCTTTGACATAGTATAGGTTTCTGACACAAAATAATGTTAAGATCTTACAAATCTTTTGCACAATACTGTGCCATTAAAGCTTCTTCTTGAAAATTGAAAAAAAAATTGAAATTTGAAAAATTTTGAACCCCTTAAAAAAATTGGAACCCCCAATCTTTTTGAATCCCCCCTTGGAGCAATTACCCCCACACTAAATCCCAGCCTTTCCTTTGTAGTATGGAACCTTGTAGTACGATTTCAGAGAGATCCATATTCTTAAACACAAGTTAACGTCAAAGATTGTCTGGAAACTAGAAAAATGCTTGTTTTGGCCCTTTTTTGGTCCCTAATTCCTGAATGAATTGGACAATTACTCTCAACTCAATCCCAGCCTTTGTATTGTGATATGGAACTTGTGGTATAAGACAGATCCATACACCTACACACAGGTTATTGTCAAGAAATTACAAAAATGCTAGCTTTGAACCTTTTTTTGGCCTTAATACCTAAACTGTTGGCACCATAACCCCCAAATGAATTCAAACATTCTACTTGTGGTATTAAATATTGTGGCACAATTTTAGAGAAATTGAAATACTTAATAATGTCTTATACAAAAGTTCATAAAATGTATCCTGAAAGTAGAAAAATGCTTGTTTTGGGCCCCTAATTCCAAAAAGGTTGGGACCATCATTCATTTGTCATTCCCAAAATCAATCCCAACTTTCATTTAGTGGTATTGACCCTTCAAATTTCAAAGAGATCCATTCACCTAAACTTAAGTTATTGTGCGGACACCAAATGTGTTTTTCGGACAACACAGACAATGCGGACGACAACATCATACCATTATACATGTACGATCCCCAAAAATGTTTGCGGTCGTATCAAAACAATACTAGGATAATACTAGTATACAATATTATACTTATATCTTCTTATATCATGTTTATACAATTATTTATATATATATGGTACATGTATAAACAAGTATTGTGGTCGCAAAGATCAGTTGAAATTTCATCCAATACATGTCATTTACAACACTAAATCAAATGCATTTTTCATCAGAATAAGGATTGATGCCTTATCTCTTATAAATAATTTTATCTGTTTTGCTTTCATATAGAAGGATTCTATCCTTTTTAGGCCACCATATTTTGGTACACTTTCAAAAACTGATACAATCATCAATCCTGCATGATTTGGTGCAATATTTCACACAATTAAAAAGTTATATATAGAAAACTATTTGAGTCCTCATCAATTTCTTAACTGATACATGACTGACTCCCAATGACAGTTTATGGCAGATTTTACAATAAGAAGGAATTATTGTTTTTGTGTATCCATCAAAAAAGCAATTGCTGAAACTGTGAAACAGACTGTGTAATGGAGTAATGCATTATGTTATTGAATAAAATGTGTCTTTCTGAGTAAATAAAAATAAAAATTACTCTGTGTTTGTGTTTTTTGTTGGAATTAGAGGGTTTTCAATTTCAAAATATTGGACATGGAATAGACATCATGACCTACTTTACTGACATCCAGCTTATTTGGAGTGGAATTTTGAAGTATTATTTATAAGTGGAGCCTAATAACATGGACTTATATTTTAATAAAAAGTCTTCTTTTGTGTTTTACTCATAACTTTAAGGCAGATTTTTATTGGTAAAGGCTAAAAAAGGTAATTTAATAATATTGTTGCTAACGTCACGTCTTTTCCGTCCATTGTGGTATGTCACAATCGCAATTTTCTTGTTGGTTCTCAGACAGCCAATTGTAGTTATTTTTATCCTGGGTTTTATAAATAATTGAAAATAGCAATCATATTAAATTTGGATGACGTAAGGGGGTCAAAGGACTTGAGGAATCAATATCATTGGCTGTTTTATTTTTTGCGAACGTTACTGCTCTAGGTTTCCGTCCAAATCAGTGTCACGTGAGCAACATATATTTAGATCTGTAACTCTCCTGTATAGGAGTTACGATATCGCCCTTTGCAGAAATAGATTCGGAGTCAGTTCCTTCACATGATGGGGAAGCAAAAAAGGCAAGTTGTATGTAATATCGTTACAAGAGGACCTGAAATGTATTCCGTCCATCAAAAAGACATTCGCAACAAAACGTAATATCATGATAGTAGATGTTGCTAATGTTACTATTACGAATTGGTTTCTTGTGTATTCATTTGATATAAAGTACACCTGCAAATGACATTCTGTATATTTAGAAATTCTAAACCAGATTGCACAATTTTATTACTCCAGGCATATATTAAACATCACTGTTTGCATACATTTTAACTTTTAAAGATGTTGTTGCTCATGTGACATGTCCAAATGTCGCTAACGTTACTATTTTTTTGGTTTCTTGGGTATTCATTTGATATAAAGTACACCTGCAAATGACATTCTGTATATTTAGAAATTCTAAACCAGACTGTACAATTTTATTACTCCAGGCATATATTAAACATCACTATGTGCATACATTTTAACTTTTAAAGATGTTGTTGCTCATGTGACATGTCCAAATGTTGCTAACGTTACTCATTTTTGTCTCCGTCACGTTAGCAACATGAAAGTAGGAGACAGAACACAATACTGTAAAATCTGCCTTATACTCATTTTAAAGGTTTTTGATGAAATAACTTCAACTGGTAGGTTGTTCCAATCATTAATAATTCATTGTGAGAAATGTCTTAACTGAAAGAAGTGTTACATCTTATTCTAGGTTTTGCTGATTTCCAATTATGCCCACGGGAATTTGTACTGATGACAATAAAATATCTTTCATTTATAGATATATCTTCAATTCCTTTTAATATTTTGAAAGCTTGTATCATATCACCTCTTCTCCTAGCTACTGTGAGTTAGGGAAGGTAATTTAAATACTTTTAATCCGTCTTCATAGCTTAAATATCGTATATTTGGAATCAATTTAGTTGCTCTCATCTGCACTTTTTCTACAGCATTAATATCTTTCTTTAAATGCGGATACCATATTGTTTGTTTTTTTATTTAATTTTACTTACGGAATTCTTGTGTGTACTTTCTTTAACTTTTTTAAATTTTTATTTGCTCAATCCTCTTTTAAGATGTCAGTATATAGTCTAATGTTGCACAGGTCTTAATAAACTTGCACTGCTCTTGTGGTCACTACTTACATATAAATAGTATCCAGGTATCCAGATATATCACAGGAGGTTGAAATCCTATCAATGAGGGTCTTGTCAACTCGACTATCACAGTAGAGCTTCTCTCGTAAAAACCTCCTGTGGATATATCGATATAGTTGAGTAGAGAGACTAAGAGAGGTATTGACAATGATTATATTTCTATAATTAAAAACAACTTACCTACTATGTTCTCATGTGAAAGGTATTTCAATGTTCTGTCACGATCAGCAGCTTTATCTTGTATGAATCAGCCTAGTGAAGGGTGTAATTTTGGCGATTCGTGAATCATCCAGAACAACTGTAAACAAATTGTCACGTGGTTATTATGGCCATATAAACCCAAATAAGCTGCTTGAGATAGTTACTACAACGGCCACTGTTTGAAACGCTTTAGTGACGCTGACAAATAACAATGGTTGATGTGCCTTAAAACCAAATACTGTATTCAATTGTACAAAGCACAAAGAAGAACGCAATATAACTTATGAATCCTTATCCTGATCTAAAGCCAATTGAAGGTCAATATTATTTGACATTCTTCTTCTGATATACAGTGTCAGCTTAATTCATATGAAGGATTACGAAATTAACACAAAAGTTAACATTTAAAATTGATTTTGTCACTGGACCAAGGCATCAGACAGCAGCAAAATTGAGCATGTTGAGTCTGCAAACTTTATAAATAAAATGAAAATAAAAAGGACAATGTATCCCTTTATTTTCTCAACCAGGACCAAAATAAAGACAATAGCTATGGAACAAATATTTTTGCAGTTCAATAAAATGCATACTTGCCAAGTTTTTAAAATCCCATGGGATTTTTTGCGTGCAAGATGACTGCCATACTCCTAAACCAGATGCTCCACGGGGTGCAGCTTTATACGACTGCAGAGGTTGAACCCTGAATGGTTGCGGCATGTATGGACACAACATTCAAGCTGGATTCAGCTCTAAATTTGAATTGTGAATAAATAGTTGACACAGCATAGGTTTCTGACACAGAATGAATGTGGTCTAATGAACTTAATTTTTTTTTTTTGTCTTTTCAAGAGCAATTAAGTATGCTGTTGAATATTATCCCCTCAAAAATATGTTTGAAGAAATTTTCTTTTTATTTATGATTTTTTTTTTTGATTCCATAAATTATGTTTTGTACTTCAAGTAATTGTCCATTAACCTGGAAACCCTTTTCCCCCCTTTTTTGCACCTTATTCCTTAACAGTTTGAGCCATAACTCCCAAAGACAATTCTTACCATCCCTTTGTGGTATTCCAAATTCCAAAATCTAAATACATGGCTAGATTCATCATATCTAATTTTTTTGGGACCAAAACTCCCAAAATCAATCCCAACCTTGCTTTTATGGTCATAAACCTTGTGTTTAAATTTCATAGATTTCTATTTACTTATACTAATGTTATGGTGCGAAAACCAAAAAAAAATGCTTATTTGGACCCTAATTCGGGACCTCAACTCCCGAAATCAATTCCAACCTTCCTTTGTGGTCATAGACCTTAGGCCAGACTTTTTTATTATCTGTTTAATGAGAAAATTTGGAAAAAAATAGGGTCGAAGGGACGAAATAAAAAATAAAAATAAAAGTTCAAAATTGGTCCAGTCGACACTAAAAATAAAAATAAAACCAAACTAAGTGACCCTTTTTTTTTAATTTTTTTTTAAGAATTTATCAAAATACAAGTGCAATGGAATGAAAACAGACCAGTATATTAACCCTTCTATTAATTTGAACATAAAAAACTATGTTTTTTTTATGTATTTACTCTAATATTGATCCATGGCACCAGGCAAATATATCAACTTGTCTGTGTATACACTATATATATGTATATACCTGTCACCCAGTCAGGAACCTCTTAGTGTATATTTGATAAATGTTTATACTGTATATGATATTTGTTTTATATATATTAATCAGGCTGTTTGTATGAATAAAGTCTGAATTGTCTTACACTGGTCAACTTTGGTGCCCTTTATAGCCTACTTTTAATATGGTGAGAGCCAAAGTTCTATGTTGAAGGCCATACAATAACATTAAGATGCTCTGCAGGGCGCAGCTTTATACGACCGCAGAGGTCGAACCCTGAACGGTTGGGGCTAGTATGGACACAACATTCAAACTGGATACAGCTCTGAATTTGGATTGTGATTAAAAAGTTGACACAGCATAGGTTTCTGACACAGAATGAATGTGGTCTAATGCACTTAAAATGATTTTTTTTTGCTTTTAAGCAATTAAGAATGCTGTTGAATATTAATCCTTTGATATTTGAAGAAATTTTCTTTTTCATTTCTGAAATCTGAAATAAGAAAAAATGAACCCCACCAATTTTTTTCACCTCCCCCTTTCCCTTATTCCAAAAATGATCTCAATTCAAATTTCTTATGGAGTTTTCAACAATAACTACTCATTTAAATACATCATAAAATGTCATACAATCATGATTTAAATTAATTTAACTACTATTCTGGACAAAGAAAGATACCTCCAATGCAACATTTTATATTGGCAAATTTCCAATGAAGTTCATTAACCTAAAGTTTTTTGCAAATTTTCAATGGAATTTATTAATAATAAAGTTTTTGGCAAATTTCCGATATACATAATTTAAGAGCAGAGAGATATTAAAATGAGTTTTAATTACCAACCTTACACTGCTTTTAAATTATGTTTTGTACTTCAAGTAATTGTCCATTAACCTGGAAACCCTTTTCCCCCCTTTTTTGCACCTTATTCCTTAACAGTTTGAGCCATAACTCCCAAAGACAATTCTTACCATCCCTTTGTGGTATTCCAATATCCAAAATCTAAATACATATGGTTAGATTGATCATATCTAATTTTTTTGGGACCAAAACTCCCAAAATCAATCCCAACCTTCCTTTTATGGTCATAAACCTTGTGTTTAAATTTCATAGATTTCTATTTACTTATACTAATGTTATGGTGGGAAAATCAAGAAAAATGCTTATTTGGACCCTTTTTGGACCCTAATTCTGGACCTCAACTCCCGAAATCAATTCCAACCTTCCTTTTGTGGTCATAGACCTTTTAATATGTTAAAATTTCATAGATTTCTATTTACTTAAACTAAAGTTATAGGGCGAAACCAAGAAAATGCTTATTTGGGCCCTTTTTGGTCCCTAATTCCTAAACTGTTTGGACTAAACTCCCAAAATCAATCCCAACCTTCCTTTTGTGGTCATAAACCTTGCGTTTAAATTTCATAGATTTCTATTGACTTATACTAAAGTTACAGTGCGAAAACCAAAAGTATTTGGACGACGACGCCAATGTGTTACCAATATACATGTACGACCAAAAGTTTTTCAATTTTTGCGGTCGTATAAAAACCTTCAAGGGGGCCTTCAAATACAGTGTAATGTTGGTTTTTGGCTTCTTCCTACTTTTAAAAGCCTCAATTCATTGTAAAATTAATTGTTTTGTTAAAATTGTGGACATAATTGCTCCTTAAAAATTTCAATTTGGGAGCCTCCATGGGGGAAATACCCCGCAAATAGTGACAGTTGGCATGTATGATAATGAATTGCATCTACTGCATTAAAAATATACATGATAACTATAAGGATGTTGTTGCAAATATAGTGATTAGTCTTACCATTGCAGTAGATGAATAACTGCATCTTAAAATGTCTTTTGAACATTTAGAAACTCATTTTTGACAACTGTTCTTGGGAATATATGCTGCATTAATTAAAAACTATGAATTAATCAGCTTTGTAAAAGTCATATAAACACTGGTCTATCAGTGAAGTTTGCATTCTGACTTTCTTGTTTAATTGTATTAGTGGGTTTCTGTCTCATCAATGTTTACCAAAGGTTTTTATTTGTATATCTATCATCTCTGATGTTAAATTTTTAATAACCTAATTTTGCACCTGTTTAGCACATAGTATATAGATATAGGAAGATGTGGTGTGAGTGCAAATGAGACAACTCTCCATCCAAATGAAAATTTATAAAAGTAAGAACCACTTTTCTTCTAAAAACTGTTGCTGTTTAATTTTTGTATTTGCTAAAGGACGCAACCAATTGGTTTTGCTGTAGATCATGCACAATGCAACATTTTATTACCAAAAAGGTTTTTGTTGAGGTAGTTCCTGTAGCAAATTGCTTAAAATTAATGCAAGTGTCATAAAAGTGTGTTTTTTCTTCATTGTGTAGATGTTAGTATATAATAAAAGAAAACAAATAACTGATTTAGTGTTGTACAAAAATCTTTTTTTTCAGCTTCTCTCTTTATTATGTAAAAGACATCAGACTTGCTTAGTACAAACAACACACTGATAAGCTGTTACATTACTTTTTGTTTGAAGTGAATTAAAATATGAAAGCAGTTTTCCCTTCAAAATGTGAATTTTCATAAAAAAGATGGTAAGATTTGGCCAAAGCCCATTTTTGCCCTGATATGAATATAAAATTCAACTTTTCAGAAAGAAAAAAAATTTTCTCGTACATATGACCGACTGTAAATTCAGAAATTATTGAGTGCATTTATTATTGCAATTTTGTCATTATGGACAAAAATGTGATTTCAATTTTTGCGATAATGAGAAAAATCCTGTTCCATTCATATAAAAAAAACTCAAAATGAGAGTTTAAATCATTTGTCGCATTTTATGCAATAATAAAAACATCGCAATAATTTCTGAATTAACAGTATAATAAACAAAATAAAAACTTTGATAATAAGATATAATGACTTTCATTTTCTTACTGAAAGCTGATTACTAGTATATTCTTTTACTATTGAACAGTAGGACATTATTTCCTTCACATTTGTTAACCTTTAACTCACAATGAACATAACATAAATATTCAGCAAGAAAAAATTTGAATATATATATCTGTTATACATTTTGTGACTTTATCAAGACATAACAATAAAATTACTAGAAATACTTAATAAATTTCACAATAATTAGATATTTGTTTTTAATTTTCATACAAAACTTAACAATAATGTTTTACAGTTCCTCAAATATATCATTCATCACACTTCTTGTACCAATTCGGCAGTCATTCGACATTTAAACTTTCATTCTCAAAGTTGCCATCCAAATTTTTTCCAGCCTTTTTTCTCTTGACCACTTCATGTATTTTTAAATTTCTTCCGGTGTTTGACATGTAATGATGATGTTACAGAATTAAGAATTTTACAAGTAGAACTAACAATGATGAGAATTTGATGTATTTTATTGACTTTGTTATACCTTTGTAAAAATTCTTTAGTTGAGTTGAGGGCGGACAACCAACCAAGAACTTAGAAAAATGAATAAACTGAAGCCCATGAGCGTTCAGTATAAGACTGCCAAAGGAATTCAGCCAGGTTCAATGCAGTCAAATCTAAATAGAAATTATACATATATGGATTGATCTTTTTGTTTTTTACAATTTCTTTTAAAAATATAAGGCACCTTTTCTAAGAGTTCACATAGAAATCATTCTAAAAAAACCTTTGGATGTCCTAAATCTATTGAAGGGTTAATTTTTCATTGTAAAAAAATCTTTGATAGTTCTAGTTTGATTAAAAGTTGAGGCTTGTAACTTTTTAAGAAAAAACTTTGAAATATGATGTCGTTTATCTTCACAATAGTCCTTCTTAATTAGTCCCACCTCATGGGAGACAACTCCTCTCACAAAGAAAAATTCATTTTATGATACATGTACAATATCTTATAATTCAATCGCTCACCAGAGCCCACCACTGTTACACTGTTTTTTCTATTGCAGACCTCAGAAGAAAGTTTCAGTTCTTATAATAAAAGTTTTTATAAATTACAAGCTTTTACAATTCCTTTAATGTTTAGCAAGATAAAATTACATCCACCTAACTTTACCCACAAAAAAAATGTTCAAGTTTCTTTTCAAGCAGATTATTTTTGTTCTGATTCATTGGTGAACTGTTCCTAAATTGAAAACCTATGCCTATATAAATATATCAAAGCTGTACAGTTAATGATGACTGTTTCATAGCATTATAAATATATGTATTATTAAATGGGACAAATTGTTTTGTGATTATTTTAATAGCTTCTTGTGCTGCAGCCCCTCCTATGAAAGATGATATTGTGTGTAGTTCCGCTGCTCCGTACCGACATCTGAAACAAAAAATTATTAGAGAGACAATATAATATTTGCATGCATTTTGCATCTTTATTTATTTTGTTCATTTGCTGTTATCTTACAATCCTTATTTTACTCAACGATATAAACAAGATGCATTAAGGTCAGTTTTTATTTTGGCTCTTTATCTCTGGAAAAATCATTGCTCATTGTTGAAGACCATAGTTGCTTACATTCATATCTTTGAACTTGGGTGAATAGCCGTCTCATTGACATTTATACATCTTCTTATTTTTATATTAAGCAATCTTTCTGTAAAAATTGAAATATGTTTTCCGCTTTTTTGTTATGATGGGTTATCCTTAAAATATCTTACTGCAGGAAACTGAGCAAACATGATACAAACATTTCCCTGGTAAGCAGTAAGTTTTATTTGGAAAGCTTGTCATATTTAACAATTTTAATTGCAAACAAATCATAATTACTAAACTAAGGCTTGACTATAACAATAGAAAAATGGTGTCCTATTACGAGACCCATATTCACAAGATGAAACAACATTTACTTACATCTCATGTATATAATCATCCTTGATTGATGTAGGATTTAATCCCCAGTCATGTAATATCTTTTGTACTGATGTCTGAAATTATAGGAAATATTAAATAAAAAGAAGATTTTGGGAAAATGAAGTAGCAACCAAAAAATCAACAATCAATGTAAAAATGAAAAGAAGGATGAGCTCCTTACAAGTATAATATGTTACATACAACCTTCAAGTCTTATTTCAAGCATATGGATTTTTTTGGCTTAAAACTTGATCAAGTATTTGATGAAATTTGATAAATAGCAACAATTGTCTTTTACTTTAAACTTATTTGTCTCATGAAGATTACTGCATCATGTTCCTTGGAGAAGGATATTTATATTCAGTTTATGTGTTGATAAGAAAATCATTTTTGTAAGTTAAAACATGTAGTATAGCTAAGAAGAGCATTTCATATGTGTAACTGCCAATAATCTCATTGAACAATTGAAGTGCTTAAATGTGAAACTATTCCTATTATTAATTACGTGTTCACCAAACAAGCATGCAAATGACATTTCGACAAAAATATTTATGCTAAGATACATGTAAACTGGTAGAGATTTGTGGTTTTAAATAACTTTCCCAAACAACCTTCAACAAATTTGAACTGCAATCACTTTCTAAATATAAGAGTAACTACCTTTAACATAAGGACATCAGCTTCTATTTGGTCTTCGTATACACCAGGATATCTATTATATTCCTCGTAAAACTTATCTACGCCTCTCAATAATACATAGAATACAAAGTCGTCATCATTGTCTTCATCTCCTAAATGTTGAGCTGAAAAAAATAATATTTGTTATAACCAAGGAAAGGGCTCAGAAACTTATCTATAATACTAAAATAACGAGGTCTAATTTGTCAGCCGTCATCACGTAAAAACGATGAATCAAAGAATTCAACTTTATATATAACTAATATAGTACAATGGTGTTGAATAAAAATTACACCACTCCAGGCCCCGTTGTTTTCCACGTAATTAATATTGCCAATAATTAAGAAGTTCCAGATCGAATCCGACACCGATACCAATAGTATATTCACCTATTACCTATTACCTTATCTGTACATTCCCCATTTGACAGGCGCACCTCCAAACGGTGTATTTAGAGTTTTGCTGTATACTGTTGAGTAAAAAATACTCCATTCCAGGCCCTTTTGTTTTCAAAATTATTAATATCACCAATAATTGATAGGTTCTAGGTTGACGGGTTCAAACAGAAAAATTTTGAAAGCAGAGAAAACTGTGCATCTTATAATCGGCATGACTTTATCAGATGACAATACCAATACTAAAATAAGGCATACGCATGGTTATATACTTTAATTCAGTCACAGACCCGCGATATCACAGGTGTGTTCTAGTAGTAATTTAAAAGGAAATAAAAGACTTAATAAAAAACATCAATGTAAAAATGATACTCTTATTAAAGCTGAAGTGTTTAAATAAATTATGAAAGTCTACATATGTGTCAGCAAAATACTGTCATTTAGGAATCAGTGACAATCATAAACAGTTGATTGTAGCATTGTTCCTATTGAAATTAGTGTATATTGTGTTTTTTTAGATAAGGATTACATGTTAAGACAGCTATAATTAAAATGTCGTCATTTTCCAGTTTTAATTGGTCAAACACAACAAAAAAAAAAAATTTCATTCAATGTCTGTAATAATTTCATTATCTGTAATCTACTTTTAGTTTAAATCAGTGTTTTCATAGATATTGATAGTAAATAAGTAAGACATAACATGTAGTTTTGTGGGTTGATTGATACATGTATTTTGATCAACTTAGATAAAACAATAACATGTCCACAGTACACAGATGCCCTTCATTTTCTATGTTCAGTGGAACAAAAACTTAAACCTGAAGCGGGACAGACCGACCAATAAAGGAATAGAAGGACACAGAGACAGAGAAACAGAATGCCCCTAGGTGGGGTATAAAAAATTTCAGGTATAACATTTGAAAGGTCATTGTGAATAAACAACACAGAGAACAGTAGCTATTGTATTTCTTAAATGAACTGACAAAAGTTTCATTTCCTTTACCCAGTGGAGATCACTCTGTAGAAAAGTTTTAGTTGGTTCACAATACAGTAAGGTTAATTTACAATTAGATGATAGAATTTAAGAGTCCATTTAATAATACAAGCCCATAAAATTCCTGAACAATTGGTAACTCAAATCATTTTAGTATTTCATTTTACCAAAATGATGGGCATTACAATACACAATGACATCAATTTTTAGAAATTTTAATGTGTGGCAAAGAAAAAATCTTTTATCACAATAATAACTTGGCAGTGTAAAAAAATTGTTTGAACTGTAATACATTGTTTATATGAAAATTTTGGTGTTATAAAAGCTAGAGTGCTGTCATCCACATTACCAATAATATATAGGACCAAAACTAGGAAAACATTGACATTCTCTTTTTATAGCTATATTTACAAGTCATCAAATACCTATTTCTTGTAGATTTGCTGTTTTGTTATTGTATTCCTCTGCTAAACTTCTCGATCTAAATATTCTTAAAAATGCAGCATTTTTACCTGAAGTGAATAGAAGTACTGTTATTGTGTAGATTGAAAATAAAGACAAAATATAGATCACATAATGCATAAAATTATAAAAATAATTATGAATAACAAATTCAACGCATATGGTTTTTGATTAAACAATTTACTTTGATCTAATTTTCATATTTATCTGGTAAAAATGGTTCACATTAAAGCGCATGCAATAAAATTTTCCCCATAATTTTATCCCAAGGGACATATTTTTTTATTTTTTATATAAAACCCTTATTGGCACTGATTTTTTTACTAGTCCTAGGCATTGTCCATTTTAAATATTTTATGAAATGAAGCCCTGGAGTCTATCATTAATTGTTACATGGTTGGAAGTTCTCGGTACATTACGTTTGCGCACATTACCATTACATTTGCGCTCAAAAATTACGTTTGCGCCCAGCTTTTGATTACATTTGCGCGCATTTTTTTGACAGGTAAACTCAGGTGAAATACAGGTAATGTATCATGTGTATGTAATTCTTATTTATTTATTAATTTGCTCAATTATTTACAAGTATCAGTACCCCTTTAGTTCGTATAAATCTCATTAAGCAGGAAAAAAAGAGATAAAGCAGCATATTTTTTTCGATTTTCAGATACAATTCAACCAGTCAAACTTATGCAAAATGTTAAGAAAATCTGTGACATAGCCAATTTATTGTGATTAAACCTTCAGGTCAAAATATGAAAAATATATAATTTGAATTAACAAACTATTTTTAAATTTAATAATTGATAGTCATATCCGTTA
Source organism: Mytilus trossulus (assembly GCF_036588685.1). NCBI lineage: Eukaryota > Metazoa > Mollusca > Bivalvia > Mytilida > Mytilidae > Mytilus > Mytilus trossulus. Next base: position 73,023,790 of record NC_086378.1, on the reverse strand, counting down.
TGAAAATACAATTGTTTTTTGTAATGTGTTTATTGGCAAAAAAAAAAATCATATATATAAATAAGCATGGTAAGTATATAAGTCCATAGTACATCAGCAAAATCGGGACAAGTACATAAAGTTGAAATGTTGAACCATTGAATAATGTATAATTTAATTTGATTTTGATTTATATTTTTACCTGAATTTACCTGTAAAATGTATGCGCGCAAATGTAATCAAAAGCTGCCCGCAAACGTAAAACATTTTAATCCCCAAATGCGCGCAAACATAGTGCGCCCTAAGTTCTTGATGTTTTGTACAACAAATGGAAGTTTTTAAACGACCTTGACTGGCAATATGTTTTGTTGAAAAAGATTCTGTATTTCAATGTCATCAACTATGTTCCAAGGTGGGGCAGAGTAGATTGTATTTTAAAAATATGAAATATAAGAAGAGGGGGGGGGGGGGGGGGGGGGGCAGGATGTTTTTTCAAGACGTCAGGATCGGGTGTTTTTGAGCCCGGGATTTCTGGATCCCCCCTCTACGAACAGACTCCATCCTGCCTGAGGCAACAACTGACATTGATGCAATTTAATCAAACTTGACGAGACAGCTATAATTCAAATTTAAGCATCATCCTGTTAAATATTCAGTAATACATGTACTTACAAAATAGTTTGATATCATGATCTGATATGCAGCTTTCCTGTAATAGATATCATTTTTTAAAATTTAAAATTTAAAGTCAGTATAATCAACAAGGGAACTACAATCTGTTTTCTTAGGAAAATAATTAAATGAAAAAAATCTAAAAATTCATGAAAAAATATCTATTTCTTTACTTTCATCATATTTAATGGCATATTTCATTGACTACACATACATTGTACTAACAGACAAACTTTGTGTACCTAGGCTTTTAAAAATACTGTATGTAAACATGTTTCAGAGATACACAACTAAACAGAATGAAGGAAATCTAAATCACATTTAAATAGATAGTATACTGCTTATTACTAGTAATTAAAATGGTTATAAAATTTTCATATTTTGCAATAATTTTTGAACAAGAAAGAAATAATTTCATAGTTAGAGAAATATCAATGGTTGAAGCATGGCTGCAGAATCCCACTACATTCTTTAGAAATTCACAAAAACAAAACAATCTACTGTAAATGCATTTATCATTGCAATTTTGGATGAATGGACAAAAATGTGAGATTAAATATTGCAATTCCAGGAAATTTAATGCATACAGATATACGTAAAATGTGAATTCTTACTTTTGTAATACTCAAAATGTTGGATTATAAGCATTTATAAAAACCTTACAATAATTTCTGAATTTAGACTACATTTTTACAATGAACTGATTTATCTTTATATTACACTGTAACCAGGATATCTCCTAAACTTACTCATGAAGTCAAGTGTGAATTTGACTATTTAGAATTATTTGTTCACTTGATTATTGACCCCACATTCATAATTAATATACTTTTTACCACTGCATTAGTTATGATACAATATGTCCTGGACCTTCAGGAATGTACTTTATCAATTTATGATACAAATAAAGCAATAAGTAGATCTAAACCTCTTTACGCATTCCCAATTTCCATTCTCAATATTATATTTTTTTTCAAATATTATACAATCAGGCTGGAACTGCAATGTAAGCTAATGGGGTTTTGTTGAATATCAATGTTTAATGAAACAGCATGACTCATACACATACTTAAAGCAACACCAGTGCAATGAATTGTTCAGTAAGTGGTGACTGGTACAATATATAAGCTTTCAGGATAAAGCTTCCATGCCTCTGCATTAACAGTCCTCATAATCAAATGATTTTATAGAAACTTTAGAGTCAACAAATAATTTTAACAAATACATTTTTCATTTAAAACATTTATCAATAAAACAGAATGATCTGCTGTTCATGCTCAAGCTTTAGAAAAAAAGCTGCACATCTAACCACAATTATAGCCCCTCCCCTTTTCATCTTGGTTTATAGTATAGCCCCTCCTCTTTTCAGCTTGGCTTATAGTATATGTAGCCCCTCCCCTTTTTCAGCTTGGCTTATAGTATATGACTTATGTTCAACATGTAATCAGTACTTAGCACTTGATTTTCAAAAGAAAAAGCCTTTAAAAGTTGAAAAATCTGCAGTGTTTCTATCAAAAGATAGGGAAAAGTATAAATAAGAGTATATGTCATCATAACTGTTCTTAGCTATATCATTCTATAAATAAGCAATCCTTTTATGAGTGTTTCAATCATCTTTTACATAATAACATTCGAAAACTTAAGTCCTACAGTTAATATGGAAGAACCAAAACATTCAGAACTTTACACCATTAGTTTGTAAGGTTTAACATACACCTGCTTAAACTACAGATCAGCCACAGGAATGAGTATAGAAGTAGTAGCTATATACAATTGTAAACATCTAATTTACTATAAAATATTCTTAAAAATTAAAATGTTGGTGGTGTTGTTTAGAAAAATATAAATATATACTGCAAATACAGAAATTTTTGTAATTTTGTATTATTGCAAAAATTATGTGACAGCCTAGGTTTTCAAAATTAAAAACCTGCATTTCATATTTTTCATTATTTGTATACAGCATTTCTTGAAATTGCAATAATTATAATCAATCTTGCGTATGCCTCCCTTGTTCAGCAATAAGAATCAGACATAAACCTAACTATTTCTGGATTTACAGTAATGCAAATCATGTTCAAACATAATTTAAAATATCCCGGGTATATACTCATATATATTTTGTACTTAGTACTTGAGATATGCAGCTTTTTATTCATAGCAACTATAAAATATCATTCATACTGTATAACAAAGTGCAACTGGACCATTTGGAAAACAGAACTAGGAAAATGTTATGCAAAAAAAGGTTTTTTCTTTCATCATTTCAGTTTGCAGGGCAGATGCAAAATTTGTGTAATATGAATTGACACAAATAACTTTTAGACACAAAATAAGATAATTTATATATATTTTTTTTAGAAACATTACAATTACTTTAGAATACACCAAATAATATGGTCTATTATTGAATAAATTAAGACTGTCTATTAAAACCTACACAAATAAGAAGCCAGCTATCAACAAAGTTTTCAAGATAAAAAAAGTCTTGCTATCATCCTATAAAGTAAATTATATTGTCCCCTTCCCTATGTATCATTGTTATTTTCAGGAACTGCAAATTTAGAAATTATTGTGTGCACATATATTACTGCAATTTCAGCAGAATGAACAAAAATGTGAGATAATTTATTGTACTTTCGTGACAAACTGCTTACAGATGTATCTATAAGATACCATGTAGCGGGTTATTTTCGGCGGGGGTAAATTTTCGTTTATAAAACAAAATCGCCAAAATAAATTCCGCCAATTTAAAACGGCAAATTCAAAGGCATTCATAAGGTTTTGAATCAGCCAAAATAAAATCCGGCAAAATATTTTGTATACCTAGTTCTATGAAAATCGTGAAAATTTACACCTGTGAAAATAACCCGCTTTACGGTATTGGAATATGAGTTCTTATTGTTGTGATACTCAAACAGTTGTATTATTCACATTAATAAAAACTTGGCAATTATTTCTGAATTTGCAGTATAAGAACCAGGTAGCTAGAATTACTTGTTCCCAATTTTATTCAGCTTGATTTTGGTTTTTCTTTTGTAATTAAAACTTTGTACTGTAGAGCTTGATATTTGTCCATTGATGAAGAAAATGTTTTTAAAGTCTTCAGTTTTTTGTGCTGAAAGGTAGATGGTCACATTCATTTATTCATATTAGAGTTAAAATAATATTGCACACAAATCAAGAGTTTAAATGCCTTGTTTGTTTTTAGATATTAATTTTGCAAACATAAAGTTTGCAAGTAGGGCATTTAAACTCTTGATTTGCATACTATATTATTTCAACTCTAACCAAAAACATTCCTTAAAATGTAAAATTTTGCAGATTTTTTATTAATGAAGTCCCTAAATATTGCTTCTTCTTGAACATTTTACACCTGTTTCAAATAATAATTTATATGGTCTGTCAATTACATGTAGCATTTAAACATCTTTTCTGTATAAAAAAAAATCATCTTACATTTTAACACTAAAACATTAAAAATATCTGTAAATAATAATAACACTAATTTCCAGAAACATAATTTAATACAATGTATATTTTTGTTCATGCATTTTGTTCCATTCTATTTCTGATTTACAAATGGTCCATTTTGAAGGAGTTTGTCAATGTGGCTTTGAATCGTTGGTCAGAAGATTATCTGTAAATTTCTGAATCAATTTTTACACTAAATGCAGCAATTTTCATAAATATAATTAATTTTTTTCCAATTTAATTTTATATTTTAGTGTGCATTTTGCCATCTGTTTATTCCTGTCTTCAAATTCATTCTTTTAATTGAATTTAACTTATCTACACAAACAAATGTAGCCTATATATGAATCTGATATATATATTCCCATGAGGGCACGCACATCTTTTGCAAATTATCTTATCCATAAATTTTTCCACTCTGTAAAAGAACTTTAAATCTTATTATTGATAGCAGTGAATACTTCTGGTATCCGTAATTTCAAATGTTTCTATGCTTTTAAGCAATCTAAAAATGCTGAAAAAAATAGATCTTTTCACTTTGAAAAACAAAAAACATTTGATATTCCAAAAAATTAAACAACTGTTGAATGAAAACAAAAATTATTCTCTAGCTAAATGACATTCAAGATTTAATGGTAAAATGCACCAGACAGCCAAATTCATTGACAATTCCTTTGTCCAGGAATAATAAAGGGTAACAGAATAAAAACATCATACATAATTTGGTGGTGGCATATTTAATGTGTTGACCGGTTCCTCCTACAACAGACCAAAACCACATCTTAGATAATTTTACTGCTGGACTGTTAAATACCATGACCAATCATGTATATATAAAAAAATGTTAGATCTTAAAAATTCTACCATTCCCTCAAATGATATTTAGTTGAACAATATTATGTTTCATGTAAATACCTCACATCTTTGTTTTAATTTGTTAACTCAAAACTATTTTATATTTATACAACATATTTGAAACATTTCTTAACATTGGACCCAAAATATATAAAAGTTCCTGCAGAAAACAATACACTTTAAATTTGTTCACTTTTTAAAAGACAATTTGAATGGACATGAATCTTACCTTTGCAATGCTCTGTTCTATTTTACGAACTTTCTCTGTCACTACGGCAACATCATCGTCTGCCTGGCCATGATATACATGCTGTAACTGTATATATCGCTTGGAGTCAGCGGTCATATCAGGGATTGTTCCACGCAGAGGTAATAAATCTACAACAATCAATGCCTCGTCTTTGTTTACTTAATATAACTAATTTGTATCATATATTTTTACCAAATAGCTGCTTTTAGTTTCAGGTTTTAGTTTTGCATTGGTGCACAATTTTGAATTAGCTTTACAGACTGTAAATTGTATAAAAAATATCAACGCATTTTTCACAAAACTTGCAAAAACCTACATAGGACTTTCCTTTTACAGAGGAGTTTAATTTAATAGCAAGACCTATGTACTTTTCATTGTTTCCATGGAGCTTGCTTCTTCAGATGTTGGGCGTGTTTAAGAGAACCTGTAGTTGTACTAACCTTTTCCTTCATTATCTACAAATTCTTTGACTGCTCTCACTAGAATCCAGAAAGATGAACTCTGCAAAATAAATTATACCAAATTTGGTCTATTCAGAATCTTTTTGGCAATTTTTCTTTATTTAGTAAACCCCACTTAGACTATCTAACATGTATATAAACACTACGGAATCTGATGTACAGTAGTTGTCGTTTGTTTATGTAATATATACGTGTTTCTCATTTCTCGTTTTGTTTATATAGATTAGACCGTTGGTTTTCCCGTTTGAATGGTTTTACACTAGTAATTTTGGGGCCCTTTATAGCTTGTTGTTCGGTGTGAGCCAAGGCTCCGTGTTGAAGGCCGTACTTTAACCTATAATGGTTTAATTTTTAAATTGTTATTTGGATGGAGAGTTGTCTCATTGGCACTCACACCACATCTTCCTATATCTAACTACAGTCAATTAATTCTTAAGTTATTCATTCCAATATGCAAAAGGTTATTGTCATTTTCTAGAATATCAGAGTTTTATAATGCTGGTGTAAAACAATAAATGAATAATTCTCTTTTTTTCAGAAATGTATTGAATATCATTTTCAATGTCTTTTATACATGTCAAGGACATATCTGATTTTACATGTCAAGGACATATCTTATCTTACATGTCAAGGACATATCTGATTTTACATGTCAAGGACATATCTGATTTTACATGTCAAGGACATATCTGATTTAACATGTCAAGGACATATCTGATTTTACATGTCAAGGACATATCTTATCTTACATGTCAAGGACATATCTGATTTTACATGTCATGGACACATCTGATTTTACATGTCAAGGACATATCTGATTTTACATGTCAAGGACATATCTGATTTTACATGTCAAGGATATATCTGATTTTACAGGTCAAGGACATATCTGATTTATCATACCTCAGTATCTAAGTTACTACAACATGGATCTTCAAACAACTTTCTCACTTCACTTGGCATCTAAATTAGAAATAGAATATTAATAGGCTAAGTTTTAAAAGATTAAACTGATAGTCACACTGAATGATTAATTGTTGACAATGTAGTAATGGTATTTATAACAAATTTGATTCTTGTTTATGAACTTAAATAAAACATGAAATTACAAAATGCTACAGTACGTATTATTTTGATTTTAAAACATTTTAAAATTGAATAAATGATCTACTTGAAATAAATGAGATGTGTCAGGAGGACATGAATATCCCAACCTCTGAAATGACAGTAGGTTAGGCATGTGGAAGGAAATACAAACTGAATCTGTAACTCACATTATTACATAATGTACCAATTCAATATCTTTAGGTTTTACAAAAAGCCAAAACAGGTACAATTTTCATAAAATTCTAACTATTGAAGGTATAACCATAAAAGTATAGGAACAATTTCATGAAATTTAAAGTATAAGGACCATATCATTTTGTGAATAAACAAGAATGTGTTCAAAATATAGGATGTCCCAGACTCCCACTCGCATTATCATTTCCCATGTTCAATGGACCGTGAAATAGGGTAAAAAATCTAATATGGCCTTAAAAGTGAAAAGATCAACCAAAAAGGGAACATGTGTACTAAGTTTCAAGTTGATTGGACTTTTACTTCATTGAAAACTACCTTGAATAAAAAAAACTTTAACCTAAAACTCACACTTATAATTTCTATGTTCAGTGGACCATGAAAAGTCAAAAGTCTAATTTGGTTTTTAAATAAGAAAGATCATATCATAAGGAACATGTGTACTAAGTTTCAAGTTGATTGGACTTCAGTTTCATCAAAAACTACCTTGACCAAAAACTTTAACCTGAGGGACAGACGAACCAATGAACGGACAAACAGACGGAAGGACTCACAGACTAAAAAACATAATGCCCCTCTACTATTGTAGGTGGGGCATAAAAAGTAAAATCACAAAAAGTAAGTCTTCAATTCAAAACAAAGTATATTGTAGACCATTCTATATGTATTAACTAAAAATCAGCTAAATGTATACACACTGAAATTTTTCTAAAATCTGTTGGATTTTGGAATGAATGATAGAATGATGGACAAGAATAACACTTTACACCTTAGTCACAGGCCATAATAAATCTTTACTTTTTCTTTGACAAGGAATACTCACAATAGCAATGCTGGCAAGAGGTACAGATACAATACCAAATATAAAGTGGAAATAATATATATCAGATATTGAATTACATGACAGTATGGGTCGAAGCTTCAATTGTTTCTCAAAACAGAAAGGAGAATGATAAATTAGAAATAAAAGAATTCCTTCTACCGACATCTGTTTACACCTGTCATATATGTAACTAAAGATTTTTTTACATGCAACAATACTATACAACATACACTGCTGGGTACCAAAGCTGTGTTAACACTCTTTACTGCTTCATCAAAATTCTCTTCATCCAATGGAAACCCTTCTTTATTCGACCTTATACCTACAAAAAAAGCATAAGTGATGAAACACAGAACATGCAAAATCTAGAAATACATCAGAGAAGAAATTCATAGTTAGATATTCAAACTTGTATTATTACTGCTGAACTCTTTGAAGTGTTTACATATAAATTTCAACTGTACACAGGTTACCTTTCCATACATATGAATTATTAAATTTTGGTTTAAACTCAAGCTTAATATAATACCTTTTCATTAATAAAATCATTAATGACTGTTCACATATCATATATGCAAACATTCACACCAGTACAATTTGCCTGCCTAAATTATTATGCAATCAAAGAAAATAATTTTCTGTGTTGACCTACAGAAAACTTTCCTATCCGTAATCGATCTTTTGAACCACATAACCATCAGATCTGTTCCATAAAAACATACATCAGATCCAGAGAGCACTCTGAAATCTCCTATATTTGTGTGTTATGACCTCTTTGTAAAACGAAAATATAAGAGAAATTCAAAAATTGACTCCATGGGTGGTTACCCTACTTGAAAAGTGCCTGCACTTGGTGCTTTGTGTGTATTAATAGCGGGGCATTAGCCCTTAGTGGTAAAAAGATGTAAACAATCACAAAATATTTAAGTTTTACCTTGTTTAATAAATTCCTTGAACAGTAATTTTTCTTTATAATTCTTTGGTGCATTCCCATCATGCTGTAACAGAAATAAAGCATCACTTAGATCTATATATGTATTATGTTTGTTTATATTTATTATAGTATTAATGTATGGACTTTTTCATATGGGCCCTGTAACATGCCCGAGGTATTAATAATGGCCAAGGATGGTTGTAATGGCCCTGAGGCAACGCCGAGGGCCATTACAACTGTCCGAGGCCATTATTTATATCAAGGGCATGTTACAGGGCCAATATGAAAAAGTCCATATATTGATACTTTTATTAACCAACAAGGCAACTTCATTCAACTGTTCAAGAACAGTCTTCGAGTCTCGGATACACCTATCCACAAACTTAACAACCGGATTAATACAGAAAAAGCCTGTTTTATAACATTTTTATCAAATTGTTTTAATTCTTCAATTAAACAAAGAGTAAGAAACTTACCGTGAAGAAGATACAGGAATTTCATAGCTGAACTTCAACTTGTCTTTTCGCATTCAATTTCGCATGGAATTTTGGTCAACATTGTGACTGTCAGATGTAATTTCTGATTTCTCATCCAAGTACTTAATTTTATGCTATTAAAATTCATTTCATCTAGCAAATATAAAGTAGCTGGGAAGAATAAATCAGACAGTTCAACTATTTCTGAAGTCTGCATTCTAGAGATTGAACAACGGAAATGAAACAGTGATAATAATCGAAAGTCGTACTCGAAAATGGCTGTGAAATATTTCCGTTTCAAGTCGTTACTTGACCATCATTTAAAATTGTTTTTATATTTAGTTTAAAAAAAAAATTAAAAAAAATGACACACTTATTTAAAGAAATAAACGACATTTTGATTTAGTTGATGTCCCGTTTCATCTTTTCATAATGCATTATCTGATTTCGTAATGCATGGGTGTGATTTCGTAATGCATGTCTATTGACTGAGATTTCGTAATGACTGGCTGTAGCAACTTCTCCGTTCATAATGACCAGATGTCGAAATTTTCCTTTTATAAAGCATGGGCATTTCTATACATATTGTAGTAAGTTGGTTAATAAATATGAATCCAACCCTTTAGATTACCTTTGAGATGACCAATGATAATCTGACTATCGCTATTTTACCTATGACCATGCATCAATTTCATGTCAATATCATTAGCAATACCTCCTTAGTAACTAGCGATTTTTCATATCACTCGACTCTGCTGAGAAAGAAAATTATCAGTCAGCAAGATCAAAGGGAAATTTTGTAAAAAAGTGATAATGTGGATTCATATAATTTGTTAGATACCAATTTTAGTGGTTTTCTTTGGTACAAGTGAACCACAAATTCAAATGTTCAACAAATTACAAATTTCCTATCAGGTTGTATGCAGACTTTGGCGAAACCATGGAATCACATATCTACGAAAAAGGCAAGTTTTGTGCAATCCACAAAAATTTGTACACATGAAAATAAATGAATCCACAGTAGTAAATTCAAAATTAATGTGTAAACTTATTCGTGTTTTCATCTATCAAAGTATCATTATGACACAAGTATAAACAATATTTCAATCTATTACATGATTTTGAATAATTACAGATGGCGTTTCTGTTGAGACTTGAGAGCCTAATCTACTTTATCTAATATTGTCTGATGAACAACTGACAGATGCTTAATCCTTATTGTAGTATTCAACAGTTCATATGGGTCATTCTTAAGGTGGAACCTAACACAACAGGGAGATAACTGTAAAATCACCAGAACGTTTTAATGATGTTGTGTTCATAAGGGAATGATCAAAATAAGTGTTTGTCAAACTGCTATATAACCTGTGTAATTTTTCTGATTAAAGGGTTGGTTCAAATTTTTGTCAAAGGGTCAAAGTAAATATTTTGTCAAATTTTAAGAAAATTAAACGAGCCAAATTAATTTTAGTTAAAGTGTTAGGTACCACCTTAAGTGGGGTTTCACACTGAAATCATGCTTTGGCCTTTTTTAAATGCCGCTGCAGTAATATTCACTCCTGCTCTTACATAGATTTGGTTATATATTATGTTCAGTATGAAAAACAATCAAGTTTTAATAACATGTAAGTTGGGTTCAAATTTTTGTTTAAAAATGTTATAAATTTTTTTCATATTTTTCTTAATGCAGTCTTTATTGACATGTAAATTGGTATCAAACTACAACTAGTTAACACTTTTTTGTCATGATTTGCAATAACTGTGCCAAAATACAGATACCATTTAAATTATAATGAGCCTTTTTAATTACTGTGATTATAAAATAAAACAGTACACAAATTATTAAAAAAAAAATATTAGAAAAAGAAGATTTGAAATACAATCCATACCGATTCTTTCCATTTCTGTAAATATTTATAAACTATTACTATCCATGGTGTGTGTGAATGCTCCTGAAATTAAAAAAAAATTACAATATGTTTTAAACTAAATGCATTGGATGTTGGATGTGAACTGGTTGATATTTTAGTTTTAGACATATGATTTTTTATTAATTGTTATTGGCTTTGAACTAGTTTTCAGTTACTGCAAGTACTCTCAGATCTGTACACTGTGTCTTGTGTTCTTGTTAGTTTTTTTATGTGATTTATAAAGTCTTTTCAATGTTTTTTCTTTCTTTTTAGTTTTTTCTTTAGTTGTACTGTAAGTGTTACAACACTGTCTTATATGTAGGTTAGGGACTAACCATGTTTAAGCTTGCAACATTCTGTATGTACCTATTCACAGTCAGATAATTCAGTGGTTGTCATTTGTTGCTATATTTCATACTTGTTTTCCAATATGTTTCGTACTTAAATCAGATAGTTAGATTTCTCATTTCAATTGTTCTGAATTTACGATTTTGGGACCTTTTCAAGCTTACAATGTGGTATGGGTTTTACTCATTGTTAATTAAGAAAGTAAGGGGTCCTATAGTTGTAATCTTTTCATTTAGACTGGAATGGAGAGTTTCTCTTTGGCAATCACACAACATCTTATATTTTACATATTAGCTTAGGAATTTTACAATAGATGACTAACCATATTGACGAGACTAAGAACATAAAACTTTAAGTCAGTAAAAACGTTACACCATAATGCATATTATGAAATGTATACCTTTAATGTTGTGTTAATTTCCTTGATATAAATAATAATTTTTAATTTTCCAAGTTCTATCAGTCTATGTTGATCAGAAAATACAACCTGGTTTACTGCTTTACTTGCAATTGGAAAAGGCCGTTAAACTGACCATCAGGACTTTAAGCACACACTAATCAATGGTTTTAAGGGTATCACTTTGACATTTATCCATGAAATTATTCTAGTGCATTCAGTAGAAAATAAAAATCTAATTCCTATATTAGTTGAAATCTTTCTCTAGAAAGTAACATCTTCATTAGCATATACTTTATGCTAATGAAGACAATTAATGCTAATGAAGATAATTTATGCAAATGAAGAAAATTTATGCTAATGAAGATAATTTATGCTAATGAAGATGTTACTTTTTAGAGAATTTTATCATTATGATACAATCAGTAATTACCTTTTGATCCATGGATTCCAGATCTAAAGAATTACAATACTCTATAAGGCGTGGAAACGGATGATCTAATCTTAAATCTTCATGAGCACTGTCTGGGTGTGATTCTATCACTGAAATAAAAACAGAGAATCTATATTATCGCTACTTTGTGCCTTTTCCCTTTGAACTCTTTTTGTGATAATTTTTCATATCATGCTTCTCACTTGAGATGGAAAATTATTGCTAGAAACTAAGGAGGCATGTGGCGTTGCTAATGAAATTAACAACTCCGTCATAGGTAAAATAGAGATAAACAGATTATCATAGGTCATCTCAACTTGATTACTTATTTCAATACCACAGCTCAAGCGAGAAAATTAATCTCGATGAGATGATCAATGAAAATCTATAACTCTACAGGTTAGACGAAGATATATGCACTTATAATATGGTTTTACACTGATAATATATCATGTTTCTGTGTTTAGTCAGGAACATGTGGACCAGTGGTTGTTTTTTTGCCAATTTTCATTTTGGGTGTTCCTGACACAGACAACGCCAGAAAAGCTCTTTGATGCACAACATTTATAAAGTGTTGTTTTCACATTCAAGTTAAGGGAGAGATAAGCACCTAAAATGATGTTTTACCCTGACATATTATGTTCCTGTTTTTTTAAAGTTAGTCCTACATCATTTACTTTTTGTGTCACATAAAAGATTGTTTTAAAAGCAAACAAGGCAGTAATTAGTGACTATCAAGATGCTTATCTTATTTTCTTTATATGAGGTCATACTCTCGAATTATCAAAGCTAATGATCTGGAGAAAATCAATTTGCATCATTTTTTTAAGGAGTGTAACTCCTGAACCATACATTCTCTAATTTTGGTGCTATTTTCGCGTTTCTTTATCGGTACAAATGATTAATTGAAATTTGATTATTACGTCAAAATGTTTTGTTTTCTTCTGACCTCTGAAAAAGGCGACTGTGCCTGATGACTTGCATATAAAAAGCACAAGTTTCTGAAAATCTTTGTAAAGAAGGATAATCAAAGTGCTGGATAGCACCTGTGGAAAGTTTGCAACGGTAGATTGTAATATTTAAATAGATAGTGTGTAGATTGCATGATTAACTGTTTTTTCCTACTTAAAAAAGAAAAAACTTTATCAAGAAATAATTGTAACAGGATCCTGCTATGAAGTCTCCCAAACAAAGCTCTCAAAATTAGTCATTCCCACGGGTCGCCTGACATTAAGCAAAGTCCAATACAAATTGGTCTGGTCTAGTAAAGTGATATTCATAATTTGGGGGTGGGGATCTAGACAGTTTACAAGTTCTCAAACAGGCAGGAGGTAGGGTAAGAGTGGCCCTAGGGGACTAGCCTTTTTTTCATCTGATTTGTTTTATTATTCCGTACAAGAATATATGTTGTTTCAGTGTGGGGATTTCAACAGTTTTCAAGTTTTCGAAAAGGGGGTGGATCTTGACTGTTTACAAGTTCTCAAAACAGGATGGGGTGGGGTTACACCGAGGGACTTAATTTCATTTCACTTTATTCGTTTTATTGACCAATACAAGAATATTTATGATTAAGGGTTGGGGATCTCAACCGTTTACAAGTTCTCAAACATGAGGGGTTGGGGATGACTCAGAGGTACTCCCACTATATTTCATTGGTTTTGTTTTGTTGCCCCATAAAATAGAATATATATGGTTTAGAGGTAATCGTCTCGACCGTATAAGTTTTCAAAAAGAAGTTGGTTGGGTCACCCCTCTGGACTTTTTCTATATTTCATTTTGATTTATTTTATTTTCTCATACAAAAATATATATGGTTTGTGGATGGGAGTGACCCCTAGGGACTCGCCTTCTTTTGAATTTGATTTGTTTTATTGTCCAGTACAAGAATATATATGGTTAAGGGGTGGGGATCTTGACCATTTCCAAGTTGTCAAACAACAGGGGGTGGGGCTGACCCAAAGGGACTCCAACTTTATTTCATTGAATTTGTTTTGTTGCCCTATACAAAAATATATATGGTTTAGGGGTGGGGATCTCGACCGTTTACAAGTTCTCAGACATGAGGGGGTGGGGCTGACCCAAACGGACTCCCACTTTATTTCATTTGATTTGTTTTGGTGCCCTATACAAAAATATATATGGTTTAGGGGTGGGGATCTCGACCATTTACAAGTTCTCAGACATGAGGGGTTGGGGCTGACCCAAACGGACTCCCACTTTATTTCATTTGATTTGTTTTGTTGCCCTATACAAAAATATATATGGTCTAGGGGTGGGGATCTCGACTGTTTACAAGTTCTCAGACATGAGGGGGTGGGGCTGACCCAAAGGGACTCCCACTTTATGTCATTGAATTTATTTTGTTGCCCTATACAAAAATATATATGGTTTAGGGGTGGGGATCTCAACAGTTTCTAAGTTCCCAGACATAAGGGGTTGGGGTTGACCCAAAGGGACACTCACTTTATTTCATTTGATTTGTTTTGTTGCCACATACAAAAATATATATGGTTTATGGGTGGGGATCTCAACCGTTTACAAGTTTTCGAAAAGAAAGGGGTGGGGTGACTGACCCCTCTGGAGTTCCTCTATATTTCATTTGATTTATTTCATTGTCCCATACAATAATATATATGGTATATGGGTGGAGATCTCAACTGTTAATAAATTCTCAAAAAACCAGGGGGTGAGAGTGACCCCAGGGGACTCGCCTTTTATTTCATTTGATTTGTTTTATTGTAACGTATAAAGAACATAAAATGTTTAGGAGTGGGGATCTGACTGTTTTTAAGTATTCAAACATGAGGGGTTAGGTGGGGTGACACCGTGGACTCAACCTAAATTTAATTAATTTGATTTGTTTTATGGTCCTGTGATTATTACTGAAAACCATGTGTGTCTGTCACTTACTGTTTTCTTCAAGTTTATAATTTATTATTGTTATTGACAATTTAAAAAAAAATTCCCTTAGGGTTCTATAGTAAATTCCTCCCTTCTGTTGGCCCCTCAAAATACAACTAAATAGGCCCCAGGGAGAAAAATATTAAGAACTGAGCAAAAACTTTGTTTATAAATGAGTCTTAATAGCAATTAGAATAATTACGATTTTTGTTATAGTCCGATTTCTAATGCCGAATATGTAAAAGGACGAGTTAATTATAGTCCGAGTTTGTTGTGGGCCGAGATAAGATGAGAAACCATGATACTTCCGATACTCTCGGGCTTTTACATATTGAATAGAAATTTGTAAAAATCGTAGTATAAAGCGACGAAAAATGTTCATTCATGAAATATTTTAAACACGCTATTAATTTTCCCTTCAACTGGAGGAAGGCAGGAAACCTTTGAAACCTGGATTGTAGTACTCCCGTTTGGAGGCACACATATATGGATCTGACGCATGTCTGAAGAATACCGATAAAATCATAACGTAGAAACTGCTGTCTCGTGTGTGTATTGATTTTACTTTCCGCGTAGCGCAGATCCGCGAAGTAGTGTTTGTTCGTCTTTCAAATGAAGTTGAATTATTTGATTTTATCGATGAAAATTCAGTACATTTTTTATTCAAGCTGTATGCTATTAAAATAGAAGAGCTCAAAATTTTAAAAGCATCTTTCTATCATTAGTTTTCAAACACCAGTACATTTTGTACTACATTATCTAGAAGTAGGACACACTTCCTAAAGAAAGTTAGGCTGTCTCTTTTCCGGTTAGGCCGATGCCTTAAGAAAGTTTATTGCTATAGCAAGCTATAGCAAACTTTCCAAAAATCATCAGAGAAACAGATTCCAACACTATAACTTGTGTATAACTATATTTCTCCACTCTGGACAGTTAAATTTTACTTATTCAAAGCGCGACTATTTACTCCAAAATACTATTACTTATTTGGTTACCAAATTTTTCAAATTGTCCATTATAAACCTCAGACTAACCTGTGTGTTCTTTGATGACTATTCTCATATAACCAATGAATCCATAACTTCTACATACTAATAGTGGGATGTTCCTCTTAGATAACAAGGAGTCTAACTCTAATAACTCTCTGTAATCATGGAAATGTAACAATATTGCATAGGGTTGCAATTTATATGAAATGTTTACACAACAATGGCATTTATTAATGAAGTCTTAAAAATGTGGAAGAATTCAAACAACAACTCTCTTAGGGAGTTTAAAGGTTACCCTTTGTTAATTTCTGACCCTATCCACTCTATCTTTTTTCTAAGTGGCAAAACAATTGATTATTTCTTATATGCATTAAGTCTACCTATTTAACTTTCTATGAAATGCTATATTGAATTTCTACCATCTTTTTGTTGTTCTGAGTATTCACAAACAATTTAAACTGGAATCTTATTAACCAAAGTCAACCATTCATTTGAAATCTTCATTATAAACCCTTTAGACCAGTTATTCTTTTCACAAAAGAATCTTTAAAAAAAGTTAAAATTTTGAAGTCATAATAAAGGAGTAGGTCCAGTAAGGGCCGATTTTGGGTCTCAAATTTCAGGTTCATCTAACGAAAGTTTTTGGACACTTTTTACACACTCCCATGTCTATTTCAATTGATTTGATTAGTTTATGGGAAAGATTTTAACTGATTGAGTCATTAAAAACGCTCAGATTCAAGCTTCAATATGAAAAATCTATCAAATATGCCAAAAAACGTCACTTTTCAGATGGTTTTTGTCAAAAATGAAAGTGGCCGCATCCGTGTTCATCCTCAACCTTTATATATGTTTTGTATTATCATCAAATACAACTTCCATTTCAATATTATGAATAAACACTAATGCAACCACTTTCATTTTAGACGAAAACCGTCTATAAAAATTAACTAAAATGCTAAAATTTTGAAGACTTTAGTAATTCAGCATGACTTAATGATACTAGAATGGGATATTTGTCCATTGCATTGTCAAAAACAGCTCATATTTATGAAGCAGAAGCATTTTGCTTTCCAAAATATAGCTTAAAGATTACATTTTCACAATTTTCTAAAACTGCTATATTTTGGGGCCAAAAAGGGGTCTTACTGAACCTACTCCTTTTGTATAACTTCAATTATTATCACAAGGTTTTTTTTAGGAACTAAATTTACCCATGGTTTTTTTGTGGGGTTTGAGTTTTTCAATCGTTAGTTTTTTGAGTAGCGCTTTTCTATACTTTTTTTTGTCTTTTTTCTCTTATGCCATATTGTTGTCAGTTTTATTCAACTTATTGTTTTGAATTCTCTATTCTGTAGAAACATAAAATGATATATTAACTATAAATTCTCTTTATCTGAACATTCAATATAATTATGTGTGAACATAATAAATGCTTACCTTTCACATAAATTTGTTGCTATCACCAATGTGAATCTTGAGAAAAAATCTGGATTTGCTCTGATCAGTTTTTCGGCACTCTATGTGAAATAAAATTTATTTACCATTATTTAAATAAAGACGAAAACGAAGATGTTTGTCACTATGAATAACATGCAGAATGCATGTATATGTAGCATATATAAGTTTGGGATGATTTCTTTTTTTCCTTACTCGGTAGTAGACTTTTTCTTACTGGACATGATATTTTTATTGCAAATGTCAAATTAAGATGTATACAAAGGAAACATTTTCAAAGATTTTCAGAAAAAATTAAACATTTACTTTTCATTACAAATTTTATTAATTACTTTAAGATGTTGTTACTTTATCATATGGTACAAATATCGTTCCAAAAAATCAATTCATGTTGGCCCCAGGTGTCTTTTGAAATTTAGATATTGAAAAAGCTCCAAATTATCTGACTTTGGTGCAAAAGTGCCATTTTTTGGCATTAAAATTGAAATATCTTTTTTAACTCATTGGTGACCTATACTTTCTATTGTTGTTTTCGAAAAAGCTGAACATAAACTAAATAATTGTAAAATTTAAGCGATAACTGTAATTTAGTTCTTTTTTTATTTTGGTATTACTGCTTTTTCTTCTATTAGTTCAACAGAAAAAAAGGACATTAACAAAAATGTATGCTTCTTTCAAAGGCTGATTGTGAGCGTAAATGAACGTTCACCCCATTTTTTTATTTCATTTTTCTATTATGTATAAGATAAAGTTCATTTATAGAAAAATCTTATATTAAATAAAAAAAATGATTTAGACCTGCGAGCCCCCTTAAGTTATTTTGTGTTGATACAAAGGAAGAAATTATCATAAAACTATAATAAGGAAAGTTTTAAAGTAACTTTACTGGGTTATCTCAAATAACACTACCAACTTAGTATTGTCAAACAACACTACCAACTTAGTATTGTCAAACATCACTACTAACAAACAAGATTTATCACTATAGTATACAGGAACCTTTCTATTAATTGTCTTTTTTCTTACCTCTTCAACGAAATCTCCACTGACATCATCATTCAATTCACTCAGTAACTCTGTAGCTGCTTTAGCTCTAGACTAGAAATATATATATAGTAGTGTAACTTGACTGAATCTTTGCAGTAAACATTTTGAAAAATTGTATTTCCTCTTTCTTAATATTTCCATAATTATTTATGATCATGACTATCAAAAAAAACTTACATATTAGAAATTGTTATTTTGTATTAATTGATCAGTTGTATACTCTGTAACTGCTGTTCTCTGCTGTCTTTTGTTTGTCATATATTGTATATATTTTCGTTTGACATAGCATGTATATGCTTCTTGCAAATAAAGTATTCATTCATTCATTCATATTACTCTAAGGAATTAATTGTTGCAACTGGCTGAATCCCCTTTGATCTACTTTCCATATTTTTTTACGATAGAAAAATTCAGATATATTATATCATCATTTCTTCTGAAAATTGAAAGGTTCAAATAAAGGTTCGAATAAAGGTTCAATTTTCATTGGACTATTCCATGTATTAATAATAAAGAAACAATCTGACACAATAGAATAATTCAGTGAGAATCATTTGAACTCTCTACTGCACAATATTTGCTATAAACAATAACAGGGCTCATTTTGATTAATGCATGAGTCTCATGATTATGGTGTTAAAAAACAAAATTTGAAATCCTCAAATCTAGAATAATGATATTTATAGAATAACTAATCGAAGAATTCAAAAAGAGAAAAATATTCAACTAGTGACCGAACAACACATGAATTCATGAATGCGCATAGCACATGAGTTAATTATCAGTGTTGTTCGGTCACGAGTTGAATATTTTCCGATATTTGAATTCTTTAATTAGTTATTCTTTTTATTACATTGGCAAATGGCTTTTTTAAAAGAAATTAATGTAAAACATGTAAGGAACTATATCTTTTTCCTACCATTTTACAATTTGTTTTGATCTGCCGTTATCGCATCTTAGCAACGCCTATTATTATACCTTATATATATTACAAACAATTCTATTGGATGACAACTTATCACGTGACATGGAATAATTCGGTTAATTTTCATTTAATGCAAGGGAGGACGAATAACCCTTGAAATTTACACCAGCGGTGAATAACCCTATTATTCACCGGCGAATAACCTTTTTAGTGTGGATTTGCATTGGAGTTATCTCCCATGAAAATGACGTCACAGACATAAATAAACAAGATGGCAGCGTTCTCGTTACACTGACAAATGTATTTTCGTGAGCTATTTTCAAATGTCACTCGTCAGCTTGTGTTTGTTATAAATGTAAAAAATATAGTAAGTGTTCAAATGGCCCTTCCACTGTTAGTTCGGTATAAAAAAACAATTGTGGCCTGTTGAAAAAAGTAAAAACACAAAAATACCGAACTCCGAGGAAAATTCAAAAAGGAAAATCAAAAATCAAAAGGCAAAATCAAAAGTCCAAACACATCAAACGAATGGGTAACAACTGTCATATTCCTGACTTGGTACAGGCATTTTCTAATGAAGGTGAATATCCAAAATTGTCAACCCTTAAAAGTTATTTGACTTCGGGCTGCGCCCTTATTGAAATAACCTTCTTGTGTTGACAATTTTGGATATTCACCTTTTTAACAGGCCATAATTGTATATTGTTGTATGACGTCAGAGAGTGAAATAACCACGTTTATTTCACATGTGAAATTATCGGTTTTTATTTAACTGGGAAATCAATGCAATTCATTGCAACCAATGTAATAAATAGGCCTAATGTCTTTTACACTACAATAGTCCACTCTAATATGAACCAACTTTATAAACATTTTTAATATAAAATTGAGAATGGAAATGGGGAATGTGCAAAGAGACAACAACTCGACCATATACATATATTTCATTAATTTTTCCCCATGAGCTCACATTATTAAGAAAACACATTTTTTGGCACAAACTGACCGTATTTAAAGAGAAAATCTACTGACAATGACTGGTAATTATGCCTGTCTTGATCCTCTATAGCTGACTTATTAATTTCCAAAGGGTTAACGTTCTACATACCTCGCCAATATTGTCTTTTGTCAGGAAAAAACTGCAATATACAATGAATTTTCATTACTTAATATTTGCCAAGAATGGCTTTATTTAACAAAGTGCACACATTGTCACATGACTTTTAAAACTAAATTGTCTGATTGATTGATTATTGGAGTTTAACACAACTATCACCATTCTTGGTTATAAATATTATGGCAGAGGAAGCTGGAATTCTATGGGGAAACTTCAGCAGGAAAATTGGTAAACATTACCCAAATCAATTAAGATTGGAATACATACCTGCCAACTTTTGAAAATGCCCATGGGGGTTTTAGCGCTCGACAACAATTTTAAAGGTAACAATTCTTTGCACCGACTATTTTTCGCGTGCTGTTTTGTGGTCCAGAAAAAGTGTCATATTTGAAAGATGAGCTAACAATGTCTTTTTCTTAAGTCATTTGCATGATTCTAGTTATTTTATCAGCAGAAAATATGAACATGTAGCTGTAAGACCAGGAATTATTAAGGATACTAAATAGTTGTTGACTTTTCCAATTTAAAATTATACACAAAGAAGGACCTTTATCAGGTTGGGAACAACACCTAGGGATACCCCCTCAATGTTAGGACATTAAAAAACACTTTTAAAGTACAAATGAGCCCACATTCACATTATTTGAAGAAACTTTTCCCACAGAACTATACATCTTATGATCTATCTGGTATTATATGGTCAACACATGTCCAAGAATTTTGATATGTTCTTGGCCCTATATCTTCTTTATTATTTAAAATAATTGGACCCTTCATTTAGAAAAGCTATTCCAAATATAATGTCAGAATTTCCCATTTTTAAGTTAATAAATCTACAGTTGTCTATTGTATTTTTTACAACAGCAAAAAATGACCCCTCCTTGGCTAAGGGTGATCCCACATTTAAGGGATTTCTCATGTTGATGTTAGGGGGGGGGGGGGGGGTAGTCCATGGGAAAAATAATAAATAGTACATTATACTTTAAATGATTTGGTAATGTAATTGAATACATAAATAAAATTGTATTACAGCAAGAGTAATGTCAATAAATTAGTGAATAAACTACTATTTATTATCTTCACTGTTGTACAGCATCATTGAAGTTTGTCAATCAGCCATGCTTTTATTCTTATTCTGTGTAAGAACCTCCTTGCAGTTGAAAAATCATTTGGCACGTTCACGATTTTGCAACAGAGGAAAAAACAACATAAGTTCAAAATCTAGCATGTTAAAATCATCTTGAGAGAAAACGTTTTTGATTGGCTGATTAATTTGATCATGAGAAACAAACAATTTGATTGGCTGAACACGATTTTCCTCCATTGGACACAGTTCAAAATCAGGAACAACAATATTTTTCTTGTAGATTTTCACCAAATCGTGTTTTAGAGGGTTTTTCAGGAACACGATCGTGCAATCGTGACAAAGGGTCAAAATCGTGTAGTACACGCCTAAATCGTGAAAGTTGGCAGGTATGGGAATAACACTTGTCAGGTGAGGAGTTAGAAAGTCTTACAACTTCAGTCAGTGTTTGTTCAGGCCAGTGATAACAGTGCTAACAGTTAATAAACTACTTTTTAAAAGACTAAAGCAAAATTGAATCTAGGAGACTTCCAATGAAAAGTTTTCAAACAAAAGTGACATTGTTGCTAAAGGTGAATTATTTCCCAACAATGCCCAAACAAATTTTTTTTCGCTTCAAATAAATTTGTTAAAAATATCTTTAAATAATTATTGCTTTATATCAACGATTCAACTTGTTTGAAAGAGGCCTTAATATTTGCAAGTTTAACAGAATACAAAGTTTTATTGTGTTGCTCTTTCAAGTCCCATCACTCAGTATCATTTCAAAAAGAGCCAATTACCAGTTAAATAATACATGATTCTTTACTTCTTTAAATCATTAATGCAAACTATCCCATTCTTCAGGACAACATCTTTTATAGTCCCTGTTTAATTTTTTTTTTAAATCAATTGAAAACTTCAAGCAGTCTAGGGCACCTAACTTAGGGGTAACTACTTAGCTATTAGACATCCCAAATGGAAAAAGAAAAAGAAGAAGAATAATCCTAAATTTACACTTTTATGTGGAAATTAGTACATACTTATTTCCTACATCCTCTCCACTAACTTTGTTTCCATCTACAATCGTGAATGATCCAACACCTAAAAAATAATAAACATTTACAATTATTTTTCTGCCTTTTTATCTTATTTTATATGAAGTAGGATTTTTTTTAACACATAATGATAAACATAGCAGGAGTAAATGTTAAAAATAGTACAAGTAAAGAGGAAAATTTAGGTAAAAACTAACCAAGAGAAATATTTTTTCACATGTTCGTTCAACAGATTTGCTTGAGTTCCTACTTATCAACTTTCGGTTCAATGGCTCTTGGAAGGGGTTTATGACTATGTATATAGCAATGCCACTTTAATCTCACCTTGTCACACATTAGAAAGAAGTTATTGATTACTTTACCTGGTAATATCATATTTTTAAGAATTTCTGTCCCTACAGCTGATACATTGACCAAACAGACACATGCTGACTCTAAGGCAGACTGTCCATGGTCTCCCCATAATCTACAAATAAAAAATACATTAATTGGGGAAAGGAATTGTTTATGAATATTTACTAGCGGTCTTATTCAAACCATGGAAACACACACAAATTGATATTAGTCACATTACCAATTAGAATTTTAAAATTTACGCAGTCTCTACATCTTCATCGTACGATGGATGATCCATCAGCACATTGATGACTAAACGTTGGGGCATCGCAAACAGACACTTACAATGACTTAAGAAAATATAACAATTTATGAGTTCAATAATTCAAATATAATTTTGTGCAAGAAAAAAGAAAAAAATTACACCTTTAAATGTTTACAAACAGGTTGGATATCTAAATATACTGACTCTGGATCAGTATTCCAAACTGATCCAGGGAGTAAACACTAATGATGTTTAGTGGAAGTGAGTTCTACAGTACAGCTGTGAATGAAAAAAGCTGTACTTGAAGTAATCTGTTCTTGTGTTAAATGTTTGGTATTGTAATGAATAAGTGAATCTGGTGTTTTTGACTGGCTGTGGTAAAAGGTAAAGGTTTGGATCTACTGCAATGAGATTTTGCAAGATTTTGAACTGCATAGACATAGTTACTCGATTGATGTTTCTGCAAGTTTCAAGTGACTTCCATGGAAGATGGTCAATCATGGAAGTGACACTACTGTTGTTGTGGTACCTGTTGGTGATGTAGCATACTGCCCGTCTTTGTACTTTTTTAATGTTGTTTTTTTGTTTTTTGGTGTGAGGTAGCACTCCACAGTTAGAAAATAAAATTAAAAATGAGCACCAAAATGTTTTATCATCTCCTATTCCTGGATTTCTAATACATTAACCTAACTGTTTGTGTTGTACATGTGCATATGTATGTAATCACTATCTCCCATAGATTCAATTTTCCAAAGTTAAAAGGGTGAAAATTAATTCCTTTTATGTGTATCCATGGCAACATTCAGCATTTATTTACCATAAAATATTGCAAAAAGGGGGGTGAACATGTCATATATCCCCCCAAAATTTGGATCAAACTAGAATTTCAATGCCTTTGAGTGATACCTTTTTAGAAACTGTTTTCTTAAATCTTTCTATTGATCAAATAAAAAATGGGTGTCTTTCGCCTAATTTTTTCGTAAAATCCAATCACAAAGTTCGTGCGATAAAAAGTTGGAAAAAAACATTACAATAATTGCCGGACCAATGCATGGTATGGACATGCAAATACGGACTGTCATACAGAAAACAGCCTATATTACATACATTACATAACCTTGATGTTCATATAAACCCAATACAAAGGCTATTTTAATACTCAGCTATCCAAAAATGAATTTTATTGCACACTAGCTCTCATATTTAAAAAATCCACAGGGGCCAAAATGCGAAACTACACACCTAACTGTGGAGTGCTACCTGAGGTGACCAAACTGGAGAGCAGTATTGAAAATTTGAACGTACCATGGATTTGTATGACAATTCAGGAATATGACAGTTGCTGTCCATTCGTTTGGTGTGTTTTATCTTTTGTTTTTTTCATTTGATTACGGACTTTTCGTTTTGAATTTTCCTCGGGAGTTCAATATTTTTGTGATTTTACTTTTTTGTAAGATGAATAAAATATTCATGTGCGTATCATTCTGACATAAATTAATCAAATGTCAGAAAACTATACAGTTAAAACTAAAAGGATATTATTAGTTCAACCATTTTTCTTAAGTTATATTAACATATTAACCTCAACTGTCTATCATATTTATTTTTCTTGTCGATAACAACTTTTTTGGTGTCTGCCATTTTCTGGTTTCTCCTCAGATCAATTACCGGCAGGAGACAGGAACGAAATAAAACCGGGATGCAGTTCGCAAAAGTAACAATTAAACAATAACGGAGCAATAATGCGGATATTCCGGATATGTATTATCCTTAAATTGCACTGTCTGACAAATCATGAATCATGGATAACCTTGATCAACCTTGAACAAATTCATGTTTATTGAAACATTAACACAAATAGATTCCGATCGCATACAATTTGATTTTTATAGGTCTGTTTGATTTCATGTTACATGTATAAGATAAACAAATTAGTAAGTTAACTTTTCAAGTTTACCCGAAAAAATATCATTTTTGGTGGATCGAAAGAGTCAACGAAATGGTTCACCAGGCTTTGTTTTAATTTCAAAATTGACCTTCTTATTCTTTAAACGAATGAACATAAATTGTCCATATGTAACAATTTTTTTAGCTAATGGGTTAAATTGAAGGTACCATGAAAACGAATTTAAAATGGTAGAATCATTCACTTGCAAGTGAATAATTCATCAACGATATAACTTTGCGTAATTTAACAAAAACTGAACCACATTAGCTGCTAAAACGAATTATTATTTTGTTATATATTATTTTTATTAATGATTCAATCAAACGAAATCATATTTCTATTTTTTCCCCATATATCTCGTAGCTAGTGCCCCTTTAATTAGAACAAATTTTTCTTGTAGAGCCCATGCTATATTTCAAGACCACCAAATTCAAACATGTATGTTTAAATTAGTCCACAATTGTCTCCATTTTTTGACGGATCAAGGATATTTGTACAAGCCAAAGTGTCATCCGCCATACTATTCATTCACACGTTTTTCTTACCAGAGTTGTATATATAAAGGGGTCTCATTGGGAGGGGGGTCTGACCCTGGATCCCGTTGTAGGCAAAACTTTCTTTCCTGTATTGAATACATTAAACAAAATAATTTCTTCAAAACAAGGCCACCATTTAGAATATAGAATGCGCATTGAAATCATGAAAACATAATCTTGAAGTTGATCATCACTAGATTTTTTGTTTTTCTACGTCATATTTAGAGTTGTCCCATCGCGTATGTTTCACCTCCAAATATCGGTACTTATTGATTTCTATAATGATCTATAAAAGTATTAACCAAATGTGTTGATCCCAAAATCTGTTCATATTATAATATTGAAGCGGAACTTTGACAATTCTGTGGACATATCTCGAAATATCATATTTTGAAGTAAAAACAAATAGATTTGTTCGATCTACACTCTGAAAAGGAGATACATTGCAGTTGTTTTTCTTTAAAGCTAAATATCAATTGTACTTCAACAAATCCTTTTAAAAAACTGTAAAAGAAGGACCGTGAAGACTATCTTATAACCAAAACCAAAATTCTTTTGGTTGTTAAGCATGTTAAGTTTAAACAGAGACACATAATACATATTATATGTCTCTGGTTTAAACAACAACAAAAATTGTTTTAAATTTTAACAATTTTTAAAACATAATTTTTACATGATTTGAGTGAAACAAATACATCAAAACAAATTGGCAGTTGAAATTTTCCTTTGTATTTACCATGTTTTCATCGAAAATTGGTTGTTGAAATTTTCCTAAGTATAATTACATCGAAGATTATCGTTATTAATTGACACAGCGAGAAAGATAAGCAAACAGTTATCATGTAACCCGCTGGTGTCATACTGTTTCCAGATGTGCGCAACGGGGTAACCCCAGATCATTTTACTCTCCATAATTAGCATTACATTATTGGCAGCGGAAAGAGGCACACGCCATCTTATTCATTTTACAACCGGTGTAATATCAGCGAAGATAGTAAGTTTATTTTCTTAATCAATTTATTTCCTAAATGATATTTTTATTTTAGCTTTAAACTGTATTCAATATTTGGTGTCTGGTTCAATATCATATTGCAAACTATCAAATTAAGATGTCGTACAATATTTCATTGTAATACCCCCTTTTTTTCTGGAAAACTAAAATAAAAAAGGTAAGAATTCAACAATCAATCTGTATTCAGAATCTTTCGCGTTGAATACCGTACCGTATGCTAGTTACCCATTACTTTATTAAAAACGATGTTCATGTAAAAAGATAGGTATATATTTTTAGATTTGGCACACAGTTTGAGTTATTTGCACACGCGTATTCTATTTATAATTACGAGTATGAAATTATATCATGTGCACATAAGCACGCGTGCTTCGACAAGAATCTTAGACGTTTGTTTTTATTCTTATATTGTTTCAGGTCGGATGATAACATTTTACAATTTAATTAAAATATAGACCTCGAATTGCGTTATACATTTTGCACTTCATAACGAAATCCGAGTTCCATATTCAATTAAATTTGATTGAACATTTAATGTCTAAAATTATTTGCATGTTGTGTCATCATAAAATACTTGATCTGTACAAATGAAATATCAACAAATTGATAACAGTGTTTAAATATGTTTACCATTGTCCGTCTGTCCCGAAAATGGGGGAAATTGCTAAACTTTTTCATTTCCGTTCTACATGTTCTACAACTTGAAACCATATTTGCCTCAACCAAATGTTATGATTCTTATATACAATGCTTATTACAAAAAAAAATACACAGATCGATTTTGAATTTCGGTGGCGTCACTTTTACTGTTCTAAAAAAATGACGATTTTTTTTCGTAGCCGTTCTTCGGCTAAAGTTTGTCTCAACAAAATGTTATGAAACTTATACACAAAGCTTATTTCCACTTAAACAATCCAGACCAAACTTGACTTTGGGTGTCTTCACTTTAACCATTTCTAAGTTATGACCTTAATATAAATGGAAAAAAATGATGACATTTCGTTTCCATTCTGTAACTTTAGTTTGCCTCAACCAAATAATAAGAAACTTATACATTTGTATTAATGGTTGCGTCACTTGTCCCGTTCTCTATAGTTATGTGACATGCTTTATGTTTTAGAACAAAGATAGTTACTCCCATTCCACCGTATTACACCAAAAGATCATACACACAGCACACGGAGCTCTTTTGTTTGAAACCTTGAAAGAATATATGATAGACTTATGGAAGCACATTACATAGAAATAAGAACATAATTTTCTTAAATTTAAAAAAATGGTTTATAATTATAACGTGTACAGATTCTAAAACTGTTTAACAAATTTTCATAAGTTATATAAACTATCAATTGTCCATGACGTGACGATCCAGGAATTTTTGTTACGAGGGGCATAAACAAAATATAGCAAGAATCATAGAAGGCGAGGCAACAAGTTTTTTTTTGTTTAGGTTCCTATTCAGAGGAAATATGCTATGGGAAATATGTCAAAGAGACCAACCCGACCAAAGTTCGAGCGGAATTTTTATTGAAATTATGATCATAGAATCATCTTTATTAAAGACAAAAACACATTGACCATTTGAATCGAGAAAAGTATAGACACAGAGAAAGCTATTAGTACTTTCTAAATCACAACAATTGGTATGATTGCCAATGAGACAACTCTCAAAAATAGACCAAACGACACAGATATTAACACTATATCCCGACCGTCATTTTATGTCGAAATAAAAGCTTCTTGCAAGAAATGAACAGGTTTATCCAAAATGTAATTACAAGCCGACATTTTAAATCTATCCAGAAATTGGGAAACCTGGCTTTATATATATTTCTTTTCAAAATCAAAAATTATATAATCAATTTTCGGTCAATAATAAAGCAAGTAATCTGTACTAACCAACCAGTAAAAATTAAATTAAAAGAATAAAGAAGAATTTTACCTTCCTTCACGAACATATTTTAAAACATCGCGTTTATTGTTGGTTCGGCGAAATAACACATAAAAATAGTGAAAGCACATAAGTGACTTTACTAATGTATATAGTGTAACTTAAAAATATGGAATATAACTTTAAAAGAACTAGCGTTCTAGTTCGTTACTGTACTTAGCTATATATTTAAAACCAATATCTACGGGTTTCTGCATCACATCATATCTTCACTTGTTCAGTTTTAAATATACGAATATAACATTGAAATAATTTTCTTCTTATTTCTTTTAGACACAACATGACAGAAACGAGTACGGATACTCCAAAGAACAAAGAAACCGATAAAGTCATAAAGCAGCTCTCAGCTAAAATAAATAAAGAACCAAAGAATGCAGGACATTTTTTAAAAAGAGCGCAGCAATATTTCAAGAAAGAGGAATATGAAAAATGTTTCAATGATGCTAAACATGCTTTAGATCTAGATGAATCCTTGGTTGATGCAGCTGTTCTTGGTGGTGAAGCAGCTACAAAATGTGGGAAGTTCCAGGGAGCACATAGCATCTTTTCTATCGGTTTGAAACAAAACAAAAAAGATGAAAACCTAATACAAGGACTGAAAAAGTTACAAAGAGCAATCGTGAACTCTTACGATACAGAGGACACAACAGAACAGGGATACAATGCCGTGGACCTCTGCACACAGAGTCCGTATCCGGGTGACGACCAATTATTGAATTTAGAGAAAGAGATTCTGGACAGAAGGCATGACATTCGGGAAGTTTCTAGATTACCGAAGAAAGAAATAGATCCAGATCTTAGACAAAGGGCAGCACAAGCCGCAATGGCTGGTCACAAAAGTATGATCGCAGGAAAATTTCCCGATGCTCTGGAAAGTTTTACATATGCAGTGGACATTGAGACAGACAATATCATACTCAGACGTCTCCGAGCTGAGGTATTCTTTATCAACCAGGACCCAGTCAGCGCCATGAAAGATTTAATGCATATACAGAAACCAGAGCGAACAGCTGATGCTTGGAAATTAGGAGGTAATTAGAGTGTATTTCTTTAGCCATTTATGGCATACAAGTTGTCTTTTTACTTAGTTGCATTTTTAGGTTTATTTTCACAATTCATATCGAGTTTACAGTTATACATGTAAAGTAATGCTTTTTACTAAAAGTATCTGTCTCACATTTCTTGAAATAAGTCATATAAGTCGTTGTCAGCTGTACTTTGCAAAGACCTAGCGAATGTATTAAATTCTGGATTGTCGGTGGTTCCTTCTTGGAACTCCAGCTTTCCCAACCTTAACATAAACGAACAAACAAGCATGCAGTAAATTAGAGGTGTTTTTAAAACGTAGTTACTACGGGGCGCCGAATGGGACTCTTGTGGTTTTGTACTCAAAATTCAATTTTGTACGGACAAAAGTGACTTTTGTTCAACAAAAATGAGTTCAGTTTAACAAAATTTGTATCATACTACAAATTTGAAATTTTGTCATACAAAATTATCTATCAGCGGAAAAAAGTCACTTTTGTCATGACAAAATTCATTTTTGTTACACAGACTTGACTTTTGTTACCTAATTTGAAAATTGAGCGACAAAAGTCAATTTTGTATTTAAATTAGTTTAGTTTGGTTTCTGTGAACTAATTTGCATACAAAATCGACTTTTGTTACACAAAATTGACTTTTGTTACACAAAATTGACTTTTGTTACACAAAAATTACTTTTGTTACACAAAAATTACTTTTGTTACACAAAAATTACTTTTGTTACACAAAATTGACTTTTGTTACACAAAATTGACTTTTGTTACACAAAATTGAAAAAATTGACTTTTGTCTCAACAAAATTGACAAAATTGAATTTTGTCTCAACAAAATTAACAAAATTGAATTTTGTCTCAACAAAATTGATTTTTGTCTCACGAAAGTCAATTTTGTCTCACGAAAGTCAATTTTGTCTCATAAAAGTCAATTTTGTTGTTACAAAATTGAATTTTGTCATCACAAAAATGAATTTTGTCGTCACAAAATTGACTTTTGTCTCAACAAAATTGACAAAATTGACTTTTGTGTCAACAAAATTGACAAAATTGACAAAATTGACTTTTGTCTCAACAAAATTAACAAAATTGACTTTTGTCTCAACAAAATTTACAAAATTGACTTTTGTCTCAACAAAATTAACAAAATTGACTTTTGTCTCAACAAAAATGACAAAATTGAATTTTGTCTCAACAAAAATGACAAAATTGAATTTTGTCTCACAAAAGTTAATTTTGTTTCACAAAAGTCAATTTTGTCTCACAAAATTGAATCTTACCGTACACAATTGACTTTTGTGATTTAATTTCCATATCAGGTAACAAAAGTCAATTTTGTATGCAAATATGTTTATATTTGCATACCTTTAAGACAAAATTGACTTTTGTCATGACAAATATGAATTTTGTCTACAAAAATGAATTTTGTCATGACAAAAATGAATTTTGTCTACACAAATGAATTTTGTCATCACAAAATTGAAGTTCTCACAAAACAAGTCTGTAGCACATAGTTTTGTAAGACAAAAATGATTTTGTTATGACAGAATTGAATTTTGTACAAAACCACAAGAGTCCCATTCGGCGCCCCGTAGTTACAACTCGAAGCCATAAATCAGTAAGGTAGATTAAAATCGGTACATTTTACTGTCATTAAGTATACCACTTTGGACATATTACCAGTGATGGATAGTTTATTATCAGTCTAGTTGTCAATATATTTTGCAATTTATCTAATATTTTAAATTGACCATTTTCGGCAACTTGTGCATTCATAAATGTTGTAGGCATTCCGAACTAATGATGCTCCTGATAAAGGAAAATCAAGTTAATTGCAAACGTAAATATTCTTTTCTATTGCAGGAAAACTACTAATGGAGTTCAAACTTCCGGTGTTGGCTGAATTTTGGCTGAGAAAAGCATCTGAGCTGGCGAAAAGTAAAGACGAAGAAACCGCCATTTGTTTTCAGAAAGTGCGAGCTCATCGTTTGTATGACCCTTTGACCAAAGACATGCCAGTCACTGTGGATTTTACAATGTATGGAAAAGCAGTATTTGCTGTCAAAGATATTAAAGCAGGTGACATTGTATTTTCGGATGCTCCAATTGTAACGACGCCATACGTAGCAGACGACAAAAAGCAGGTTGTGAAAGGCTGCAACCACTGTGGTACGTCACTAATGACTGCACGTGACTATTTCAAAGAAAAACTGGACAATATGGATGCAACAGCAAAAGAAGTCGTTGAAAATAATTGGCCCGTAACCAAACCAGTCGTCTGTTCAGAATGTAAACTTGTTACATATTGCAGCAATATTTGTAAAAATACAGCTTGGGAAAGGCACCACGAACTGCTTTGCCCTTCAAGATCGAAAGCAACAAAGAAGTTATATGACATCGACCAAAACAAGGGATGGGGAACTGATGTAGATGGAACATGGAAAGAATTGTGGTCTGGGCACTTTTCCGCGTACATATTGGCCAAGATCTGGGCAAACATTGCAGCAGACGTCAAATTGTGGATGAAACAGGATGGAAAGGATGTACCAGAAATGATGCACTGGGCTAAAGCCAAAGCTCCCTTCAGGAAGTAAGTAAATAGTATGTGTAATGACAACCAAATCAATATGCTCTATTATAATTGGGGGGGGGGGGGCGAAATGTTTCAGAAATCAAAACTTAATGTATTAAAAATACATTAACAAAATATTTGTCTCTGAAACACATAATATATTACACCAGTTGTAGATTTAAAATCATCGATGAAAAACCGCATTGATTGGTTCCATCAACAAACGAAATATATCATTGTCCTGATATAAGACTAAGAGGAGATTTGAAGTCTACTTGACGTGAATTTCGGTATAAAAATTGCTATATGTATCAGTCGTGTTCATCACTTTTTAATGAGAAGAAAATATTATTTTATATGAGTTGAGACTTTAATCAAAATGGATACATATCGGAGACAATGTATTTCTAAATCATTATATGCCATTGAACTGGCGAAGAACTGTAAAACTCATAAAACCCAATACATTTACTATAGTAGCATATACGGTTGCGCGATTATTTTTCATATAAAAAAAACAATTGAAAAAAGAACATGTGATATGATTACAGATTGTCAATGAAACAAAGAATACAACAATTATAGGTCACCGTACGGTCTTCAAAAATGAGAAAAGCTCATACCGCAAAGTCAGATATGAAAGGCCCGAAAAGGACAAATGTAAAATAATTCAAACGAAAAAACTATAACGGCCTAATTCATATACAAAAAATAAGCAACACATCAACATGCATGTAACTTTGTATCTATATACTGCAATTTTAACTCGTTGCCTTCTCAGTAGAAGATCGGGAAGGAGACGAGAAATTTCACATTATCAAATAAATAAATTTGGTGTATTTACTGTCTTCTGATTGGTTAAAATTATTAGTTTTATTTTCAATGTTGTCAATTTTTATGGCGACACGCCCACTCTGACGTTGTGTATTCGTACGCCAACATGTGTGTACGTTGTTATTGTTAATATAAACAATATAAAAAGTTCTTTGAGCCTTATTTTTGAAGAAAATTTATTTATAATGAATGGCAATAACTTATTTTGATTTTATTGAACCATAAAACTAATTTTTGACTCCTCACATTTTACATAATCCGCTTCGCGGATTATTCAATGTGAAGAGTCAAAAATTAGTTTTATGGTTCAATAAATTCAAAATAGATAATAGCCATTCATTAAATGGTTTCTAGAATTATGTAAAACCATTTCCTGTTTCGCGTTATATCGGTGCGTAACAGCAACACTTTAGAACTGCAATATCGAGAACGGCAGCAAAACAAACAAAATGCTTAATATACTATGTAGCAGTGTAACTGTGTTATATTTACATTTTTCCAGGTTCATTGCATTTGGAGTTGGTTCAGCTGCCAAAGATATGCCTTACGTATTAAAGATAATGAACGACATATTTCGTGACTGTGGAGACGGAATAAAGATGGACATAACAGAACAAGAATTAAATGGCAGGTATTACCAAGCTGCCTGCAATCTTCAGATTTATTCAGATCCCGTCACACCGTATCACAAATTCTATGACAATCTATCAAATTTTAATCCTGAAGATCCGAAGGCGTTATCGATTTTGAAATATCTGGACGACAAAATTCCGAGTGCGTCGTTCTCGGGAATGTTTCCACTGCACGCATGTCTAAATCACTCATGTATGAACAATGTGGAAGTTAGCGATGGCGAAGTAAACGGAGTTCCAGGTGTGTCCGTCAGAGCTAAAACTGATATCAAAGAAGGCGAGGAACTGACAACAACTTACATTGATACTACCATGCCAAGAAGACTAAGACGTGCTTGGATGTACAAATCATTCAATTTCTGGTGTCAATGTCCACGTTGTCAGTTCGAGGGAGACGATGCGTACTCCTGTACAAATTGTAAGAAGAGAGCAGGCGATGCACCTTTTAAAGGGTGTGGTAAATGTCACCGTGGATGGTACTGTTCTTCAGAATGTCAGAAGATAAACTGGAAGGAAGGACACAAATTA
Organism: Mytilus trossulus; assembly: GCF_036588685.1. NCBI lineage: Eukaryota > Metazoa > Mollusca > Bivalvia > Mytilida > Mytilidae > Mytilus > Mytilus trossulus. The sequence continues at coordinate 72,989,270 of NC_086378.1, read as the reverse complement.
GTTTGTGGTGTGGCTCATTCCAAAGCAGATTATAGTTGATACCAATCATATCACACATTTCATATGCATGGAACGTCTGGTGACTACAAATGTAACTGCCTTTTTCTTGACATTGTAAGGTGTTTCAACAAAATGTTAATCATGTGTATTGTCAAGTTAAGAATCAGTAAAGGTACTATTAAATTTTGTGGAAAAGGAAGAATAACATATACCAAGGCGTGTATCATTTCAAGAATGAAAGGTTTACGCGTGCAATCTGAGAACACTATATGTTATAGTAGTCTCAGGTGCAATGAAGGAACATATATAAATTATTTCTGTATATTCGTATTATTTATGGTTGATTTTGTGTTTGTTTCTACGTAAGGACATATTAAATATGACTTATGTTCTCATTTTTGTTTGTTTTGAGTTTACCATTAAACATATACTTATTAAACTGAAAGTCTTTTGTCTGATTTTCGTATAATTTTTAGTTTTTCGAAACTTACAGTATAGCCAGTTACTACCAAACTCGAGAAAAATAAGCCAATTAATAATATCAATACTATTTGTTAAGCATAGATAACATATTATAGTATAGGCAGCATCTTGTACAGGATCATTGTGGTTGCATACCTATTGTGACGTCTCATTGCATGCTTGTTGGGAGATTCATTTTAATTACGAATACTTTAGTTTTAAACGGTTTCAAGGCATATAACATTTGTAAAAAAAAAAAAAAGGAAAGGCTATCAATTTGTTTACAAAGTCACGCAATTAAGGTAGCACAATACAAAGATACAACTGAGATGTATTATTTGATAATAATCACAGATATCATATACATGTAATTTTATATAAAAACGACGAGTACTTTGTCAATACAGGACACTTCACTCTAATTATAATCAAACATGCAATGAATTTATTTTGAAGTGAAAGTGTCATATATATATGATAACGTTTCGCTTGCATAAATAGAGTAATTTAAGGTCAAAGACACAAGTTAAAGTCCTGTGAAAATGATTAAATTAATGACTTAACATATAATTTATTGATAAAGCCCTTTACGTGAAATGTATATACTAGTATTAAGCAGATGATATTGAGGAATTACACGTTTGACGTTGTGAGAGATACATACAAATCTTATAACTATATATCTACAAATCACCAATTGTTATACATTGAGAATAAATAATACAGAGACAACCTAAGGTCACCCCAAAGCTAAGGTGACTGGGGGAAACGAAATATGGTCGCCTCGTCTTCTCCCGACCGGCAGTAAAACGCTTGCCAATTGCCATTTGGCTGTGCGAGATGTATCAAGTTTGAAGCCACGTCCGGTCATAATGGGGACGTTAAATTCGATGTCTGTTTTAAAGAGCATGCCACTCTATTTGCACGTTAAGAATCCTTCCAAAAAAACTCTTTGAGGGGTCCACAGGTGGTATGTTGAAAGGCAAAATTTCTGTCCCTATATAGTAATGGATATACCCTAATTTCCTAGTGGCAGTCCAAATTTCCCCGACCAGCATCCCAAAAGGCCTCTATTACTACGGCCTACCTATTGTATTTATTGTTAACTTGTTTACGCCCTGAACATGCATGAAACATTTGCCACTGGACGTTAAGCAACCAACAATTAATCAACATTGCCAGGCACTAACCCGGCGTGCACAATATATAAGAAAGGATTTAAACATCGATCCATGCATATTATTTAGTATCAACAATTGACCAGTTCACGACTTGGAAAGGGTAAAACATATGCGACACGGATAACCATGTTTCATGAGTACTCAATCGTCAATTAAAAGTTGAAAAGAACAAGAGACAAAAAGAATAAAAAACGATAAGACCACTAAGTTGACTAACAGTCTACAAAGAAACAACATTAACCCAATGGATAACCCGAGGTGAAAAACCTGGCGTTTCAGAATGATATAGTTTTAAAACGTGTCTTTCAAATTGTAGAAAATTAGACAAAGTCCTAAAAATGAAAGCTTTGATAATAATTTTGTTAAGATATTCCTTATACTGTTTATTTCCATAGTAAGTATATTTTAGTACTTAAAATAGGTCTAAATTATTAAAAGTTTTTATCAGTTTAATGTTTTGAAATCTATGCACGTCCATTATCACTGAACTAGTACACACTTTTATTTATCTATTTAGGGGCCAGCTGAGGACAACTTTCGGGTGTGGGACTTTCTCCCTACGTTGTTGACCTTCTGCTTTTTGGCCGGGTTGATGCCTCTTTGACATATTCCCCATTTCCATTCTCAATTTTGGTTGAAAAATGGTTAATATTTTTTCAATAATAAAGTTGAAAACAAAACATGTGCATCGACGTAGAATATACGTTCAGTGAGGGAGCTGAACGAACATCACTATATAAAGAGATACATACAGGTGATTTAACGGAGCCAACTTAATGAATGAATGAATGAATGAATACTTTATTTGCAAGAAGCATATACATGCTATGGCAAACGAAAATATATACAATATATGACAAACAAAAGACAGCAGAGAACAGTAGTTACAGAGTATACAATAATATTATGACAATATATGTGATATAATTTTCCAAGCTGCATTTAAATAGTTACATAGTTTTACTGTCAGAGATTTTGAATGAGCTTGTCATAAATTATCTAACTTGTGCCGATTTGGCCAAGAACAGTAGAATAAAGGTAACAATTCTATACGCACAGATCTATACGCTGGACATGATAAAACAAAATGATACTCGTCCTCTAAAACATTCATATTACAACACATACAAATTCTGTTTTCTCTTTGAGTATTTAGATAACGACCAACTTCAACAGTTAGTCTAAGTGTGCCGCTACGTAGTTTTGTTAATATAGATACATTACAATGAAAATCTAAGTATTTTTCAAAACCAATTTCTAGTTTATATCGTTTATAAATACAAAGTTTATTACATTCTTCTAAAAGAGGGACGAAAGACACCAAAGGGACAGTCAAACTCGTAAATCTAAAACAAACTGACAACGCCATGGCTAAAAATGAAAAAGACAAACAGAAAAACAATAGTACAAATGACACAACATAGAAAACATAAGAATAAACAACACGAACCCCACCAAAAACTAGGGGTGATCTCAGGTGCTCCGGAAGGGTAAGCAGATCCTGCTCCACATGCGGCACCCGATGTGTTGCTTATGTGATTACAAATCCGGTAAATAGTCTAATTCGGTAGGTCAAATTCATGAAAGGGAAGGGGATTGTAGCTACGACGTAAGGAACATATCCGATATCATTTGTGAAACGGTTATTCCATAACGGTCAACCAACTCGTGATGGCGTCCGTAAAATTTACGAAGGGATGATTTCAACTTCACCATTTGGAACTCTTGGTTTAATAGCTTCCTTGTGAGCAGTAACCCTCTATCAAGAAAATCATGATAGGAAATGCAAGCACGGGAATATCGTATCAATTGGGAGATATATACCCCGTATGCAGGTGCTGCTGGAATGTTGCTACTTAGAAATGGAAAGTTCACAATTGGAAAGCTGAAATCATCTCTTTTGTCGTAAAGTTTTGTCTTCAACCGACCCTCATTGTCAATTTCTAGATGTAAGTCAAGATATGAAGCCGACTTAACTGTATCTGTAGTATCCTTTATCTCCAATTCGATGGGATAGATGCGATCCACATAGTCACCAAATTTTGAATTGTTTAGTGAAAGAACGTCATCTATATAGCGGAAAGTAGAGTTAAAGGATATTGCTAACTTCTTATCTTTCTTCCTAAGAAGTTCCTGCATGAAGTCAGCCTCATAATAATAAAGAAACAAGTCAGCAAGTAGAGGGGCACAGTTTGTTCCCATTGGGATGCCGACAGTCTGTTGAAAAACACGTCCTCCGAACGTAACAAATATGTTGTCAATCAAGAAATCAAGCATCTTGATAATATCGGTTTCAGAGAATTTTTTGTTTGAATCAGAATGGTTCTTTACAAAGTATGATTTATCCCTCCCTAAGACAAGATACTTGTATCTACGTTGGCCATTCTTTTTTATGAAGCAAAGTAATACCAACTCTTTTAATTTGTCTTTTAGTTTGGAATGTGGAATACTTGTGTAAAGAGTAGAAAAGTCTAATGTTTTAATACTGTTACAAGATGAAAGAGAGTTAGATTGTATGTACTCTAGCTGTATTCTAGCTTTGTAAAAAATGATCTTTAATACGTGTTTTTATACAATCAAATGATAATTTACTAGTACAAAATGTATCTTGTGAAATCCATACATCATAAAATCCAAGGTTACATAACATTTTTTTTTACATTAGACGCCCAATTTATTTTACCATTATTTGCATCTTTGTACAAAAGTTTATAAACTTCATATACAATATGAGGTTTATTTGTTACAATATGAATCCAATATTTCAGGATTTTAAATTTTCTCAAAATATGCAATGGCAAGTGCCCAAGTTCACCATATAAAAAATTTGTAGGGACTTTTTTACCAAGTTTCAAAATAAATCTACAAAATCTATATCACCAGCACGATAAAAAACCCATATTTCAGACCCATAACTTAAAACGGATCCAACCATACTATCAAATAGAAAAATTTGTTGTTCAGTAGTCACATATATTTGTTTCAATGAATTTATTAGTGAAGATAAAGCTCTTGATCCTTGTTGAGATAAACGCTTTTGAGTTTGTAAAAAATTTTCCATTATAGTGGAGCAATACACCGAGCTATACATAGGAGTTCACAATTTCTAATTCTCTGTCGTTGTAATAAAAACGGTTTACCGCCGGCCTCCATCCATTTCGAAAAACAACAACTTTTGTCTTCTCTGTGTTTACTTCTATGTTCCATTTATTACAATATAGTAGTAATTTATTCAGTAAATGTTGCAACACATTCGTTGATTTTCCAAAAAGTACAGTATAATCAGCAAATAAGATCAAATATATTAAAAATCCATTTAGAGACACGATGTCTTTATCTGTTTCAACGGAAATATCTTGAATAATGTCGTTAATAAAAAACAAAAACAGCAAAGGCGATAAAGGTTCCCCTTGTTTCACACCAAGAAAATTGTCAAACGCATCCGACAGCACTCCTCCAGATCGTACACGAAGACGCACTGAAAATTATAAAGTTTTAATAATAGAAACAAATTTGTTACTAATGCCATTATTTAGTAGTTTATATATCAAAATTCTTCTGTGTAGCTTATCAAAAGCCTTGCGAAAGTCCACGAAGGCACAAAAAAGCTGAAGCTTTTGTACTAAAACATGTGATATAATTCCATGCAGTGTGAAAATGGCATCAACAGTTGAACGACCAGGACGAAATCCAAACTGATTGTCTATTAATTTCCCTTCGTCTTCCGACCACGACAGCAAACGTTCCGTTAATATGCTAGTAAATATCTTAGAAAGAATGCTCACCAATACAATCGGTCTGAAATTGTTAGGGTCCGACAAATAACCGCTTTTGGGTACAGGGATAACTATACATTCGGTCCAATTATCTGGATATATTCCATTGTCAAACATAGAGTTGAAAAGAATTTTAAAAATATTCGCAAAGAAAAGAGGATTCGCAGCTAACATTTCACCAATTATATCATCGTTTCCCGAACTTTTGCCAGTTTTAAGTTTCTGTATAGCTTTTATAATTTCATCTTCTGAAATTTCTGAATCGAGAATTTCAATACTTATTTCACCAAAGTCGGTATTGTTTAATAAATGTAAAACTTCATCACAAAGTTCTGGTGGGTTCGATCCCAAAATATTTTCGAAATAGTTCAACATCTCATTATTTTCAACTAAACATTTTGATCTGTTTTTCGGTTTTACAGCGGACCAAAACTTTCTAGGTTCCCTTTTTGCAATATTACAAAGTTCGATTCCTTTTCTATTTTTGAAGTTAAACTGTGCATTACGTTTGACTTTATTAAATTTGTTTCTAGTTGTTATATATGAATGTCTATTTGTATCTGTCGGATGGCGCATATAAAAATTTCTCGCAGTGTGAAATTCTATTCGTGAATTTGCGCATTTCTCGTTAAACCATTCGTTATTTGGTCGTTTAACATAGATATCGTCTCGAGATAAAACAGAGTGTCCAAAAACTTTATATGCACTTTCATAGATAGTTCGGGTTATCTCCTTCACTACGTTATTAATATCAATTTCGGAAGATATATCCTTCACCAAACTCAAGAGGCTGTCACGATGAGACTGTAAAATTTGAATATACTCATCGCACTTATTGTTGTCCCATTTAATGAATTTATGGACTCGGGGGAGGTTTTGTTGACGAATAACAGATAAGTCTAGTTCGAAGTAAACAGGCATGTGATCAGAAAATTCGTTCATAGGTAGCACTTTAAATATCATTGATTAATCTACATTCGCTCGGGGGCACTAGTAGGTAGTCATTTACACTTCTTCCTTTGGCTGTACAGAACGTAAAATTACCATGTTTGTCATTACAAAGCCTGCCATTGGCTACAACTAAACCCGTGTTAAAACACATTTGTAATAGTTTACGGCCAAATGCATTAACTGTTTTGTCCATTGAACTTCTGTCAGAAATAATGGGGTTTACAACGTGCTCAACACTTTCGACATATTTATCTAGATCTAAAAAATCACTTAATTCACCTATGCGGCTATTTAAATCTCCACATACCAAAACAATACCTTTATCACTATAGTTATTTACAATACTTTCAATAATATCGTGAAAATCTATATCACATAATTGGTAATAATTAGATCTTCCGTGTGGTACATAAGAAAAACAAATAAAAATATCGTTATCAGTATCAAAGAAACTATGGTCAAGTTTTAACAGAATAATACCATCATTTAATTATTTTTCAACAATAATACCGTTACATAAAAAACTCTTACAAAAAACAGCAACACCTCCTTCATGATAAACAACCAATCAATTGAAAGTAAGTCCAATGGCCAATACACAGTGGGCCAATATAACATGTATATTAGGATCACGGGTGTCATTCGGTTTATCGAGAGAAATGGGCGTGAAAGAATATCTAACGGCGGTCAAGTATTGAGAGACGATCGTGAAAGTTCTGGTAACGGATCGTGAAAGACATTTAATCGAGAAGACATATGAAAGGTCAGTAAATATTCTAATTTAATTAATTACACAGACACATTTACGATAAAATAAAACTGTCTGTCAAAATGGTTCAACATTATGATCAGTATGTCAGAATATCCAGTTTCAAAAGAACACAGTTATTACAAAACGACAAAAGGCAGATTGCTTCTCGACATTTCAATGACATAAAAAATGTAAACAAACACGATTTTTTCAAAAATTCGACTTGATAAACTACGTTTATCAAAAATAAGGGCATTGCATTTGAATTAATTAAACGGTTCTCATAGTTATTTTGTATAAATATAATCTGAAACTTGGTAGATAAAGAACTATTCACACAAAATTGATTTTTTGGATCGTGAAAGATCACGTACCGCATTTTTGAAGATCGTGAAAAGGATCGTGAAAGATCTGATGCTACGAAGACGTTCAAATTATTCTTCCTTTATATGATTATTGATTTTTGTTATTGGTATTGAGACAGGCTAGATAGGTCAATATCCTCCATAGGTTTAAGCATTTCAAAGTATTAATATTTTCAGAAAATGAAAGAAAAAGAAATTACAATTACGGCAATAAGAAAAGACAGTGGGTGACAAAACGCCGAAAAAACAATCCAGTGAAGGTGAGCCAATGGAAGATGATGAAGATGCAGATATTGTTACAGAAGCAACACACATATATTGTAAAGATGATGTGGAAATGAATGAGATAGTAAAGTTATTACCAATTGTTATCATTGGTAAAATGTTTGTTTTATGTTTTATGTTGTTTGGCCATTTGAATATATACATGTATGCAATAGCGACAAGGTGTTTCGTGTATGGTTTACATGTCTGTCTGCATGTTTCTTATATGACCATGATGATTTCCATTGTGTTTGATTTATTAAATGATAGAAAGATGTCTATGTCTGGCTGTCGGTCAGAGTTCATATACTTTTGACCTTATGTTTCGAACTAATTGGCTAAATAAAGGCAACAGTAGTATACCGCTGTTCAAAACTCATAAATCCAGGGACAAAAAACAAAATCGGGGTATCAAATTAAACCGAGGGAAACGCATTAAATATAAGAGGAGAACAACGACATAACACCGAAACGTAACACACACAGAAACGGACCAAGCATCAGACAAAACACCACGAGAATAACAAATATAACATGAAAACCAAATACATGAATTTGGGATAGACAAGTACCGTGCCACGTCTTATCTCAATATCTAAAAAATAAGAAAAAACACAAACGACTCAACGTTAAAATGCAACACACACATAAACGAACAATAATTTAACAATGGCCACCTTCCTGACTTGGTACAGGACACTTTTAAAGGGGAATAAAAGTGGTGGGTTGAACCTGGTTTTGTGGCATGCCAAACTCGCACTTTAATGGCAAAGTTAAATATAATTTTGAAATGACAACACAACATTACAGGACTACAATAAATAGGAGAACATATTAGACAAAGAAACACATGATTAATAGATAACAAAAAGCATCAGGTCTAAAATTCAATACGCCAAAAACGCGCCTCGTCCACACAAGACTTACCAATGACGCCCAGATATAAAAGATCGAAATGAAAAAAAGTACAAAGTTGTACAACACTGAAGATCGAAAGTTGAAAAAGGTTGTGCCAAATACGGCATTGTTTTCATTCTTGGGATACATAAAGGCAACAGTAGTATACCGCAGTTCAAAACTCATAAATCCATGGAAAAAAAAAATAGTTCGGGGTTACAAACTAAAACCGAGGGAAACGCATTAAATAAAAGAGAACAACGACTCAACACCGAAACGGACCAAGCAACAGACAAAACACCACGAGAATAACAAATATAACATCAAAACCAAATACATGAATTTGGGATAGACAAGTACCGTGCCACATCTTATCTCAATATCTCTAAAATAAGAGAAAACACAAACGACTCAACGTTAAAATGCAACACACACAGAAACGAACTATATTATAACAATGGCCATCTTCCTGACTTGGTACAGGACACTTTTAAAGGATAACTTTTACATTTGCCAGTTTCTAAGGCACTGTAAGGATCGGAACACATTTATTTGGTGTACGGGATATTTGTAGAGATCTGTATGGCATGGTTCATCTGACCTTGACCTTTTTTTTATTATCAAAAATGAAACATTGATAATCTTAAGCGCATTTGACACTTCTAGTAAAACCCTTGATATTATAGACGTTCAACAAATATACTATCATAAGTAAAGCAAACAAGACATTACAGCATTTGCGCTTTGGTATTCTATAATATGTACTATATAGTTAAATTTGATCCTTTTCTGCGTTGTTTATAAAGAACTTAAAAAGTTCTGTTTCACAAAATGTTGCTTATCGTTCAATCCAAAATTACACATGAAATGTGCTGTTTTTGCTATGATTTTTTGTTTGATGGATAACATTTTGGTTATTATTAGCTAACTAGTGTCAGTGTGCCTGAAGTGCACTAGACCGATTAACAGAGCTAAATCTTTCACACTATTTTAGACACGTTATTAGTTGTTTTTTTTAAACTTTCGAGGTAAAGTGTTGAATAGAAAGAAAAAAAGATAATAGCTTTAATGTTCATCCTTATCAAAATAGTTACAGGCTTCAACCACTTGCAGATTTATCAAATGGTAAAAGAAATACTGATTTCTGATTACTAGTATTAAGTCTGGACACGCATTTTCTTTCACGATCGAAAAAAATACGTTGCCTGATCTTTCACGATCAAGTTTGATGGAAATTCAACAAATTCAAGGTTTTCATTAACAAATTAACGCTTTCAATGGAAGAACATACTTTAATTTTACTGTTCTATCAGATACACCAAAGATTAAATTTCAAATATATCATGATATTCTGAAATATGACCATTATAGGTCCACAAAGCGTGTTATTTGTAATAAATTTCATAGACACGCATTTCGCCTTTTGTGTTTTTTCAAAAAGTACTTCATATTTTCTTTATCTTCTTTCACAGTTATGTTGAGGAAGTTAAACCATTTTGACAGACATATTTGTTTGTTCGGATTTGTTCCGCGTTTTAAAAATTAAGCGATTTTTTCAAAGATTCTGAACTAGAATGTACATTAAATGACTTTCACGATCCGTTACAAGAACTTTCACGATCGTCTTTCAATACTTGACCGCCGTTAGATATTCTTTCACGCCCATTTCTCTCGATAAACCGAATGACACCCGTGAGGATGAAGTCGTTGTAACCAGCTGATATGAAACCGGATTTTAAATATGATAGTTCACACGGTAACAGACCTAGAGAAGTTATGTTAACTTCCTAGACACAATATAATATTCTGGATCACTGTCTGTCCATCGTAAATATTATCTTTAAATGTCAAAACTTTAGTAGAAAAGCAATTACAAAACTGCTATTAAATAAATCTGATATATCACTAGTTGGAATAGTCAGTTTTCTGTGGTGCGAAATATTTTCCCTAGAGAATATTCAAATATAATTCTAACCATTTTTATTAATTTCAATTAAAAAAAAACTGAAAATGTGAAAAAATGTGGGGTTAACAGATACAAGGTGATTGAAATACCTCATACAGTGACACTAACTTTTGTTGGGATACCTTTCACTGAACCATGACAATATTTCACTATTGGATGTTGCGCATCAAAACTTACAATGATATAGATACAATATATATGCTTGCAAAAATCAGATCACACATCCATATATATCTAAATAGTTCACTTCATTCTATCATTAGTATGACAAATGTTTAAAACCAGATCTTGCTGTAGTTAAATTAAAGAAATTACAAGATTGACAAAGATCATTGGGTGATATTTGCCATTCTCTTTTTCCTATACAAATGAAATCTACAACTATCAAATAGTATGATAGTACATGTACCATGTATAGACATTAGCATTATAGTTCATCAAATAATTTTTTGGTAAAACTATGTTACCCCACTATATACAATATCATATCCACATCATACAGTACAGGCCCGTAGCCAGGAATTTAAAAAGGGGGGTTCGTTTGACTCAAAAACTCGACTTTAACAGTCACAATTCGAACAGAACATTGACTTTAATAGTGCTTATTTGTTTTCAAGGGGGTTCGTCCGAAACCCCCCATGGCTACGGGTGTGCAGTAATATGAAGGTTCCTGTAGTTTCAAAGGTCATGATAACAATTTGATATCCAAAGCATACAGGTACATGTTTGCACCTGTCCTAAGTCAGGAATCTGATGTACATGTACAGTAGTTGTCTTTTGTTTATGTACTTTATACATGTTTCTCGTTTTTTATATACCGGTAGGTTAGACTGTTGGTTTTCCTGTTTGAATGGTTTACACTAGAAATTTTGGGGCCCTTTAAAGCTTGTTGTTCGGTGTGAGCCAAGGCTCCTTGTTGAAGGACGTACATTGAACTTTAATGGTTTAGCCTTATAAATTGTTATTTGGATGGAGAGTTGTCTCCTTGGCACTTACACCACATCTTTCTATATCTATATATGAAGGTTCCAGTGTAGTTTAAAAGGCAAAGATAACAATCTGATAGCTTATTCATACAGTTATACTATATGCTATTGTCGTGTACATCAATTACCAATCAATCTATCAACCATATAAGTATATGATGGTTCCTGTGTAGTTATAAGGTCATAATAACAATTTGATATCCAAGGCACACATGTATATATGATGGTTCCACTAGAATATCTGTAACTACTACACCACAAATTATACATTTCTGAAGGGATTTTGAAGTCAGGATTACATTCTGTTCAAATTGAATTACTTTAAAAACATTATATTGAACTGGACAAGAAAAATGAAAACTAGATATTTTATCTTTATTGTCAGCACCTTATATATTTTTTGATGAAATGATTTATAACAATACACTCTTATTTCAGTCTCATGTATAAAGATAATGTCCTAATCCTTACAAAATCCACTCACTAGACAGATGGATATACATTTTCTCTGTTTAACGAAGTCATCCATTACATCTTGTCACTTTTATTATTCATATTTCATATGAATGCAACCGTGGCATTACAAATAGCAGATATCATCGTCAGTCTTTATTTTTTAATACTCAGTTTAGCACAATGTCAGATTTTGAATGAAAGCATTAATTCCATAACTTGTAAACTTGATAAAGCTGCAAAATAAAAAAAAAGAAAGCTACAAATTGCCTCTTCTTTAAAAAAAAATATATTTTTATAATTTGATCTTATTTAGTTCTGTTACACAACTTTTTTCAGGTTAGATGATGGGTTTATTTTTTTTCTAACTTGTTTAATAATGCCACATTCTTTAAGAACCTGTTCCAAGTGAGCAGCCTGTAATTCAGTGATAGTTGTAGATTGAAATTGTTTTTCACTTTTGAATCAATTCTATTTTCTTCATTCTGGGATCTTTAATATCTTACTATATATGGTATTGGTTTTGCTCATTGTTGAAGGTTGTATGGTGATCTATTGTTGTTTACATCCTTCTCTGTTGGTCTCTGGATGATAGTTGTTTCATAGGAAATCCTACTACCTCTCCTTATTTATATATATTTATACATGTATTATAAATGTCCCAAATAAGATATATACTAGAACACACCTGTGATATTGCTGGTCCGTGACTGAATTAAAGTACATAACTATGCGTAAGCCTTATCTTAGTATTGGTATTGTCATCTGATAAAGTCATGCCAAATATAAGATACACAGTTTTCTCTGCTTTCAAAATCTTTCTGTTTGAACCCACTGACCTGGAACTTATCAATTATTGGTAATATCAATTATTTGGAAAACAAAAGGTCCTGGAATGCAGTATTTTTGAAAGCATTGTCATATGATATTAGTTATAAATAAAGTTGAATTTTTTTATTCGCTGTTTTACGTCATGCCCGCTAACAAATTGAAAACTGTACCTTTATGCCTTATTTTAAGTCCAGATTTTTAGAATTCGTATTGTTATCTTAGAAAGTTTTACTAAATAAAATGCTACAATAGGAAACAATTTGACAATGATTGAATTTAGAAGTGTCAACCCTGTGATTATGACCAGTGAATATAGCAAAATCCTAAATACATGGTTAGGTGGTGTGCCTGTCAGATACGGAACGTACAGTCAAGATAAGGTAATAGGTAACAGATAAATATACTATTGGTATTGTTATCCGATTTGACCCAGTACTTGTTAATTATTGGCAATATTAATTATGTGGACAACAAAAGGGTCTGGAGTGGTGTCATTTTTAATCTACACCATTGTCCTATATCAGCTATATATAAAGTTGAATTCTTTGATTTGTCGTTTTTGCCTGATGACGGCTGACAAATTGGACCTCGTTATTTTAGTATTATAGATTATTTGAAGATTTAGACATAATTTCATTGGTTATAAAAAATCAAAAAAATCTGCCAAACAATACATTCATGTAATTATCAAAGCAATATATAGATATCTAGAGCTCTACACATGGTTTAAACAGAAGACAATTTCTAAACATTATTGATTGATTGATTCTGTTTAACTCCACTTCTAGCTGTCTTTTTTTTATTATTTAAGTGCCAGTTTTTCATGTCAGAGTGCCTAGAAAAACAATCTTCAAAAGAAAAACTTACAATCAATAATGATCATAGTTTAACACATAGACAAGGGAAGGGTTCAAACTGACAACCTTAGTGTTGATAGGCTCGCAATTGCTGTAGATGAAGTATAGAAATGATATCTACCAATAATATAACTATGGCGAAAGATGAACATAATTTCTTTGTATATACCTGATGGCTTTATATCTATCTTCAGTCCTTGCTATGAAACTGGAAGTTATTAAGTCTCGTGAAGTTTTCTATCAGTTGTATTCTATCTTCTTCTACTAAGATGTCCAAGGGCCTTGAATAATATATGGTGGCAAAATCCTTATCTTTATCTAGTTCCTTTCTTTGGTACAGTTTAATCATATGATGGCTTGTGATGTCCAACAAGGTAAAATATATCTATTAATGAAAATATTAAAAATATTAATGAAAATACAATTCACATGTCCTTCAGTATACAGTATAACTACTAGTAACACATGTTCACCTTGCTGAGAAACAACATCACCTTTGATCCAAGGAGAAAGTTGTGTTGGTGGCAGCAAACCCCTGTATGCAGGCAAACTTTTAGTGAAAGGCTAGCAGCAATCTTTTCAATAAGAATATTAAAATGATTTCATAGAACACATGTAAATGAGAATATTCCTACAATAACTTTACCTGAACAAAGTTAACTATGGGATGTATATCACATGATTTCTGCCAAGCTTATATAACATCATGCTTGATGGTATAAAACATTATATACCAACATATACATTCCATACATGAATGCCTTTTCATGTGTTAATTTGTGTCCTCAATTAAATACATTTGACAAATAAATACTTTTCCCACATCAATGCTTTTCAGACTTTATTCAGGTACTTTTGTAAGAAAGATAAAAAATGACTACAAGCCTATCACTGAAAGTTTGTCACCTACATGTTCACACATCAGCGATTTTCAGACTATGTTCAAGTACTTTTGTAAAACGATGAGTTAAGGAGGTTCGCGGGTATAAGATTTTTAGAAGAAAATTTTTTTTTTTTTTTTCATTACAAATTTTATCGATTACCTTTATTAGTTGTTACTTTATCATATGGTACAAAAATCATTCCAAAAAAATCAATTCCTGTTGACCCCAGGTGTCTTTTAAAATGTAGATATCATTGGAAAAGCTCCAAATTATTTCCCTTTGCTGCAAAAATGCCATTTTTTGGCATTAAAATTGAAATATCTTTTTTAAACCATCGGTGACCTATATTTTTTATTGTTGTTTTCGAATAAGCTGCACATAAACTAAATATTTGTAAAATTAAGTGATTTCTGTAATTTAGTTCTTTTTTTATTTTGATATTACCGTTATTTCTCCTATTAGATCAACAGAAAAAAAGGACTTTAACCAAAATGTATGCTTCTTTTGAAGGCAGATTGTGAGCGTAAATGAACGGTGACCCATTTTTTTATTTCATTTTTCCATTAAGTATAAGATAAGGTTCATTTATAGAAAAATATAGCGAAATCCTATATTAAATAAAAAAAATCATTTAGACCCGCAAGCCCCCTTAAGTTTACCTTTGTTCCATTCACTATGATACCAGGCATTTTGTCATTACCCTTGGCATATTTCCTGACATCCAATAAAAGTTCACCAGCATGTCGTCCTAAAACATAACCTTCCAAATCGTCTCCTATTTCTGGTGTGAAATTCTCATACCCATATACTGAAGAACTGTCGTTGCTACCAAATGAACATCGCCTGTGTTTTTTGTGTACTGGTTCTTCATCTGGACTGTCTTCTGTTGAAGAGCTAACACTACTACTACAGCTACTCTCTATGTATCTTTTCTTTGACTGGTTTTTAACTGGTTGTGTTTTCTAGTAATAATATAAATTGATTGACATTATTGTTATTTAATGATTATCCATAAATTGATAATAAGGATTATGATATCTATGTGTTTATTTATGGTCTTTTTTCTAAGCCTATAAACACTGATGTCAAACCCTGCATGTGTCAGATGTCAGATGTGACTAAATTTATCAGTCTTCCTGCTGAAGGTCAGTGTGGTTATCCGGCTTTCTCAATCAGTGAATACTAAGGGAGCTACCATTTGATTTTTATGGGGGGCTAGGATGAAAAATTTTGTCCTGCATTTTTTTTTAGCTGTAATCTCTGTCCTGCCTTTTTATTTTTCACTCTGTTCGGTCCTGCCTTTTTTTTTCAGTTTATCCTGACTTTTTTTTTACCTTAATTGTCGTCCTGACTTTTTTTTTTGCAAGTGTCTCATCCTGCCTTTTTTTTTTACTCAAAACTCCTGTCCTGCCTATTTTTTTCAAATTTCATCCTAGCCCCCCGATAAAATCAAATGGTAGCTCCCTAACCACCACTTCAAAGTACTGACCATGACATTAAACACAAACATTCAATCTGTCAATCATGAAACAGTCCACTAACAGGAGTTAAGTCTACATGTATAGGTAAATGTTTTATATTATAGAAAAGATTTTCAGCTTGTCACTTTCAGATGTCCACAACTATCCATTTTTCAATGTCACTGAATATGTGAGTCTTGAGAATACATTGCTCTTCAAAAATATATATTATCACATACCTTAACAAAGGTTACAGTACAAATGTTGCTTTCTTCTTCTTTCTCTCTATGTGACATACTTTTGGTACATAATCGGAAATCTGGATTTGAGGTAACATCAACACCCAGTAAACCTTTCCAAAAGCTCGGAGCTGTACCACCAAACCTAAAGAAAATGGATTAAACACTTACAGGCCTCAGGCAACCATCTTACTTCATACATGACATATGTATCATTAAACAGAACTATTCACTTTATGTTATAACATTTGCATGAACTGTTGTTTGCTTTTGGTTTTTGTGGAAATGCTATATGTGAATGAAAAAAAAAAATAATCAAGGCAACATGTTATGCTATATAAATACAATGTATATAGTAAGCTAGAATTACCAATCTTCTGACTGCAATGAATTACATTTTTTAAAATGCGATAGTTTTGGAGATTGGAGAATATTTTGGCAAATTAAAAATTAAAAAATATTTAATCTGTATTTTTAGACATTCACACACTTTATGTATCTTATTAAACATACATGTAGCAATGGTATTACAATGCAACACTTTATCATTATTGGATTCAAAGTTCTTTATAAAAGATTGTATAAATAGAAGATGAAATGGTTGATTTACCTGGTTACATAAACTGTAGATGAATAAAGGCATGAAAGGAGATATTTTTAGCTAAGCTCCTGTATATTTTGATATATATATCAAAATCATATATATGTCAAGTACATGAGGCAGGTAATCATACCCTTAAAATTTACAAGTGTACTTTAGCAGCTATTTAAACGAGTACCTCCATTTTTAACATTCATTGTACTTCTGCTATCTATTTAACTAAAGGAAGAGATTGACTTCAATGACACGCAACAGTACGAATTGGGAATTATTTGTGATATGAATTATAAATGTATTGTTTTGTACTTCCAAGATTTGTTTTTATCCACAAAAACACCAATTTTTGATGAATTTTCCAAATTCTGTGACCATAGTAACTGACTGTTATGGATCAGTATACTAAATGCTTTTGTGCTGAGTTCACAAACTGCCTGCGAAATTTTGTTGTTACAAAACTTGCACAATTGGACTGTGATTTAGCGGGCATCTTCTGCAATGTGTTTTGAAGAGATGACAATGCACATTATTTTGATATATATTTAAAATTTACTCACCTTGGTCTTAAATGACACATGGTAGCAAATGCATAGAAAAGTTGTGTATATATTCCATCAGCCACTTCACATGCACCATGTTTATACTGTTGTTCACTGATCAGAAGATACTCGGAAAGCTCTGAGAGAAAGCCATCAATGTGAACTTTTGCCATCACATCTCTACAATAAAATAGAAGTTATTGTAGGAATATCTCATTTGCAGTGGTTGGACATAAACTTGGGACTTTTTTTTACTTTGTTAATAAGCTTTCAAATGCATCAGTAGCGATTATGCCTTCAGAAAATAACAAATAATCAAATTTCCTTTATATTATGCATATTTTACAGAATAGCCATGCATACATCATGTACATGTATGCTTCTTGTCCTGAATTATAATGTACCAAAGAAGTCAAGGGTAACAGAACTTAATGCAAACTGAGTAATGTAAACTCTGTAAAGATTGGAGAGGCACTTGTCAGAAGAACAGATATATTTGTATTGATATATAATTAAACAATTCATATGTTCTTTTTATTAAGAAAGTTTGTGCATACATTTGTAATTCATTTGGTTTTAACATCTTTAGTGTTCAAAGCAGGGATTTTTCAGCAATTGTTGAAACATGTTTTTTCATCTTAAAAATATATACAATCAAAACTGCATACAGTAACACTGAGGGCTGTCAAGTCTAACACGATTAGTATGAGACTTATGCATTTTCATGCGTAATATGTTGCTGCATTTTCATACAGTATATTCTATGTTTTATTGCATTGATCTTTACAATTTTGGCCAAGTGTCACACATTTGTTTCATGTGTGACAGGATTGTTTCATGTTAGTAATTGCAGTAGATACTTAGTCAGCGGTATGCAGTTGAGCTAAGGAAGTACTTCTTTAGCAGATAACTTGTGCCAAAGAGGTCCCCGTTTGGAGTTCCATTGGAGACAAGCAATTTTGTAATAAAATTCATGCTCTCCTGTTACACATGAAAACTTTGCAATTAAGAAATAATTCATGGGGGCTTGAATATTTCGTGATTTTACCATATATTCAAGCCCCAATGAATTATTTCGATTCTAATAGGACAAATACGGTAGTTGTTTTAGATCGAAGTGCTCTAGATGATGGAATTTGTTGCCGATCCTGTAAATAAACGCATTATTAAATTTACTTTAAATAACGGAGCAAACTAAATAAATGATGATGCTTAAACTTTTACAATAACATAATTAGATAAATTTGGATAAATCTAAATGATTAGTGTACTTATATGTCTCATATGTATACAAAAATGGCTATCATAACACATTTTAGCATCATTTGTTTACGTTTTCTTGTTGTGATGATTTTCAGTTTCACAAGCGTGTATTTTCCCGTAAAATGCTATTCTGACGTTGTTGTTCTTTGATGTCGGGTAGCTCATTCATTAAAATACATATGATGTGGGTGTACAATAGGAACAGCCCTAACAATATATTCATATT
The DNA here is from genome assembly GCF_036588685.1 of Mytilus trossulus. NCBI lineage: Eukaryota > Metazoa > Mollusca > Bivalvia > Mytilida > Mytilidae > Mytilus > Mytilus trossulus. The sequence continues at coordinate 72,970,321 of NC_086378.1, read as the reverse complement.
TTACCACGGGTGTGTACTCAAAGCATTTGAAGGACGTCATGTTAGAATACTATATACATGTAACTAGCTGCTGCATACATAATGTGTTATCATGGTTATTGTTATTTTGTGTGTGTAACAGTGTTTGAGAAACTGCTTGTTACATACATGTACGAGTCATTGCTGTTCTCTCCATCTGATAATTTTATCTTTTTCCTTAAACTGTCCAAAGTTGGTTTCATGTGTTTACTGTAAAATTCATGAGTAGCAAATTGACATGGATTATTCTGCAGAGTTGCATCAAAATGAAGATGTGACTTCAAAGTACTCATATACTGTTCCTGTTGAATCGTAAACTCAGTTAGATTTCCTTTCTTTATTGCAACGTCTGAAGCAGTAGGATAATAACTGTCATTGTAATAGATGTTTACTTTCTGGGCATGTTTTCTTTTCCACTCAGAAACACTGTTTGGTATCACACTTGTTTTGGGCTTGTGTCTTGGGCGTTTGACAGTTGATACGAGTAATGTGTGTGCTTGATTTTGGACATCTTTAACACATAAATTATCTTCTTCTGTAGATGCAGCAGATTCCTCTACATCAGATGATGATAAAGAAGCTGTTTCCATAATTTTGAAACTTCGGCAGGGTAGGGGAACAATCAGAAAAGGAGAAGGTAGTGACTTATTTTATGTCATAAGCATAATAAGCATATGTCCGTCCTTTGTAAGGAGCACCTTAAAATTGAGACGAATAACCTAAAAATTTAAAATCTAATTAAAGGCAGTGGTTGAAACAAATTTCATAGCTGGATAAACCTCCCACTTGTGTGATATGTGTTTATAGTTCCGTAAGGAATCAAATTGGAAGCCAAACTGATAAAAGAGGTTAATGTGACAACATTTGGAACCCACCAGTTCAGTTCAGTTCAGTTTCTTGTATATTCCTCCATTAAATGTGGAGCACTACCCAAAGGGTATAGTTTGAGCAACTATTTACACCTTAAAACATAGGGAGCTGGTTCCAGCCCAAGTTGTGTAAACATACACACCAGAACAGAATCACACAGATACGCTTGTTAACAAAAATAACGCAGTAGTGGATAGTTTAATTAATTCTTCGTTTAATAGTATGGTAGACGTGATTTATATCACAAAACTGTCATTGTCATATCTGCCAACTTTTCAAAATTGTCATGGGGGTTTTGCGTGCAGGATGGCTGTCATGATCCCAAAAAACCTTCAAGGGGTCCTTCAAATTCATTTTAATGTTATTTTTGGCTTATTCATACTTTTACAAGCCTACAATCATTGTAAAATTAATTGTTTAGTTTAAATTGTGGACAAATTGCTCTTTCAAAATTTCAATTTGGGAGCCTCCACGGGGAAACCCCCCGCACATAGCGGTACCTCGAATTACCGAATAACAGTGTTATTATCCGAATAACTCATGTAATTACCGAATAACTCTTCAAATATCAATATTAACACATTTAAATGACTTTTAAACATATATTATTGAATAAAATTATAATAGAAGTGTATTTTATAACCTAAAAATAAAAAAAAAGTTGCAGGTAAGTTAATATTGATCATTATAAAATTATGGATATCGGTGTGTACTTCCAAGAAGGCGACCAAGGAAATCGTAAGGAATGAATAAAAGAAAGATTGCATATATGCCTTCAAAGGAAAACGCTATGAAAATATAGTATTAAATAATTTATTGTATATACAGAGAATTGTCTAATAATTGTTTTTCAGAAAGGATTTGAAAATTTAACCAGTACATCAAAGCAATGCAATTACTCCAATCACTAATTACTTTTCATAGCAATTTACTCAACATTAAATAAAATGTAATTAAGAATTTTCACATATTTAATTCAAATCTAATAAAAAAATTATTATAATTCGTTGTTTTAATAAAAACAAAGCTTCTGAATGGATGATTTTTATGTTTGTTCTAATAAAATTTTCTCAAAACTAAATATAAGATTTTCATTGGCAAATATAAATGTTTTTACAAGTCCCTTTAATTTTGTATAAAAAGCCATGAATACATGTGTGCTGTCTTCCATTTTCAAAATGGCTTTATATCCGTGTATTCAATGTGATGAAGAATGCAGTTGTTGACTTGTGATCGTTGGGTTCACAGTGCTTGTGTCCCAATGGATGATGCATTGTTATTGGCCTGGTCAGATGTGTCTCTAAAGTTCCTTTGTAAGGACTTTTGCTTTACAGACAACAAGTATGACATGGCCAAGGCGTTAGAAAGGTAAGTAATTTTCATACATACCTTTTATTATAAGCTATACAAAAGCGAAATTGTTTTTTTTTATATTATTAATAGAGAGAAAGAGAAAACAACTTGTACAACAGACAGTAAACAGTCGCATCAATTAGTCTTCAACTCGACGAGAAAACACCACGGGGGTATATGAAACATATGAACCAAAATTTGAAAATACATACCAGTCTAACAATCATGCCTTTAAAGGTTATATACTGATTTTAAAGTACTATTGTTAGCACATCTATACCACTCTATACAACGTCATGCCTACTCCACTCCATAACTTAATTTATGGCTAAATTTGACGTTTGTCTCAATTATAGCTTTATTACAAGTTTTTCTGCATTGTAATTCATGATGCCTTTATATATATTATCTGCATTCTCTCAGTGGAAAAAAAAATATTATGTCAATTATTTCAGTCTGTAATTAGCTTTTTCTGACAAGGAATTCAGAAAATATATTAGATTTGTTGAAATGTTCGCCTATTGACATCGTTAAGCATCAGCTGCTCGACATTATGTGTAGCCTCTTAGCTCCTTGGTTGCGTTCAAAAGCTAAAAGAGATTTTAGCATGGCTCGCGTATATTAATTTACGATATCAATGTGTAGAAAACCCGATAATCTATACATATTCTGCTTCCTTGATGAAGTTATTTTAAAAATACTGAGCACATAGAAATTGGCATAATACAATCGAATCAAAGCAATACCTATCCAAGTGTATCATTCACTCAATTAAAAGAACAACAACATCTTATTTGGTAGCGATTATTTTTTGTAGTCACCGTTTGCTTGTTTAAGATGACATTAACTTTGTGAAGAACTATACAAAGAACTACAACGAACCAAACAATAAGAGTAGTGATAGATGCGCTGTTCGACCCCTAAAATTATAGACACTAGACGTCAACGCCATACCTAATGTTGGACCCTTCAACCCTTAAATCACAGACACCGCACCCTTATATTGGACTATTTGACCCTTTAATCAGGACACCGACGCCATTAGGAGAAATATTGTCTGTTTATGAGGGTGTAACGTACACTTTCAAGGGTCTGCGGCCGTTTTCAAGTGTGTTCCGTCCATTTCCCAAGGTATGTCTTCGGCGTCCCGGCGTAAGAATAAAAAAGTTTAACAATAAGGTATGATGTGCGCGTGCCCATTTCAGGGTGGACTGCTCCAACATTATTAGTATGATATCCACGTCCCGGTTGAAGGGTTGAATGGTTCTTCACTAGATCATGGCGTCGGTGTCCTGAATTAAGGATCAAAGCATTAGGGTGTGAATTCCGCGTCTAGATTTAAGGGTTGAATGGTCCAACATTAGGGTATAGCGTCGTCGTCCAAGGTTTGAGGCGTAGAAACAGCGCATCTGTTACTACCAAAGGTAAATAATAAAAATAAAAAATAATTAAAAAAATAATTGATATTCCCATGGATACTAACTGTGCACCCATACTAGCCAATGTTGTTTTACTCATATAAAGCGGATTTCGTACAAAAGTTTGTCAAAGACTGAAAAAAGCAGCTTTCCAAGATTTGTTTTTTAACTTCCATATGCATAAATGATATACTGACACGATCCTCATATGTATCCGGGAACTTGCTTAATGCTACTACCACTAAAAGTCTGTATATCTGGATATTTTTCTTGTTTTCGCTTATATTCGTTAATTTTTTTTGACCGGGTGTCTATCTCTAGTAATACAGGCTCCATAACAAGAGATGCTTTATCCTGTCGACGAATCTGATCTTGCTTCGTTTGGTGTTAATGCGATTTCCCCCCCGATTTGCATACTTTGAGAATTGAACAATGTTGAGATCTTCACAATTATTTAATGAACAACTGTTACAAACTATTCCATACAAAAGCCCTTGCTTCCAAATGTATTATACAGGATCATTACTGAATAATTATTAATTTTTTTTTGGGGGGGGGGGGGGGGGGGAGGGTGAGACCTGGGGTCATATTAAATTTTTCTCAACACATTACTGGTAAAATTGCGTTCTTTTACCACTTTTGTCAATCAAATATTCAATGACCCGTAGTGACATCCCTAAAAGAAAATTTCTACACTAACTTGTCAGGACTATATTATTTAATTTAAAACAATCAAAGGATTGATAAAATAAATGAGCACGATTGAAGTTGTTTTCTATTTATGTAATATAAGGGGACTAAATGTAATTAACTTTACGTTTTTCGTCCCTTTGTGTACAGTGATATGTGTATGTAAATCATAAAAGATAACTACGAAGTATGCAAACTAGATTTTTCTCAAGCATTTAAAAAAGTCCCTGTATTATAAACGTATATATATAGTCTGAATAAAATATGTTGCATGGAGATATTGTCATTATGAAAAATGACTTTTATTAAAGTCTTTGCAGACGAAATATAGTCGATGTGTATGATTATTACAAGATAGTATAAAATATCCACGACTTTCTCAATATTCTTAATAACTGTGCGCCTCTCCTTGCCGACCTCTTCTTATTTTCATATGAATCGGAGTTCCTTCAGACACTTGTTAAAAACAAGAAGATCAAAGAAGCCAGGTTATTTAATTTCACTTTCAGATATATTGATGATGTTCTTTCCATTAACAATCCGAACTTTTCTGATTGGGTTCCATTAATTTACCCACCAGAACTAGAAATTAAAGAGACCACAGACACGGCTTCCTCCGCCTCATTTTTAGACTTATACCTCGAATTTGACATACACAGTCATCTCAGTACCAGAATCTATGACAAACGAGACGAATTTAATTTTGAAATTATCAATTTCCCCCACCTTAGTAGTAATATACCAACTTCACCTGCATATGGAATATACATTTCCCAACTTATTAGGTATTCAAGAGCTTGCAGCTCCTATTCAGACTTTGTAAAACGTCACCAGTGTCTGAGCAGAAAGTTGATGAACCAGGGGTATGTCAAAGAACGTCTCGTCCTTTTTCTAAAAAAGTTCATGGGAAGATACCCAGAACTCGTTGATAAATATTCCGTATCAACTTCACAAATAATACAAGATGGTCTTGAAGTATAGATTTTGCGTACTGTCGTTGGTTATCATCTTAATAACGTGTTATAGTATTATTTTATTAGTCTTTATTAAATATTGCTTGTACTGTTAAGTCAATTTTTGAGATATTCTTTTGAATTGGCTCTGTGGTTATATAAAAACATCATACTTTGAACGACAAAATTATTTCATTTACTTAAATTACTCTTACTTATGGATCTTGACATACTATGAATGACAAAATTATTTTATTCAACAATAATAATTTTTCTGTTAAGTCTGTTTTTTATGTTATACATTTGACGTGATACTGTACGTATGTACCCGTCATACTTTAAACCACACATTATTTATTTATTATTATTACATTTACTGTTGAGTCTGTTGTTTGTTATATCAACTTTACGTGACTATGCATGTAGGTATGTCTTCATACTTTGAACGACAAAATAATTTTTATGTCTACCTGTGCGAATTTCAAACGCGCAATTTTACACCAGCAATGTAAACCTTCTATCCTTTACGGGTAGACTTTATATAGATAAATTAAGTGGTATAAGAAAAGCAAAATGAGTATATTAAATTTTATGTATGCCTTTTTGTGCTTCTTCGTTACATTTGTTGTTTTTATAGTGATGCAAGTATGTATGCCTTCATACTTTGAACGACAAAATTATTTTTATGTTTACCTGTAAGAATTTCAAACACGCATTTTTATACCAGCAATGAAAACCTTCTTTCCTTTACGGGTAGACTTTATATACATAAATTAAGTGGTACAAGAAAAGCAAAATGAGTATGTTAAATTTGATGTATGCCTTTTTGTGATTCTTCGTTACATTTGTTGTTTTTCTAGTGATATTAAGATGATAACACAATATTGACTGCTGTACCCCTATTTTTGACATTTTTACTCTTTGAGTATGTTTGTTTTGTTCATACATCGTTGACAATGTAATGGAATTTGATGCGACTGTCATACAAGTGAGAGGTTTAGCTAGCTATAAAACCAGGTTCAATCCACCATTTTCTACATTAGAAAATGCCTGTACCAAGTCAGGAATATGACAGTTGTTATCCATTCGTTTGATGTGTTTGGACTTTTGATTTTTGATTTTCCTTTTTGAATTTTCCTCGGAGTTCAGTATTTTTGTGTTTTTACTTTTTTTCACATACATAATTAATGAACTAGTGATAGACAACATTAAGATGTTCCTTTGGCTGCTTTGGTATTTATGGCGCGTAACGGGATCCGAGCAATTAAATGAACAACTAAATTATATTTTTTACAAATGGATAATTTTGTTAAAGTGTTCTTATATTTGTCTTTTTAAATATACTTTTACTTTGTGTTCTGTTTTTTTGTGTGATAAACACTTGACGTGGCTCTGTACTTATGCATCCCGGCATTGAGTTGATTATATTATTTTTCATTTTTACTTGTATGCTTTGTGTCCGTGTGACTTTTTATGTTTCTTTGGTAAATATAACGTGTTTCTGTTGTTATTAGATTATGACACGGTGTTGACCGCTGTATCCCTATTTTGACATTTTTTACATAACATGTACTAGTATATAGATACAGGAAGATGTGGTTTGAGTGTCAATAAGACAACTCTCCATCCAAATATCAATTTAAAAAAAAAGTAAACCATTATAGGTCAATGTACAGCCTTCAACACGGAGGCTTGGCTTGTATGTTTGTTTCCTTCACACATCGTTGTCAATGTAACAGAAGCTGATGCCATTGTCACACAAGTGAGTGGTAGAGCGCTATAAAACCAGGTTCAGTCCACCATTTTCTACATAAGAAAATGACTGTACCAAGTCAAAAGTATGACAGTTGTTTTCAATTCGTTTGATGTGTGTGCTTTAGATTTTGTCATTTGATTAGGAAAAAGTAAAAACACAAAAATACTGAACTCCGTTTTGATTTTACCTCGGAGTTCAGTATTTTTGCGATTTAAATTATTCGTATATAACCACTCAAACACTCAAATACACACGAATGTGTATTATCAGTCAGTCAGTCAGCTATATTGTAAATAGTTATCAAAAGTACCAGGATTATAACTTTATACGCCAGACGCGCGTTACGTCTTCATAAGACTCATCAGTGGCGCTCAGATCAAAATAGTTAAAAAGCCAAATAAATACAGAGTTGAAGAGCATTGAGGATCCAAAATTCCTAAAAGGTGTGCCAAATATGGCTATGGTAATCTACTCCTGGGGTAAGAAAATCCTTATTTTTTCGAAATTTTCAAAGTTTTGTAAACAGAAAATTTATAAAAATGACCATATAATTGATATTCATGTCAACACCGAGTGCTGACTACTGGGCTTGTGATACCCTCGGGGACGAAACGTCCAACCAGCAGTGGCATCGACCCAGTGGTGTAAATAGTTATCAAAAGTACCAGGATTATAATTTTATACGCCAGACGCGCGTTTCGTCTACATAAGACTCATCATTTTTCACTAAACGAAAGGACGAATTGAATAATAGTTGATGTATGATGGTTAAGAGGAACAGATAAAACGGTTGATTTATGTTCCCGGTAGGAACAACCATCAAGCGTCTAGGCGAGTTGCTATCATGTGACAAGAACACCATGGATTTAACGGCATATTCAAGTTTCAAAACACAAATCAATCAAAGATTTTCAGTTCATGCCTTCTGTACTTTGATTTTTTGAAACTGCAAGGAAGCTAATAAGTCATAAAACCAACAAACAATATTTCATCGAATGTGAAACTAACATTTCATTTCAATGTAAACATATTGATTTTTATATTACAGAAGGTAATATAGCAACATACGGTTATATAATACATTTATTGCTTTCATAAAAAAGATATGTCAAATTATGCAGCGCTTTATGCACATTCAAGACTGCTTAAGTCAAATATTGTTTGTTTTTAAAATCGAATTTTAATGTTTAACAAGAGTAAATATTTATTGTCAATATCAATATGATAACAAGATTTTAATAGCAACGAACAAACAAAATTATCTAAAGTGTTCATAATCCTTCAGATTTCAAATTGAGGAGTTCATAAAATTATATTAAAAACAAATCTGCTTCTTCGTACAATTTTATACAGAAAATGTAAAAACGACTACGTATATGATCCTTATGGTAAATCACAAATTATGTTATTTTTTCAAACCTCAATTGCGAACTCTTAACAATCTTGAATCAAACGTGTGTTTAAACATACAGAATGTCATCAACCAGAACGAAATAAGATATATTTTTTAGCTATTGCACCAATGCAGGATCCGCATTGATCTAATGCATTCTTCTTTAAAAGACTTAAATTCAATTTTAGGAATTTTGGATCCTCAATGCTCTTCAACATTGTACTTGATTGGCTTTATTAATATTTTGATATGAGCGTCACTGTTGAGTCTTATGTAGACGAAACGCACGTCTGGTGTACTAAATTATAATCCTGGTACATTTGGTGACTATTAGGGCAACCTCTGCACACGGTCTTTGTACCAGGCACGGTGAATACCTGTTCACAAATATCATTTGTGGTAATTTAATTTTCTATTCACAAAAATAATTTATAGATAATGTGCACCGCAGAATTATCTATATTGGTATAAAGAACTACGCTTCGGTCAAACAACCTTATCAATCCAATGACATTTAACCGTTTATTTTTAAAGGCAAAGGTGTAATTTAACAAAAAAACTTATTATTGAAATAAGGTCTTCTGTATGAAGAAAATCACTAACCCGGTTCAATTATTTTAATCGTTTGAATCTAGTATAGATCAAGTTCAAAGTTTGAGAGAAACACACTATATTTACATAATACATTCATCAATTTATTTAAAAAAGACTATACAATTAATTAAATTAAAAGCAGTGAAATTGAATTGTCAAAGTCGTGAACATTGAATTAAAAAAAGAACCTGATATGCAAAAATGCACTACATAACGTATTATAATGTTGATTCACAATGATTGAACATTTCTATGTAAGTCACTCACTTATACCATTCTACTAATATTTGACTTTTACTTCAGCTTCATTTACGCTAAGTTTAATGAAGCAATTGAAGTGCAACTTTCAAAATGGCGAAAAGAAGAGTGTGTATTCTTAGTGCATACTTTGAAGCAGGATGATCTAACGTTGTTTTTAGTTTTTAGTTTTTGTTAATTTCATGCAAACTGATATGCTTAATTTTACAGTATGCCTTTTTAATCTTCATTTTGTGCTTACATTTTAAGTTGTGGTTTGATTCTTGTTTTGCTCATTGAATGCACATATGCTTTAATTTCAATAATGTTACAGCTCGTACATATATATCAGTATGAGCATGTTGACAGTTTATATGCATTGTAATACATGATTCCTGCACTTCTTATCTAAATGAATTCTGTAGAAAAAAATATATTCAAATCTATTTTCAAATTTTGTCTATCAGTCTGTTATTAGTTTTTGCTTATATTGAAATATAAATAGATTATTGAATTTTTCACGTTTTGATAAAGTTGAATATCAGCTATTCCACCTAATGTGAATTTTGGTTTAGCTCGTTGGCCTCGCTCACAAGTCAAAATGGTTTTCCTTGTTGCTCGCGTATATTGTTTTACGATATCAATCTGTAGAAAACCCGATAGTCTATTCATAACCGGCGTTTCTGATGAAGTTATTTCATAAATACTGAGCGCATATAAATTGAAATACTACAATCGTATTACAGCAATACACACCCTAATGTATCATATACTCAACTAAAAGATCGACTACATCTTTTAAATTGATAGCAATTTTTAACAGTAATGAAAATCGCAGTCACAGTTTGCTTGTTTTAGGTGACGAAAAACTTATTTATTAAAAACTATACACTGAATTAATTACACATGTTCATAAAAACTGTGCAATTATTTTTATCTCATATAAAGCGGAATTCATACACAATGTGTACAAATCCGTCCCCTTTTCCAGAATGTGACCTCCCGAATAAGACTGAAAACCGAGTTTGTACTAATATGAACAACACGTCAGATGTCACAAATTGAGCAGAATCTGCTTACATGCCATCACCACCAATCTTGGCGGGGTTCGTTGTTCTGCGCAGTCTGTATATCTTTAGTTGTTCTATGTTGTGTTTTGTGTACTATTGACTTGTTATTTGCCTGTTGGGCATTTTCTTTTTAAGCAATAGGGGTGTCCCTCTGGTATCTTCCGCCTCTCTTTTATTGCGCCACAGTAACATCTCAAATAAAATTTCTGCATTATTGTCAGGACTATATCATTTTACTTGTCATTCAAATAATTAAAAATTAACATGATGGAAGAAGTTTGGTATTTGTGTTATATAAGGGGAATTACTGACTCCTGGATATTCGTCCTTTTGTGTACAGTTATTTGTATATGCCAATCATAAAAAGATAACTACGAAGTATTCAGACTAGTTTTTTTTCTCAAGCATTTAATAAAAAAAGTCCCTGTATTATAAAGTGTCTATGAAGCCGAGGATATATTTTGTAAAAAAATATAGTCTGTATAAAATATATTGCATGGAAATATTGTCATTATGAAAAAGACTTAGACCAAAGTCTATGCACATATGCAATTTTTGTCGATGTATATGATTATTTAAAGATAGTATAAAAATATCCACAACTTTCTTAGTACTTTTTTCACTTACAAAATATATGAATCAGTGATGAACAACATGAAGATGTTCCTTTGGCTGCTTTGGTATTCGTTTAAGTTGTATTTCTATATCTCGTTTGATTTGTTCGAATGGTGCTTTTTGGGTATAACGTTTTACTGGAGTTCCATCATGCGATATAATAAATTTCTCATAGTTTCCACTAACGTCATGGCGCGTAACGGGATCCCAGCAAATAAATGTATGATCTCGCGAGATTTGACAGTCGTCGTCTGCTGGATACGGCTGTTTCATTTTCAAAAATTCATAAATCGGATGACAATCTGATCCATTTACTAAAACTTTAGAAAATAAAACGAATCTTGGCTCAAATTTTGATCCTGGTCGTACATAGTAGAAGAACGGTGACATTTCTGTGTTCTCCAGTGGTTCCAGTTTTCCAAGTTGATTAGAGGGAAACACAAGAACTACCAGTCCTCTTGTTCCACAAGTGCTGACAAGTTCATTCAGCTGAAAATGAAAAAAATACGAACAAATTAAATGCTTGTAATGACTATTACTAATCTAAAACAACGGAGTTAATTTTTTTTCACATAAGGAAAATGTTATTTGTCTATAACCACTAAAACACACCCAATTAGCCGATGTATGGTTTAAGCGAATAAAACGGTTGTTGTATGTTCCGGTAGGAACATCATCAACCGTTTAAGCGAATTTCTATCATGTGACAATACCGCCATGGATTTAACGCCATATTTAAGTTACTATACACAAATCAATCATTTTTTAGTTCGCGCTTTCTGTACGCTGATTTTTTTAAAAAAAATTATATATTATTAAAGACAAGTCATAACCTTTGTTTCATATACGTATGTTTAGTTTAAAGCATATACTCTCAGTATGAAGATTTACAGACAAGCCAATGATTGCATTTTTAGTATGCAGTATGTTGCGTGAAATGCGAGTAGTTCTATGGCACGTCTTGTATCAAACTCTTTGACAACTACTGTTTATTGTATACACAATCAAACACATATCACAATATCCATTCAATAAAATTGCAAGGAAGCTAATAAGTCATAAAACAAAGAAAAAGATATCGAATGTGAAACTAACATTACAATTTATTTAAAGAACACGCATTTAATAGGCACCACAATGTAAACAAGTGATTTTTTATGTAACAGAAGGTAATATATCAACATCCGGTTACGAAATCAATACTTTTATCGCTTTCATAAAAATGAAATGTTAAATTATGCAGCGCTTTATGCACATTCAAGAATGTCAAATATTGTTTGTTTTTAAAATTCAATTTTAATGTGTAACAAGAGTAAATATTTATTGTCAATATCAATATGATAACAAGATTTTAATAGCAACAAGCAAACAATGTTATCAAAAGTATCCATAATCCTTCAGATTTCAAATTGAGGAATTCATAAAATCATATTAAAAAAAAAGCTGCTTCTGCGTACAATTCTATACAGATATGTAAAAACGACTTCTTATGATCCTTAGGGTAAATCATGCATTATGGTAATCTTTTACCCTGTATCTGCAAATTCTTAATAATCGTGAAGCAAACGCGTGTTTCGATTGTCGTCAACTATATTCATATAACTAGTAAGTGTCTTTTTTAGGTATGGAACCAATGCGAAAACTGCATTGATCTAATGCATTGCCGCTTCTTAACAGGACTTCAAACCAATTTTAAGGCAACCACTACAAGCGTGTTTTGTATCAGTCATGATAAATACCTATTCATAAATATCATTTGTGGGTATTGAATCATTTAATAAAACCAATTTATAAATAATATGAACGAAAGAAATTTTTATATTGGTATGAACTTAAAAAGAACAACGATTTGGTCAAACCGCATAATCAATCCAATGACATTTACCCGTTCTTTTAAGAGTTTAAGAGGCAAAGGTGAAATTTAAACAAAAACAAAAAAATTATTGAAATAAAGCGACAACAGTATGAAGAAATCACTGACCCAGTTCAATTACTTTAATCGTGTGAACCTGTTATAGACAAGTTCAAAGTATGAAAGAAGAAGAAATTTACATTATCAATTCATCAATTTATAAAAAAGTGAAAAAATAATTAAATTATTAGCAGTGAAATTAACTTGTCGAAGTCATGAAAAAGGAATAAAAAGAACAGGATATATAAATGCCCCCCATTACGTATTATTGTGATCATTCACAAGGGTTTACATTTCTCTCACTTATGACATGCTACTAACATTTGACTTTTACTTCAATTTAATATTGCACTAAGAATAAAGAAGCAATTGAAGTGCAACTTTCCAAAAAGTGAAAAGAAACGTGTGATGTCTGTCATCTTAGTGCATTTTTTTATATCCACGTAAATGGGTTTAGAAATATGACTGTAAAATCCAATGTTTTGTTCGGTTTCGTATTAAGGGCATTCGATAAAGTAACAACACTTTAAAAAGAACGTTCACATGGTCAGTTACTTTCACATGAGACTACTTTAACTTTGCGGTATGAACTTTGCTCATTGTTGAAGGCTGTGCAGTGACCTATAGTTGTTAATGTCTGTGTCATTTTGGTCTCTTGTGGACAGTTGTCTCATTGTCAATCATACCACATCTTCTTTTTTTTTTATAAGAACTGCAATTGTAGTAGCTTTTGGCATATATATTTGTCTATGAATCATCCTTTTAAATATTATAGTAACTCAATACCAGATACCAAGTGTCATAGAGGCGAGCAACTATATTAGATAACCATACGACCTTTAACAATGAGCAAATACCATTGAGAATGGACATGGGGAATGTGTCAAAGATACAACAACCCGAACATAGAACAGACAACAGCAGAATGTCACAAACAGGTCTTCAATGCAGCGAGAAATTCCCGCACCCATACAACATAGCTAGCTATGAAAGACCCCGAAATGTAAAAGAATTCAAATCAGAAAGTCTATATGGATAATGGCATAAATTTTGTACAAAATAAGAATCGAAAAACTAATAGGATATACATCAGTCTGTATGTAAAACAACTTTCTTGTATATGTTATGTTTATTAGTACGAACCGGCATATGAATGGAATTCATAAATAATTAATCTCGAACATATATCTAATTTTACTTTCTTAATAAATCAAAATTGATATGTAAAACAGATTAAAAACCCTTATGTAATTTGAATCGTTTTATCATCTGAGAGTAACTGAGTTTACAATGTTACAATTGTTCTATTTGTACTGATATATAAAATAGGTATTTTCTCATGGCAGAGAAAAATACATTGATTGTTTGACTTTTTAGAAAACAGATATATAATGCATTTTTTGAAGTATTCATTTACACGTTACCACCCCAAAAGCTTTAGCGTACAATAACAGTGTTTCTTAGTGAAAAGTTTACGTTAATCAATAAGTGCAACACAAACCAATACATTCCATAGGATGTATATATTTAAAAAGAGAGATCAGTTATTCTTTGTATATTTCTACAGAATGTACTACTTACTGTTATTTACATTTATATGACTAATTTAATATGATGTAATGATTTTTGTTATAAACATCTGAATATTGATTAAATGGTTTGATATCTGAACTTAACCCAATATTTTATCAAAACACCACACGCGAAGTTCAGGCAACTTTAAATTCTTTGAATCACCGAGATTCATTTTGCCTCTCTGTTATATATAAAGAAGTTTTGTAAACTACTTCGTATATACCTTTGCAAAGTTGATGTTAATAGGATAAAAGTAAACGACATAATAATAATTATGTGTGTATACTCGTATCAAGACTCCTTAATCAACCAATCAGTCAGTCAGAAATTTTGCAATGGCTGTTCATAAGTGTTTAATGTAAGTCATTTTCCAAATGACCAGGAATTTGAAAGGGTTACTGGGGATAAGAAAGAAGGTAATTTCTTGGTCTTTTTTATCGGCAGTGAATCGGTATCCCTTACAAAAGTGTGATGTCTGTTTGGTCATTCGGGATGTAAAAATTCGTAGCAAGTTCTGGTCACAATAGTGATGAGTTAAATCAGATGCATTTTAATGCCACACTCTCGGTTATTAAGGAACCAAGCAACAACTCTATGAAGGAACCGTAGAAGGTCTTTTGCAAGACTAATTTTCAGTCTCTCTCTATTCTTACCTAATTGACTATTGTCATCCCAAATTATTCACCCAACCTCCTGATCGATTAACATTGTATTTATTGTTAATTATGTGTTTTCGTCCGAAAAAAGGCATAAAATCGGCTACTGGACGTTAACAAAATAATATATATACAATCAATCCTAAGATCAACTAAAGAGCAGACCTGAATTGGAGATCATACAGAAAATCACACACAGAGGACGTCTCCCACAAAACACACGATAACGGTGTTAAAATATTTACCTTGAATTATGTTTTAAAAGGGGCGTATTTTTGATAAACATATCATTTTTTCTGACGTGTAAGTACCCAATTTTCCATTATTTGTATATTTTGAGAAATAGGTTAATCCACATTGAACGATGATAGATATGTGATAGCACTGAACTTACCCTAATATTAAAATATTATGAAACCTTTTGGTATTGATTTTAAATATTTACTTTTGGTGAATATCTATAAAATCAGGGCATTAAATAATCAAATACATTGACGTCTTGAAGTCGAACTTAAAAACAGTCAACGATATTTGTATTTTGCATTCTTTTAAAATTTAGTGATACTTCGTCATAATCAGAATGCATTAATGATTCGCTCAATAAATGTTTCCTTTTTGTTGCATTTTATCAATAGGATATTGAAAAGTAAGTGGTCCTTTAATAGTTTTATGATGACTTTGCAAGTACCGTAGTTATATCAATTGTACATTCACAAATGCTTTGCGAATCATTTCCTTTTTTTCTGACGTACGATCATACAGTAACGAATGTATATGCCTGAAAGAAGTCCTAACATTTTCAAATATTTTTATACAATCATATATATATATTTGTTTGGCTTTACTCTACGCCTAGGTGCCCAACAATAACTTTTTTATGGTGCATAGTTACATTTTTTTGCCAATCGAGACTACTAGCTATTAAACCATCGTTAATCCACCATTTTCTATACATAAGAATATGCCTGTACCAAGTCAGGAATATGACAGTTATTATTTGAGATATTGAGATAAGACGTGGCACGGTACTTGTCTATCCCAAATTCATGTATTTGGTTTTCATGTTGTATTTGTTATTCTCGTGGTTTTTTGTCTGATGCTTGGTCCGTTTCTGTGTGTGTTACGTTTCGGTGTTATGTCGTTGCTCTCCTCTTATATTTAATGCGTTTCCCTCGGTTTTAGTTTGATACCCCGATTTTGTTTTTTGTCCATGGATTTATGAGTTTTGAACAGCGGTATACTACTGTTGCCTTTATTTATTATATTTTAGTTTCATTAGGGATTTTCCGTTTCGAATTTTCCTCGGAGTTCCGTATTTTTGTGATTTTACTTTACATTCTAAATTTTATTATTACTAGAACTTGTATAAGTATTATGTTATACCTTCAATAACATATTTCCTTAGATGCTCCTACCTATCCCCCCGTAATTATGATGCAGTCGATATTAATTTACTAGCTATATTTTTTTCCACGAATATCTGGCGTTTAAAATTATAATCCTGGTTCTTTTGATAACTATATATCTAACTGAAATCACTGTCTTATTTAAAACAATTGTAAGTCTTCAATAAAATGTCACAGGACGCGCGATGACAAAGCAGTAAACGGACGATAAGCGAAACAATAAAACAACTCACAGAACGACACAGAGCAAACTTATTGTATTAAAACTTAAACCTTGAAAGTCAACCAGAAATGAAAAATGGTTGAAAATGGTTTATCTGTAAGTACCAACGTTTTCCATGTGTTAGTTTTTAAAATATCTCTCTCTATTTGTTTTGCATCAGTTTTGTTACCTTTAGTTTTGCTGTTCGGTTTTTGTTTGTTTTTAGGATTTGCAACAAGGAGTTATATAGTAAGACTACAGCAAATGAAGGTTTATGTTCTGAGTGACGAACTTTAAACAAAACCAGGCAAAAAGATATCGCATTAATCTTCATATGGTGCGTTAAATCATCATTAATATGAACATACACATTAACGATAATAAAAAACGAATATTGACTGCCTTATAAATTTATTTAGCCAAACATTAAGCGACGAAAGTTGACTAAAATGACAGTCCTTGTTGGACGCATTTTTACTATGCACCCTTATGTTTGTTTGTAGCTTCGAATGTTATTATAAAAAGGGTGTATAAAATAAGATCGCACACGACTTTGATTTCAGGACAAATGGCTGTCATTATAAACTTATCAAACTTAAACAATTTAACGTTTATATGTATTGCTAAGCTACACAAGAGTACATCCTCTTTATAAAATTGTTTGTTTTGTGTTCCATTACATTTTTGTTGTCCTAGATTGCACGTAACCAATTGCTACAGAAATTTTTGTGAAATTTGATCGCATAATAATTTGGAAAAAGTCATTTAGGAAGATACCAAAATTGTAATTTGGTACAAGAACATAAACATAATTCGTATGTCGGATGTTACTTTTATAAAAAAAGTGTATGTAAAATAAGATCACACACGACTTTGATTTCAGGAAAAAATTGCTGTCATTATAAACTTATCAAACTTAACATTTATATGCGTTACTAAGCTTAGTAAAAGTTCGTCGTCTTCCTGGAATTGTTTTTGTTGTGTCCCCCTTTTAAAAAAAATATATTATGGTAATTAATTACACAGTGATCACATAATACTTCGGAAAAAAACCATCGAAGATACAAGCCTTATAAATTGGTACAAGGACACAAGAAACAACTCGTAAGATAGAAAATAATACCAAGGATCACCCTAACATAATGGTACTTGAAATTCAATATGTGTTCAATTTCAGATGCCTTGCGTCTTATCCCTGACATTTTATGCAAGTTATCTTACTGTAAATATTAATATGATAATTTTATTTACTATGCACGTAATCTTAAACTTGATTCATAAGTGTTATGACTACAATTTATAACGCACTTCTTAAATATTCGGTATATATTAAATTATACATCATAATCCTAGCCAACAGCATGTCTTAAATGAAAACAAATGTTCCCCTACGAAAGTGATAGCTTTATACTGATAAAATATTTAAATGATGTGCGCCCGAAAAATAAATATGGTTATGACTTATCATAGTGATCCGAGGTTTGTCTTTATCTTATGTGTTATTTGCTGTTTTCATTTGTTTAAAAAATCTCAATTCAGGATGAAATCTTGCCCTATCATATGCTATGTAAACTTCAGTTGGTTACTTCTACATAAACAGTGACAATCAAACACAGGAAGGGCAAACAAAAGCATGCATTCAAGAAGTAACCAACTGAAGTTTACATAGAATATGAGAAGGCAAGATTTCATCCTGAATTGAGATTTTAAACAAATGAAAACAGCAAATAACACATAAGATAAAGACAAACCAGGGATCACTATGATACTATATGTTCTAGAAACTGTTACTGACCTAAAATATATTGAACAAAATATTAAAAACCTTTTGTTAAAACAACCAACGTTTCTTTATTTCTTAAATTGATATAGGAAGATGGGGTGTGAGTGCCAATGGGGCAACTCTCCATCCAAATAACAATTTATAAAGCACCAATCAATTGCTGAACGACATCTCTTCAATGTATAAATTTATATCACCTGTAATAATTCCTTTTTGGTATTCTTGTCACAGCTCGCCATGTTGACCACCAATGTTACTTTCCCGTCAAACTTTGCAAATTGTTCCATTTTACCATTGGAAAGTATCGCTGAGAGTTCATAGAAAGATGAAACACAAGACATCGGAATCAGTTTCCCACATGACGATGACGGACTATGGTTATGGTTGTTCATCCCGAAGTTCTGCCAGAATAAGGATCTATCTCTTTTAATGAAAGATTCTTCTTTTTTTAAAATGTATAGATAACTTCTCCCGTGCAGTGCCACAATTTCAAACTATATAATCTACCACTTCCTATGAAAGGTGCTTCTTATTTCAAAATGTATAGATAACTTTTCCCATGCAGTTTCAAAGTATAATTTTCATTTTGGCTTTTCGTAGTCTTTGTTTCAGTAATATTGCAGTTCTCAAAATTTCTATTTAAAGTTCTCTGTTACAGAGTCAACTGAAGTGATTGAGTTTGTATACCTATGACACCAATGTGTGTTTATTAATTATTCCATGTATCACTTAAGTATTCAATTCAGTATATTTCAATATACACCCGTTATACTATTGCTTCCGCTCGATACAGTTTCTACAATATATATTTTTCTCTTAAGTGGAAAATCAAATCACGACTTCAAACGTCCTCTCATATCAAAATTTTTCTATTGATCGAAGATTTTATTTCATACAAATTTAAACAAGATGTAAATCCTAGACCTTTCAACACAGATAAAAATTTAATCCCGTAATGAATGTATACAAGTTCTTTCAGAAATAGCCCAGGTGAATCCTGTTATATATGTTACCTTTTATTCATACTGTAAACCAACCTATACGATTTCTCGATCATCTATAAAGTTTCTATACTGATGGTAAAAATCTATAATACCTATATAAACGACAGGTGTATATAGATATTTATTGTATATAAATTTAATGATACAATTATTTGACATTTTTAGTAAAAGTTGATTTAAATATATTTCATATGGATCATAGCTAAAAGGAAATAAGAGAGTTGTTTATTACGTTAAATAAGTACTTATAGGACGACCAGATATGTTACAGGCATTTTCATTCATTCGGTCATTATTGATTTTAACTATTTGTTATTGTTTTAAGTATATATAAATACTATATGGTAAATATTGTGCCATATATGTTTAGTGATTAAAATATGAAATAACAAATTAAAAAAGTTTATATATGTATAAAAAAGAAAATGTAAGTTCATTTGTATAATGTTGTCACAGCCATCACAAGAAAAGTGCACATGTGATTGAATGAAACCGGAAGCGTCTATGCTATTTTGACTTTTTCTCCACTTTGCACACAGAAAGAGGAACTTTGGACTGGACTCTTCTTAATTGTTTTAATTATTTAGCGATTCTTCAATTATTGAAGATTAATCGCCGTTTATCTTTTAAAAGAGAATCATTCAAAATGATGAAAAGTTTAAACATATATATGCTATTCAGTTGCAATTTTTGGATGCAATAGTATCCAATTGTGTTAAGGGCATACAACACAGTTACAGAGGAGGTAATGACGTCGTTAACATAAATTGTAATTTTCGCGACGTCAAACTATGGCTTATCGGGAAAAAGATGCAGTTTCGACTGATTTTTATCATTCAAACTGATTTATCTTGAAAACGAGTTCATGGACCCCACTTTTTTAAAACGGCATTTTGTTTCATTTTTCATGCAGATTATGTGACCAAAATTTATAAAACTGTAAATAGTGGAATTTTGAGCCAATATTCAAAATTTCGATCTCATTTTACTCAAAAAGTATCACATGAAGGTATATTTTTTATTACCTATTTGATTTAATCAGGTAAAAAATAGCCTGTATGCAAATTTTATCAACTTGTAAATACAGGTTCAAAACTGTATCGTATGCCCTTTAGCACCACGTTAGCAAACGTAAACTTAGAATATATAGAAACAGTATACTCAATTATTTGTTCCATTGACGTTTTACACATGTATATTTCATTTGACTTCCATGGTTGTTCTAAATAATCTGATTTAATCGTTTTCATTAAAAACCTAATATGAAATAATCAAATTTACAGGTGTACGTTTCATTACTCAGCGTTCATAGTCATGTTTGGGAATATTTATTAATTGATTATAGTTTATCGTGCAAGATAACATATCCTTGATCCTTTAAATTCCTTTGAAAAAAGGTCGAATACCCCCTGCCAAACTTTTCATGTTTTATCGACCAAAATGATATTATATTTCAATGAAATCAAATAATTATTGCGTGATTGCAATTTTATTACTTTTGATAAGTTTTGTTAAGTACTGGTGGATACCTTTAAAGTAGACGTATTGAATAAAATTAAGACTGGAAATGGGGAATGTGTCAAAGAGACAACATTCCGACCAAATAAGTTTATTTCTGACTTAATGAACAAATGCATAAATTAATCGAAAATACATTTTACTGTAACTCTATATTCACGATTAGTGTTGGTCATAAAGCAATCTCTGCTATTTACCAGACTCCAAAGTTTCTGGGGGTATGCACGTATTGTCACCTAGACACCTAATGCTAAATGGGGTCGGTGCGAGGGATCAATGTATCTAGGCAGTCACTGTGAACGTAAATACCGATGCCTCTTTAAAATGTTAAAAGAAAGTGGCACAGTATTTGCACGTTAAACTAATCTTTTGATGGACCCGCTTGGCAGAAGATCTAATGCTTTACATCCATCTATCAGCTCTGTTTTATTGACAGTCTAATTTTCCAGTGCTTTGTACCGGTTCTGCCACTTTTGCAAAGGATACCTATTAAATGCTGTTCTTTTCCGAGTATGCATTAACCGCCAACATGGCTTATAAGCAAAACACAAATATCAATATAAAAAGTAAGATAAAAAATACTGAACTCCTAAGAAAAGTTAAAACAAACGAAGAGTCCCCAATCAAATGGCAAAATCAAAAGCTCAAACATATCAAACGAATAGATCACAACTGTTATATCCCTGACTTGGTACAGGCATTTTCTGATTATAAAATGGTGGATAGAATAAGGTTGTATAGCTAGATAAACCTTTTACTTGTATGAAAAAAAAAGATATGTGACAACAACCTGATGTTTAAATATTAAGTTGTCCTTTACTGAGATTGTTGTTTTTTATGTGTTATGTTGATAAATCTGATTCCGCGCTAAGTGTTTATGACCATTAATTAATATGTCAGTTGTGTTTCAATTTTGTGTAATGATTTTCTATGGTATGTTAAAATATTTTTCCCCCCACAAAACATACTAAATTCTAAAGCGTAAGTATTTTATTATTTTTGTGAAATCACCAAAAGCGACTATCATATATTTCTCTTATTTTTTTTTACCTGCATTGAGTGACATGGGTGTGTTATATAGTGGAATTTAAATTACTTATCATTCGCAGCACTTAATATAACCCCAGCTGTTTTCTTAATATTTAGTTTTTAATGTTGTGTACACAAATACCGAACTCGGAGAATAATTTAAAACGGAAAGTCCCTAATCCAATGACAAAATCAAAATCCCAAACACATTAACCGAATGGATATCAAATGTCATATTCTTAACTTGGTAGAAAGTGGTGGATTGAACCTGGTTTAGCTAAACCTATCACTAGTATGACAGTCGCAATTTAGTGACAATAATGTATGACAAACAAACAGACACAATATGTAATGGTTTGTGGACTGTTAGTCTCTTTACTTGTTTATTGGACCGGCATGTCGCCGTTTATTCTTTCGCAACGTATATGGCTTTATTTTAACCTTTGATTTTCCCCCTATTTTTATTTATATTATCCAAATATCAAAAGAGCGACTAAAGATACCAGAAGGACAGTCTAACTCATACATCTGTTGAATAATCTAAGTAAATCATGCGTTGTGTTTTCTATACGTTTAATCGTTGTGATCGCTAATGCATATAATATATAACGTCACACAGTATAGCGTTATGGTAACAACGTTACCATAACGTAATGTTAGTACTTCGCGTATTTTCCGACATTCTGGGGGCCGACAAAAGTGAAATATGTAACGACAATTAATCAAATGTAAAATTCACAATACAGATAAATAATTTAAAATTAATGTCCATCTCAAATAAAATAATCTAGTTCTTTAACCTTGACTGAACACAATTACAGTTTATCTTTTAGTCCATTCATGGATGTTCCTTCTAGCGCACACGGTAATTTCAGGCTCAGCTGTAAATTTCTTTCATTATAAGTTTCTGTCCTGTATCTATGTGGCTTCTTGACTCCACCAGTTGAGGGTGTGTTCGTTCGGGCGGTCTTGGTAGATAGTCACTTCCTTGGATGTTTTCCTCAAATGGTCTTCTTTTGGTAACGATCATACCTGAAGGTACATCATCTTGATGGTTATGTTTCTGAGACAACTCTTCTGTGGAATTGCCTTTCTCGTTATCAATAGTTGTGTTCTTGTGTGCGATGACGTTTACAAGAACTGTTGATGGCTGGTTGATGTTTCTATTGATCGGTCCTGATAATAGATATCCGATCTTTGACTGAACAGCGGTGGGTCCGTTTCCTCTAATTACTTTGTCCTCGAGAATGTCCCAATAGTGGTCGGCGCCTATGAGAAAGTCAATTACGAAACGTTCTGTACTTTGCATAGAATGTGCAAGTTTAAGTTCTCTTAAGTGTGGCAAGCTCCTTGTTGTCAGGGAAATATTGTTCTTAATTGGGACGGCAATTTCTGGAACAATAAGTGTATTAATATGCACCTTTTCTCCTGTGTCGGTCTGTAGTTGTATTGTTGCAGTGTCTAAGTTACGAACTTTCTGAGATAAATCTCCGAACGCAGACAGTTGAATGCTTACTTTTTCTGTGGGTTTTATTTCTAATTGATCAGCTAGTTTCTGAGTTATAAAAGAACACTGTGCTCCCTCGTCAAATAAGATGTTACATTCTACTTCTTGGTCGTTATATACAACTGGTGCAATTGCTGTTTTCAGGAGAATGTTGTGATTCTGTTGTGATGAATACATTACTCTAGTCTCGTTTATTGTTTCAACTTTGTTTACTGATGACTGTCGTGTTGTATGCTCCGGTGTCGTACCTGGAATTACCTCTTTGCCTCTACATATGCTAGTATGATGCATTCCGTTACACTTTTTACATCGTTTAGTAGACTTGCATGCGGCCACTCGGTGTGACCCTAAACAGTTAAAGCATAACTGTTTCTGTTTTACGATTTGATTTCTAGCGTTTGCGTCTGTTACTTCAAAGCACTCCGTCGGATAGTGCTCACCTGAACAGAAAATACATGTACGTGTATTTGTCTTCTGATGTGTGTCTGTGAATTTGCTCTTGTATGAATGTGATTGCGTACCCATGAAAAATGCAGTAGCGTACAATCTGTCTGAATCTGTGACTCCTTCTCCAGCTTCGAGTATGTCGATCTCTTTAGTTATAGATTTGCGTAAATTATCTAATATCAAATTATCTCTTCCGTGTTCTCTTGCAATATTCTTTCTTATGTCAATCGGTAACTTGTCCAAAACTACAGGTACCAAAAGCGAACCATACATCTCTGGTGTTTGACCAAGTGACTTTAATCCTCGTACGTATGATTCTAATCTGTCTCCGTAAGATCTCAAACTAAAAGCATCATTTGTCGGTGCGGGTAAATTCATGAGTGCTTTCATGTAAGCATGTATCAGTTTGCTAGGCTGTCCGAACCGATCTCTGAGAAGGTTGACTGCGGTTTCGTAGTTACCATTTGTCAAAGCGAATCCCTCTACTGTTTGCGCGGCGCTTCCCTCTAGCTGGGCTTTCAGATAATTAAACTTTTGGATTGAAGTTAATGTGTCGTTGAAGTGTATGGATGACTCGAAACAATCCCAAAATGTCTGCCACTTGAGAATATCTCCATTAAAATAGGGTAAGTCTAACTTTGGAAGCCTATGGTAATTAGATTTTGAAGATCTCGGTTCTGACGGGACTTGAAACATGACATTCTCTGACGGACGGGTATGAACTGCAGGGGCGTGCATTGAATACTGTTGGTTGATAGAATCTATTGCACATGTGTTCATATCAACTCTAGCTTCGGGTGTGAAATTATATGCGTCTGGGTTAAGTCTGCTCGTTGAAGGACCAACAATATCATGCGAAATTATAGCACTTGTTTCAAAGGACTTAATAAATTTCCGAATTTGTCTAATTTTACAATCAAGTTCGTACATATACTCATCTGAGTCGGTGATTTCCTGCTCCAGATTTTCCTCCGATGTCTGTTCCAAAAGTCTGTTATTCAGGTCAATCAATGTTTTCTGTTTCTGCGTGACGGCATCATCAAGGGCTTTCACTTCGTCAACTTCTGTGTCTGTTTTTGACTTTAAATCGTCGAATTTCACAAGTAGCTTCGTGACGGCTCCTTTGTGTCCAGCACGAACTGACTTCAGCTTTGAATCCATATATATCCAAAGGTTACGGCACCATTAAATGTTGAATAATCTAAGTAAATCATGCGTTGTGTTTTCTATACGTTTAATCGTTGTGATCGCTAATGCATATAATATATAACGTCACACAGTATAGCGTTATGGTAACAACGTTACCATAACGTAATGTTAGTACTTGGCGTATTTTCCGACAACATCGAGAATAAATGACAACGCCAGGGCTAAAAATGAAACAAAAAAGACAAAAAGACTAACAAAAGTACATATGACACAACATAGAAAACTAAAGAATAAGCAACACGAACCCCACAAAAAACTAGGGGTGATCTCAGGTGCTCCGGAAAGGAAAGCAGATCCTGCTCCACATGTGACACCCGTCGTGTTGCTTATGTGATAACAAATCCGGGAAAAAGTCTAATTCGGTAGGTCACATTTATGAAAGGGAAGGGGGATTGTAGTTACGACCTAAGGAACATATCCGATATCAATTGTGAAACGGTTATTCCATAACGGTCAACCAACTCGTAATGCGTCCGTAAAATTTACAAAGGGATGATTTCAACTTTACCCTTTATAACTCTTAAAATGCTTGATGATGGAACGGGTATAAGTACTCTTGGGACGATCATATCTATAATAGGCATTTTTATTATTCAGTCAGATGTAATAATTGTTTTACAATATGTATTACCACAACCAATTTTTTTTTTATAAATTATCAACATAAACACAATGATTAAGTAAACAATAATTCATTATAACAATTTTTCGCAAAGCCTTTTACTTAAAACAATAAAGATCTCAACTGGTAAATACAACATTATTTGTTCAATCTTCGGAAAGCGAAAAAGCGAACATAAGCCAGCTTTTATCATGTTTTGTAAACATGGCAAAACCAGAGGTGACTGAGGGCCTTAATATATAACATTTTTTTATAACCAATATTTAAGGTACCCCGATCCATTTTGAATGTTCCATATCCAGCAGGGGTGTAATTAACACGTTTTAAATATACATCACTATAAACAAACATTAATTCAAGTTGTTTAGTGTAAATACGGGGCGTACACAACGCGGGAACGTCACTTATGTCTTATATTGTAACGTCAGGACTTTGTGACGTGTCACTTGTATACTTGGGCTTATAAAGATCGATTACACATAATAGAACATGCAACGTTTTATTCCTTAATTCACGTATTCCCGACATTTTGGTGCCGTGCCCAAAGGATTTGATTAAGCTGAAGGAAAGCAAACAGAAGTGTAGTTACAAGACAATTGAGGAAAATCGACGATTTGAAAAACGAAGTGGAGTTAGCCAGGGAGATCTTTTAGCAACATTCAAAAGTGTGGAACAAAAGGAGAAACTTTTGGAAGATTAAAATCAACAACTTATAAGTGCAATCAATGCAGAGGATATTGAAGTAGAAATTCTCAACACAGATGAGTATACTTTAGATTTAGAAAAAAAAACTAAAACACATGCGTATATTCATACAAAGTTTAGACAATTCGAATAATCATAAAAATCAGCAGTCTACTTCATCATATCAAACATTGAATCACTGTCAACGTTCAGCAGTCAAACATACCATCTTCCGAAATTAACTTTGCCCACTTTCAGTGGAAGTATTATTGAATGCCAATCTTTCTGGGATTCTTTCGAATCAGCTGTACATATGGACCTAAGTCTACCAGATATTCAGAAATTCAACTATTTAAAATCACAACTTGGAGGTGAAGCTTCACATACTATTGATGGAACCCATTTACAAACGCTAATTGTTCGTATAGAAAACGACGAGCATGAACACGAGCATACTTTTGCATAAGGACAATCCATAAATGTTAACATTGTGAATGATAATGAAAAAAAGACGACACAAAAGTTCTTCACACATCGCCTAAGAAAAATTCTACCGTTTTATTAAAAACAGCAGTTGCACCCATTTGGTTTGATCGTATATGTATCGACGCAAATATACGTTTTGATGAAGGCGCGCAACGTTCGACCATAACAGAATATCTTGCTATGAAACTAAAACTGAAAGTTGACAACACAGAAACTATACAAATATCATGCTTCGGAGACACTGACAATACTATACAACACCTAGGTAAAGGTACATTACTGGTCGAGACAGAGAAACAGAAAATACCAATTGATGGACTTGTCGTACCTGAATCAGGTTTTCCATTCAAAAATCATATCCGCAAATTAGACTTGACTGAAAACAAGTACATGTATCAACAAGGATTAAATCTGGCTCATCCGATCAAAGACGAAAGTATATTCGAAATTGACGTTTTGATAGGAGCAGATTACTATTGGCAGTTTGTTGGAGACCATAAAGATCATCCGCGGAGATCGAAATACAGCAGTGAAATCAAATCTAGGTTACCGTCTATCCGGTCCGATAAAGGAAACAACTATCGCGAAGCTGATGACAATGCAATAAAGAACAAAGAGCAAAGGAGTTTCGTTCGAAGAATTGATAACGAAAGACGCAACAATCAAAATTATACATACCGCACCACTGAGTTAGAAAAAAAGAAGATGCGTGTGAACAAAGTACCGTCCAAGACATTCGACCGTCCAAGAGATCAAGCAAGAATTAAAGATGGTGAGGATGAATCTAAAATCAAATCGAGATGATGAAAGAAAGATGTAAACTGTTGACTTCCCCTTTTTACAGGAACTGTGAATCGTTATTAAAGTGTTAGAGTGTCAAATTTCAATACCACTATACAGGGACAATAATTATTTTCTACACATAGAGACTTTAATTTTCAAGCGTAAATATTATTAATTTGAAATTTCTTTTTCGAATTTGAGATAGTATTTCATATTGAATTTTTGTAATTTTGCTGCCCCAAGAATGTTGTAAATACGGCGAGAACACAACGCGGGAACGTCACTAATGTCTTATCAGGACTTTGTGACGTGTCACTTGTATACTTGGGCTTATATAGATCGATTACACATATTTGAACATGCAGCGTTTTATACCTTAATTCACGTATTCCCGACAGGTTCTGCATTATATCATAGACGCAAACTTGTGCTTTTTTTCTATATGCCTTTTGATGTTTCTTTGTGGTTTTGTTCATCCCGTCATTATGTTATTGGTGTCAGACCACCAATTACTACCCCAATTTAGAACGTATGTAAAAATAGTCCTACTCTGACACAAAATAGTGTTTGTGATGCCCTTGTTTACTTAAACTAACCAACGAATTTGCAGAAATGAAACTTTTGGTGAAAGAAAAAAATATTTAGACCTCTTTGAGCCAAAATTTACCTGTCTTTGAGTTTGCATTAAAAATTGTATACTTCATAGTATACTAATTCAAGATTTCCAGAAAACTTTGGGATTATTTTTGGAGTACCTCTGTTCGAAAATCAGTTATTTCATTAGAAGGCTTTAAAGGTATGGTGAACATGGGCATGTAAAAAGCTGATACATGTACAATTCAGGATATACCTGGTTTTAATAAAGTTAAAGTTTAGGTAAGATATTGAGAAAGCTGTGAAAATTGCAAACTTTGGTTGAACAGATAGGAATTTTTTATTGGTGGTCTGAAACCTATTGTACTATGGTAAATTGTGTATTCTTGTCTTTAATTTTAGCTAATATGCTTGGTCTATAAACCATTTTGTGCTTCTTTGTTTCATATTTGTTTTTTTTAAAGTGATTAAAATCATTACACAATGTTGACTTTTTTTTTTATCTATTGAATCTATCTGTTTTGTCCATACATCGTTGTCAATATAATGGATTTTGATGCTACTGTCATACAAGTGAGAGGATTAGCTTGCGTTAAGGTAGTTCGCTGCTCAGTTTCAAAATAAATAGCTTTCCATAACACTAGTATATATTGATTTGGGAAAATAATATAGGGGCCAATGTGCTTGTTTCGAGATATTAACCATTGGAATTTTGGCGGGAAAATGTTCTGTCTTGATTTTTCATAGCTTTGTCATTGACCAGTTAAAATTCTCAAAAACTATTAAAAAATGAATAAGACTTTATAAGACTTCTACAAATGGCTTATAATTATACATGCAAAAGATTTATGAAAAGAACAATAGGGGTCCACGAGCATGTTTTTTAGGCAAACAGAGGAGTTCGAAAATCTGACTTAAATTCAAAAAACATAAGAAGCCAAAAAACATCCTTAAAACCAGTTTCAACCCACCATTTTCTACTTAAGAAAACGTCTGTACCAAGTTAGGAATATGACAGTTGTTATCCATTTGTTTGATGTGTTTGAGCTTTTGATTTTGCTATTTGATTAGAGACTTGCCTTTTTGAATTTTCTCTGGATCTCAGAATTTTTGTGATTAAAAATAAAATATTTACTCACTTCCTACCTTTACCTTAAATTTCGACACGCCAGAAGTTGACTTAAGCCTTCACGTTGCTTTTATACTTTTCTATCTTTTGCCGCTGTTCTTGTCATGTTCCAACAGGTCATTCATGTTAGTTTCTTTCACTCTGTGTTGTTCTTCTCCATATATTGTTTGGTCTTCCTCTAGTTATTTTCACTTCCGATGCCAATTGTAATGCTACATCACTGCTGTAGTCTCTTTTATGCCTTTATACGTGTCCTATCCGTGTCCACTGTCTCCTGATGATTTTTTTGTAGTTAGCAATTTTGTTTACTTTTTTTGTTTGAGGTTTTACTTAGCCATCTTACTTTTAGGATTTTTCTTAGGCATTGGTGTTGTACAGTATTAACATTCTTTTCTTCAAGGTTTGTGATTTTCCATGTTTCACATCCAAACAATAATACTCACTTATAGCTTTTGTTTTTGTTTTTAAAATTTAATATTTTTAAAAACCAAATCTAAAGTTGTTGAATGAAAGCTTCCGAAGGAACACTAAAATGAACTTTGCATCACTGGTAAATTGTTGTGTCAGGGATTTCGATACCATAAATTACTTAAAACTTTTACTAAATTCTTTCATAGATACAAAGTAAATTTGGCTATACCTGTAGAAAGCTTATTAAAAATGGTATTTCACATCCTAAATTTTATGGTAATATTGTACTTAAAGCGAGGAAATCACTATGTGATCCTTGTAAACTCATTGAACCTTTAAACACACTTATAAGTAAGGGTTATCGTACCAATATTGTAATCAGATCTCTGAATATAGTTCACATTGGCACTAATATTGATTTTGTCATTAGCAAATTAAAACATAACTAAATTTCATTATCTTTTGAGGCGAGATGTATAGAGACACAGACACGTTAATTTTTATTTCTATAGAAGTCGCTCTTCACTATCCTACTACCTGTCGATACATTTATTTTTGGCATTGCACAAGTCATGTCTTCTTTGACTATTAATGACGTTAAATACTAAATCCCTGGGATGTGTTTTAGTTGATTTTAGTCTCTGATGCATGATTTTTTATTATTAATTGGTTTTGGCTTTTAACTAGCTGTCAGTAACTGCGAGTACTCTCAATTCGTATTTTCTTGTTAATTCGACCTGTTGATACTGTTTATAATGCTTTTTTGTTATTTTTTATTTATATGGATCTTGTCTGTACACCAGCTTTGATTATTTGTAATATCTTCAATTTTTCACATATTCTTACTACATTTGTATAAACTTCAAGATGATAATTATTTTTTTAACACCGGTTTTTTTCTTAAGTGAATATTGATCAATATTTTCGAAGGGTTAAATATTTCTTTGTGATGTCCTGCCATGAATTTGTTTGTTAGCTTTTTGGTCATGAATGTTTGTCTCTGATATTTAATTAACTGTGCATTTGTATTCAGATATTGCAGATCAAATTTATTCGTTCATTGTGTAATCATACGTTTTTTGATTGAGTTAAGTCTGCCAATTGATATTTTATCGTGTGTTTTTCTTTGTTGTGATGTTATGCTATTGTTTCAAAAAGAGGGAGGTTTGGATCCATTAAAACGTTTAATCCCGCTGCAAATATTTGCACCTGTCCTAAGTCAGGAATCTGATGTACAGTAGTTGTTGTTTGTTTATGTAATATACGTGTTTCTCGTTTCCCGTTTTGTTTATATAGATTAGACCGTTGGTTTTCCCGTTTGAATGTTTTTACACTAGTAATTTTGGGCCCTTTATAGCTTGTTGTTCGGTGTGAGCCAAGGCTCCGTGTTGAAGGCCGTACTTTAACCTATACTGGTTTTCTATTTAAATTGTTATTTGGATGGAGAGTTGTCTCATTGGCACTCACACCACATCTTCCTATATCTATTTGACTCAAACAGTAACTTATATATTTAATAACATTTAAGATATTTAAAATTTTACTGCATCAAATGATAATTTTGACAATGAATTTCTCTCGGGTTATGGTAGAAGGATTTTTTTTAAAATGTAACAAAACATAATACAAACTTCTAAGATCTGATAAAACCAAAAAGGACTAAGAATAAAGGCAAAAGCGGAATTCATTATTTTCCGTTTTACTGACGATGATGATTCTTTGTTCTATCCGTGTTTTATTAACGTTCTATGCAGACGTAAAACAATATAGTTATCTTCTCAGTGTACAAATTAACGTAAATACTAGATTTCCTAAATGAAGTATATTTCAAGTGATGGTAAACGTTTCAACCAGATCTTTGAAGCCACAAATAAGAAAATTACACTTGTTTGAATTTCTCACTGTACGATCAGTCTCGCTTGTATATTTTGAAACTGTATGACCAGTCTTTATTTGACTGCATGCATTCTATTGGTGATATCAAAATTATTTACGATTTATTAGAAGGTGGCATTTTTCTCAAGTACACAAATATATTTCAATAAATTTTGTATCAGTTCTGTTTCATAT
Organism: Mytilus trossulus; assembly: GCF_036588685.1. NCBI lineage: Eukaryota > Metazoa > Mollusca > Bivalvia > Mytilida > Mytilidae > Mytilus > Mytilus trossulus. The sequence continues at coordinate 72,938,327 of NC_086378.1, read as the reverse complement.
AAGAAAAAGTTGGGATATAGGGGCGCAGAATTTTTACATAGTCGAATACCCAATGTCTGTTTTAACTCAATATGTTATCGATCAATGGTTTATTTGATATTATTATTTGAGCAACTAAACCTTAATACGGACAAATCAGCATTAGCAATACTGAAAACTTTCAGGTAGTAATACACAGTTAGAAGTATAGTTTTGCATTATGGTCATTGTGAAATTTTGAAATATGAAAGTTTTTGTACAATAAAATTGATTTTAAGATAATTGTAGAATAATATAGCCTTTTTAGTGGGTTTATATAAATATTTAGATTGTTTTTAGCATGTTTCATAGGCCATTTATCTGTTTGACAGTACGTATTTTCCTATCCGTAAATTATTGTAGAGTAAATCAACAAAGATTTTGCGCTCGATCTTTTCAATTAAATTTTATGGTAAAACGAACAGAAATGCATATGATTTTGTTTTACTACTTGATAGATATGAACCTATGATTTCAGGAAAGTTATCACTTTAATTGATTGAAATTGTTCTTTGGACCAACTTTTGGAGACTTTTGTGACATGTTCACCCTTTTTGTGATATTTTGATATTTTGCTATATATCAAAGAAATGCAGATTGTTGCCATGGTTGCACATAAAAGGAATTATATGTCACCATTATGACCATTAGAATCAAATCTATGGAATATTCTCTTTCTATAGATATATACATGCATTACACAAATATTAAGCCTTATTTGTTAGAAAGGAGGGGAAAGAGGGTGTTTAAAAGTTTTTTTAAAGTTTTTTTCCTATTTGTGTAATGCTACCTCAACTGTCGATATAAATCAAGATTTAATATTGTTCTTCGAACAGGGCCGATACGGGAAAAACAAAACCAATACAGAAAAATGCGGGAAAAAAAACCCGTTTTGACCCAAGGGCTAATACAGGACGTTCACTTCCGGTTTTCAATTAATTTCCTTACGCCATTACTTAACTTTGGAAGTATCGTTATGCACAAAAACATTTGTAAAATATTTAAAAAAAAAATTAAAATCATAGAATAAACTGATTAAATGATGTGCAATGTTTTGTAACGTTTAAGTTTTGAAACAGAAAAAACAGGGCCAAAACAGAAAAAAGCGGGGAAAAAGCCGTATTGGCCCATGGGCTAATTCGGGACGTTCACTTCTGGTTTTTAATTTTCTTATAATCTTTTAATTAAAGTTTGATGAACTGGCTGTTTCTGTATTGGCAGCGCCAATACAGAAACTGCCAGTGAATAACACTATAATATTTGCTTTGATACCTTTGTTTTTCAACCATTTTTCATGTCCATCAAAATAAGATTTTTTTATGATTCACAACAATATTCAAATCTCTAACATAACAAATTACAGAATAATTCAAGTTTGAATGCACTGGTCTGGTTTATGACACAACAGTTAACACAAACAAATAAAAGAGACAGCGACCAATGACAACCACTGATTAAAAGGTTCCTGACTTGTGACAGGCCTATATGACAGGTAAATATAAAAATGTGGTATGATTGCCAATGAGACATCTTTTCATCAAAGATCAAATGAAGTAGATATATTCAATTATAAGCAACCATACGGCCTTCAATAATGAGAAAAAACGTTTGAACTGCTTTTAAGGCCAAGACATGAAAATATGACATTTTAGAGCGCTCAACCCTCCACCAACATGAGACAGTATTATACAGTTCAACTTTAGAATTAGTTAAAAACATTTGAAAAAGGTTTCACTTATCAGATGGATACAAATAGAAACACATCTGACATAGTCAATGAGTGGACGTGGACGGGTACTTATACATCCACTAAACAAAATGACACAAATGACACTGATTATAGCTATTGGAGCATTCGCAGTTACTGGCAGCTAGTTCTAAGCAAATAACAACTAATAAATTAATTCAGTATCTAAGCTTGAAGTGTCGATCATTACTTATCAAACATCCAATGGATTTAGTATAAACACGTCATTAACAGTCAGTGAAAAAACAATGCCAAACTATAGGCATACCGAGAAAGTACATATGTGTAATATCTAGTACGATTTTAATTTACTGATATCAAAATCCATATTAAAAGCAATAAAACTAAATTTAAAGATATAATTACAGTGTTGAAATAGGTAACCTTTTAGAAAAAGTTTATTTAAGAGATGTATACACTTACAAAGATCGTTTGAAATTACATGACTCGGTTTACAACATGGCCGTAAAATTAAGAGATTGATATGCCGTTTAGAATAAATTTTCGACAGGTACAACTAAACTTTAAGACGAATTTTTGTATCTCAGAACGGATTTAGTAAAGGTTTTAAGTAATTCGTGGTAACGAAATCACTGACTTGATAATTTACAAGTAATACATAGGTTACTCTCATTGAAATAAAAAAACCAAACAAACCGATAAATGAATATTGTACACTCGGACTATAAGTATCTCTACACATCCAACAGATAAAATGTAAAACAACAAAACAGAATTATAAAGCGGAACCGGATATTTTGCGTACTTATACAGCCAAAACGGACGACCCCCATAAGAAGAGGTTTTATAGTTCGTTTCTGTGTTTTGCATCGCCGTTTGTTTTGTTTTTCACATGAGTGTTTCTGTTGTTTCGTTGTTTTCCATGTATAGTTGATGTGTTTCCCTCGGTTTTGGTTTGTAACCCGGATTTGTTTTCTCTCTATCTATTTATGACGAACAGCGGTAAACTACTCTAGCCTTTATTTACTGCCGGACGGGAAAAGTCCAAGGTTACAATGAACCTTATTCAACAGTGAAAAAGGACGATAAGCGTAATATAACATAAATTTGAAATATACATTAATCCTAATTCACAAAGCAGTACGAGGGATTAACTGAACCAAGGCAGTACATCGTAGAAAAATGTCCCCATAAATATATACATACACCATTTCTTTAAAAATCAGCTATAAATTAAGAACATGAATCATGAATGTTATTGCTGACAAGTGGTCCCCTCAGGATTGATTTAATTAAATTATAAATTCAACTATATGGTCCTTTTTTTCAATTTCCTGTTTCCTAAGGTACTATTTTTTCGAAAAAAACTAAGGCCTTTCTTATCCCAGGTATAGATTACCTAAGTCGAATTTGGCAAAACGTTTTGGAATGCTCTTCAACTTTGTATTTGTTTGACTTTATAACTAATTTGATCTGAGCGTCACTGATGAGTCTTATGTGAAGACGAAACGCAGCTCTTGGGTATTGAATTTTAAGCCTGGTACCTTTGATAACTATTCTAATATTCCTGGAAAGAAATGAATTTTATCACTTGTGTTTCATCAGTTCATATTTTCAACTAACACAACAAAAACGAAAGCCTAAAAAAAACTACCCATAGGAAAACCACATTATTAAAAACACTTTTTTTCGATAAATATGATCGTAGGAAAAGTCACTACACTCATTACGCAATAAAACTACGATATTAAATGACCAAGGTTGCAATGAATTGTTCCTAAACATTCACCGGTTAAATGTGACGATAAAATAATTCTATTCAATGTGCTTCACGTCTTCTCTGTCAAAAAGACGTCTTACAATGAAACTAATATTTTTTATTTCTATTTGTCTAAGTGGTCTAGGTTTTGCTAAATCGACTATATCACTTACAGGAAATGGTTACACAGACATATTGGTAACAGTTGCAGATGATATTGCCGAAAATACACAACTGATTTCGATCCTCCAGGTATTTATAAAAGCTTTTTCAAATAAAACATTGATTTTTTTTAACTTCATATTAATAATACAATTGTACTGACTTGTACTGAAATAAAGAAAAAAAATGGTTATTTGAAGAAATTCGAAAAATATAGTAAAAAGATATTCATGAGTAAAGATTGTTTAACTTTATACAGTACAGTGAAATGTTGGATTACATGTATCTAGAAAATACACTTGATAAAAATTAACAAGTGATCCACTTCAAAGTACATGTAGTTCAGGACAGCATATACCTCAATAGCATACTATAACCTTTTAATTGTTATAAGAATGTTTAAAGGGCCACTTGCTTCGAGATATATAAACAGATTAAATATTACTCTTTTTGTTTAATCATCAAAGAAAGTGAAATAGCGTAATATTAATCGCCATTATGGTTTAATTTCGTCAAAATAAGCTAGAAAAACAATAATGATGAATTATTCACTCGAAAGTGAAGAATTTAACCTTAATGAATCCATATTCATGTGAACTTCTGTTTAACCCTTTAGTTAGAGACGAACAACGCATGAATCGCGCGTGTTGAGTTATAGAAAGAATGTCAACATTGAAAGTAAACGAAAGTAAATCATTTGATTGACTGATTCGATCATCAAAACATCATTTTTATACAAGTAAAAACCATGATATCATATATTTTTTACTCTATAATATGAAATTTAACAGACCTAGACAACTCGAATTACACGAGTTCCATATCTATCTATATTTTGTATTTATATTATGATTATATCGCTTATTTGATCATCGGAAGTCCTCGCAGGTAAACTCGGTAGTTAATTAGATGGTGTCTGGACGAAAATACAAACGAAACGAAGCTACATATTCTCAAGCCCATGCCCTGTATATTCTTTATTATATACTGTGGATAATTCAGATAAATGTTTTACATTGTTATCAATCAAATATTAAAATTTGAGTCAAATCGGTGATCCGGTGCCCCATTAAGCTAACTTAATTGAACAAATAATTACGAATCATTAACAATATATCGATATTTCTGACCATCGAGTAAGTTTAATCATATGATGGTTTAGTCTTTTGGCTTGGGCCAGACATATCCACAATGTTATGTGAAATTGTTTTTCTAAATTACGAAAGAGGGACGAAAGATACCTAAGGGACAGTCAAACTTTTAAATCGAAAATAAACTAACAACGCCATGGTTAAAAATAAAAAAACACAAACATACCAACAATAGTACACTTGACACAACATAGAAAACTATAGACTAAGCAATACGAACCCGAATGCGTTTGGCGAAAATTTTGCGTTAGCTTCTATAAATTTGTAGGAATATCATAGTTAAAAAGTAATCACACGTTTAAATATACTTTTAAAAGTTACATCCCTTTATGAAAACAAAGTTGACTTTGTTAACAAATCTGAAACATTTTACCCAAACAAGAAATAAAGACATTGATGACGAACGACTGGAAATAAATGCAGTAAACACACCAAAGTTTACAAATTGTTATTGTTGGTATTTTGTTGTTTTTTAAATAGACCAATGAAAATATATAAATAAGATTTGATCACTTTGTCACTAATCTAAATACCACATGTTATGTTACGTATTATGTCATTATGCTCACTGTGTAACTAAATTAATCTAGCTGAATTCACGAAAAGAGGTATTATGAGAGCCTTAATTGTTTTCTTTTGACCCCTGAAAAATGCAAAAATAGTAAAACTAATCAAACACTCACTACAATGGTAATTTGATCGAGTAATGAATAGGTTGGTATAAATTGAACACTTTAGAACATAAAGGAAACTTGAACGTCATGAATCATAAAAACTACGAATACTTATAACCGACAGACTGGTGTCGTTTATAACATTTGAACAATCTAAAGAATGTTGTGTCGTACTTTTTTTTATATTTTCGAGTTCAAGATAAAGAGACCAAAAAGATCTTCCAGTAACAGTCATAAATTGTAACCGTTTGTTCTGCTTGTTGATATAGATTAACATTTGATTTTATCTAGTTTTATGGATTTCCGCTCAGATCGACGTTTGTTACTACTTTTTATATGGTTCTGATTTTGTAGTTTTATGTAATACATAAGAAATATGCAATATTTGATCACAACACATTGAGAATGCTTAACAGTCGATTGAAATATTACAATTAGTGAACTACATTGTTCGACGCGAATCAATATTCTTTACAACTTATTTGATCTGCTTTACAAAAAAATAAATCGAATTTAGATAGCTAGAGAAAAGATTGAAATACAATTATTTCGTTACTATAGGTTAACCTGACTTTTTGGTATCACTCATATAAATTTTTGTGGACATAAGCTATTTGAATAAAGTGCACGATGTCACGTTTATAAACATAATAAAAATAATCATATTTATCCTTTATAGCATGATTTCATCAGCTCAGTTGTCAGTGTTTGGAAACTAACATGATTAACAATACATATATATATATATATATATACAACTCGTCTAAACATCAACCCAACAATGTTAGATCTGTAAATTTGCTTTCGCAAATTTTTGGTTCTTCCCTCGCCGGGATTCGAACCCATGCTACTGTGATATCGTGACACCAAATCGCCTGCACTGCAGCCGTCCCGCTAGACCACACGACCACCTGGGCTCTCAAAAAAAGAGCTTTCGGTGGCCATATGTTACCTTTCCACGTCAGTTTTAATCTAGCGGCGTACTACAGTACATGATATATAAGGCATGAAGATGTAATGGTTACAGATCAGCTAAATTATCTATAGTAAAGGATCCTACAAATTAATGTAAGATACAGTCACAGAAAATAATTATATTCATAAGTACGTCTGAGTCAGTGACAACTCTACAACAGATGTATCCATCGGATCGCCATCAATGATGGTGATACATGGCTGTGTACATATATATATATATATATATACGAGTCTAAATTGAAAACTACGTTCAAACCTATGACTGCGTTGGATAAAAACCGCAATTTTTATACGTGTGCATGTCAAACAAATTTCGTCTAAAAACAGCACAAACAACATTTTCCAAAAGACCAAAAGAGTGAAAAAGTATATTTAAACAAAACGCATTTGACTAACAGGTCGAACAACTGATGTTCTTTAACCCTGCTGACTGCCATTGGCGATTGCCAAATAAAATTGATCACAGGTTGTAACAAAATGGATCTTAATTTATTATAAATTTAATACGTCACAGAAAAAAAAATTGTTAACTTGTGGACAGGATGTTGTGCCACAAACATTCGGTGTCAATATTTCTTTAGTACACCATATCCGGATTTCGACAATAAATGTCTCTTCAGTGATGTTAGGGATCGAAACGGTATTTGGAAGGCCATATAAAAAGCACCCTCATTTTTAGAGAAAGTACCCTCATTTTTAGATTATCTCTTGAATTTTAAGAGTCAATATATAGGATGAACGGATCATATAAACCGGAGGGAAAATATGATACATGCCCAAACAAAAAATATAAACGAGTCTAAATTGAAAACTACGTTCAAACCTATGACTGCGTTGGATAAAAACCGCAATTTTTATACGTGTGCATGTCAAACAAATTTCGTTGTAGAAGGGTCTAAAAACAGCACAAACAACATTTTCCAAAAGACCAAAAGAGTGAAAAAGTATATTTAAACAAAACGCATTTGACTAACAGGTCGAACAACTGATGTTCTTTAACCCTGCTGACTGCCATTGGCGATTGCCAAATAAAATTGATCACAGGTTGTAACAAAATGGATCTTATTATAAATTTAATACGTCACAGAAAAAAAAATTGTTAACTTGTGGACAGGATGTTGTGCCACAAACATTCGGTGTCAATATTTCTTTAGTACACCATATCCGGATTTCGACAATAAATGTCTCTTCAGTGATGTTAGGGATCGAAACGGTATTTGGAAGGCCATATAAAAAGCACCCTCATTTTTAGAGAAAGTACCCTCATTTTTAGATTAACTCTTGAATTTTAAGAGTCAATATATAGGATGAACGGATCATATAAACCGGAGGGAAAATATGATACATGCCCAAACAAAAAATATAAACGAGTCTAAATTGAAAACTACGTTCAAACCTATGACTGCGTTGGATAAAAACCGCAATTTTTATACGTGTGCATGTCAAACAAATTTCGTTGTAGCAGGGTCTAAAAACAGCACAAACAATATATATATATATATATATATATCCCTTTGAATACTGATAATTTTATAAATTATTCAGATAGCAAGAGGAATGTAGCATATGCTCTAATAAACCTTTTCACCTTTTTATTCTCATTTGTATCAACGACCGCAAAGTAATAAAAAGTAAAATCACCAAAATAATGAACCAAAGCGGAAACGGAAAGTCCCTAATTAAACGGCAAAATCAAATGATTGGACAACAACTGTCATATTTCTGACTTGGTACAGGCAGTTTCCAATGTAGAAAATGGTGAATTGAATGTGGATTTATAGCACTTAACCTTTCACCTGTACGACAGTCACATCAAATTCCATTATATTGACATAGATGCGTGAACAAAGTGTCACAAATAGGGGTACAATAACAACACGAACCAAACGAAAAACTAGGGGTGATGTCAGGTGTTCAGGAAGGGTAAGTATATCCTGTTCAACATATGGCACCCGTCGTGTTTATAAGCCATTCATAAAATATATCTAAATATGAGGATAAGAAAATGTTGTATGTTTGTCAGTGAGACAACACTCAAACAGAGACAAATGACATCTATAGACGTAAACAATTATAGGTTACCGTATGCCTACAATAGTTGTCAAAGGTACCAGGATTATAATTTAGTACGCCAGACGCACGTTTCGTCTACACAAGACTCGTCAGTGACGTTTATATCAAATTATTTATAAAGCCAAGTAAGTACGAAGTTTGAGAGAATTGAGGATACAAAATTCCAAAAAGTTGTGTCACGTAGGGCTAAGTTATCTATGCCTGGGATAAGAAAATCCTTTGTTTTTTCGAAAAACTCAAAGTTTTGTAAAACAGGAAATTTTTAAAAATGTCGATAAATTTAAATGGACCGATCTAGTAACTTCTAAACAGAGTTATTTCAGTGTTTGACATTCGCATATGACGAAACCCATAAACCATTTACCCCCAAATAACGTGAGTAAATTGATATGTAAATCAGTGGTCTAAATGTAGAAAATTAAGTTCACGGTCAACTGCCAAGGTTGTGTTGTAAATTGTAAATTTTGAAATTTGCTTGTTATCGTTTTCCTAAGCATTAACAGTTAATGAAAAGTTTTGAAACTTGTCGATTACGTCATAAAACAACTTTGATACATTTGAGTGGATTTATTTTGTTGCCTTTCAATAGTCACAAATGTTATATTTGAAATAAATTTACTTGCTTAACTATACATTTAACAGCCGAAAGGTCGGGGGTATACTATATCTGGTTTATTTTTTTCATCATTGTAAGTTACATTTTTGTATTCTAGGATTGGTTAATTGAAGCATCCAGCAAACTTTACATTGCATCAAAATATCGTTTTTTCTTTAAAAAAATAATAATTCGTATCCCAGAAAAATGGTCAAACAATGGCCAATACATTGTTACAAGTGCATCAACCAATAAAGAAGGAGATATACGTATCGAGTCTCCAAAAGAAGGCGAGAGAAGCAATCCTCATGCATGCTGTTTGCCCGCATGTGGCGTTGGAGGACAGTATATACATTTTACAACAGATGTTATGGTTAAAGGAGAAGATGCAGGATTTGGAAATTTAGGTAATAAAAGTAACTTTTTAATTTTTACTATTCAATTTAATTATTCATTTAAGTAACATATAAAACTTTTGTGAAAGTCACATTTCATTTCACTTTGGTGTGTTGTCATTCATTGTTGTCTGGGTCTGTCCTTTTCAAAGAAAAAAAAAGAAATCATTATTTCAACAATTTATACCAAATTTCTTCTTGAAATCAACGTACACGAGATTTTGTATTGAATCTGATCCTCTTATGATTTTCAAACGATACGCAGGCAAACGTATATTTTCTTTTCGAAGTTGAGACATCAATAAATAATCAAATTGTGATGGTGACCGTTAAACTTATGTTGTTTCATTTTCAGTCGTTCTTTTTCATACTCAGTTCCGTTTGAATTGTAAAAAAATGTGCTCAAATCCCTAACCCGGGAAAGGGTTTTATCAGTACAAAATATTCATTTCTTTTCTTAAAAATCATCAGATCGTCACAAATCAGAAAAGAAAACACTGTAAACAAAAATCTTAATGAAAAAGTATTTATCTAAAAGTATGCACAGTTACCGAAAGTTAATCCAAAGTCATTTATATATATTACATAAGTTATGTTTATCAGACAAAATTAAATCAACCTGTACATCCAATTGATTTAGTATGAAAAAGAAATAAAACAGAATGGAAAAAACATGATTCAGTCAATTTTCCATGATTTAATTTTATCACTCTTTGAAGGTTCAAATTGTTTTAAATTTGTAATTTTATATCACTTTCCCGTAGCAGTATTTGTGATGGCATATCCTCATTTGGAACTACCGTATCAGACTATTTACTGCATTTTAATAACATAAGCAACACGACGGGTGCCTTATGTGGAGAAGGATCTGATGACCTTTCCGTAACACATGGGATCACCCCCAGTTTATGGTTGGGTTCGTGTTCATTAGTCTTTAGTCTTCTATGTTTTGTATAGTGTACTATTGTTTGTCTGTTTGTCTTTTTCTTTGCAAGCCATGGCGTTGTCAGTTTATTTTCGATATATGAGTTTGGCTGTCCTCCCTTTTGTTTCTTCCGCCCCTCCTTTAAACTGTGTATGTAATTAATGTCATAAATGAATTAACCAAGCGACTGGGCACAAATGATGGCGAAGGCCAAAAAAATATTATGTTTTTTTTTAAATTCGTAAAAGTCGGGTTTCCGTCAATCAGCAAACGAATCATTTAAAAATACTATTGATAAATGTGTTTTCCATAGGGATTATGGTGTCGTTTGGTCGTTGGTGTACAGAATTTAGTAAGAGAGCACCAACATGGTGCAATATCTATTTTTTTCTATCTTGTTATTGATTTGTTTTCTACCTTGTAATAAATTGAACTTCAACTGAATAAAAGTTAATCTGTTTATCTCAAAATGCGGCTTTTCCGTAGGTTTTTTCGTTCAAAAAATGTGTTTATTTGTATTGCTGACGTATTAATATATATATCAAGTGCTGAGATTACCTTTCACGTTTGAGTCATAACATTGCAACCTGATGAAATCACAGTGTCTTATATTATTTGAGGAGAAGAAAAGCCGATGCTATAAAACATACATGTTATTGTCTCCTAAAAAGATGTTTTTTTTTAAAAACATTAATGATTTATCAATAAAAATCAGGGACTCAATACTATTTTTTCTTTTTAGTATGAATTCCTTTTCCTTTTCACATATAGATAAATATATTTTCAACCTTTTATGTAATAGCAAATAATTTTTTTTATAAATTTCATAGCTACAGTGTTGGTACATGAATGGGGACACTATAGATGGGGCCTTTTCGACGAATATCCTACTAGCAGAGATAAATATACGAATAAAATCATTCAATTCTACTCACATAATGGACGCTGGGAACCAGTACGGTAACTTTAGTTATTCATTTCAATACTTTAAAAGTTATTGCACTAACTTTTAGGAACATTGTCGAGTGGTATATATATATATTTTAACAATCTTGCAAGTGATCTCAGAAAGTGATACATAATATACAGTGTATAATATCCCTTTCAAATTTTAATTCAAAAGGAAATGCGCCTTCTTGAAGCAAAATTATTATAACATATCAAGACATTATCATGGCATTTATCTTATTTCTTCACCAACATAGTTTGCAAAATGTTTGGCATCGAGTGTTTTTGCTGAGATAAATATAGACATTTAAGACATTTATGCAGACTATTACGCGTCTGAGGTATCAAATCAGTATTCACCGAGTTAATTCGGACATGATTTTGACATGCCAATTTTTTAATACTTTTTGTTTCATTGAGAAATGATTACTTTTTAACTATTGCGATCAAAGTAGACATTATTTGGATAATGCTATTCTTTATAGACATTTCTGACCATATAATATCATTGGCTTTCAATGAGTTTGGAATTTGAGTGTTTTAGGTAAATGATAAAAGGTTCTTCGGACGCATTAAATATATAAAGAGTCATTGTATATCACACTATGTTCTACAAACTATAAAAACTATCATATTTTAGCTTTTGAAATTTTATTTTTAGTATGGAACCAGCCGTATAATTAGATCGAAAAAGTCAATTGAATGTATATCCATACAAGGAATGCTACAACTTATTTCAGCTTTGTTGTTTTGGAAGTTTACGATGAAGTTTATCGGTTTTAAGAAAAATGCCACTATACACCTGAGATCACCAAAGGTTTTGGTTGTGTTCGTGTTGCTCAGGCTTAAGTTTTCTATGTTGTGTCTTCTGTACTATTATTTGTCCATGGCGTTTTCAGTTTATTTTCTATCTTTGAGTTTGACTCTCCATCTGGTATCTTTCGTCCCGTTGGACTTTAATCTTGGAATCTTCAACTTTATTCTAGGAATTATTAACTTTAATATTTGAGTTATTAAGATTTCAATTTTAAATAGAAGTTGTTGCATGTTAATATTCTTACATACAAAGTATTATAACAATTAGCATAATGGTTAAAAATTAATTATGTATTTGACCTGAAATTTCAGTATCATCCCCATACAAATCAGGATATTTAAAGAAGTAGGTCCATTAAAACCTCTTTTTGGCCTCAACATATAGCAGTTTTACAAAAAGAAGAATGCTTCTACTACATAAATATTGGCTGTTTTTTACAATAAAATGCACATATATCGGGTACTAGCATGATTAAGTCATGCAAAATTACTGAAATCTTCACAATTTTAGCATTTTAGTTGAATTTTAGATGGTTTCCGTCTTATATGAAAGTGGCCGCATTTGTGTTCATTCTTAAAATTGAAATGTAAGTTGTATTTGATGATAATATTACATTTATAAAGGTTGAGGATGAACACGGATATGGTCACTTTCATTTTTGACAAAAAACAATCTAGAAAGTGACATTTCTTTTGCATATTTGATTGATTTTTCATATCTAAGTTTGAATCGGAGCGTTAATAATGAGTAAATCAGTTAAAATCCTTCACACAAACTAATCGAATCAACTGAAATAAACACTTAAGTGTTCAAAGAGTGTTCAAAATCTTTCGGCAGATGAACCTGAAATTTGACCCCAAAATCGGCCCATAGTATACATTGGAATTCTGATTTGTATTCGATTTAAATAAGTTGAAATGAAAATTTATTAATAATTATACTTTATTTCCAAAAGCAATTAGCTTTACACTTAATATACATGTTTATATAGAGTGCAAATACGTCTAAGATATAATACAATTAATATAAATATAATTATTTCTGTGACTGTATCTCGCATTAATTTATATGATTATTAACAATAGATATTTCACCTGATCTGAAACAATTCCATCATCGAATCCATGCCTTTTATATCTTATATATCATGTACTGAATTTAAACTGACGAGAAAAGGCAACACCCGGCCACCGAAAGCTTTATTATTTGTGAAGCCCAGTTGGTCTAGCGTCTAGCGTCCTATACAGTACAGGCGATTTGGTGTCACGATTTCTCAGTAGCATAATTTCGATTCCCGGCGGGGGAAGAACAAACAAATTTGCAAAAGCAAAAATTTGCAACTTTACAGTTCTTACATTGTTGGGTTGATGTTGAGACCAAATATATATATATAACCAGTTTAAAAGTGTACAACGTCACTAAAATAACTATAAAATGAACAAATGTTAGATATTTTGGTAACATTTGTTCAGTTTATTGTTATTTTTGATGATGTCGTACCCTTTTAGACGGGTTGTATATTACATTTTGTAGTGTACTGTATAATCATATTATGATCCATCCCCCGTAAGGTTAATCGTTGGCTATTATTCAGTCATTTTATATATATATGTTTCAGCCCCGGTAGAGGAGGAAGTTACAAACCAAATCTACTCTAAAATCGTTAGGTTGATTTTCTAGGCACATATGCAGACATATACATATATTTATTTACAGTGATTGTATGCTTCTAAATATAGATTAGCATCCTATAATTATAGTGAGGAGATGAGTAGATGGTAATTTATGTACACTAAAAAGAATACTTCGTGTATTGTATCAGAGATCCTTGTTTAATTCCTACGAGAAGGTAACATATACCAAAACGAAAGCTTATTTTTATAAGCCAGAGTTAGAAGAAGGGATAAGGTCTCTTCGCAATGCTAAGCGGTGTTGTCGTAGAAGTTAGAAATAAAAAGTACAGGTTCCATCCCCGGTCGGTGAGGAAGTTACGAATCAGATATACTCTAACATCGTTAGGTTGATTTTCTAGGCATTTAATACATACATATATAAACATCTCGTCTAAACATCAACCCAACAATGTTAGATCTGTAAATTTGCTTTCGCAAATTTGTTGTTCTTCCCTTCAATTTCTTTTTTTTTTACAAATGATATAAGATTAGACATGATTGTTCTGTTGTATGTACTGTATTTTATCCTTACAATTGGAAATATTGAAACAAATGTAGACAAAAATATCCATTATGAATCAAGTACACTGTCTATAAACGATACACAATCACAAGAAATGTTATATTCACTTACAGTCTCAACATTAGATTTGTAAGAACTAAACCAGAATTATTACCAATAACTCTACGTCAAGTTCCTTCTCAAATGTTCATTGTACAAATTTACTCTTTTAAACGTTGAACGTGAAGAGTCGGTGATAAGGTAAGCTTTTCGATTTCTTCACTTATACTACATTTGTTTTCGCACGGTCTGATACCATAACTTTTATTAGTGGTTTTCTACTTGAGAATCTATGGAAACCTAAAATAAACTGTGTCCCAGTTTAATTTCAAAGAAATACTACAAATTGCGTGATCGACATAACCACGCCCACTTACCGTGTATGTAAAATAAACACTCTTAGTGATCTAATCCAAAATAACCAATGATGTTCCTGTAAGTTTATTAGAGGTAAAAAAAGCACATTGGTCGTGATAGTTATCAAAGGTACCAGGATTATAATATAGTACGTCAGACGCGCGTTTCGTCTACATAAGACTCATCAGTGACGTTCATATCAAAATATTTATAAAGCCAATCAAGTACAAAGTTGAGGACCCCCGAAGCCGATTCAGGAATCGAAAATTAAAATGGAATTGAGGTAAATGTAAATTAACTTAATTAAATTAACCCTTTTATTTTATTAAATTGTTTGAAATTTAATGACACTTAATTGATTATTACTTCAATTCATTAATTCACATTGATTCCCAATCCACTATAAATAAATATGTTTAAACTAGAAGAGATTATGTTTCATTTCTTTTGGTTGCTTATCTATTTGAAGATGGTTATACACCCTTGTCACCATATTATGGTGTTTATATATCTTAACTTTGTTCAGTTAGCTTTGATAACTAATTAGATATTTGGATGATATTTTGGGTCTCAATAATGATGACTTCAGTAAGTACAATGAAGAGATTTTCCGGCTTTACTGACCTCACAAAAAAGCTAATAATATCAATGAACACTGCCCTTTCCTGGATCTTGATATCTTCATCTTAAAGGAGAAGATTGATACAAAAAATTATAATAAAACAGATAATTTTACATTTCCTATTGTTTAATATTCATTTTTAGATGGTAATATTCACCTGTTACCATCCAAAGGTGTTTAAAGATATCAATCTGTTATTATCACTCGAGTATGTAACAGTATATTTGACTTTAACGTAAGAGATCCCAGGGTTTTTGATATTACAAACTAGTCACAACATGTACTAAATGTTAACTCCGGTGCAAGGACATCATTCGTCAGTTCAAATCAACATACTTACATCTTATACGTTCAGGTATTTCACATCCAGTCCTTTATTGTAATATTCTTTACAAAGCACAACAATTTCGACATGTTACTCAAAAGCTAACCAAGCCTTCAAACATATTTATTTAAAAGGGTATGGTCACGATAGTTTTGTCAAGTCATTAAATATAGCATATTATGAAATTAATATTTATTCAGAGTTTTTGCATCGAAAATCAACACATTTATTATTAACCAGTTCTTGATATGCAACGAGTTGTGTTCTTTCATATATTTTATGATGGTATGGAACTTAACCCCAAACGGAAGGGATTGTGCTAGATTTTTATATGATGAAGATATAACTTTTCAATAGTTTAATTAAGGTGTTAAGTTGGCATGTCAGTTAATGATAGTAGTCCTTTGTTAATTCGAGCCTGATGAGTCATTGTAGACAAAACGCGCGTCTTGCGCCAATAAAAAAAAATTAAATCCTGTTATCAATGATGAGTTTATTAATTTATCATTGTCATTTTACTTAGTCAGTTACCTTTTCTGACATCGGATTCGAACTTTTTTCCATATTGAGTTTATAATGCGTATTGCTTCGTGTAAACTTGTTCTGCATTGGCTAGATGTATAGAGGAAAGGTTAAGATTTCATAAAACCGGTTAAATCCCGCCGCATTTTCTAGCCTGCCCAAAGTGAAGAGCCTTTGGCTTTTGTATTTTTTTAATTCATTTTAATATTTCAAAGTTTAGTGTGACGTCTATTTTTATTGAAATTGTACACATTGTTGTTTAGATGCCAGCTGAGGTCTACCTCTGGATGAGGAATTAGTCACTGTGATGAAGACAAATTGATGGCATTGATCCGTTATCTGTTTTTTGTGTCCTTAATACATTCACTGTTTTTAAATTCAACATTTAATAAACGCGTTTAGGAAATTAAAAGTCAACATAGCCAATATTTATACACAGGTCAAAAAGAAAGTAGCCTATGTGTTATTGAATGTCGAATAACGAACCGGCCGCTTACATTCTTTGCTGTCAATTACCTACAATGCAAAATTCTTTCACATGTTATATATTCTAGAATATTCTAAGTTCTTAAGAGCAATGATTTAAGTAAAAATCTCACACCGTTAATATTGAAATACGATAAGATGAAATTTATAATCAATAAAATCATATTTTTAACAGTGTGATGTTTTTTTGTAGGTGTACAACAGAAATTGAGGGAAAGATGTTTAATTATGTTTCCAACAGAAATTGTAAACTAGATTCGAAAGGTAAACCAGAATCGGACTGTTCTTTTGCAGCAGATTCTGGATCGAAAGCAATAGCATCAATGATGGGACATGCATACATCAGTTCAGTAAGTAAATATTAAAATTTAAAATAAGCAAGAATAATCCAGAAATTTAACATTAAACAATATACCCTAAATGTAAAATTACGTCAATCTAAAGACTAGTCAACCAAATTATAACAAAAACACATACACACTTAGAACACGCATTTTCCTATTTTTAATTGATGTAGCTTTTCGACTGATTCCTATATCAAATAACAGTCACGTACTTTATAATGGGGTGGCAGGAGGGAGTAAAAATTCTTATCCTGATTGTCAGCTAAAATTGCCAGACAAAAGAGAAAAAAAACCCTAAATAGCTCGTTTAAAAACTGTTGAAAATTAATCTACTTGTTTGCGATAAAAATATCATAAAAAACTGAAAAAATATAACATTCATCCCATTTCATAGACTAAGATGATACAATCAATTCAAAGAGATATTATATTGACTCCGTAACACTTCAGGCGAACCTTGCCTCATACAGTTACAGTATTATGTTTTATTGTAACTAGATTTCTAAACTTTATATCTAGATATGAGTGAGTTTTATTTCATATAATGAATGAGCTGTAAGGTTAAAGCATCAGATAAGATTAATTCATTTGATTGTGGTAGGTAGAACATGTATAACACATTTCGGGATTGCATACAGAAAGACATGCCTACGGTAGATCTTTTAATGTAATGCTGAAACCCCGCGGTGTGTTAGACGATAAGAAAAACCTTTAAATTCGCATTATCTATAACATAAATAATTTGTTATACGATTCAAGTAAGATTATATATCGTTTACCTGTAAAATCTCCTAAAAATCTCAACTTTAGAATAATGGATGTGTTGCTATTTGAATAATATCTATTATTCAAATCACCTGGCACATAAAAACCTTAGCAGTTCAGGGTAGCTGACAGTGATTCCTGCATATCTTACATATCCCATTTGCCGGGCAAAATACAAATGAATGAAAACATTACTTTCTGCATAATGTATTCTTTATGAATAACCATTAGTGATCTTCAAACCTGGTAATCATGAATTTTCAAATATATTTATCCTTTTGAATACAACAATGAAAATTTATTATATTAGATATGAACTTCTAGTATGAAAATAAATTATAAAGGATGGTAATTGCTTGTAAATACAGGTGTAAACAATAAACTAGATTAACGTTTTCTTTGTATATTCAAATGATATTTATAACCAAAGATATACAATTAAATATACGTTTTTGCTTTAACTATGACTCCCGCTTCAACTATAAGTGCGAGGCACACTTCACAAAAGAGTACACAAAAGAGCAACACTAAGCAAATTTGACAATTAATAGTTATTGCACGGACGTTTCTAGTAAGCATTTACGATATAAAATTATTTTTGATGATTGCAAAAAGTAAAATCACAAAAATACTGAACTCCAAGGAAAATTCAAAAAGGAAAGTCCCCAATCAAATGGCAAAATCAAAAGTTCAAACACGTCAAACGAATGGATAACAACTTTCATATTCCTTGACCATTTTTATATGCAAATGATAGGAATTTTTCAAATATTTTAATTCATTTGAGCAGATAAGATAAGATAAATAATAGTTCATTTAAGTGTCACATATTGATCTACAATAAAATTACGAAACAATTAACTTCATAAAAAGGGATCAATATCTAACATAAAAAGACTTCTGAGACACTGTACAAACAATTAAAAGCTATAACTGTAATGATCATGGACTTTTTTCTTTACTGTTTGTGTCATTTTGGTCTTTTGTGGAAAGTTGTCTCATTGGCAATAATACCAGATCTTCTTTTTTATATAGTCATGTTTACCTGATTAAAAATCATTAAATATGTACAAATAGTTATAAAATATCCTACTGTGTTTTTACTTCCGTTAGAATCGATTTTCAACGCCTTAACCTGTGGAAAGATAAGTCCGAACGTATAAGGCGTTTTGGGTATTGGCTATTTTTCTTCGACGTTAACATTAGATTTTCTTTAGTTACTTCTGAATCCCTATTAAAATTCTTTCGTTAATATATGATTTTACAATAACAGTGGTTTATACACAAAAAGAGGAATAGCGATATAGCACACATTTCCTACTGCAATTGTAAAATCGTATCAGAAGAAGCATGAACAAATGAAATAACTGAAAATAACTTTAAAATTTTCAGACATTTTTATTTCTTTTAATGAAATTGAAACACCAATATAATTTTTAAAAATAAAAGGTTAAGGCAATTTTCTAATTGGTTATCAGAAGAGAGTAAGTAACTTTTTTTTAACCAAACCAGGCCAAACTATGCCTCAAATCATCATGGATGCGTGAAAATGGCCATGTTTAGTAAGCGGGCTCCGTGTTCCGCTCCTCGTATTTTAGCAAACTAATGCGATAGATTTCTTACCTGTTGATTCAGAAAAGTCCAAGATGACGAGGAACCAGCTGAAAAGCAAGTGATTTTGTTGTACAAAATCTGCCGCCATTTTCGACAATGATAGAGCATATCATTACAAAACGTATTATGCGTATAAAAAAGTATATTTGTCAAATCTATTAAATCTATTTTGAACAGGAGCTGCATTCATGTCCTTTTGTTTGTTGACGTGTGGTTTCAACACGTTCTTTTTGTTGGCAAGAACTCGAATGCATATACGATTAAAACCGATCATATTTTTCACATTATTTCGTAGGGTCAAATTCTTTTTACGGATTTTTGGTTATTGAAGTGTCCTGTAACATTTTGTTTTAGTTAAAGAACGTAAACCGTGGGAAACACATCAACTATAAAAGGACAAAAAATGAACAACAACAAAACTGAACTGCAACAAAAAATTAACAACCCCCCCAACATATACAGAAGCGGACTATTTGATAACAACTGCTATATTCCTGACTAGGTACAAAACATTATCAAAAAAAATTGGTGGACTGAATCTGATGTTATGGCTAGCAAAACATCCCACTTATATTGCAATGTTTAAAAATTCTTTAAAACGACAATGCTACGGGAAAAGAATACATAACAAGCAAACAAAAGTACACTCAGCACAGAGACATGCATTAATGAATAACAACAGACATCTCACATTGATGACACCACAGGACACCACAAACTGCAATTCACAAAAATATACCAACGCCACAAAACGTGACGTATTTTTGTGAACTATCTATAATCTTGAAATTTATTAAATTATACGGAATGAGATACTAAAACTAACAATTATGTTCACAATAGAAGTCAAAGTAAAAATTGACCAAATTTATACTAGTAGTTAATAACGATTGAGAAGTTTTGAAGGAACGAGAATTATGATAATGAATGCATTAAATTTTCATATATTGAAATAGAACAAGCAAGATAATCGTGTCTCATAATTTTGTCCTTCTGAAAATGCAGCACGTTGGTTTGTTGACAACCCTAACATGGAAAGTAACATAAAAAAAAATGGCCATCTTCGTCTACATTTATGTGAAAGCCTTCAGAAATGTAAACAATGTTGCTGTTATCCAACAATTCCCGACTTCAGAATTATCTCGATGGCAATAAAATGTTGTCATTAAGTGCTCCTTATCTATAAATTAATAATTATCAAAGTACAGAATTATCAGGTTATGTTTTTTTATTGTCTTATTCTATTAATCCTTCATCAATATAAATGTCATGAGGCTAAAAAATAAAAGTAATAATGTTTCTATTTAGATTTCTCAATTTTGTGATTCCGATTCAACTGGCGAAAAAACGAAGCACAACGCTGAAGCCCCAAATATGCAAAATGATAAATGCAGTGGACAGAGTTCGTGGGACATCATAAAACAACACAATGATTACAAAGGTATTATAATATACGAATGAACATAGAGGTTTGTTTTGGAACTACACCAAACGAACTTCATTTTTTTTAAATGCAATGTCGCTTGCCTTTTAATGTCTTACTAATTGATTAGATGATGAGCTGGCTTATAAAAAATTGCCCGTTTGATACTGCTTAAAAAGAGGGATGAACGATATCAGAGGGACAGTCAAACTCATAGAATGAAAACAAACTGAAAAAGCCATGACTAAAAATTAAAAAGACAAACAGACAAACAATAGTACACATGACACAACATAGCAAACTAAAAAGTCAGCAACACGAACCCCACTTAAAATGTTTGATATCATAAGGCTTAGGTATCAAAGTGAAGAAAAAACCTTATAAATGATCACAGTTCACACGAACAAGTTTTTTCAATTTGTTTTCTTATTTTTTATACCATTACTATAATAAAAATATATTTCCTACACAGCAACATCTCCAGGCAATGAATTTGACAATACCAGACCTGAAATTATTCTTCAGCAAACGCAAATTAGTGGACGGTTTTGCTTATTGATAGATGTTTCAGGGAGCATGGAAGTTAGTAGTTTCTTGTACTTAAGTGGTTCATATTGTCCGTAATAATTTCTACTGTTATGATTATAAAAAAATCTGTATTTTCTTCCAAATCGCAAGTTTAACGTTAGTCCTATGACACAAAATTTAATTTAAAAAGTCATGACATTTGTTGATAAATAATTAAAACTAATAAAACTAAGTCTGAGTAATGTAGCTAGCCAGTGAGAAGTTATCGGACAATAACTGAAAAACCTTTTTCCTACATATTCAAATATATCAGACTGATCATAACACTTGTATAATATTTGAGTATTTGCGAGTCTTGTTTTCAATACAAGTTTAAATTTTATGGTATTACATTAATAATGATTCTGTTTCACCGTTGTAATTAATGATTTTGGAAATGTTTATCGAGCTACCGTATTTCATCTTTCTTGAATTTTTTTGATTGATTATGGCATGAAATTTATTATCTATATACTTGTTTTTTTTCGAGAAAAATACAAAGCTATGAAAATATTAAAACTTCTCGTAGTTAATAGGTATAATATGTTTACGATATGGATATCGCCTTTGAAATCCAATTAGATTACCACTTTTTTGTAACTTTTACTAAAGCATTAAAACCAAGTTTAGTCCACCATTTACTAAATAAAAATATGACTGTACCAAGTCAGGAAAATAATAATTGAAATCCATTCGTTTGGTGTGCTTCATCTTTTGATTTTGCCATTTGATAAAGGACTTTTTGTTTTGAATTTTTCTCGGCATTCAGTATTTTTGTGATTTCACACTTTCTTTAATCATTATACCGTTAGTGAAATTGGAAAGAATTTTAAATAAATAACAACGATTATAACAACCAGCCAGTAACTTCACATTCCTTACAATATGAGATATGTCCTTCAAAAAATAGCAAGGTATTCTTGATACTTTTTAATATGCCTGAAGCTGTTGGTTTTTTTCAGAATTTTATTGACGATGCAAAAGACGCGTTGACAACTGTTATCAAAACTATACTTCCGAACGAAAGCTATGTTGGAATTGTAAGTTTTAATGACAAGGGTCACCTGCTAAAAAGAATGACAAAGATAACATCAGAATCAGTTCGAAATAGTTTGGCCTATAGTTTACCGGCCACAGCGGATAGAGGCACTTCAATAGGTGCGGGCTTAGAAACGTGCTATCAGGTAAGTCCAATATAATAACATTATAATTACATGTATAATGAAAAGATGCGGTAATTAAATGACATCACGATACTCAGTAAAGAAAATACGGGGATTTACTTAACTTGCTGAACATTTTTGTCATTAAATAATTTATAGTTAAGGAACAATCACTTCAAGCTATTGACAATGAAACTTAAAACAATATGTGTTAATTTGATGAGGCATTTTGAATTTGTAGTGGTTGATTCAACTAGGATTACAGTTATTTTGTTTATAGTTGTGTATCAATACAGCCAATTGGGTTTTTGTTTAAACAGAAACGCCATTGATAAGTATAAAAGGTCTTTCATTTAACCTTAGCTGAAGGTCTAGGTATTGTATTTCTATCAAACTCAACTGTAACAATTGTATCTTTTATACTCTTGTAAGTTTTTAGAATATTACTTTGGAATTTCCCTCTGGTATTCGCCCCTCTTTGATCCTTGAGAAAATATGATAAATGCAAGTTTCTGATTGTTTATGAAAACGATGTAAAGCATTATTTTTAAATATAGTTTTTCTGTTAAAATGTATTTAATTAAATGTTGTTTATCATGAATGATTATAGGAGCTTTTGACTTTGAAAAATGTGACTGGATCGGTCATTTATTTAGCCACTGACGGAGAGGAAAATGAACCACCATATACAGAAGAAGTCCTTCCAAGTTTGACGGAAAAGGGAATTGTAATACATACGCTGGCAATTGGAAGCTTGGCTGATGAAAAATTGAATGACATTTCAAAAATTACAGGTGGCTCTAGTTATTTCTATTCAAGTGAAACAGTTGATTCAACCTCCTTAGTTGATGCCTTGATTGAACCTTTTACAGAATCTTCAAAAGATAAAATTATACGTGTAAGATTTAGTCTATGTGATTAATTACGAATGGAAATGGTGTCTCATAATTTTGTCTTTCTGAAAATGTAGCACGTTGCATTGTTGACAACCCTAACATGGAAAGTAAACTTTTAAAAAAATAGCCCTCTCCGTCTACAGTCATGAGTAAGCCTTCAGAAATGTAAATAATTTTGCTGTTATCCAACAAATCCCGACTTCAGAATTATCTCAATGGCAATAAAATGCAATCATTTAGTGTTCCTATCTATAAATGATTAAGTATCAAAATAGCTTGTTGTTCGGTTGAGCCAAGGCTCCGTGTTGAAGGCCATACATTGACATGGTTTACATTTATAAATTGTTATTTAGATGGAGAGTTGTCTCATTAGCACTTTTACCTCATCTTTCTATATCTATTAAAAAATCTTGTTCAATTTTTCTTCAACACATTTGTAAATAGTTGAAATGAAAATAATAAAAAAGCAGTTGCTTGCTCCTATCTGAAAAAAAATTATAAGTAGGATTATATCCATGTAATATATATCAGGCAGTTGCTACTTGTCCGTCCAATACAATGCACATGTCACTATTTGTGTGTGCGTGTAATCAGGTAATATTATCTTCAGCAGCAGCCGGGAGGGGGAGGGGGGTAGCACATGTTTGTAATCTTTATTGCAAGGACAGAAATTTGTTACTGGTAATTGAAATTGTTAATTTATTGTTTTTTTCATACTAGTATCTAATAATCAGAAAACAATCATATATATCCGGCCATATTTTTTACATAAGAAGAGAGAAGAAATTATTTGTAAAACAAACTTGGGTAGTGTATGACTCTTGCATTTTAAGTTAACGTAGAGGATTTTGTCTACCTAAAAAAGTAACAAAATTATTATGTCTGTAGCTGTCAAAGAGGAGTATAGACCTCTTGACCTAAAGTTATCCATATTTTGAGCAAGACTGAGGTGGAAGATTTTCCTATAATGTCCCCCACTCCACCCCCAAAAAGTTAACATGACTGTTAAAATCTTATTCGGAAATTCTAAGGGGGATTTTATTTTATTTGCATGAGGGGGTCGGGGTGACACGGTGTGCCCCTTTTCAATAAATTCCTCTTTCCTTTCTTTCTCCTGATCATGATCCCATCTTTGATGTCCCGTGTATTTCATTACTCCCCTTTACATAATCCTATATCAAACATCCACACTTCAAGTTTGGAATCTGTATCCCCGCCTATATACCACTTCAAGGGCTACTTGCAAGATTCATTTTCGGAATATAACTAAGCTAATTATTATTCAGTTAGACATGCATTTGTAAAAGCCTTTCTATAGTTATCCGATCAATTATCTTTATTTTCCGTTTTCTTTGTGATTTCATTTTTTTAGTGCCTTTTATAAGATTGTATCATTCTTTGTAGCACATACATTAAACTATCGTGTTCCATTGTCAAATTCCGAAAACTGCAAAATTTATCACAAATTTTGATATCGCCGTTTCAAGACATGATCTTAACATTGGAAATCAGTGACCGGATTACACGCGATCCACTGGTGCTACTGAAGATAATATAACACGCACTTCCGAATACACATTATTTGACATGCGTATTGCAGTGGCCGGACACATAGCCCTGGCACTATTCGTCCGGCTAGCCGGACAAATAGCCACTCCGTATATATTAGGAACAAGATGCTGTTTATATTTATCACACTGCAAACTAAATCAACTGTGGTAATTGAACAAGAATACACGAATTGTCTGATTTTTGTTTATTTAATATGTAAAAAGAATTAATGGTTCATGGTGTACTTATTACTCAAACTGATTATTATTATAATTGTTTTGTTTATATGCAACGGATAAAAATTCTGAATGAAATAATTTTATGATTCTTCAATCTAGGAAATAGTAAAAACACTTGAAACGAACTATTTGTTTTAGTCAACGTCTATGATTTAACTGATGTTTTATTGTTTTGTTCAATGTCTAATTAGTATTTATTTGTAGATAAAAACTGTACATGCTGACATTTCGACACTACAAGTATTTGAAACAAATTTTGTCATTGATGATACCATTGGCAGAGACACCATTGTTCAGTTAACGACACATGTAGTTAGGGATGTTAATTTAACAATACAAAATTCAGAGATGACCTATACCAAAATAGGCACTGCAGGAGATAATAGTGTGATTTACGTCAAGATTCCAGGAATCGCACAGGTATGCAACCATGATGTACACTGTAAATGTATTGTTTCACTAAACACGTTGATTTGTTTTTGTTGTTTTGTAAATAAGATAAATATATATGTAGATAACTTAAATTACACAATTTACTATTGTTTTTTTCAAAGACGTCAATTTTAAAATACTGTGGTACCAATGCCTTTATTTTCTAAAAATTCAGAAAAAAATACAACTTAGCTATTCTTAAAATATTTGTGTCATTTTTTGTTTGCCTCTTGATATGTTTTTTCCTTCTTTTCTATCGACGACGCTATGAGCATTCGAATGATATCAGAAAAATATTTACAATGATAACTATTTTTTTAATTGTTTGCTACTACCATACCATCGAGAGGTTTAACAAGCTATACACTAAGGTCTAATTCACCATGTTCTACATGTGAGCATGTCCATACCAAATCATGAATATGGCAGTTGTTATCCAACTATTTCCCGTGTTTGAGGTTATGATTTTGCCGTTTGATAACGGACGTTTCTTTTTAATTTTTCAGGGGAGTTTTTTGTTATTTTACTTTTTGCATATGAAACTATACAAAAGTTACATATACAATTATTGATCTTTGAATAAAACTGACTGGTGGCATGACCTGGAATATTTATCACTTCACCCTGCTTATATAAAATGCAAGGCAAACAAGGTTCAAGACTGTACTGTGACGGTTTGATTGCAAAAGTCACATCATAAACATGCATATTTTTTAGATTGGAAACTATGATGTATTTCTCTTTTCTACGACGCATGATATATCTGGTACACTAAGCATCTTTTCAAAACCTGTGTCATCAAAACAAGCTGTTCTACAAGTAAACGTTTTGAATACAGAGCCAGAAATACAACACAGTGCAGGTCTCCTCTTTCCATTATATGCAGCCGTGTACAAAGGGTCAATGCCAGTAAACAATGCAACTGTCATCGCTGTAATTGAGAATGAAATTGGAGATAGTTTCAATACTATATTGAAAGACAACGCTATAGGTAACCGTCTTTAAATGTGTGTATACGTATCTATGTATTTGTGTGACAGAGAGAGAGAGATGTTTAATTGATCTCTTTAAGTCATTTGAACTTTGTCGTTTTACAGTCGATCATATTAATTTGGTTGTTAAAAATCAAATGATAAAGACACCTCTCTCGTTATGACTGACACTAAGATGGTGTACTATTACTATTGCAAACGATATACTGTGGATTCATTATTATTCGTTGGATACCAATTTTCGTGGATTTTGGGGGCACAGTCAAACCACGAAATTAAATATTCAACGAATGATAATTTTTCTATATATTTGAATGCAGACTTCAGCAAAACCACGAAAATAAATATCCACGAATATTCAAGTTTTTCTAAATCCAGGAAAATTGGTACCAACGAAAATAAATGAATCCACAGTAACTCTCTTTTCAATACAGACCAAATGACGGAGAAGTGACTTTGATTGTTTTTAAATAAAAGAATTATCAAGTGCAGCATTCCTTATTCTGACAGCTGCTTTTCACCATGAGGTAGGATACAAAAATCAATTATGCGTATCTATATACAATATTAAAACCTTTTAGGTGCTGACGTCTCATTGAATGATGGTATTTACTCTTGCTATATTCTACCAAATGAATTGAATGCTAACGGTCGCCTAAGTATCAAAGTTATAGTAGAAGGATACTCTGCAAAAGTTGTTGTGGAAGTAACAAGGGCACCTGGAACAAAGTTTACTGGTTTGTTGTTTTATACTTTCGGTATATTATTAAAACTGATACAATATGTATATTGGCAATTTCGTTCTAAGCATCATGTGTATATATATAACAGCACTTCGCGGCAAAAAATAAGCTAATTTGCATGTTTGAGTTTATCTGTTTTTTTTTCACTAAACATAGGGATATTATCTATTTGTAGAAACCTTTAAAGATATTTGTTTTTATTCATAATGCAATTAAAGGGAAGAGTTTTTACAAACTTGAAACATTCAAGAAAATATTTTGTAAAACAAATATTGTATAGAACCCTGAAGTGAAGTTGGCATACATCATTGTGGCAATTAATAAAATTACCAGATTTAAGTAGTTTATAAACTCATCATAGATGCCATGATTGATATTTTGTATATGCGCCAGACGCGCATTGCGTCTTCAAAAGACTCATCAGTGACGCTCGAATTAAAAAACTTCATAAGGTCGAAATAAAGTACGAAATTGAAGAGCACTGTGGACCAAACATTCCTAAATGTTTTGCCAAGTTTCCGTTACAACTAAAAAGCAAAGCTTTAAAGGTATACGTGTACGATAATACAAACAAAAACAATCTAAATATATACAAGATTTACCTCTATCTGTCCGTTCGTCCGGATATCCGTCCGTCCATCCACCAATGCAGCTGTTTATCCGTTCGTCCTACCCATGGATACGTTTCGTTGCATCTTTCGCAGGAACTAAATCACAAATATTTATAAAATTTTGGTTTATATGAGGCAGATTTACGTGATGAGTTTTCAGATTCATCACTCAACAACTTCCCTTTCACAGAACACTCACATCATTTTACAAATGACATTGAAGTTTCGTCACAATTTTCTCAGAAACTACATTACAAGGATTTCTGTGTTTATAAGAGCCAACTTAACATTGTGATGCGTTTTCACATTTATCACTTAACAACTTCCTGTTAACCGTCAACTATTTGGACGGTGGAATCATCAGTGAGCATTAGCCCGCAGTATTACTTGTTTATTTTTCTTTCAGATGATTTTGAAGAGCAGCCTATTGGTCCATTCATGAGAGTCGCCCTTTCTAGAGAAATAACTGTGAAAAATTATACACTTCTCGATAAAAATATTGATTTGATACCACCATCCCCAATTTTAACTCTATAGCTAACCAACATCAGTAACGAAGACAACACATATACTATAACATGGTATGCAGTCGGCGACGATTTAGATAAAGGAAATGGTAAGTTATCACCAATAATATAAGTTGATATAAGATATAGTGAACATCTGTGTGTAGTTACTGACAATGTGCATGACAAACATTTGAAGGAGGGTTGTAGTTACAAACTAAGAATGAGTTCACTACCATGTCCAAGTATCTTTCCTTTTTTTACTAAGCACAATCGTCTTCTCATTTCCTCGTTTATGACAATATTTGAATGCTAGGTAAACCAATATTTGTATTTGCCATAGGCAACATGACAGGTGACACACTTTACCTGTTATGCACTTCTCAACCATTTCGAGAACATGGAATGATAGAAAAAAATATAATTTTCATATTATTAAGTAACTTACTAAATTGTCATAACCAAAAGCAAGAACGAAGAATAAGCTCTTTAAAAACTATTCTTTATTATAAATCAAACTCACTCATCATTTATACCAGGATTTACATGTTGTTCGCTAGACGCGTGTTTTTTTCAAAAGACTCACCAGTGACGCTCCAACAGATAAAGCTGAAAAGACCAAATGAAGTTGGAGAGCATAAATATGCACAAAACATAGCGCATACTAGTTCAACCTGGATCTGATTATGATCTAAATGGCCTGTTTGATCAATTTATAGAAAACTGACTTTTTAGTTGGATAATATCAACATATCATGACTATAGCAAAGAAGAAATTTAACAAATGCCGTTTTGATTTGCCTGAAATAACATTGATCTATTAGGAAACAAGTCCACGATGTACATCAAATAATTTGACAAAATAAAAGGTTGAGGTGAGGTCCGCGATTTGAGAGAACTGTAGGGTAATTACACTATCAAATAGAATGGAAAAGAAAAAAAGTACACACGAAAAAGTTATACGAATATATAAAAGTTATCGAAGGTACCAGGATTATAATTTAAACACTAGACGAGCGTGTCGTCTATATAAGACTCATCAGTGACGCTCAGATCAAAATAGTTATAAAGACAAACGAGTACAAAGTCAAAAGGCATTTAGGAGTCAAAATTACAAATATTTGTGCCAAATACGGCTAAAGTAATCTATTTTTCGAAAAAAACAAAGTTTTGTCAACAGGTAATTTCATATAATTGATATTCATATACATTCGTCACAATTGCAAACTAGAGACGGAAGATGCCGACAGGATGATCAAATTACTTAATCGAAACATAAATTGATATTGCCATTGCAAGAAACTAAATACGACCAAAGACAAAAATAGTATAATCTAAAAACACACACATATCAATATAAAAGATAGGTAACATGAACCCGGACTGATATCAGGTGCTCTGGAAGTGAGAACAGATCCATAAGACACATTTATTCGAAATCAAAATATGTAATACGCAAATATCACTGAACAAACTAACATGACATCTATAATTTGTTTTCTTTGCAGCAACTAGTTACGACATTCGATATTCTGATAAGTTTCAAACATTGAAAACAAACCCTGGACATCAGCAATCCATTACTGCTGGAATAATTCCAAAAGAGCCCGGGGAAACCGAGTCTTTCGTTTTTCGAATACCAAACATCCAAAGAAATACAACATATTACATAGCAGTAAGAGCAGTTGATGATCAAAACAATACCGGCGATTTGTCAAATATCATAACCGTTTCTATACTAAATGACCAATACTGGTTTGACGATGAAAACACAGACGGCCTAAGTATTGCGTTCTTGGTGGGAATAAGCATTGGAGCTCTAATCATAGTTGTTGTCCTCCTAGCCTGCATTATAACACTCATCAAAAAGAAAAAAGTTCATAGAATGTCAAATTATGCTATATAAAATTAAATTAACACTGTAAACAGCATATTATTAACAATTGTGTTTACAAACCTTTTTATTATCTCTATATTAATCATATATCATTGTATGTGAAACTGTTAATTAAACAAACATGACAAATTATATATGACGTTTGTAATGAAGATTCTAAAGGCTTAAAGAAATTGCTATAAACTAACAGTAGCATCGTACATTCATTTGTGAATATAACAAAAATCATTTTGACTAACTCTGTGAACACTTGTTTCGGGTGTCCCTATATTATAGCTTGATATTTTACAAGGTTCCAAGATGATTGACAATTCAATCGTAAAGTTTATTATGACCAACACTGGAAAATTAAGAGATATGTGAGATATAATAATAACTTTCTGTTATTGTACTTCCCGTTAGCATGTTATGTATGTGTCTATCTCTTGTCAGTTGACGTTTGTTGTTGCATATAATAATAATTGTATTTTGTTCACTATTTTATTTAACATAAATTAGACCGTATGTTTTCTCGTTTTAATTGTTTTAATTTTTCATTTCAATGCCTTTTATAGCTGACTGTTTCGTAGGGGATTTGTTTTTTGTTGAATGCCATACGGTGAACTATAGTTGTTAACTTCTATTTTTTTCGATCTGGTTTAGAGGTGTCTTCATTGCAATTATGCCACCTCTTCTGATTTTATGTCATAAATTTATTCGTTAGCTGGACAGTAATATTTGTTTATAATAAGTAGCCTTTGTATGAAATCAACAGTTAGGCCTATTGAAATGATGCATTGTTCTACTGTAGTTGTCTTGAATTGATGTGGTGTGTAAATGTCATTGTTAAAACGGGACATACTTCATCGGTTCGATCACTCTTTCTAATATATTGCACTGAAGCTTTTCGATTATTCTACCTCACATAGTGACTAGTGTTTGTGATCTTGACAGCGAAAAATAATTTGCACCTAAAGTACAACAATTTCTTCTTTTCTGTTGTCTCAAAAATAAATGTGAATTGACCAGTTACAGATAGAAAATGATGAATAGGACAGTAATGTTCCGTGTTATGAAAGTTGGAGATAATTAAAATTAATTTCATAATAAAATTAAAACAAATGGGAGAGAGAAATACTTTTAACTACGACACATTTTTTTTTTATAAATCATTAAAAATCAAACACTTGTGTTATAGTATTTCTTTATAAGTTTAAGGGAAGTAATTGTGATGAATTGTCCAAAGGTTCGGTGAAGATGATTGTTGGATAGTTTAGAATACAATAATTTCTTAGTAATGAACAGAAACACATAAAAAAACAAAATTACTTAATTGCATTTGTAGCAAAGAAAAAAAAACAACAATTGGTTATGAAGCTGAGTGTTTATATACTCAAACGAAAGCTCTCGTATTAGACTTGTGTCAGATTATTTTTTATCCGAACAAGCTATCCTCTTGAATACATTTATATGACAAAGTTGTTGTTATTATTCTGATATATTTTACATAATTGATACCAAAGCGTCTTAAAAATATTTCCTTACTTGACCGATAACTTTTTGTCCAAGAGACTTTATCATATACTGCGATTTCAACAAACGTTTCTTACGTTAAAATAGTATTCTAAAAAAATATCATCCTAAGCCGTAAGATCATTTATTCTATGAGACTTTGCACAAGTATTTTCTTATTCCTATGTACTATTATGTTGATAGTAATGCATTGCTCTTGTGTTCATGTTCTTTGTCTAAATCACAACCAAACGTAACTGGCAGACGGACATGCTTATGTCGATTTATCAAAGACTATTTTTCTCATTAAGTTAGAAATGTAAAATGTAAACGCAGTATACATTTTAGTTATAGATATACAACACTAAAAGAATGATAAAAACAAAAATGCTACATTTAGCGTGCAAAGGTTTGAGTTATAACGCCAACATAGGAAGACATGAGGAATTGTGTTTTGTAGTAAAAGTCACCTACGACAAAAGACAATTGATTAATTCATATATATATATATATATACACGTTGATAAAATACCAGTCCAGACATACAGACAGTCCTACGTGTTAGGCATTACCAGTAGCTTTGTAGAAATATTGATTGGTTCCTTAAAACAAACATTATGATATATCAAACCCAGTAACAGCAAGACAAACAAGTTTGACTCAACAAGACTGTTAAAAAAGAGCTTGTCATTTTACATATACAGACATAAGTACTACTGAAAAATAAAATCAAAGTTAAAGGCTGTTTAAGTATACGTTTATATTTAATCATAATATCATCTAATATTCCAGCGATTGAAAGGAAGGTGTTCAAAATTGAAAGCTTGTATACATTGCTTTATTGTCACTCCCTAGTTTTTTACTTGAATGTTTGCGTTTGAAATTAATTCACAGCAATCACTGTATCTCCCTTGTGCAAAGCTTTGATTCTTTGACCATCTTTGGCTATACGCTATTGTCTTTTTTAGTATACAAGCTTTGCATTTTTAATTAGTTTTCAAATATTTTGGCCCCGGGCATTTATTGTCGAAATGCGTATCTGGTCCTTAAGAATTGGCACCGTTAATCAAATTTAATGTTCATCAATCCCATATGAAGGTCTGAACGGAAAGCTTTATATTCTGTATTCTTTAACATTTTAAAAGAGCATTCATCTTTATCTTTGATAATGGGGCTCCTTGTTTTTTATAGTTCCGCTGAAGTTTATTTTACCTTTACATGTACCTTTATTAGGACAAAATTCATTGTTAATATCTGCAGTAAGTAATATATCACCTTTGTCTTTTATTCCCCATTTTTTATATATATATTTAATTCGTTTTTCATGTGCAGTTTTAGCAAAGCCTGTATAGACTGCACATTCAGTTCAATTTTATCGAATTTGCATTTATTGCGTATTTTCAAAATCACCCATTTAAAATAAAGTATCATTGAACAAACAATGGTATTATTCGAATCCTCTGTACGAATTCCAAATAAAATATCTTTTTTTCGACGAGAACCTCGTCGCTTATAAGGTTAAAAAGTTTAAAATTTCTAACTACCGTTTCTATCAATGGTTTAACATTGTTACATTGATAAAATAAATGCTCAAGAATTTCAATATTATTAATTTTATCACATAAGTGACGTTTACCATTTGACATATGCATTATTTGCAGTCTGTTTTCTGTATATATAATCCTCTGTACACATTTCTATGGAAATTCTTTAACTTTTCTATTAATATTCATTTTACTTAGATTTAGCCAAATTTTATTCCCAATTTATATACCAATTTTTCCATTTTGTTTGATACTTAGGGGTCTCAGTTATGTTATTTTAATGTCAAATCCTTGATTTTAATATTTTATTGTTTGGATTTAAACATTCAAGGTTTTCAGAAATTTAGATTTTGTTGCTTTTTAAAGCAGGTTGATCATCGTTAATTTTAAAATCTGCATGAATGTTTGTTGAATGGAACTTTGAATTCTTAAATATTCCGAAATCTTTTATTATTATTATTTTATTATTTAGTCCTTTATTCTCCTTAATTATTCAACGACCAATGCACGAAATTATTCTAATTAAATACGGACTAGGTCATCTATGCATGGATACGTCATGATACGCATAAGTTGTTAACTATCTATATCACTATTGCTATAAACAAATAAACAAAAATACACCTTCTATCTATCAAACCAAGTATTCAACTTTCAGTGTAATTCACAAGTAAGACCTTTTTTCACTTATTTTTTGTGATGAAGCTGATGGATGTGTCCACATCTTTTAAAATGTGTGCAAAACTGTGACATTTTCACGTCTCTTACTTTAAGTAGGTTGTATGTAAAGCATTTTGAATCTCTGGGCTGAATGTTATTTGTTTTACTTTACTTGTAATTAGATCTTTCAATGTTGGCCAGTCTACTTGATGTATTAAATGGTAGAATCCGTCTCTTTTCTGTGCAGATAACCTCGCAGATAACTTTGCGTCAAACAAAAAGCAACTTCACCGAAATGGAAAATTGTTGATTCATACAATTAAACTTTGAATTGATTGTTAAAATTAACAGATGAACGATTTAAAGACCAGTTTTCCTTGAATATTTATATTTACTATCTTATAACCTTTACCCTACATTTATGATATAATATATGTTTGATTTAAATACAGAGAAACTTAGGAGTATAAGAACTACATGTACAACAGAACAGTCTCTGAAGGACTTGTATCAATTCCTATATTTATTATCTCATTCTAGTCTTTATTTGTGCTTCTGGAAGTGATTGACCTCAGCGTAGTCGTAATCATATTCGACCTACGGTATGGAAATAAGTTTAAGAAAAAGAACACCAAGGGATATTCAAAATTGAAAGTCCCAAAAGCTTAAACACATATAACGAATGTGAAACAGCCGTCATATTTCTGACAAGGTACAGGCATTTCCTTATGTGTAAATGATTAAAGATAATAAAAAAGAAGACTAAGACTAAACACTCAATCCGTACACATCCAACATGCAATGGATTTAGTATAAAGACGTCATAAACAGCCAGAGAAGAACATGACCTTGTGCAATGCCAAGTTACAGGTATCGACAGATTGTAGATCCATGAAAATGTATATGTATATAACATACTAGTAATATTTAGTTAGCTTTAATCTACTGATAACAAAATCAATATTTATACCAATAAAAACAATATTCAATGGTCTTATTACAGTGTTGAATAGGTTACCTTTTAGAATAAGTTTATTTAAAGGAGCAACAAGTTTACTTGGATCATTTCTAAATTTCCGGGCACGGTTAACAACATTTCCGTAAAAATGAGGATGTGCTATCCCGTTTGAAATAAGTTTTCTGCAGGTACAACCAAACTTCAAAACCAAATCTTTATATCTATGGAAAAATTTAGTAAAGGTTTTAAGTAATTTATTGTAACGATATCCCTGGTTTAATAATTTACCAGTTTTACATAGGTTGCGTTCGTTAAAATCAAAAACGTCACAACAGACACGGGCATAGCGAACAAGTTGTGAAATATAAACACCGCAAGATGGTGCCAAAGGAACACCACCATCTAAAAATTGAAAATTAACAATAGGGAACGAAAAATCGTTTCTTTTGTCGTAAATTTTAGTGTGTAGTTTCCCGTTTAAAACCGAAATGTCTAAATCCAGGAAAGGACAGTCATTACCGAATAAATTAGATTTATTTAAAGTAAGTTCCTTGGGGTAAATTTCAGCAGTATATTGAGAAAATTCTTGATTATTTAACGAAGAAATATCATGAAGATAACTGTAAGTGTTTTTCAATTAATCAATTAAGGTAGCACAATACAAAGATTTTATAACTCCAACTCTCAAGTTTTAAAATGCTGTAACTTTCTTAATAATGCTTGAAAATTTATAAAATTGGTAGTTTTGGATAGCTAACAGATTACTCTTTCAAATTAATGCAATGTTAGTATAATGCAACAATTATGTAATCAATTATAATGTTAACTGTGTCTAAAATATTTCTCACCAAATTTCCATTTTCAAATGAAATTAGCTTCTGCATAGGTATCCCTAGAGGGTTTATTTTATTATATGCTGTTCCTATGATCATTATCTACAAAAGGGTGTCTCAGATTTTAGATAGAATGTATAGAACAAACACCTAATTAAACATTATCTTCCTTATGTGGTTAGGATGTTTACACTAATTAGAGATTTATGAGAGAATGGAACACCATAGAGACAATCTGAGACACCCTTTTGAAGCCCATTATGTGTTGATTAAGAATTCGTTAAAATGTTCTGTATAGTTAAAGAGATGAAAGAGCTAAATTCATTTGAGTGAACTTACCCAGATTTTGTCGCTAATTACATAATAATTGATTACATAATAAAAATATTGCATTCATTTAAAAGATTTATCTTTTATCTATCTATTTATACCTCTTTTTCTATTTTCTATGCATTCATAAGAAAGTTACAGCATTTCAAAAGATAGTGATTGGAAGTAAACAAATCTTTGTATTGTGCTACCTTAAATGTAATTTCGACGGGTCTTTTTTTTAGGTAAAATATTTTAAGGTTTCCGTCAATGTGAAAGGCCAACTTGACATTTTATGAATTTGACTTTTAGTTATTGTACATGTTGATAATATATCTCTTCAGCTATTGCAGTTTCCACTCATTCTTAGCCACCACATATAAAGTTTTAAGAGTTCCAGATGAAAATGAATACAGAAAAATCTTCGAACGTACATATGTGTAAGAATTGATTTTTTTTCATTTTGTGTGACATAATTATTGCCTATAAAGTGCCTTAGCTGTTTAACAGTGTCTATATCATTCCAGGTCTAATGCAAGTGAAAATAATAAACATACAAAAGAACTTCTTACTTACGGTAACTTGTAGATGTACTCGAATATTTTAAAACAGAACGAAAATAAAACTGTTAGTACTCCGAGTGAAGAACCTTCAGACTTGCATCTTAATTTTGATCAGAGATGCCAGAGATGCTAAGTGCGTTAAAAACCTAGTCATTGTTTTTGAGAAAAGTTTTGCAATGGACAAACAAATAAATGTTGTTTAAAAATCATGATTTAATTAGAACGGAAATATTCAACGTATTCCTCCATTTATTACCGAAGAATCATTCAAAACGTAAGTATGCTCTGTATTTACCTCTCGTAATGATTATTGGAAAGCATTGTTGTATGGACTCCCACATATTGTTGTTCAAAGATAACAGCGGTTCCTATTCACAGCAGCAGGGTCATCACAAGGTGGAAGTATTACGATTACAGAAAATCAATCATTAACTCTGGTCATTGGCTTCCAGTTACGTATCGATGCCGAATAAAAGTCTTGTGTATGTGTTAAGGGCTTTGCATGAGAAGTGACCGGTCTACCGACAGGAATTCGTTAACATATTCAAACCAATGCGAGGAATAAGATATGGAAATGCCATAATTTAAACAAAGCAAAGTGAAAGAATTTAAACACTTGTTGAATCATCTTAATTTATGTGTATATATGTTTATATAAACCCGTCCGATTCTCTTACCTGTATTCCGAAACGCGCGTCTGGCTTACTAATTTATATTTTAAATATTTTTTGAATAATCCATTTAATGTATTCTTCAACTTTGTATTTGTTTGGCTTTTTAACTGTTTTGATCTGAGCGTCACTGATGAGTCTTATGTAGACGAAACGCGCGTCTGGCGTATTAAATTATAACCCTGGTACCTTTGATAACTAATATTTATTATTTCGTTCCAAATCGTATTTTTTCCCGTCTCTTTATTTTCTATTCTTTATGAGAAATGTTGGCATATATATTGGAAATATTTCAGTATCTGCATTTTACATAAATTACACATGCAGTTAATATACAACAATTTGAAACATAGTTAATTTAAAATATTTTAATGACTTTGTGTTTTGATACTATACCCACATTTGAGAATACACTAAGGTAAGTTTTTTTTTAATTTGTTACAGATGTTTGGACTCCTTGGTATTTTTTAATAATGTACCCCCATTTATTTTTTTCATATAAGACTTTTTATAGCTCATGAAAGATCGTTTAGTAAAATTAAAGCAGATTCTTGATTTTCTTTCTTTTGATTTTAGACCCAAATAATTCTTTGGAGATATCAGGTAAAATCCGAGTCAACTTTTACTTACCATATTTAAAATATATTAAAAAAACAAATATCTCGAAAAAGAGTTACAACTCAATGTTTCTTATTTTAATAATAGTTCTTCATGAAATGACCAAACACAAGATAAATAACGAAATTTTGTTCTAGATTTATTGATATATTTTAGTCATTGTTTGGCTTAATATATGCTTGTAATAATAAAAAGATAATGATAATGTAAAGAACAAAAGTTAAAAAAACTAAATAAACAACCTGGAGTTATATAACAACTCATTAATAACTAATATAATCCAATATTTTATAAAAGAAAACGCATTTATAGTTAAAATGATTATATTTTTTTATTGGTTATTTCTATCATTTTATGCTGACGATGTCCTGACATACGAGTTTATCAATAGCTATACTGGTCCTTTAGAGCTTCCACCACCTCTTCTCTTTGTTATATAAATAACACATGATACCAATACAACAATCAAAATCAAGGCCACACCTGACGATATACTAATTAGAAATGTGCTTCGAAAACCAGAAGACCAAATACTTGGTTTATTAAGCCATAACGGATCATTTATAACCGTAACAGTGACTACATTCGAAATATCTCCAGTATTATTAAAATCATCAACAGCTCTTACAATTACAAAGTAGGTTGAGTGTTTGCCTTCTTTGTTTAGTCTAAAAGAGAAAGACTCCTCACTTCCAGCCTCATTTGGGATCTGCTCTGATTGTAAAACTACTTGTTGATCTGGAATGGTTGTAATTTTTGTGTAGTTTGCAGAAATTCGTAAATCATATGCACTTGCTGAAAAGCAAAATAATGATGCGCTTTAAAATATAAAAGAGTAGGTATGATAAGAGCTGTTTTTGTTTCAAATTGTAAAATTCTCATCGTCTTTTAAAATATTGGTAATTATTTTTGAATGAGAAGAGTAGAAGTGTCTACTATATTTAAAGATTTAAGTTTCTTTTATAACATTGTGATGTTAAAAACATGCTTGTATATAATAATTGACATTTAACGGCCAATAAGCTCATAATTCTTTTAAACATTAAAATTTAACTACAATCTTAACCTTTAACATGTTTAATATATTTTACCATCGTACTGAAAAAAATAAATTTGGATAAACTGTTTTTATTTTTCTCTTTTCTGAATGGCAATATCCTGGAATAAGGCTATTTGGATAGCTTCTGAATTTTCTTTAAAATGACAATAACTTTAAAAGGACCAAAAACTCATGTTAACATACTTTTAAAATGACTTACAAAATGCATATATCACAGATTTATATGTTGCTAACATCTGAGGGTTTAATGTGATGGATTTATAATACATTAAAAAAATAGAATTCAAGGCACCCTTAATGTGACAATCTACATTATGCTTTCAAGTTGATGAATTTACTAAATCCCATGCAAAACGTATCTAGACTGTAAAAAGTTTTGACTGTCATTCTCACATCATGACATGCTATTTTGTCGAAAGTTGAAATGAGATCAACGCTTAATTAAGTTTTAATTTAGTGAAGTTTAATTAAAACATATTTATTTATAGTGGATTTGGAAACAAGTTATTGCAACCTATATAAATCACTTTCCACTTTTCGGATGCGAGTGCTGCCTTGTAGATGCATTACACTGCTTTTTTTTTTCTACAAGGATTTCTTTAACGTGCAAGAGATATGGCGCTCTCTCTTAACAAAGGCCAGTCATTTGTCGACCCCTTCCAATCGACTATCGAAGACCATACTCGCAAATGGTGTCAAGGGAAAGCTGAAAAGTTAGTCCATGAGATCAACGCTGACTAGAATATTTAGTAACATGATAGAAACTATGAACACAGTAAAATGTTTGGTATCATTACATAAATCCTCTTGATGCAACCAAGTCGCGTTGTATTTCATTTTTCTTTTTATTGTTTTGAGAATCAGTGCAGTAATTTCGTCGTCGTTCGTTTTGTGCCATGATGATAGCAGTTTATCTCAGTTTATGAGTTTTGGGTGTGTCTGTGTTTCATTCGTCTAGCGTCTTATACAACGGTATAAAAAAATTCTAATCACACAAATAAATACGGGAATTAAATGGTTTTAGGGGCAATGCTTCATCAACTATACCTGTCCCAGTATCGAAATCATCACCAACTGCCGTCCATCCTAACGTGAAGATGTTATTATCTGTGTCTACTTTCATGAGATGTAATGTCAGTATTGGCGATGGTGGGATGACATCAACATCGCTGTTAGATTGGACATAGTTGGAGACAACAACTTCATTTGCCAAATTTACTCGCATGAATTGACCAATCGACTCCTCTTGTAGTTCCACTAAGGAAAAACAAAAATATTCATGTTTACTAAAAATATAGCCTAACTGTGTTTGAGAAAAAAATCTCTAGTCTTAATTTTAGTCTCTGATGCATATTTGTTTTTATAATTATTTGTTTTTGGCTTTAAATAGCTTTCGGTGTGAGCCAAGGCTCCGTGTTGAAGGCCGTACTTTAACCTATAATGGTTTAATTTTTAAATTGTTATTTGGATGGAGAGTTGTCTCATTGGCACTCACACCACATCTTCCTATATCTATTCAGTAACTATGAATACTCTAAAATCGTACTTTTTTTTGTTAATTTGAGTTGTTGACACAATTTGTAATGCATTTTTGTTATTCAGTGCTTTATTTTATATATCTCGTCTCGCTATTCTTAATTTGTACAACCTCGGATGAGTATTTAGTATCAGATAAATGTTCATGTCTGTTCTCAAACAATGAACAAAAAAAAAAATTTGTAATTAATAGTTCCGTTCTCCTAGCAATGATGTTATTTAAAGTTACATGTGCCTCTTATTTTATTGAACGCCATTTTATTCTAGGTTATAGTTGTCTTATTGACTTGACATTGTTTTGCATATTGTATGGTTATACTATGTCAAAGATCAAATTTATTCGTTGAGTGTATGCTCAGTTGTTTAGTATTTCTTTTTAACCGAGGAAAGCCGTTTCAATTAAGACTTTATAATTTGTCTTTTTATATTGAAATGTTATACTTCTGTTTAAGAAAAAGTCTTTCAAGCACTCTATGTTCATTTTAACATAGGGAGGCATTAAATTTGTCGATATTTTTTCTATAATTACTTAAAAATATAGCCAAATACAATGCAAACCCATGTTAAAATGAGCATAGAGCATGAAATTTAGGCAACATTTTAATTTTTATATGAGTTAAGGTTAAAGTGTACGGAATTATCGGAGATATATTTGCCTGTTTCTTTTCCCTCCTCAGGAAGTTTACACCTTTAAATTTTTATACTTAATAAGTTTGAAAACTAATAGCATGGAAAATATAGGATGTTTAGATAATAATAAACTTTTATGTGAGTAATTGAAATGTATATAGTTTACCAAGATAAAAGGAAAAAAACGAGACTACTAACAGTACGATTGTGTGCCTGTGTCAAACATATGTTGTGCTAATCAGAACTCGGCTGAGTTAACAAAGCGAAATAAGAACTTTATATAAGAATTCAGATTCGGATGAAGGTTTGTGCCTGTAAAAAAGTTTAAACATGTGCATTTGTTTTACCTGACCTAAGCCAAAAACGTGTTGTTTAATGATTGTTGTTTGTTAATATTGTTACATGTAAGTGTTTCTGGTTTCTGTTTATTTTATATAGATTAGATTTTTGGGTTTCCCGTTCAAATTGCTTTACACTAGTCATTTTTGGACATTCATTTTATAGATTGTTGTTCAATGTGAGCCAATACTCTGTGTTGAAATCCGTACTGTCACCTATGATGGTTTACTTTTTACACATTGTCAAATATCAATGACAAATTCAATTTTGAAATGGACTTAAAATTGCAAAAGAACATAAAACAAAATCAAACCTTCTCCATAAGCCTCTGTGAGAGCCGTCGATACAGGTTTAGATATAACTACAGATGCATTATATCCTTCTATAATTACTTTGATACTTTGTCGACCGTTCGCTGTGATAAGATTTGGTAGAATATATCCAGAATAAATACCATCTCCAGCTCCAAAATCTGCACCTATAAAAATCGTAAATAATTCTACAATAGGATGAACAAACATTCAATAAAGAATGCAACTTAAATTACGATCTGATATTAAGACAAGGAAATGAAATATAATTGAATCAGTTCAATGCCTGGCAGTTTCATATCAAATGCAACACCAACTCTACGACCTGGTACCAGTCCAAAAGCCTATGGCTATTTACTCGATCTCATTATTATGTTTACGCTTAATTAGATGATAAGTAGCATCATATCAGTTTTTCCTCAAATGATTTTATTTGTGGCTATTTTTGTCAAGTAGGACTCGGCAGCTTTCACATTGATGTTAACGTCTATACATGTATTTGTATGTTTTCTTTTAGTTTAAGATAATTTAGATAAAAGAAGACAATAAGACAAATATCTATCCAATTCACAATATTCAAATTTAACCATTATATATTAAAGTGTGGTCTTCAACGAGGAGCCTTGACTCACACAAAACAGAAAGCTTTAAAAAAAAAGAAAACCTATTCAAACGGTAAGAACCAACTGTTTAGTCTATAAAAACACTTATGCACCACATCCACAAACGACACATTAATGTGTCATTTGGTCCTTGTGGACAGTTGTTTCGAAGGCAATCATACCACATCTTCTTTTTGATAACACAAGTGACCATACATTGATCGCATGAAAATATAATTTCAATCCTGGTATCTCTGATGAGTTTATTTGAATATTTTTGTTGTTTCATA
The DNA here is from genome assembly GCF_036588685.1 of Mytilus trossulus. Taxonomy (NCBI): domain Eukaryota; kingdom Metazoa; phylum Mollusca; class Bivalvia; order Mytilida; family Mytilidae; genus Mytilus; species Mytilus trossulus. The sequence continues at coordinate 72,895,419 of NC_086378.1, read as the reverse complement.
TGCTGGTTTTTAGTTTTAAACTCACCAACAGCATTATCCTTCAGCAGCAAATACGATGATTGCCCATTCTGATTTTCAATATATGCTTTAACAGAGGCTCTAATGACTGGGTTAGCTCCCCTAAGTACAGATACATATAACGGAAACGGTAGGTTTGATGTGAAATTAAAGTTTGAAATTTCGGTCATTACGTCTGTTTGTATAACATCTGCATTTATAGTCCGTGCTCTTGATTGAATACTTATAGTTCCGATCACTCCGTTGATGCTAGTAGATGTAATCAATATCTTATATTCACCAATCTGAAAAAAGTCTTTTCTATAAAATTTTAAAATTACTCTCAACTAATTAACGCATTTAAACAAATAATTTTGCAATTGGTTCACTCTACTTGTTTGAACAACTACTTTGTGAACCCAATACAGCCTAATCGGTTATGCAATCTGACTAAATAATCAAAAGACCGAACCCCTTTGTTTTTAAAGTCAGTGGTTAATTTAACCCGACAAAATCAAAGTCAATGTTTTGGGACAATTCAATGTTTCAATATTTAAAAAATGTAAAAGTTAGTATGAATGAAATCACCCTTTTCATTGTCTCATTATTGGAAAGAACGGAAAGCCTAAGATTTAACCTTTAAAATAAGGCGTAAGTTTATCAAATATCAAACACAAACAGAACTTCTATAGTTCATTGGTAAAATACACTGCTTTTACTGTTATTATTTTTCAACGGATAAGTCTGTATTAATACATACCCCTGCAATACCAGGAATCTTGATGGCAATATCGCCTACATCTACAGAAGAACCTATAATTGTGTATACGTCTTCCTCGTGAGAAACTGTTAGATTTACATCATGTAAGTTCTCGGCAATAAGCTGAACTACTGTTTCACGACCTACTGTTCCATCAATAAAAAAACTTTCTTTAAAAACCATATCTTGGTCTTTTGTGTTAACATGAACACTTTTGATCTAAAAAGAACATCTTTATTATTAAAAAAAGAAGAAATCCATGTTAACAACTTGTTTCTTTCAATGAATAAAAGCAATCTACGGCGCGGAGCATGAAATGAACATATATGAACTCTGCACCGTTGATTGAAATTAAGAAAGTATTGCGAACACGCTTATGACACAGTCACCAAGAAAAAAAACGATAACACACAAACACGAACTCTTTAGGATCAAAGATGTCGGTATTAAGTCTAACGATAAGGACAATAAATCATTACATTTTTGCCCTGGTTTTTTAAAAAATTTTAGTACACGTTTGCCTCAGGTCTAATGTCTATCGAATGCCCGCTTCCGGATACTAGATATTCTAACTGCGTTAATTACTAATTGGTGGCATTGTCTGATTTATGCTCTTTGATTGGGTTATTGTCTCATAGACATTTTAATACCCGTTTCCAAACTCGATTCGATTGATTAAACCTTTCACGTGTATTTTGTTCAAACGCTCAAACTATAACATTGGTTTCTGTTTAGGTATACCCATACGAATTTTCAATCATTAGTTGCTTCTATGTTAGGTAGATGGTTATCATAATGAATGTACGGATTACACAGTTTTCCAGAAAAATCCATGACGTCACAGTTTTTTGTATTCTAAATAATAATAGTTGACAATGTTCAAATTTTAAAACAAAAACAGAGAATCACTAGATTATTTTCAAATTTAAAGTGTTCTTGTTCGTGGAACTTTTCGGTGTTGTAAAAATTCTTTTAAATTATCAAATACTATCAGGGTGATACATTATATATGATAAGCACCATACTTACCAAAATCACATGCCCTTTATACAAGGTTAATTTATTGTTTGTACAATCATTTTATATACAAAAAAATCAATCTTGTTTTTCAAGCTGGAAGAAGACTTTTAATTTACCTGCATTTGCATTCAATAGTTTTTTGAAGGATTTAATAACTATAAAATTTTTGATGATCACTGGTTTTAATCTAGATCGAGATATTATTGATAAAAATATCATCAAAATCCCACATAAGATATAAGATATAAGAGTTTATAGCGCTTGATATATGGTTCGATAAAGCGTAACCCCATATTTGTTTCCGATTTGCACCTGCTTTTGGAAATTGACATATTGTTGATATAAACCACCAGTATGTATATTTTTTAATTTCAAAATTCACATAAACGGTACGGCAAAATGAGCATTTAATGTAAACTAAGCATTTATTTGTCTTTGTTTCGGTCTGCGGCTTTGGACAACACATATCCTTATAAAAAGAAGTTTGTCGAATAGCTTTAACCCCATTTAGATAAATCAAAACATTGAAGTCATTTCATTAATACCCGTATTAAAGCATCACTCGATAAATCCTTAAACGGCTCAGTCAATGCATCTAAAAGCGCTGTTGAATTAGACGATGATGCTGAATAAAAGTAACTTTTCCCACCACTTGCAAAGGCGAGGTCTTGAATTTTTGAATCTGCAGCATTGCTTATTGCTAAGCTATGTATAGTTATTCCATTTGATAACAACGTTGGTTGCACATCCGCTATTAAGGGGATAATATTCTCTTGACCATCTGTAGCAAGGTAGATAATTGAACCATTTACATTACCACTGTTTGACAGAGCCTAAAATATAAATACAATAATATCAAGAGTATGTTTTTAGTAAACTCTTTGGGATTAAGCTGGTTGCTAAATCAACGTCTGCAGATTTCAACACATTATACAAAATATTCAAGGGTGCACTGTGGTCAAGGTTTTATTTACCCAAGACAAAATATCTATCAAAGCTACCATGCTCATTATTTTATACGCCAGACTCTTGGTTTTTTTTTAAATAAGACTTATTAGTGAGGCTCATATTAAAAAAAGTTAGAAAACTAAACAAACACAAAGTTCAAGAGCATTGAGGGTCCAAATTCCCACCAAAAGGGCAAAAAAAGGCTGAAGTAATCTATGCTCGGGATATCAAAAATCAGCCTTCGTTTGCAAGTATCAACATCTGTGGTTTTGGTCACACTGCCAAAAAAATCACGTATACAGCATACTGTTTTATAACATTAACTAAGTAAATGTATCATTGTTATATATCTGAAAACCAATGTTATGCAAATGATTTGTTTTAATGTTTAACATTATTTATGTTTATCATGTATATTACCACCATTCTACTGATGATCTTAGTTAAGGAAACAACTCCATCAGCTTCGACACTAAAACGATGTAAATGACAATTGAAATGACAACTATTTCAAGTTCACCTCCGATTTAAGATGTAGGACATGCTTTTTTATCTATATTATTCTGTTTTGTATTCGATTTTGGCCTTAAAATCTGAGTCCTAGGACATAATAAATAGTTCTTGTTTTTTTACAAGTAAAATGTACATTTGTGAAAAGCAGATTTGTTGTTGGAATTGAAATCCTGCGTTTTGGATTAACTATACTTTCGTTAACTGCTTGATACTATAGACATACAAGTAAATACCTGATATGCTTTTTGTAGACCTGCGCCTATGGATGTTGATCCGCCTGTTGTGGTTGGTAAATATGACACGAGAGTAGACCTGTCAGCATCAGTTGATATTAAAGTAAGGCCTTTCACCAAAGTTGCAGCACTACTGAACTTTACAATTCCAACATAACTGTTATTTGGAAGTCCATACTTAATCAATGAAGCCATACTATCCCTTGTTTGTCGTATTTCACTCTTTTAAAACATAAAATATTTTTTTTGTTAATAGTTATAACATTAACGGTACCAATTTTCTTGCACCAAATGCGCATTTCGACAAAACATGTCTCTTCAGTGATGGTCGTGGCCAAACTATTTGAAATCTAAAGCTTATATCAAAGATGAAGAGCTATAATCCAACAGGTCCAAACAGTTTAGCCAAATCCGTGAAAGGAATCAGAGCTTTGCATGAGGGAGATACATTCCTTGATTTATAATAATTTCTAACATTTTGTATCAGCAAATTTTAATAACACTAAAAATCCGTATTTTCGTGCCAGTACCGAAGTACTGGCTACTAGGCTGATGATACCCTCGGGGTAGCAGAGGCATCGACCTTGTAACTTATTTGTTTTGTTAATAGTTTTAGTTTTAATGAGTTAAATGGAACATACATAAACATTCTTAATGTGTTCATCTCGTTTTTGTAAAGTAAAGCAAAAAACACTTGAGGATAGCCAGTTGTCGGCTTGTTTTTCGCTCACAATGATTAATGTTTTGTTTTCCAGATTACTTTTTGCTATTCTGTAGATTAAAGTATAAAGTAATAGTCCGCAAGATTATTTTAATCAAATACAATTCCTGACTTTAAAGAAGGAAAGTCAAAATGCCATCTTCTCAATGTACGTTTTACCCTAGCACTGTCGTAGTTAAATGTTAAATAATTGAAAAGGTTGGCACGCGTTGCTTTTTAAATTTAAATATTTAACTGTTTCGAGTAATATATATATAGGCGTAAAAAAAATATTTTACATGTGCAGATGTATATATTCATTAAATAAAATAGCAAAATAAGTTAAAAGTTAACAGTTCCATTCAATCGATTTCATCCTTCCATTGGGACTTTTGAGGATAACTGATATGGCGTCGTTATGGGCGACGTCGTTAAGGAGGTTTGTGACTTTCCATCATTGTTCGTTATAAAAAGTTTGCGGGATTTAATTTTGATCGGAACGTTGCAATGAAATATCGTTCCATCTCCTTTCGATAGGCTTCATCCCGTCTACATTTAAAAATGGGTATTATTTGAAAACGTTTTTTACCACAAGTGTCAAGATGGGCCCTAATTGGCGAGTTTCTGTATTGTGGTTGTTTTATTTGTTCTTTATGAACTCGCACCCGTTCACAGAGGCTATTCCCGGTCTGTCCAATATAATTTTCATGACAACCAGGACATGTGACACAGTAAATAAGGTTTGTTGTCTTACAAGTCATATTTGCATTCACATGAAATTTTCTGCCATCTTTAAATGTTTTCATTTTTCCCGTTTTCAAATATTTTACATCTTGACCGCAAACACCGCATCTTGAATCTCCGCAATATTTTGTTTCAAACTCACTAACCTTCGGTTCGAACCAAGCTCTGGTTAAGTGTTTCTTTAAATTTTTAGGTTGTCTGCGGCTGTAGATCAAGTTTCCTTCCAGTATCAATTTTCTCATAGTTTTACTTTCATGTAGAATCGGAAGGTTTGATTTTATTGTAATAAAAACGTTCGGTAGATACGGGTGATGTGTACTGACGAACGGTAATTTCTTTAAGTTTTCATCCGTGTCTTTTACTTTCGGGGTTCGTAATTCTTGAAGTGTGAGAAGTTTGATTTTTGTATTCCACTTTCAATTAGTCCCTCTGGGTACAACTTTTGTGTCAAATAACCTTTTAATTCCTTCAAACGTACTTCTCGAATGTTTTTGTGTATGCCCGCGTCACACTGTCCCGATTTTTACGACGATGGCAACACGATTATGGAAATTTTCAAAATCGGGACTGATCGTATCCAGATCGGGCTATTCGTAGTGCCCTCTTTAACAATTGTAGAACCATCGGTCACTATTTCTTGCCTTCGGGGACAACTTAAGGAAGGGTTCTAAATTTTTTAACATGTTAAAAAATCCCCGAAGGTGCGTCCGATGTTGAGGGTTCGTGTTGAGTTCGTATCACCATCCTCACCATCGTAATGTCACCGGGAATTTATCTTTGAAAATCGTATTGCATTCGTGTTTCCATCGTTTCCATCGGGCAGTTTTGACATTACGATGTCTACACGAATGAATCACAAAGCTATCCGAAGGTCTTACGATGACAACACGACTTCGTGAAGACCTCGTAATCCTGTCGTGTTGCCATCGAATAAAAGTACGAAGGCGACAAGATGGAACTACGACGGCAATAAATCCAGCTAAATGTAAGTTAATTTTCGCACTAAAATAAATTTAAAGTGCCATGCGCGATACGCACTGGCCAGTTTAATACGACAGTTAAGGAAGATGTTCACAAAACACGGAGCTCATATCATATGATTCTATGAGAATAAGAAAGGCGACGGTCAGCGTTGTTTCTATTAATTCAAATGGAACAAGAAGAGCAGCTATTACAGTCTCAGGATTTACTTTTACAAGTAAAATTTTATTTTTTGTCAATTTTTAATATCAAGTAACATAATGAAAACCATAAACGTGCCTCGTACACCAACACTGCAGGTACACATATATAGGAAAACCAACTTTTTCATTATTATTCTGATTTTTTTTATGTATCGTCTGAGTTGTTGTCACACAAATGTTTACTCCATAACCATTTTGTTTACTATATGTCATATTTTGCCGCATTTGTTGCTTTCCCCACATCCTTCCTTTTGTCTATATTATTTTGATATTCTCCTGGAAAGAGCTCTTTTTGAATAAAAGGGATCAACGAACCAATTACCTTACCTTAAAGATAGATCAGTAAGTTTTTACATGGACATAATTATGGGTGATTATTCAGACTAGTGCACACATGTTACAGTTCAAACAAGCAATGCCGAGCGTAGCATCCCCTCGTATGTAACATATTGGGGACAAATATGGACGCTATATTTGTATATGACACATGCAGAAAATGGAAAATTGAATATGCATATTTGATACTTAAACTATTTGTTTAGAAATCAACCAAAACATTCAGTAACTGGAAATAACTTTAATATTGTCTTTAAAACCAGCAGGTAAAAAAAAGCAATCAATTTCCTGTGTATCATGCTATTTCAAGGAGAAAAAACGAGTCCATCTGCATGACCCTGACCTTTGACTTTGAACGTAAAAAATGTCAGATCATGACAAGGAGGAACAATATACCAAATGTGGTTAAAATCTTTTGAAGCATATTGGTTTTAGAGTGTCCACAAGGGTGATATTGCCTTGTACTACAACTGCCGATATGACCTTGACCTTTGGACTTTAAAGTCAATAGCGCTTAAGATATTCTTAACGAGTAACACCATACCAAGTTTTCAGCATTTTGGTTCTAGAGTGTCCATAATATATATTCAAAAATTATCAAACAATTTAAAACGCGTGATGCCTTCGGCATATAATTTGAATGCATCGTAAGCAGCACACGACGTCTTTTATACATCGTATGACCATCGCGCAATCATCGTAATCCATCGTGTAGCCTTCGTGATCCATCGTGTAGGCTTCAGCTGAGATATGAAGCTTAAATACCCGTTTTCGGTTAACCTTCGCATTACCATCTTTTGCTATCGTATATAGTTTCGGCACCATCGTATAGACTTCGTTATTCATCGTACTTGCTTCGGTCCATTTTTGGTATTTTAACGAGATCGGGACCAACTTCGTACGAACTTACAATTTTTGCATTCGTGTGGCCATCGTATATAAAAATCGGGACAGTGTGACGCGGGCATAAAGTGGTCTAATGTTTTCGATAAGCAAAGTTGAGTAAATTATAGTATTCTAACAAAAACTCACTCAATAATTTAACGAAATTATAATCCTGGTACCTTTGATAACTATTGGAAATGAAAAGCTGAGTATGAGTTTAAAAAAGCAAATATAATGAGTAGAAATATTAGTCAGTTTAGACACTAACCTGCATACTTCCTGAAACATCAATTACAAGGCAAATTTTGTGTTGTTGGGTAACTTGTAAAATACGGAAAGTTGGGACAGTATTCGCTGTTGAGCTTCTAGGTACAGTGTCTAAAAAATAAAAGTTAAAGCATATTTTGCATTTTTTTAAAACAAATATTGAAGGATAGTGTTGCAGTAAACATACAAACGTGTCTAAATTACCAAAACACAGTTATAATTACCTTAAAGTGACTTTACTTTGCTTCAATACATTATATAGACTTTTCTTAAAAAAGTAAAATCACAGAAATTCTGAACTTTTAGGAAAATTAAAATCGGAAGGACCCTAATCAAATGGGAAAATCAAAAGCTCAAACACATGAAACGAATAAAAAAAAATAACTGTCATATTCCTAATTTGGTACAGAGAAAAAATGGACTGAACATGGTTTTATTATTACGTAAACGTTTATTCTTACTTAGCTGTTATCCATTTGTTTGATTTGTTTGAACTTTTGATTTTGCCATTTGATTTGGGATTTTCCTTTTTGAATTTTCCTCGGAGTTCAGTATTTTTGTGTTTTTACCTTTTATAGCTAGGTAAACCTCTCATTTACATACCATACATATTAGCAAAAATAAAAAACAAGAATACACAAATTTATCATGGTACAATAATATAGGATGTATAAGTATCTCCTACAGTGTAAATGTGGTAAACTATGTGTTGGCGAGTCAGAACAGCCGTTTCACAAACGAATGAATGTAAGCCAGACCTCCCTCTTTGTCGACATTTGAGATCCACTGGCCACACTAAGGCATATCTCAATAGACTGACCATTACAATCATTGACCATAACTCTGCTTGGTCTAGGGAGGATACACTTACTCGGGAAAGATTTTGGATAGGAAAATTAACAACTTTGGCACCAAATGGTATAAATGAATAGATGTAGTTCGACTCCATGCAGTGCTTTACATCTGGGTTATATTACTTCCTATAGCAGTCTCTGCTTCTATTTCTTCACCTTACTCATCTCTAAAATAAATCTGTTGCTTAATTTTTTGAGAGATGTATAAGTAACAAGCCACGTTCAACTAGTTTACCTTAGTCAAAATTTATTATTATATTTTAACGGCTGTTTGTTTTAAACTTTGTATACTTTGATGTAACTACTCTATCGTTGTCAAATCTGAAATATTTACAAATTAAGACCGTTCAGTGCTGTTTATTTTGAATTCTTATTGACGCAATCTTTCTTGCAACACAATAATTGTCGACACCATTAAAGCTTTTGAATTGTGCTAGTTTATATTGCACATTATTATTTTTATTCAAAGCATATATTTGAAGTCTCTGTTGTAATTAGTCATATAACCTATGTCGTGGTTAACAAATGTTTAGAGTTTTGCAAGCGTCTTATCCGATGTTTATTATTTTAAGATTGTAACAGCTTAATCTAAGTAGACTGATAAATCATTCATTCAACATCACAATCATATTTACCGATAAAGGATATCTTTTATCCAAAATATTCATAAATAATTACATTTATAGTTCTTTTTTATGTTATTGATGTTGTAATGTATACTTTTTATACCTTTTTTCAACCCTTGATACTTTATAGGTATAGTAACCAGATTTGTTATCGTATGGAACCGTTTTCTTGCTTGCATTCATTAATTGAATATATCAAATTTAATCACAATTGTGGCGTTGTACTAGTATCATGTCTTTTGTAAATCCTTTTTGAGTACATATGGTGCCATATTTGTAATTGCCTAATTAGACATGTTCGAACTATTTGGAAACATTTTATAATTTAAAACAGTATTAACAAATTAAATGCTGATACACAATACATTTTGAATAATTTCTTTATAGGCAAGCCCTACAGATAAAAACCCTAACTTACTTTTAAAGTCGCTATGCTGCCGCATTATTTCCCATGCACTTTTGCCACTACACCTGGTATTCTGGTTATTAGGAGCAAAACGATTGTGATATGTTGTTGGATCAGTACTTTCCCCATCGCAAAACATGGACATCTTCAATAATGGCAACAGAAGAAGTTTAGTCGGATGTCTGTATTAAAATTCTAAATTTGATCTAGTTAATCGTTCGCCTCAATTATATCTAGCAAAGATGACGCTTACATATTGGTCAATATAAAAGCACATATTTGATTACATTTATTGTTCATGCAATATTGTGTTCGTTTGTCATTCTCGGGTCATGTAACAATGTATGTTTTTATGAAAATAAGACAATTATACGTCAGAAACCAAAAGAAAAGAATGCTAACAACTTAAGTCCATCGCATGGTCAATAACACAAAATAAAAAAAACTAAATTGGAATGAATTAAGGTGTTTTGACATAAAAAAAAAACAACCAAATAAGCTAAAACTAACAAAAATACAACAAGACATTCAAACAAAAGAACCTGGTCACTATACTTAATGTTTATCCCATATTCGATGACTTATAAATAACAAGTGTATTGAGATAGAACGATCATGTGTGCTTAAATATTCAACGATCATGTGTGCTTAAATATTCAACAATCATGTATGCTTATATATTCTATATCTGATAATAAAGTCATACAAGAGGCCGTGCACCTGATTTTCACCATTACTTTTTCGTAGCACCGTTTAAAGTTTTACCACTTTATCAAGGGAATTCATGAGAGAAGAATGAAGTTCGCTTTTTGAATTTGCCTTTGTTATAAGATAGTGTACGTGGATTGGCCAAAAGTAGAACAATGTTTCCCTTTTAAGTGATTTTAAGGAAGTATATATATTCATATAAGATAAATTTCAAATACAAAATTCCTGTTGAAAAGATATTAAACTTACAGTTTTTATATAGGCATGGCCCATAATCGATGCCTTTGCTGTTGCTCTATGGTCAGAATGGGGACTGAAGTGGCAGTTATGATCGGGTTTACCGTTGTCGTCAACAGAACACTTTCCTCTGTTTTTTAAGTCATATATTTCACCTTCCATATTTGTTATGCATCTAAAATAAAAGTGTTTAAAATGAAGACGTTTTTATAAGTGCGGATACTTTACAACTGCAAGTCGAGATTATTTTCTATATTTCAAATAATATGTTTTAAATTGTATCTTTATATTTTTTATTGAAATGATTTATAAAGGGAAAAAGGGAATCATTAATCTAACATTTTTTTTTTTACCGGAGTTATTATTTGTTGGTAAACATACAGTTGAAATATTTCATGCACGTTAAACACGAGAAATTAAAATTACATAAAGATATATAATTTACTATGTCAATTCAGATAGCGTTTAATTTATTGAATATATTCAATTCATTCAAATTAAGTATTATCTTCATTTATTTATATCGTATACATATTTAAGAATGTAAATAATTTGATAAAACAAGTGAAAACTTTAAAGTATTTTTCGATTTCCAGTCGGTGTTATCTATGAATATATGCCAACTAAATTATACAATCGTAATGGAATATAACGTATATCATTAGTAAGAACTCTACTCGTTGAGTAGTATAACAGTAAGAATCATGACTAGCGAAACAAGTTTATTAAAATTGTGAACGACTAGTAAAACTAGTTTCGGAAAATAGTTAATGTTTAGGAAATTTGTTAAAGTTTAGGAAAAATATATATGGTATTTCAAAGGACAAACATGACTTAAATAATCAACAGACTATACATATGAGTTAATACAAAACAATAAATTTACTCAATTTGTAACAACCTGGGATGCTGAATTACAAAAGGGTATCAAAACGATGAAATGGTATATAAAAAAATCAGAGGCATTTTCATGCCGTCATGGTCATCGTAAATTTAGTTACTACGAACTGTGACATAAAGCCCCCGACGTTCGGAATAATACTTCAACAACTGTAGTATATAATTTGTAGCAGTAAGCCAAGTTAAATGATCTAATCTTTATATGCACTAAATGTTCATTTTATATTTAATTTCAAGAGCCGCGTAAAGTAACAAACATTTGATCAACCAATAAAATCTCAAGGGGTGCTGAATGATCAAAACGAATGTCAAATGCATTTATTCAAAAAATAAAATTTTGATTTCAATTATATGTTTACTGTACATTAGATACACAACACACTTTATATGGAGGGATTTTCGTTTATTCATCATATACAGTTCATATTCAGAAGTAGGCGATTAATCATTTGTCCTGTTATTAACTTAATTACAAATTTTAAACATTTTTTTTTATAGAACTTGAGAATATAATCTTCATGCAGTTAATGATGTAACAGAAGTTGATGTATTTGTTTTGTTCCTTTGTCTTATTGGGATCGAAACAGTTTCAATGATAATTTATGTAATAAATCTCTTTCTAATCCTCTTTTAAACTTTGAGAAGATTCAAATCAATATGGAGCGAGGCTAAAAGTTTCTATAACTAATAAATAAGCCTTGACTACGACGTTAAGCTGGTTCGTGTTAGTTAGCACGACCAGTTTTTGGCATTTTATGCTACGTGATACACTGATCTAGATCTAGGCTGTATTTCTATTAAGATATAACACACAAACGTTAAAAATCACGACTTCGTAAAATGATCAAAAAACAAAAAGAAATAGAAAATATATTTGAAACTGATAGGTTGTTAATGACATTATACACCAAAAGTAGAAAAAACCAAGATCAACCATTAAACAGTATTGCAAGAATGTGTTCCTAAGGCATGATTTTGTTTTTGCATTTAACACTACTGTTTCCTGTGCTAAAAGCAAAGACAGATTACATCAAATCATTAAGACAAAAATTAAACATATAATGTAACTGCTTTACCTCTGCAGAGATTATTGCCCTGGAGATGATGATTCAATCCTCCTATGTATAACACAGCGTAGAACCATGTATATAGCATTAAATTCAATTGAATTCAATGAAAAAAGAAATAGGTCTTATGATAGACTATTTCAAATTGTTTGTCTATTTCATAGCTTCTGTTTAAAATGTAACTTTACCTTACAGGTTCATATTTTCCATCGTATTGATAAAACTTCACTAACTGGCCTTTTTCTCTTACAGTTGGATATTCATCAAAAATGCCCCATCTGAAGTGTCCCCATTCGTGGGTAAATACTATGCCTGCAATGTTAAACGAAGCAATGACAAAGTTTTACATTTAACATAACTGCTACCTTTGACAAATTAAAGGACCAAATACATTAACTCATTATCAAAATCTGTTTCTACAAAAACAGAATTGTAGTTAAAAATGCCTTGCCATGATAATTCTATTTGTGTAGAATAAAACTTACTTTAATAACAAATCCATCAAATATTAAAATTTTAGAAGGATGACGAAAACGTGTTTGTTGAGTTTGATTGATAAATGCAATGCCACAAATCATTTACCGAATATTGGTTTGTACGGAGGTTGGTAAATTTATAGCAAGAGACTCTTTTACGCAATGTATCGAGCTCCGTTTGGAATTCATAGGACTAGTTATCAAAGGTACTATGCTTATAATTGGATACGCCAGAGGCGAGACCTATCAGTGACACTTAGATAAAAAAATTAAGAAAGCCAAACAAATATAAAGTTAAGGAGTATTGAGGGCCCAAAATTCCAAAAAAGTTGTGCCTGATATGGCTTAGGTAATATATGCCTTGGACAAGAAAATCCTTAGTATTTCGAACAATTCATCTGTTTGCAAACAGTTAATTTACGAAAATAACAACAAAATTGATATTCATGTCAAAACCAAAGTATTGACTTCTTGGCTGGTGATAACATCGGGAACGATCGCCCAACAGCAGTGTTATAGACCAAGTAATGTGAAAAGTTATAAAAGGTCACCAATCGATTTGGTAAATATACCAAGATTTTGTACGGCACCTCCGCGTCCGGGCTCGGTAAACAACATCTCCGAAAATTGATGATATCCCATTTGAACGTAGGTGTTTCTACAAATACAACCAAACTTCCAAAATGTTCAAAACTTATGAATCGCATGATGAGTTAAATTCATCACCTTATGATATAATTTTTCATTGACATTTTGAAGTATTTCAATTTTTCACGGAACAGATTTGTATCCCCGGCCTTCATTTCAAAGTTAAGGTATTGCGTGTTCCTTATTTTTATTATTTAATTCGTATACATCGACAAAAGCAGAATACCGCTGTTTAAATTCATAAATCGACAGAGAAAAAATAAATCCGGGTAACACATGGAATACCCTCTATCATGAGCACATCTTACTATCTATTGTTCGAGCAATTGATCTAAGAATAAATCTCCATATTTCGGAATTGAGAAAATACTTCACCTAGATTCCCATAACCACCACTGGTGCCTGCTTTGAGTAGATCAGTCGTAAAATGAATATACAGTCCTTCTTTACCACATTTTCCATATGTCCATGCAAATGGACTTTTATAGTCTGGATATTCTCCAATTTTCACATGTGCCTTTTTTGCTATGGACGAACTAATAGAGCTGTAAGCGCCATTATTTGACCATGTAGAGGGAATGATAATAGTTATCTCTCTTAAGTATACATGATACTTTGTAGCAATGTACATTTTGTGTGATGCTTCAGTCAACCAGGTCTGTCAAAATAAAGCCCAACATTTAGTAACAATAAACAAATTAACACATGATCGAAGGTCAATTAAGTGATAAAAATTTCCAACTTTTAATTTGTATTCATATTTCAAATATATAGAGTTTTCATGGAGCTTTCACTAAAAATTAAAATATTACCTTAAAGGCATTTGAAAACATAACTTCTTTTCATGTCCTCCTTAGTGTCAGTTTTCAGTTATGCATAGTATATATCGATTATTGAAAGCGACCCATTTTATTATAAATGCGATGGATTATCAATATTAGTGCATTCATTTCTGATGTAGAATTGATGACTTTATCATTTAGGATATTTACAAATTTAAATACAAACTCCTCATTCCTTTTCATTAAATATATATTACCAAATGAATGTTATTTCAACAGATCGGGCGGAGCTTACGTTTTAATTTACATAAGGACAGTCTATTTGAAGGTGTGTTATAAGGACGATTGCCGTTATACATATTATTGAATTCTTATCACCTATCAGTTAAGTGTGAAACCTATTTTATAAAGAGGGAACACATTATATAGAAATTGTCTGTGAAAAAAGTTCTCCCAGAACATATTTTCTTTGATATTAGTTCCACTGGAACACATTTTGGCTCACACTATCAGCTTGGGGCAAAATCTTAAGTAAAAATGAGTAGTATACATGTTTATTTAAAACAGTTACTTTAAATCAGTAATCCGGTTATGTTCCAGACCGTATGAGTATTTGGACCGTACGCGTACATTTTCAAAATACACATTTGGTCGGACCGTACGCGTACGGTCTGACTAATATAAAGAAGTTGGTCACGTTTATCAGATACAAATGTATATAACAGATCAACATAACTTATATTTTAAATGAATGTAAAAAGTTCATTTGTAATTGTAATTAAAATAAAATAAAATAATATTATAACTATTTTAAAAAACTCACGTTTATTTAATCTGATAATCTCCTGTATTTAGCATGTTAGTAATTCATAAACTGACGCCAAGTATGCTAATTGAAATTGAAGTTATCAGAAGAAAACTAAGAGTGGGAGGACACTCGTTTTAGAATATTTAGGAACTTTACAAAACAAATATGCAAATAACGTGCATGTACAAATTATGTCACTGTAAAAAAAATATGACGTTCTATTTGGAAGTCAGTGTCACCTTGAGTACCAAAATAGGATTCACGGATATTCAAATAAATACATATTTAATTTCAATTGTTCGCTTAATCATTATCCATATACATGTATTAATAACAATTTGTATAACTAAAAAAAAGATTTTGATGACGATTTGTTTACATTTAACCAATATGATCCCAGAACATCAGCTGGACCATACGCGTATACTCATACGGTCCGACCGTACGCGTATGGTCGGACCGTACGAGTATACGTATACGGTCCGGATCGTACGCGTACGGTTCAAATACTCATATGGTCTGAAACAGTTACATTTTCAATTATGATTAATATTTCTTCATTATTTTATTTTTGATCTAATATTGCTTAGATCTGCATCGAAATGTGCAAGGCTTTTGATCTATTTATTGCGTAGACTTAAATCTGAATGAGCAAGGCTTTGTCATACTTTAAACAAAATGTCAACTAAATAAATGTATAAAAATCAAGGTGAAAGAATTAGTGTATACTTGATGCAACTGGCTTAAGGTTTTTGTACCCTTGTTTTGATTCAATGCTAAACATGTGGAAATTTTATAGAAAATCCACAGCTTTTATCCTTGTACTCTCATATTTGGCAATTTGATGACCGATATATATATATAGGATTATAGCATGCAGTACGAATTAACAGGTTGCTGAAAATTGGAAGAAGCTCCAAAAATGAATTCATTATATTTCTTTATATTCAATTACTTAACTAAAAATGAATTAAAAATATACAGATGGAAACTACTAGAGTTTATTGTACCTACCAGAAATCTTTATTACAATGGAATTACTATGTATCTGAGCAAAAAAAAAAAACCAAACAATTTCTACAGATTTTTTTGTTAATGAATACCCCAAAAGAGTAGATATCAATAGTAATGGACATAATCAAAAGAAACATAATCAATGATTTTTTTTTTCTAGTATTGTTAAGAAAATGTTTTGTAAACTAATTGTATGTCAACTAATCTTATCAGCTGATTATTCCCTGGGTAGTCAATGGATTGTAAGAGAGTACGTCAAGAGAAGCTTGGAATCTTGATGGATTATGAAACGAGCAGTATTTGATGAATAAAATAATTATGTGGTTAAAAAAAAGAAAGACACGGAGAGTGAACCCTTAAATATTTGACCAAATAAGAAGGCAAACTTCTTCTAATGAAGACAATTTATCAAATATTCAAACTTGTTCTTAAAACATTTTCTGAATATAAGTAACGCAATTGTCATCTCTGGTCTTTACTGGTTTTTTGAAATATTACATGGTGACAAAAAAAGAGAACAGGAATATTAACGTGACGTTTAATATAAATTGTCCATAATTATCCAATGGCCTCATACTTATTCATAATTACCTGTATTGTACTAAGTAAAAGCTGATCTTCCGAAACCTTTTCAGAAATAGAAACCACAATTCCTTTGTATCCATTTTGCTGAATGTGTATTGTCATGAAGACAGATTCTATAAGCAAACCAACAACTATAATTTGAAAAATGTGGACGCAGCAAAAAAACCTCATCTTTGATTTAAAAAAAAAGAGAGACACACAGAAAGAATGATCTATACAAGTGTCGTCTCGAATAACACCAACACGCACATTTTTTTTATTATATGTGCGTGATTTACGTGATTATATAATATGTGACCTAGTCCCAAGAGAAAAGGTTAAGGATAGTTGATTCATTTAAAAGGAAAAAAAAACCTTAGCCAAAAGTCTTCCGTGTAATACAAAAAACTGTATCTTATAATTTTAAATTCATTGTATCGAAAAGCTTTAAATACCAACAACGCTACAATAAGCATGAATGGCAACGAGCTTCGTTGACATAACATCTAAAAACGTGTAAATGATAGTATTTTTCAATTAAAAAACAACCTACGCCAGACTGTTTTTGATGTTATAAAATAATAACTAATTCATAATTTTAAATACATTTTATTGAAAAACTATAAATATCGGCAACCCATTTAGTAACAGTGTATGACAACGGGCTCACGTAGCATTTCTTCTGAAACGTTTTAAATTGATTGAATCGAAACAAGTTAAGTAAACGTATTTGACAAAGGGTGACGCTCGGGTGACGCTAAGTCAGGAACATGACTTTGCAATTTGATTTGGAACTTTCCATTTTGAATTTCCCTCGTCGTTTGGTATATTTGTGATTAAACTTTCAGCTAACTACCTTGATGTGTTGTGTTTAACTTCCAAGATAGATTACGTTTATATGTGAGAAAAAGTCGAAAAATACTGAGGGGATATGTTAACGCATAGGCAAATGACAAACTGACATTGCTATAACACAAACAAAAAAAACATGGAATGAGCAACACTTACCAAACATAAAATCCGGAGCTAATCTCAGGCGCTCAAGGAAGGAACGCAGATCCTGTAAAAATATTGCATCCATTGTGAAGCTCATATAATTATAAACCTTGAGATAAGTCTAATTGGGAAGGACATTGGAGGTAAAAAGGAATGCATTTGAACGTGGCTCTGACAATTAGAACACATCCGTCGTCATCTGTGAAACAGAAATTATATAACGATGAACCAACTCGCCCAGTCGTCTATAATTATTTGATAGAATAGGATATTGTCCAATATTCTTTCATCTGCTAAGAAGTCAGCCCTTCAATCCTAAAATAATTTATAGACAACCTTTCTTTAATTATCATTTCCTAAATATATAGAAATAATGAAGCAAGTAAAGTTTCAACTCTTATGCAAGGTTGAGCTTATATAAAGAGATTTGGCGTTTGTTTTATGTCCGTCCGATCATATAGCTTTTCAACTGTTTCAATTATTTTACATCATAGGCTTTCATATATTGAGTATCAACAGGTTAGTAGACAGTATTAACAAACACCAATTATTATTCAACCGACATAGAAATGAAAAAAAAAACCGCCTAAAAAAAAAACAACCCACCAACAAAAAACAAAACAAAACAAACGAAATATAAAACAAAACAGACGCAGTGATACTCAGGTGAATTCCGAATATTTGAAAAAGTTGAACTTAATTGTTAAACCAAAGATTCATTCAATATTGTCACTAAACAAGAGATTAGTTGAGTGAAATGATAGTATAAGTCTTTATTATTTTTTCTTGAGATGCACTTTAACATAGTTACCCTGATTAAATTAAACAAAGGTCAGCTAATTAAGAATTTCAACTGGTTCCATTAGGGGACCCGAAATTTTGTTTAAAAACATTTCATCCTAACATAACAAATCAAGATATCGAGAACTTGTCACATTCATTTGTTTAAACAAAATTTGCTTTGATTTTCGAAGTACGAGTAACTCCATTATGTTTTTTAAAATCTGTTAAAGCTTCCACAGATAATACTTGTGGTGAGGATAGCTCATGTTTTTTTGTTATAACAGGAGGGAAGAGTCTTATATTTTATTTTTTAAACAGATCTTTGAAATTCTGAAGTATTGTCATTCGATTCTTTCCGACCCTATGAAAGACATTTCCACAGTAACTTGATGGAGGAATTTATAATTTTCAGCTGTTTATACCTAACAAATAAACGCTATGTCAGTAACAAAATATTTGTCTTAAATAAACTTACAAACTTTGGCAATCACACCGCATCTTAGTTTCAATTAAATAAATAATCTAAGTGAATTTGATAAAAGTTCACTGATGAGAATCAAGGATGACCCTTTGGTAATTTATTTAAGGTTTGTTTATATCAGACATACACGAACATAATATGAAAAATAATTCAAACTATCTGAGCTCATTTTACGGAAAACAAATTTTGTTGTTCAGAATTGTATTGTAAATTAACGACCTAGGGTCCAATTACAAAAAAAAATAAGAAAAATATTTCGTCCAAGTAATTGAATTGTAGTTGATAATCCATGTAAACTATTCATAATGTGCAGTCAAGCATACAACCATTACCAACATCACAAGAAAATATCGCGTAAGATGTTGATGTTTTACCTCAGATAAGAGAAGGACCATATTAAATGTATTTCATTCTCACATGTGCTTTCCTTCTCTTATATTTTTGTTAAATATTTCGTAGTGAATTCGATTATTAAAAATTATTACAATTATTATCTTTGGTATATCTTTCCCTAAATGATAATAACAATTTAGATAATGGTTAAACTTGAATGATTAATTAGTCCCTGAATAGTTGATAAGCACCACGCGCCAAATATTGTATACATGTTCAGGACAAACTAAATATAACAATCATTCAAAACAATATGTTCTACGAAGTTGGTCGATCATGTATGAAAGGTTAAATCTTAAGACTGGCATGCGAAAAATTGACAAAAAGAGTAGTTTTGCCAGGTAATAACCATTTAACTACTCCTTAAAGTGTTGTTTCAATGATAATTTAACGTGTAGAAACCGTAGTTTTCTTTGTACATGTGACATGATATATAACGTCTCCATATTACCTTAGCTGTATTTGGCAAAACTTTAGGAATTTTGGTCCCCAATGCTATTCAACTTCGTATTTTATTTTGGCCTTTTTTACTTTTTTGGATTCGAGCGTCACTGGTGAGTCTTTTGTAGACAAAACGCGCGTCTGGCGTATATACAAAACTTAGTCATGGTATCTATGATGATTTTATTTACAGGGACCTGATTGTACATTTATAGATGTGTTCTACCTAAGAAAATGCATGTGCCAAGTCAGGAATATATCAATTGTTATCCATTCGTTTGATGTGTTTGAACGTTTGATTTTGCCATTTGATTGGGGACTTTAGTTTTTGAATTTTCCTTGGATTTCAGTATTTTTGTGATTTTACTTTTTTGTAATTCTCAAATTCTAAGATCAAAGTTAAATATCTTTAAAAATCATGTGTCAACTTTAAATATTATAATGAATTTAGAAAAAAAAACACCGTCAGAAGTTGGTTGAATTCAATACGTTTTGGCTTTTCTTGTTTTTGATAAATATAACAATACAACTGAAGGAAATCGTTTGATGAATATCAAAGTAGTAAGTCGTCATAATCAAATGGTAAAATGAAATAACAAAACACAGCAAAAACGAATGGACAAGAACTGTCATATTTCTGACTATGAACAGGCATTTTCGAATGTAGAAAATGGTGGATAAAACCTGGTTTCAAAACGTAAACCTCTCACTTTGATGGCAGTCTCATCAAATTACGTTATATTTACAATGATGCGTGAACTAAACAGACATAATAGATAAATGAAAGTAAAAATATTGATACAGCAGTCATCATCGTGTAACAATTTTTAAAGAAACAATTTAACAGAACATAAAAACATCTATTTACAACCGCATTCATTGATTCGCGTGTCTGACGTCAGAAAATTTTATTCGTCACATATATTTGTCGTTTAATGTTACAGTATATACAAACACTTTCAATATTTCACATAGGCAAAGTTAGCATACAGAGTTTAAAAATTAAAAGCATGTAAGAATTAATTTCAGAAATAGACCGAGATTTAAAATAGTCCAAAAGTTATATAGAATTTATAAGAATCCACAAATAGTTCATTCCACTACGCAAATGAATAATTTTTACGTTTGTGGTTTAGAGTATTTTGTAATTCATAACAGAAATACATCATAATGACATAAAATAGAGCAATATCATACTGACGGTATCTTTTAAAGTACAGAGTCACGTTATAAGAACCAAAGACATGCAAAAGGTCGCATATACAAACACACCAGCAAAGTCCTTGTGGTCAAATCAAAGTAGGATAACAATAAGTAGACGCATATACTGGTATCTAAAACTTTCAAAAAAAAAAATTCAACAAGCCCATGTAAATGAAGTCTGAAGAGAGAGATACGACAAAAAGTCAACTTTTAAACTACGAAATGCAGTAATCATGCGGTGGTGTAGAGGAAATTATTACTGCTGAGATATTTGAGGTTGACAATTGGACAGTTGACACCATCACGTTTTCTTAGATCATAGGTTCAGGTCTTTCATATATAAAGGAAGATATGGTATGAGTGCAAATGAGCCAACTCTCCATCCAAGTCACAACATTGACTACTAAGTATTTTACAAATTTTATAGAAAACAAGAACTATCTTTAAAAAAGATATCCGACGTATTTAAATTTAAGTATATGTTTAAAACTATCATTTCGATAACCTTCAGAAGCACAATGACTTAATGATGCAGGACATTTTTAATAAAATCTCCATCTGAATGTAACTACAAGAAATTCTTTACTTAGTCTGGTCATATTAAGGCATTAATATATAAGAATATTGTGATGGCACCTAAACATTTTATTTGTCAAAAAATAAAGTGCAAATAACAAGAAACAAATATACATTTACAACTGTTACATTAAACTTAATTCATGGTTAACAAGGCTAGAAACTATTGGTAGTATAAGTAGTATCTTTCTGTTTACATTCACCAAAATCCCACGGAAATCTCACATGCGAAGTGCGTTCTAAAAGTCATGTACGTTCGTACAACAAAGTTTACATTAAAAATTATATAATTGTCACGAATAAACAGCTGTCATAGATGCAAAGAGCTATTGGAGGATAAATCTTTTGTAAGATCTAGTTCAAATACTCATAGTTTTTCACTTGCTTTCCATCACGATATAATTTTCGGGACGTTTTTTCAAACACAACAAAATCACCCACCATGACAGCATTTTGTCCAATCACAGAAAGGATTTTCGAGCATGCGTATTCTGTTGCCATAGTTAAGCGTCCTTAAGTTCAAAAGGCACAAACCGAAACTATACCGACTAAGTCGGAAAAACACCATATCGAACATTTAGACCTCTAGCTAGCTTTCGCATAAAATACTTTTTGTCAATCAATATTAAAGATTAAACTATAACTCGATACAACAAGAGGCAATACTAAAATACTGTGATCCATAAAGGAGAAACCAATTCTACCATATTAATTAAGATATCAAAAAGCGGGATACGTATTATTTCCAAACGGCTCGGAGTTAAACCGGGTGCGTCAACATCAAATGCTTCTTCTGTTATGCATGGACCATACGTCATGCAAATCAAAACCCACTGAAAATGTCTCACCTTTATGCACTAAAATCACTTTTAAATATTTGTGTTGTTAAAAGTTTATTAAAGATAAACAAGATAAACAATATCACGATAAACTTTGCCCTTTCAATCGTGACTTTGTCAGGAAGTTCACTTCAAGATAATAACATAATAATTTGATAAAAAGATATTTTTTCAGAAATTGTACTTTATCTTGTATCGACAGAGTAACGTGAGTACTGTTTAATTAATCACATAGATGAAAATTTATTTTTGTTCATTGATGATACTGTTGGATATGTTATTTAGTGTTTAACACCATTGTTTGTACATTTGATTGTTACGTGGCGACCATATGTTTGGTGGCGGAAGCTTGAGACTCCAGAGAGATTCACCGACCTTCGAAAACTGATAACGCAAGTCACTCAGAATCCACCATCCATGAGAGAGTGTGAAATCACAACTTCTATGTTGTCAGGTTAATGATACAACATATATGAAAAGCTCGGAAATGTTAGCGAGGCAAAGCAGACATTCAACAAACGAATGAATAAATGGCCATCGAAGTGACTGCAAGTGCAAATTTGACTTCCCCAATCTGATCTCTAAAACCTTACCTTCACTATCCTAGAACAGAACGGTGGTTGGTCAAGAGCCGATAGACTTGCCTGGACAAGTTATATGATACGATAGTTTAGGACGTTTCCCCTAGAGGACATCATTTAATGAAGAACATAGAATGAGTTCTTACCATCACTTGGTTCCTGTGACTTAGCTTTCCGTATTGATATTTACATATATTTTAGCATGCCTTAATATACTTGTAATATTTAATATTTTACCGTTTATGTACAGTGTGTAATGAAAACTGCGTGGAAAACTATTTTTTTTTCTTCTTAAACTGTTACTTTTACATCAATTTATGACTTCAACATCTCTCAAAAGTAGACACTTTAAGTATACTATCAAAATATGAACCGTTTGAATTTCACTATGTGATCAACACCCGAGAAAAACTGCTAATTACCTATTGCAAGCTTTCAGTAAGAGAAAGCACAATTTGTAAATAAAAAGTGACATATACACCTAAATGATCGGCTTTTTTATTATTGATTTTATATTTCACTCTATTATTATAATATAATATTTTGCGAAAAACAGTTACTTATTTTCTTACTTACTTTAAAACTTATTACTGGTACCTATTATTCATATCCAATGAAAAAGATGCTTTATTTTGGTATTTATATTAATCCAGGTAAATCAGATATCACAATGGATTACATATGTTTAAAATAGTAATTATTTTGTAAAACATACACAGAATATTCATCACCTGTTATGCATGCTCAATTTGAAATAAGAAAAAAGACTCAATCAAAATTTACGCAATCGGGAATAGGAAAATCAACCTTCAGTCTTCTCCATTATAAACTACTTGATGCGTGTTTACATACAAAATCAGAATGATATGTTGAAAGGTATATCAGTGGGGAAAACGATGAGCCTGACAACTGATAGCATCATAAAAGGCCAAACGATTAATGAAATGAAACACAAAAATAAGATAATAAAGATTTATTAACATTGTAAATCTGATATCTTAGACTAAGTAACATACATACAAAATATATTTTTTTATCCTAAAGTAGAAGTAACATCTGCTCCGATACTGGCTTTCTTCCTTTTTATTGATTTTAAACGCTAATGTATCATACACAAAGCACATGGTAGGTATACAATCAGATTGGTGAGATGTCATTAAACTGTAATAAAAAAAATGGCTGTGCTTTATATATTTATTTCATTGTTTTTGAAAGGTTGAATAAATTATCTCAAATCAAAGTAAACAGCAATTAGAAACACTTATTCATGCAGTTTGTAGATCATCTGGCTTGAAGGGCCAAGTGAGCTTTTCTCCACTCTTGGAGTCCGTCGTCCTCCGTCTGTCGTCGTTAACGTTTACAAAAATATTCTCCTCTGAAACTACTGGTCCAAATTAAAACAAACTTTGCCACAATCAGCATTGGGGTATCTAGTTTAAACATGTGTCCGATGACCCGGCTAACAAACCAAGGTGGCAGCCATGGCTAAAAATAGAACAAAGGGACAAAATGTAGATTTGGCTTATATCTCTGAAACCAAAGTATTTATAATAAGGACAAATATAACATAAAAAAAAAGGTTTTCAGGTCAAGATCTATCTGCCATGAAATTTTCAGATGAATCGGACAACCTGTGGTAGGGTTGCTGCCCCTTAATTGGTAATTTCAAGCAAATGTTGTTGGTTTTTGGTTATTATATTGAGTATTATTTTAAATAGAGATGACTGTAAACAGCAATAATGTTCAGTGATACCTATAAAATAAGTAAGAATGACCAAAGTGGTCAGTTGACTGTTTCAGGAGTTATTGCCTTTTTAGTCATTTAAAAAAAAAATCGTAGAATTGGGTTATCTTTCATAAAAAATCTACTCGTCTTACACTACTGAGACAAACTTTTCCACTACCATCATTAGGGTATCTAGCTTAAAAGAATCTGTCCGATGACCCACTCGAAAACTAAGATTTTCGTCATGGCTAAACATAGTACATAGGGTAAGATGCAGTTTTTTTATTCATATCGCTTGAAACCGGGAATTTTCGGAAAATCTAACGAAAAAAAATGTTCATTATGTCATGGTCTTTCTGCCCTGAAATTGCCAGACCAATCAGGCAACCCATTGTTGTATTGCTACCCCTGAATTGGTAATTTTAAGAAAATTTTGCAGTTTTTGGTTATTATGGTGAATATTATTGTAGATAGATAAACTTTAAACAGCAATAATGTACAGAAAAGTAAGACCTACAAATAACTCAACATGACCAAAATAGTCAATTGACCCCTTAAGAAGTAAATGCCCTTTTTAGTCAATTTAAAAAAAATAATCATAATCTTTGTTAATTTTTGTACATTTTTACAAAATATTTTCCTCTGTAACTACTGGGCTAAGTTTATCATAGATAGAAATAATTGTAAGCAGTAAGAATGTTCAGTAAAGTAAGATCTATAAACACATCACCCTCATCAAAACACAATTTTGTCATGAATCCATCTGTGTCCTTTGATTAATACGCACATATACTAAGGTGAGCGACACATGCTCTTAAGAGCCTCTAGTTTGATATTCTTATCGTCTAGATCGTAAATATGTAAGAGGAAAACTCATCTTATTGTGTGTTTCTATTACAGAATGACACTGAGAAGTAAAATGGAAATACTGATTCCTCTTTTTATTATAATATTTACGCTGCATTCAGCCAATGGTTATAACTGGGCAAATACGTACGACAAACCATTTGAATTTGTATGTCCAGCCGGAACAGCTATCTCTGAAATACACAGTGAACACGACAATCATCACGAGGACCGTATATTTGCATTCCAGTGTCGAGTAACGGAAATAAAACAGCACACTTTGTGTCATTGGTCTTGTAAGTTTTAACTTCAGTTTGAAGAAAAAAATATCTCAGAAAAAGTACCTGGCAATCGGTCGTTACATTGAAGACGTCGGATTAAGAATAATATGTTTAAAATTGTGAAAGAAAATAGTACATGGTTATGGGGCAATATTTGTAAGAACTCGTGTAATTTACCTTTTACAGTGTAGTCGCAAAAAACTATAAAATACGTCAATACGTCAGGAGTTATAATATATATGTAGCTGCAGTTTGCGTAACATCAGAAAATATTAAGTAAATGATCGGAAGAGGTCATTTCATATACAAATATGATATATAGATTCAAATGAGTACACACACGGTATAGTGACTGTTTCAACTTTTAAAAAATAATCGTTGAACTGTTCGACATTCAAAGAAATACATTACTTTATTGTGGGTACTTATTGCACTTTTGACGTCTTACTTGATTTTGACTTTTCTTTTGGAGCACTCCCGATGAGTGTTAGAAGACGAAACTCACAAAATGCTTACAACATTATTAGCTCGGTATCTTACAAAAGTTTTTTAAGACAAGAAATTAGTTTAAAATTGATTAAGCTGAATATTTGCATTGAAACACCTTAACAATTATATTTTTTTTTTACAGCGTACGCCAACGACTTCGACCAGTTTTTCAGTTACCAGTGTGCCAATCATGGATTTATCACAGGCATACAGAGTTACCATGACAATGGTCATGAAGACAGAAAATTCAAATTCCATTGTTGCGAAATCCAAGGTATTGTTTAATTGTTAAGAAGGTTTGTTAGAAAATTGAATTGAATCAGTAGTAAATAATTGAGTAAATAGTACGCACATCTCATAAACATTTTGGACGATTGCAAAAGCAAACCGATATCAAATATATAATATGCATAACATCGACGACATACTTTGCAAAAGTGTTGTCAATTTGATTTTAAATATTCATTGAGCACCAGTCAAGTTAGAAAAAGTTCTTTCATTTGTAGAAATGGATCTTTCTGAATGCTACTACACCAATCCAAACCCTTTTGATGCTACGTTTACGACAACAGTTCCAGAGAATTTAGTTTTCCGTGGTGTAACAAGTTCACACAACAATCACCATGAGTATGTATAGATACTTGACTAAGTCCATTTATAGTAAATACGCGTACGCTTGTAAATACACACAATCTTCTACAACTTAAAAATAATGAAGTATATCTCCCCCCAAAAAAATTATATAAATAATAATTTTCGAAAACACACCTGCAAGAATCCAATATGGACAATGTTGTTTAGAGTCGTTTGAAGGGAGTAGTGTCAATTTTATCAAAGTGTTTGCATTCTGTGGCAGTTTTGGCTGTCAAATATTCGGCTTTCTGCTTTCCAAAATAATTCCAGAAAAATGCCCAAGACGCATGCAATGTGTAAATTATTGTTAATCATTTGGAGTCACATTATCAGTTTCCATGATTAAAGATGATGTTTAGTTATATATTGGTAGCACAGCCTGCACACACAAATCTATTGGAATTATTGATTTATCGAAAAGTAGGTTATTTTGTTCTTGCGTGATTGAAACTTTCGATTTAGACAGTCATTCGCTTCAAGATTTTATAAAGATATCAAATTTGTATATGTCGTTTGATGTAAATTTTGCTATATCCCATTTGTTGCAAAAACAATTCAGTACTCTTTTCCTCGATTATGAAATTAACAAAACGACCTTGAACAAAGATATTACTGGTTAAAAAGGGTACAAGTTAAAATGTACAATTTAACAAAAGAGACAGGTTTAGACTGACTTTTAATTTGCAGACATAATACGTAATGTAAGTCATGAACATACTTCGCTTGCAGCAAATTAAATAAAAGATTTGTACAAACGTTTTCAGAATAACCAGAATCTATACAAACATATTTCATTGTCCAAAGCAAGAACAAAAGGATCATATTCAAAACTTTCAACTTAGCATGTTATCTTCATTGCAAACAAGTTATAAGAAAAAGCTTCGGACGCACGGAGTGTATAACCTGTTTTATTTTTCTTATATAAGAGTTCAACAAAACAAGTAACAAAACCATAAATGTTTTATAATAAGCAGTTTTGTGGCTGTGGTTTGCTGGTAAATGAAAATTTCTGCATCGTATGACAAAAAGTATATATACCGTTTGGAAATATTTGAATAATAAAAACAACTACTTAGTTAGTCGTAACTGGTTCACTTTTGTGCTGACTATGATACCTAATATGTATGCACGAATAACAAAATAAATGAAGCTGGCGGAAGTTATTAGTTTTGTAAATAAGTTTGAACAAGCTATATAAAGATGCCTCTTTTTTTTGTAGAGACAGAGAATTCAGCTGGGAGGTGTGTAGACTGAAAAATCGTTACGAGTAGCGAGTGCTATGCTTGATCCCCACAATCCAGTAAAGTTTGGTTTAATTATGCCCAAGTTGGCTATTTATATTTTAATAAATGAGATATTGTCAAAAGTTGGAATCATAAAGACATATTGAGAAGTTTAATTCTGATAATTTTGAATAATGAAAATAAACTTAATCCGAACTTCTGTTTTAGTTGTATTATTCGTAAGTCCTCTTTTAGTTCAAATGAAAGGTGTAATAAATTTCATGGCAGGCAAGATCTACTGCTTAATCTTTGATCACAATCTTTGCAATTTTGCAGCAACATAAAGACTTTTGATTTTTCTACGCTTTACACCACTATACACAATGCTCAGTTGACGGATTGACTTCATCATCTCATAAACAAGAGCTTTTTCTATAAAGATAGGAATCGTAGATACAAATTTCTTGTTTTGGGTTACATTAATTAATATTTTGTGAAATATCACATTGAATCTACCAGAAAATATACTGAAGACGATATTATCAAAATGCTAGACTTTTTTATCGACAATATATTTGTTGAGTTTTGAGGATTTATATTTCAACAGACAGTCGGTATTCCAATGGGTACTGATTGTGCAACCCTAATGGCCGATTTGGTTTTGTTCTCGTATGAAGCAGAAATCATTCAGAACCTTCGAAAAGACAAAAAAGAAAAAGCACCTTAAGAAGTTCTTTAATTTTACTTTTCGATATATTGATGATGTTCTATCATTGAATAACCCATCTTTCAGCCAATACTTACATCTTATATATCCCAGTAGTTTTGAAATAAAGGATACGACTGACACTAGAAGGAATGCTTCATGCCTTGATGTTTTCCTAAATATTGGCGCAGATGGATGATTTCACACGAAAATCTATGATAAACGGGACGACATCAACTTCCCACTTATCAATTTCCCATTTCTCAGCAGTAACATACCCTCTGCCCCTTTGTATGGTGTTTACATATCTCAATTGATCCGTTATTCTCGTGCCTATTCGCACTATACGAACTTCATATACAGGAGTGTGCTCCTTACGCAGAAACAAAGTTATGAGGAGGACAGATTAAAATTGACACCCCGTTAATTTTACGGACACCATCACGAATTGGTTGATCCATACGATGTGTCTTTGTCCAAACTAGCTAAGGACATTTTTACCACATGTTAGATTGTTGTTTGTCATTGCGTCGTCTTATCGTTTAATTACCGAATGTGACTTATTCCCGATTGTAGCTGTTTTTACTGAGTGTGTGTTAACATTGCTTTAAGACGTGTTACGATACTTTTCTATCCCAAATTCATGTTTTAGTTTTGATATTCTATTTATAATTCTCATCGGATTTCGTCAAATGTCTTGACGTTTTTTCTGTTATATTCATGTGTTGTGGTAAAGAAAATTAATCCCCGCCTTCATATATTAGATTTGATTTGGTTCAACGTAATTTGTACGATGTATTATGTTTGCAGTTTGATTAAGAATAAACCGGACATAGCTATATAATATAGTTAATTGTCTAATTGCAACCTCAGTTTGATATTAATAAGTATTGCAATTTTCATTGTTATTTAATGTTATACTAGTATCAGTATTTAGTACAAGTATAATCTTAAATCAATCCTAATTCTATCTTCTTTTTGAAAAAAAATGTTTTGGTAATTCAAATTTGACACTTTTTGCGTTGAGGCTTTGACTAACTGGGGTGTGTATTTTTTAGTGTTTGATTATGTTGGTTTATGTAATGTATCCGTGTTTTCTCCTGTAATTAATTATTTCTTCAGTTTTATCATGTATATTTATTACATAGTCATTTTATGAAATTTACTGTTAGCAAAAGTATAAATTATTCTAAATAATAAGGATGTTTTTTATCCAAAGCAAAAACCCTAGCCGTATTGGGCACAACTTTTTTGAACTTTTGGTCCTCAGTGATGTTAAACTTTTGTACTTAATTTGGCTTTTGAACTTTTGTTTCTTGGCGTCACTAGTTAGTCTTGTGTGGACAAAATGCACTTCTGGTGTACACAATTTTAAACCTGGTGCCTTTAGTTAGCTATTATTCGTGTGTTTCTTTGTCCTAAATGTGCTCCTATTTATTTGTATTGTAGTCCTGTAATGTAATATTGTCATTTTAATGTTATATTTAACATTGCTATTCAAGCGGGAAGTTTGACATGCCACAAACCTGGTTCAACCCACCATTTTTTTCTTTAGAAAATGTCCTGTGTCATGTCAGGAATATGGCCATTGTTATATTATAGTTCGTTTCTGTGTATGTTACCTTTTAACGTGTTTCGGTTGTGTCGTTTGTTTCTTCTTATATTTGAGTGTGAAATCACATTATTATCAGACGTGTCACGGTACTTTTCTATCCCAAATTTATGTATTTAGTTTTGATGTTATATTTGTTATTTTCATCGGATTTTGTCTTAAGCTTAGTTAGTTGGTATGTTTTTCAAACGTTATGAAAAAAGAAAAACCACAAAAATAAGGGATCATATTCAAAACAGAGAGTCTTAAAAGCTCGAAAATTGTTGCTTTAATCTGCTTTTATAGCTAGCTAAACCTCTCACTAGCACGACAGTCACACATAATTCAATTATATTGACAACAACATGACAGATCTCTTGTTTCTCTATTATTTTTTTTGCAATCTACACATATTTTGTTTTTATTTGTGTTTATTTTTGAATATCGTATGTTAAAACAAGGTTGCAAGATCAAAGTCTATTACTCAATGCGATTTATCTTTTTAAAACAAAAAATATATTACATAATACATAATATCTGCATTACAATAAAATTAATCTAATTTCTGCATCAAATATGCGTAATTTCATTAAGATTTATTTAAGACCCTTCACCAACTGAAAGGCAAAGTTATGCATGTTCTAAACAAGATGGAATAGAATAACTGATAACATACTTGTGTACACAAAATCGTATATTATTTTCTTTGCGAACAGATAAAACACTGGGTTTGGATGTCTTACAACACTTACCAAAAGTTATTTGGGAAGTATACAGATCAATCATTGTGTCATTGAGGACAGTACCACTGAACCATTTTCAGTTCAATTTGTTTGTAAATATTGAAACTAAAGTGTTATGGATAATTGATATGATGTATATATTTATGTTCTGTTTTCCTTTTTATTAATCAATATTGTTCCAGCAGTCATAAGATGGCTACAGACAGATTAACAATTAATAATACTCATGTAGGCTACAAGTGCCTCCGAACTGATGTATGACAAAATCAAATGGGAAAACACAATCATCTGACCGACTTTATGTTGGTCTCACATTATAAGTTATACATTTCCATTGGAAATTTACAAAATACTTATATCTGTTAAAAGCGAATACAGCTAAAAATTGTTTGATTGGAACTGTTATGGATAGTTGATACCTTTTGTTTCATAGTGTGATTGAATGAAATAAAATTATCACTTTTCCATTTTATATAAATCCATGTACATGTTAACATAATTTCAATTTTTGTCAATTGGAAACCTAGCTAAGGGAATCGGCAAGGCACTTATTGAGCAGCTGAAAAAAGTAAAGGAAAAAAAATGCCTAAGTATAAGTAAAATATGTTAAGGTTTTCGTCACTGTGAAGGGCAAAATTGACTTTAGATGAATTTGGCTATTGTTTTATGGTACTTGTTGGTTACATACCTTTTCTGTTCTTTCAGTTTTCTTGCCCTATTAATGAGCATTATGTTTTCTGGTCTTTGCGTTCGTCCCGCTTCAGTTAAAGTATTTGGTCGAGGTAGTTTTCGATGAAGTTGAAGTCTAATAATCTTGAACCTTAGTACACATGTTCCCTATGATATGATCTTTCTAATTCTAATGCAAAATAAGAGATTCCCCCCATTTTCACGGTCCACTAAACACATAAAAATGTTAGTGCGTATGGGGCATCCGTGTACTTGGCAAACATTCTTGTTACACATTCGTAAATACAGCAAAAAAGCTTTGGACGTACATGTCTGTAAGTTTTTATAGTGTTTTTTTTCATTTTGTGTGACAGAATTATTTCCTTTACTATGTCATAGCGTTTGAGCTTTTTAATAGTCTCTCAATCGTCCCAGGTCTAATGCAAGGGTGAATAACTATACCAAAGAATGCCTTACCTACATTAATTTTTACAATTAGGTGATCTACTCTGCATTGTCTTCATATTGTTTAGATCAACCGTGGCTACTGTCGAAGTTATAACTGAATCATAATAATGGAAGAACATTAAACAAGTGAAATTATTGGCAAAATCACAAAGACTTTATTACAATTATGAAAAAGGTACAGTTACGAAAAGGTCAGCTGATTATACAAACATACAATATAAGATTACATTTACAAAAATCATTTTTAAATTTTGAAATACAGATTAGCACTTTCAGTTAATAAGGATATAAATCGTAATCATACGCTCAACGGAACATACTAATGTTTAGAAAGCGAGTTTGAAACTGTACAAAAATATGTTTTGATATAGTGAAAAATCCATTGAAGAGCAGATACAAAAACATATCACACAATTATGTTTAGATTTCACAGTAGTTATGAAAATATTATATGAGGCAAATTATCACATGACCAGTATACTGATTAATAATATCGTTGGCATACTACATGAACTGTTTGTTTATTAAAACACAACATTTGATCCAATGTACAAATTTGTTCAATATTTGATACCCTGGCGTATTTAATCCAATCAATTTAGCAACTTAACACAATGAATTGATATAGCTAAAATCATCAGACAATAATGAAGCCATTCAACATAAAAGAGAGATTAAATATCGTACACAGAAAGGATCAGTTATTCAAACGATATCTGGTTGTGTCAAAATAAATAACATCAATGAGAAATTATGAATATGAAACAATTATCTCTTTTGTTAATGGCTTTTGAAATGCATCAATGACAATAAAATTTACTTTTAAAGCGCATTTTTTTCTATATTATATGGTTATGTATACATATATTTTAATGACCCATACAAAGTATGTAGGATATTCATTTTGTTTTGTAAAAGAAAGAACGTTTCCCAAGATACTAAATCGTTCAAAGTGGGTGCCACAATTAATTATCTATAGGGGATGGTAAATAGATATATGTATCTATGGCAGTGTTGGAAGATTTTAATGTATGTGAAATTAAGAATTAAATTAATAGACAATATTGAGAAAGGAAATGTGTAATGTGTAAAAGAGACAACAATAAGACCAAAGAAAAATTACTTGGAATATTAATATACACGTCTTTAAATCACAAAAATCGTGATGCTTTCTTTCTTTTTGGGTTTAAGTGAGCTTTTCCTGACTTTAACAATCATATGATTTCCAAAATTGAAATTATCATTTTGAAACAGTAGTCATAACTTTGAGTCTTAATATCAGTATGAACATGACTTGTATCATGACAAATCCTTGGACTGAAGTAATATATATTTTGTAATGATAGCGATAAAACATAAGAATTCTACAAAAATGGACACACTGTGACCTACAATCAAAACTGTGTTATTTCTTGTCGAGCTTTGCACTAAAATCGATATCTGTATATCGAAATCAGAAACTAAAGATCAGATAGCTATTTATAGGTTTTCTAAGTCTTAACTTCTGCTTCAATCGACAAAGTTGTGTGTTTGGAAACTGATAAAAGTTTTATCCTTGATGAAATAGGATAGGCATC
This sequence comes from Mytilus trossulus, assembly GCF_036588685.1. Lineage (NCBI taxonomy): Eukaryota > Metazoa > Mollusca > Bivalvia > Mytilida > Mytilidae > Mytilus > Mytilus trossulus. The sequence goes on along the minus strand of NC_086378.1, from coordinate 72,861,497 downwards.
TTAACTGTACATATTCATAATATAAAATCATATATCAAATTTATGTTTATTGATACCAGCTACATATCATTGCAATTGTTAATGTCATTTAATGGACATTCAAAAGAAATAAACAAAACTAAGAAGAGTATAATATTAAAAGTAAAAAATGATATTAAGCCTTCCTGAATGTGATCAGCGAACATGACCTTATATGAAAGTTGCTATTATTTCAATGTCAATTTTGGTTTTATAGCTCATCAGCTGTTTCAATTCTTACACATCATTGGCTTTCGGTTGTCTTACACGTGTGAGGTTTAGCTAGCTGTAAAAAAACAGGTTGAGTTCACCTTTTTCTTCTAAGGAAATGCATGCATCAAGTAAGGAATATGACGGTTGTTCTTCATTCTTTTGATGTGTATGAACTTTTGATATAAATTTCCATTTGATCAGGAGCTTTCCGATTTGTATTTGTCTAGAAGTTTAGTAATTTTGATATGTTACATTTTGCATACGATTTCGATTTATTGAAAATCCCAAGAATGAAGTCATTTTATTTTGATTTATTTCCGTAAAAAAAATGAATACAAATTCAAAAAGAAGTGAACACATGGTGACCTTCAGAAGAATTGCGTTATTTCTTGTCTAGCCTACCACTTAAATCAATATATATATAAAAAACAGTCGGCTGAAGATAAGAAATCAGAAACTAAAGATAAGAAGGATATAAAAGGTTCTTTAAATCTTAGCTCATACTGCGATCGACGGAATTTTGTGTTTGGTAATTGATACGATAACATATCTTATGTTGTCATTGATGAAGTTGCATAATCATCTTTTAATTTGAAATAAGTTAATGTATAATATTCATAATTCAAAAGCATATCTTAAAATTTGTGTTTATAGATAGTTGACACGAATCAGGGAAATCGTTCCGGGCACTTGATGTTGCTAATATATGTATGTCTTTACTATACAGCTCTTCAACAGTTCCGTTTCTTTTACATCAGTGCTTTCACATATTTGACTTTGTGTGTTCCTTACAAAAGTGAATTCAAGATAGGCCCACGAACGCAAGGAATTTAGAAAGTATTGTTTTCATATTTTTGCGACGGATTATGACAACCGTCTAATACGCTGTTTAAAAGGCTTCAAAGTTGTCCAAGGAAAGTGTAATTAATCACACCGGAGCACATAAAACTAAAACTAAAATTAACGATAACCCGCATTTCTTTTATGCTTTTTATTTGAAATCATCCCTTCCATCTGGCGCCATGACGATTATTACTGAACACAAATGATGAGAGAAAATATCAAGCTAAACAGTGGTAAATCTGAACTATTTTTAACATAAATGACGAAAAACAGTTACAGAAAGGTCTACAGCTAATATATACAGATACACTTTGGAAACGGATCCATTAAGCCGTTGTCTTACGAGCATCTGCAACATGGTTATGCTAGTGTAAAGTGTTCAAAATTGCCATTCAATTACTTTCAGCTAAATTTGACTTCTTTGTACGATGTGATTTAAGTATGTATCATGTATGATATGACAAATGTGGGGGATGTTTTACCAAATCATATTATTTGAGAATTTTTATAGAATATAGATAATGATAGTATAATGTATTGATTGGTCGAAGAAAATAGTATCACTTGTCAATTTTCTATGTTGATTTGAGTCAAACATATTGCAACCTCACCGAGAAAGACAATGTTTGACTCATACAATAAAGCAACCATGAGAAAGATGGGTGGTTTAAAGAGCATTTTAAAATAATATGTGTACCGTTTTATTACCATCTCATAGTCTTTTCACCACACTTATACTATAAAATATTTAAAATTTGATATCAGAGAAAAACAATAGTACTGCAAATATACTGCGTGTACGTACACCAGAACAAACTTTGAGGGACCTATATCAATTTTCGCATCTATTATCTCGTTTTGGCATTTATATGTGCTTCTGGCTGAGATTGACTTAAGAATTATCTAATCATGTTAGTCCTATATTACGGTAATAATAAAATAACAAATATACTCCAACGGATTTTGAAAACAAAGATTCCTTAATAAAATTGAAAAATCAAGAGCTCAAATATATACAACGAACGGAAAAACAACTGCCATATATATCCTGACTTGGTACATTTATTTCGTCAAAAGTTTAATTTTATACTTAGTTTGATTTGTTATTATAGACGGTCAGACTTGTCTTATTGACGGTCCAATTTTTCTTATTTACTTGTCTTCTTAGACTGTTTAAGTGGTCTTTTTGGAAACGGTCCGAGTTGTCACCGGTCCGAATTGTCTTGCACCCCTTACTACATGCATTTTCTTATGTAGAAATAGTGGATCTTCACATATTTTGTACATATCTGTGATTATTTGTTGATTATCGTATGTTAATCTCTAGATGTTGTTTTGTACTGGATGTCTGTCTCATTCACTTAATTTTCATTTCGTCTAAACATACCCGAAGGAAGAGATTGCCGAGACGAGTAAGACTGAATTGCAATTATATATTAACGTTATCAACCATGTGTAAAGGTTTTTGACGGTGGTATTACATGGATTCTTCAAATGGAACAAAGTACATAGGCATAATAGGATCCCAGACTGTTACTTAATGAAAGTGATTTTTTTAACGTTTAATCTCCATTGACATAAAATAAATCACATTTCTGCTTCTCATCTGCGTAATTTCATTTATATTCTTTATAGACCCTATTTCTGTTGAAAGACAAAGTTCTGCATGTTCTGCAATAACATAACTGATAACAGATAACATATATGTGTACGCAAAGCCATAAAGGATTTTCTTTGCGAACAGAAAAACAATAGATTTGAGCTTCTTACACTGGACACCTATCAAATGATTCAGTAATTCGGGAAGATCACATATCAATCATTGTGTCATGTAGGACAGTACCACTGAACCATTTTCATTTTAATTGGAAAGTAACTACTAGAAGTACAGTGTTGAGGATAATTGATTCTTGCATATTTGCGTTTTCTTCACAATTTTATTAATCAATATCGTTCCAGCAGACAGCAGAAAGCTACAAACAGCTAGATACGAGTGCTACTAAAACGTTGTCGAACAGAATCAGAAAATATCACACAATTATCTGACCGATAATATATTGGTCTCTTAACATGAGTAATAACTCTGCATTGGTAGTTCTAAAAATGTTTGAAATCTTTTTATGGGAAACATGTTACCTGTCAGCCTTAAAGCATCAATGAAACAAAATGTTTCATGTTAAGGTAAAATATGGATAAGTTTTCGTGAATGCGGAAGGCAAATTAGATTTTAGATTTGTTTGTCTATTTTTGGGTTATATATCCTTTCCCCTCTTTCAGTTTTTATACATTCTTGGCCCCCAGATATCAAGTTTGAGCGTTCTTGATGAAAATGTCAATATTTTGTGACAGAAATATTGACTGGACAATAAATAGTTATGACTAATAACGTCTAAGCTGCTTAACAGTTCCAAAATTGTCCATTTTCTAGTGGAAGTGTATATAACCATACCAAAGAACATTTTGCCAACCTAAGTTTTTACAATTGGGTCCTTTAATCGGCATTGCTTTCATGGTTTTTCAAATCAACCATGGCTATGAACGACCATAACAATTATTAGAGCCGTGGTGTAGTGGTTAGTGCATCGGACTACTAACACAAAGGTTCCTGGTTCGATTCCCGTTTGGGATGAAAATTTCAGAAACTCAATTTTCGGCTCTCCCTTGACACCATTTGCGAGTATGGTCTTGAGGAAACGATGATAGTCCGTCGGAAGGGGGCGATAAATGGCTGAAGCGTGTTAAGAGAGAGCCATATCTCTTGCACGTTAAAGACATCCTTGTAGATATCGAAAAAGAGTAGGCTAATGCCGCTACAATGCAGCACTCGCACCCGCAAATTGGAAAGGGGTTAATATAAGTTGCAAAACTTGTTTCCCAATCCACTCTAAACAAATATGTTTAAACTAACAATTATTATGGAATCCAAATTAGGGGAAAATAAAATATTAAGCAAAACAGCGGCAAATCACAAATACTTTATAACAATAATGACACATCACAATTACAGAGAGTTCAGCAGATCATACAAACGTATAATATAAATTTACATGAAAATAGAAATGTTCAAATAGAAATAAGCACCTTCAGTATGATTACGTAGGATATAAATCAAAATCACACAATAATGATATGATAGCCAGTACCAAACAGTACAAAAGTATTTGTTAATATAATGATAGAGAACTGAGCAGGTACAAAAGCATATCATACAAATATATTTTGATTTCACAATAGTAATTGGTAATACAAGTAAATATCACAATATTACGTGACAGGAATACTGATTTATCATATCGATATATATTGAATGTACATATTTTTGCACTATTTCATACCCTAGTGTATTAAATCTGATCAATTCAACGACTTTACACAATACATTTATATACTTAAAAGCAACATACAATAATGAAGCAATTTAGCATGAAGAGATTGAAAGTATTATACAGAGAGGATCAGTAATTGAAATATATTTCAGGAAACATAATGATATTTATGAAAGTTTAACGGTTTGTGACCTTTCGAAATGAATAACTGCAACGAGATATTATATATAATTGAAAAAATTATATTGTTAATGGCTTTTGAAATGCTTAAATGATATTTGTTTATATGATCGCATTTTTTTAAAAACATTATCAAGTTAATTATTTACACTTAGTTACTCATAAAAAAATGAAATATATCTATAAGGTTTTTCAAAGTTCGTGAGGAAATCAGTTGCCTAGTTTCATTCAGAGATTTACAATGAGTCACAATACAGCTAACAGGTTGTTAGTTCCCCAAGGTACTGTCCAACTAGAAGAAAATATTTCAACGTTTGCAATAATTCACTACTAACAGACATTGTTTTCTCATTTGCTAATGGGAATTTCAAAATGACACAGTTATCAAATTGTTCATGATCTTGATTTTGGTTCGTAAAATAGAACATTCCCCAGAATACTAAATCTTTCAAAATGGGTGAGGCAATTCTTTATTTATATGTTGATTGCCCAAAAAGCACTGAGACTTACAAGGGAAAGTAAATCTATACAAGTGCCAAATGGCAGGGAATGAAGATCTACATTTATTTGAAATAGAGAATACAATTTACAGATACCATTGATGAAGGAAATGCGAAATTTGTCAAAGAGACAACAACCCGACCAAAAATCAGAAAATACTTTAAATATGGGTTTATATTAACTTCAACGTGACGATTTGTTTCTTTTTGTGTTTGAATTGAAGTTTTTTTTTACTTTAACATTCATGTGATTGACGGATTTGAAATTATCACGTTGAAACAGCATTCTAAACATAAAGTCATTACATTGAGTCAGTATGCACATGATTTGTATCACGGACATTCCCTGGAACGGAGCAATTTACATTTTGTAGTTATTGCTAAAAAAATGGACACTATGTGACCTACAGCAGAATTGTGTTATCTCTTGTCTAGCCTTTCGCTAAAATCCATATCTGTATATACAAATCAGACGCTAAAGATAAGATTTTCATTTATAGGTTTCTAAGTCTTAGCTCTTACTGCGATCGACGGAAATGTGTGTTTGTTAATTGATAAAAATTTGATCATTGATCTAATAACACAAAAATCATCTTGAACTTAAAAGAATTTAATGTAACATATGCATAATTCAAAATTATATCTTGAAATGTTTATCGATACTAGCCACAGATCACGAAAATATTTCATGGCGATTAATGGACATTCAAAATATAAACAAAATACTGAAGCATAAACTTAAAGTATGCTATTCAGCCTTCGCGAATATTACCTTATATGGATGTTGCTATTATGTTTATGTCAATTTTGGTCATAAAGCTTATCAGCTGTTTCACTACTTACACATCATTTGCTTTCGGCTGTCATACTAGTTTTAAAAATCACGTTCATCCACCATTTTCAACATAAGAATATGCAGTTATCAAGCTAGTCGGAAATATTACAGATGATTTTTCCATTCGTTTGATGTGTTTGAGCTTTTTATCTTGCTATTCGATAAGGAACTTTCAGGGTTGAGTTTGTGATTTTAGTTATTTTACTTTACCTTCACATATAAGTAATAGGCTTTGAGTGTTTCGGATAAAGGTAACTCCAGAAATGAGCTTCGGATGTATGGAATTCATATAAGTATAATGTATAGCTTTCTTCTTTTTTTGCAACAGACGTATTGAATAGATTATGATAAAAAAGGAAAAACAACACGTTTAATAATTTCTTACGTCCAAAGCACTTTTCTGGATTTAACTTCAACAGAAACGCACAACAAGCCGTTTAGCACTCTTTGATTGGTATTAAAATGATACAGTGAAAGTGATATGCACTATTCTAGAGCACCTTTCGCTAAAATAAGGTTTCGAATAGGTCACTCCACTCTGTACGACTTTCGTGTTGTTTTTAATCCTCTTTTTCTACTGGCGCCGTAATGATAATAAAAAATACCAAGCTAAACAATGGTTAATCAGAAATACCAGTAATGACAAAGTAGAATTACAATATGGTCAGCATATCATACATACAAACAATAAAGAATGCTATTTCATACTATTAAATTCTTTAATATCATTATACATTTTTAAATGGAAATAGGCATATTCAGTTTAATTAGAACGTAAATCAGAGTACTCATATACACTCAACGAGTTATATATGTTTTTTGATAGCCAGTTTTAATTTTACAAATTTTACAATTAATATAGTGATAATTTCATTGAAGAGCAGAAACAAAAGCATATTACAATAGCAATTAGTTTGGCAAATACATTAACACAATATCACATCACCGGAATACTGATTACAAAAAAAATATTATCATACTATATTTGTTTATAGAAACACAACATTTTGTCCAATGTACGTATTTGTTCCGTATTTCATACTTGGCACACACTCTGAAAACTGATATACGAGCATAGTTTCAAATTAAAACAGGGCGTTATATATAGTTATCAAAGGTACCAGGATTATAATTTAGTACGCCAGACGCGCGTTTTGTCTACATAAGACTCATCAGTGACGCTCACATCAAAATATTTATAAAGCCAAACAAGTACAAAGTTGAAGAGCATTGATGATCCAAAAGTCCAAAAAGTTGTGCCAAATACGTCTAAGGTAATCTATGCCTGGGATAAGAAATATATGTTTCTTATTGATTGTTTTCTTCCGAACATGTAGTTTTCAAACAAGCACATTTATTTGATTTGCAAATTAAAAAAACTTGAATTTGAAAACAGTTAATGACATATAAAGTCATAACATTGAGGTTAAACGTCAGTATTCATACCGTTTTGATCATTCAAAATCTCTGGATTGTCAAGTAATAACCATTTTGAATTATTGCAAAACAAAATAGAAAAATGTAAATGCTACTAAAATAGATATACGATGACCTACAGTAGCATTGTGTTATCTCCTGTCTAACAAACCACTAAAATCGATATCTGTATAAAAATTAGTCGGCCAAAGATAAGATGGCTATTCCTAGATTATATTAAATTATTAGCCCTCACTGCGATCGACAACATAAAAATTCTAATTATTTGATTTTCTATTCAACAATAATGTTGATTTGTAATGTAGTTCATTTTCTGAATGCAATCAGGTAACATCTTTTGCAAATAATAATGAAGCTTTTGTAGCACAAATTGACTATGCTAAGAATGACATATAAGTATTTTACGTAAATTAAATATATCAATTTTCAAGAACATGTTAATAAAATAATATCCTATAAATACAAAAAATGGTCATAAATCGTAGATCTATTACCACAATTGTTAAAGAAAATATCACGAATATTTTGGATTGTCTGTATTTATGACACTTGTATAGGAATTTAGAACATTTAAAGTAATGATTGGTTCATGCTCTATGAACTGTTAAGGTAAATCTGACATATAGTATATTGACAATACAAATATCTGTTCATATACTGTTTGAAGCAATACAATTGAAATACAAAAAAAAAGAATCCAAAAGAATAAACCTTTATTGTTTATCACTTTGATTGATGTGTATTAGACATTTGAAATTTTACTTGGTCTTTCTACGACAAGTAAATCAATTCCCTGGTCATCACTGTCATGATAGAAACCAATAGATTGTTTCGGTTGTTCCCCTAACAGTACACCCGATTCATTTTCCAATGTTGTCATGACAGCATCGTTGACCTTGTCGATAAGACGAGCTGTAACGCTGTGTGACTCGCCGACATCATCACTTTTATTTCGGTTTTCTACTATATCAATATCATGTATGTCCCAAGATTGGACATACTGGTCAATTTTTGCCTTAAAATTACTTTTAAAACTAAGATTGTTCGTATCTAACTCTAACGGGTCTCTTCCACTGAATAAAACATTTTCGAACACCCATGGTAAAAGTCCACCAGCCAGAGTTGCCAACATTTGATTTGCACCTGATATATTATATTCATCACCAAAAGCTAATACAATAAGTACGACAAACATCAAGAAAGCGCATATACACATGAATCGCCATACGGCGTGTATGATATTCGGAATAAGGGGACCAGGTGCCCCGACGGTATCCATATAACAAGTCGAAAAGAAGAACTTTTCTGTTAAATATGGTTGGTCTTGTCGGTCTAAAAATAGAATAAGTTTTCGAATAGACCATTTTGGTATTCCATCTTTTGATACAATCAATCTCACATTTTCGTCATTTCCATTTTTCTGTTCATCACATTGACCATCTTCGTTTGCATTTATCAGAAATGCGGTATTTTTCTGTTCTTCAAAACTGTCACTAGCAACTGCTTCCACCCGCGAGCGATTGTTTTCCACTATCAAACTATTTATTGTTTGATTAAATTTGAGATATTTTTCACTTATACCTTTAAAACAATTCCGCGCATAAAGACCAAGCATAAAAACTAGTGTTATATACTTGAGCATGTCGGAAGAATTCATTATAATGCCTATCACTGTGTATAAAAGCATTTCAACGAAGAATATAATAGTTTCCATTGTCAACAGAACAAGGGCAAAGATAGTAATCAAACACATCGGTAGCACAAAAAGTTGCAAGAGTCTATTTTTACATGACACCGTTTCTCGTGTTTTGTTAGTTACGTTTTTCAGATGAAAAAGGCCGAACATGAAACCACATCTGGTTTTACAGGAAATAAGGGCTTCTCTGTTGCACATTCCTGACCATTGAGTTAGATAGGCTAGAAAATGCGCCAGTAAACGTACAGTAACGTTGATAGTTGGTACACAGTAAAATGCTAATGATATCATAATTATCGGAAAAGCAAATATGAAATAGAGAGGGTAGATAATTAACCCAGCTAGCCCACATATTTCGCATGGAACGAGCAGTTGAACAATGGAACCTTTAATTTTGGCAATCTTCGAAATTTGACGCATATCCCGCATTGACCGTCTCATTAAAGATTGTAATTTCTTTTTAATCCTGGGGTTGACCAATGCAAAAACTATCACATCAGTTATAATAACGGCGTAGCAAAGTAAGAACATAGGGTGAAGAGGTGTAAGAGTATATGTTAAACTCCATTTCAATGCTGGGAGAGTCAAATTCCGAACTTCCGCTGCTTGTTTCTGATCTGAAGCTTCCAAATCTTCATATTCATAGTAGAAATATACTCGGAGAGCCCACGGAACGGATATGGCTAAAATCAGGAAAAGTCTCATGGTCTGTCGAAGACATCTGTGCCATGGGTATTTTATAATATCAACGGGTTGAATCGTACTCGTCTGCATCTCGTCCTCGGGCATCTTTTCGGTTTCTTCATCGATGTTTAGTTTCTGGGACTTTTTATCAAATAACCACTGAAACCCAAAAATGCTGCTTCTACAACACTTCTGAAAAGATGGAGATTTTCGTATGTGACACTTCACAAATAAAGAATACACTACTTGTAAAATGCCAACTGGTACATAATTTGACGGAACCAGTCTATCGTATCTAACAACCATATCAAGTTTACGAAGAGATACAGTCACTACTTTGTTAACAGGGACCGTTCTCATTGTTTCATAAAATTTCTTTAATTTACAGACTCTATTCCACTCGAATGAATCTTGCATGTTTTTAATCTGGGTCATTTCCACGATCGGTACATTTGAGTAGGCTAATTTGGATTTGTCTTCTTTTGTTATTTTCTTTATTCGAAGTTCAATCGGTTTTGACAGAATATGTTCATAGACAGTTTCTGTGTATTTCTTCCTGTACAGGGACGAAGGTATGAGGAGTGGACAGAACATAAGCACAAGTATTTTGATAATGAAGATACATGTAAATAATATTTCCATCCAATAATCGCTCGATATATTTTTACATTCTAGGTGTTCGTTAGCTTTACTGTGACCATGCCAGCAGCATATGTATTTAAATGCAACAACAGATTGTTCGTTTTTTACCTCGACATTGCAGATCTTCTCATTTTCTACTTCATGATCGTCTTCAAGATTCATTTTAAAGTCCATAACCAGTAACCTTCGCAAATTATCCTCAATGGTGGAGAAGTTATGCCTGGTAAGACACTGAGTTGGTGTCTGTTTCAGTCTAACATCAATATGTTCTGTGTTGAAGGAAAGTGTTGTGAGAGATAAGTGTTCAAACTGGGGACGGAGATAAAGAAGGCTCCGTCCATGTCTCCCATAAGTACGTATCCAGTCGAGTGGCTTGTAAATATCCCCTTGATTGCTTTTAGATTCCAGATTCATGTGATCCTCAAAATGAAGATGAATGAATATAAGTTTCTTACCTTCACTCAACATTACGTTTAATTTGCTCCTCAATTCAGGATCCACAGGCTGTACTTTACAATTTGGTATTAGTAATCCAACAGCAAATATAGTGTTATACGGGTCACTTTCATTGTGGTGGCCGGAATGTTTATGATTATCCTCTGTTAAACAGCATGTATAGAAACATAAAGACAGAAAACCAATTAATAATGTCATTTTCAATTGTTATTTTAAAATACTATTTTCTAAGAAATTTCGATAAATCTTGTCAAATCGTACAATTTATCACTAGGCAGAATTCACAGCGTTTCAGCTCTAAATATGATCCTAGTATTGATCGATGAAGTCATGTCTAAATAGAGGATGAACTTAGATTATGGAAAATAGCGAACGTAGGCAGAAAAAACGTATTGGAAAACACAAAATGTATTCTCATCGTTTGTAATCTGCTTTAATTGCATATATGATAAAACGTGATAATCATAAATATTTATAACTAATATATTCACAGTTAAAAGTCGGTGATCCATATGAAAATCTAAATACATGTATAATGATGATCTTGATTCAATTATAATCTTATTTATAATCAGTCGTTCTTTTTGAAAATTAAAAAAAAAGTATATGTAGAAATATGAACCATTTTTTAGCAATTATGTTAAAGGTTTATTTATTCTTTTGTATCCTGAATTGCTATTCAACATGCAAATATAAAAACAGAAGATGTGGTGAGATTGCAAATGGGACATTTGTTCACAAGAAATTAAATGATACAGAAATTAATAGCTATAGGTCACCGTACGTCCTTTAAAAATAAGCAAATATAAAAAAGAAGATGTGGTATGATTGCCAATGGAACAACTGACCACAAGAGACCAAAATGACACAGAAATTAACAACTATAGGTCACCGCACAGCCTTCAACAATGAGCAAAGCCCATACCGCATAGTCAGCTACAAAAGGCTCCGATATGAAAATGTAAAACAATTAACTCTATTCCGCAGTCAGCTCTAAGAGGCCCCGAAAATACAATGGTAAAAGAATTCAAGCAAAAAAACTAACGTCATTGTTTGTGCAACGAGTTTGTTTATATTACCTATATAGTGTAACTGCTACGGATACATGTAATACACTATGCAAAATAAATACAACTTAGAAACGGAAAATCAAAATTGATTAGTACCTACCCAACGATGATATAATTTGAATATGATACGTGTGTGTGTAATTCGAAAAAAAAATACCCCCAATAACACGTAAATAGCCACACGCACTTGCAGATGCAAATCATATCGTGTGTAAAATAAGCGGTTTTCGTCTAATTACCTGACCGTGTTTGAACGAATTATTTGTGTTATTATAACACCAGACATGTTTATGCTTCTAACAAAGTGTTCCTTTAAAAATGCTGTCGATCGCCGACCTATACATATATCCTACGTAGTATTGTGTTATGTATGGTAGTGTATATATTTTGGGCAAATAGATAATTACTTATTTACACTTTTTATCGATATTCATTAGGAGACCAATTCTTGTCAAAAGAAATTTTTGTCAGACGTTCTATTTATATAGCCCTTGATTATATTCAGATTATATAGCAATTAAGACAGTTACGGTGTATCTTTGTACAGCTGATACAAAATTATAGATCTGCGAATATGATTTGCATCTTAATATATACATAATGAATTGTGGTATGATTGCCCAAAAGTACAAAGATGTTAACAATACAGGTCACTGTATGGATTTCAACTATGCACAACCTCAAGGTAGACAACGGGATGACAAAATCTTAAACAAATCAAAAGAGTAAACCAACGGCAGCATGTATGCTACAAGAGTGAAACGAACAAAAAATATGACGGACTTGGACAAAAAACCCAACTAGACTCTTTACTGGACACTGTTTCAAATATTTAAATTGCTGAACATCATATGAGTGGACTTTACGGATATGCTATGTACGTATATTGAACACAAACAGTATATAGGATACAAGTTATTTAAAAGTATCAAGGTATAAAATTACACTGTCAGTTATAGAAAGACAACACAATGTTCTTTTTTTGCTGATATAGAAACCATGCTATTCTACACTCTACTACTGGAAGCGGTTCTTTAGGTAGAATTTCTTTTTTTATAAACGTCTAATAAAATGCAAATAGAAACTTTTGTTTGAAAAGCTTACATCAAGTTTGTACAGAACTTGTAAATGGGCGTTTTTCAATAAAAAAAAAAAGTACTTTCTTGTCCTAGCCACTTTAATCTCCTTCAGTATCTGGTTTAAAATTATGAAAAAAATATCAGTGTACAGCTTGGTAAATGCTTTGATGAATACAATCAGTCTTGTTACTATTGCAATATAGGGATTGTGGGAAAAAAAATAAAACATACGAATACGTCCCTTACGAAACGGTCTCCTACGAAACAAGTATGGGAGAAAAACGTTTCGTAGTGGACACTACCACTACCATGCAGTCTTTTTTAAAATCTTTTTTCAATTATATTCGTGCAAAACAAATAACAGGGGTTAGTTTCGTGTAATTTTTATTATGTTTTTATTAACATATAATAGGGTTGATGTCAACTACGAAACTTTTGGTCCCCTACGAAACGGTTTTGTCACCTACGAAACGCATCAAAATGTCCACTACGTAACATGAGTTGTACCTTCACATTTAAAGTACTGTCTAATCTTTATCGATAAAAAGTGGTTCTCCAATTCAGAAACAAAATATTTTTTTCTAATATATAAAGTAAACAAACTGGAATGTCTATAGGAAACATTTGAAATTGCAAAATTTTGTGTGAATAGAAGAAGTTTCGTAGGGGACTTTTACGAAACAGTACACAAATCATGAAAATAATATCATTTTAAAGGGTATTTAAGATTGCACTTTTTGTTTACAAACAGGTCTATTATAGAGGTATTCAACAAAACTCTTGAATTTAAATTTTAGACAAGTTGATTTTCGATTTTTTTAGGTCTGAAAAGAACGCTTTTATTGAAAAACGCCCAAATGCATATAGTAAGATTTACGGACAGTTCCCAAACTTTTCTGCTTTCGATAGCATGTTACTAGAAAACGCTGGGTTTATTATTGTTAGGTTATTCTCTGGGTAGACTCGAGTGTTCACAATTAATGTATATATATTGAAAGTTTCAACTCTCTGAGCCACGCAAAGTTGACTTCAGATTGATTTGGCTATTTTTATGTTTTTGTTTGTTTGTATGGTTCTTCAACTGATTCGGTTTTCATACATCCTGGGCTTTTAGACATCGGCTTTGAGCGTCCCTTGTGAAAGTAAATACAGAAAAGCGTTTCACACGCATAACATTTACACCGTGTTGTTTTCATTTTTTGGATAATAGTTTGTTTAACGCTCAGACAAATGCATGATATCTGTTTATTCATTGAAGAGATTTTTTCGTAAGGACTATCGCAGGTTTTTAAAGCTAAGACTAAAATACAACACATGATATTTTGTTTCATTGTTAGGGCCGTTCGGTGATCTATAATTGATCAATATTAATCCTTAAATACATTACCTATGGTGGATAGTTGTGTCATTAGCAATCTTACAACATCTCCCTTTTCTATGTATAAGAAAAACATCAAATATTAAGTACACCTATTATTAACTGCAAAATTAAGACAAGAGTTTTGGCTTCGAAATCGGAAATTATTTGCTATCATAACTTGTTCAGTTTTTTTTAGCGTCATATGTAAATAAAAAGACATGCCAGTACGATAACATAATTTATACTCAGATATTATAGCAAACAGCGATCAGTATTAAGGATGTAATCTTTTTTTAGATAAAAAAAAAAAACAAACCCACATATACACTGAGATAGGCGGATTGTATTTGTTCGACAAAACATTAACAGCAGTATAAAATATATGATTTCGTTGATATGTCTTAACTATTATTGGTATATAGCTAATACTTATACATAGAAATGATAGATGGATAGGAAATCATAAGATAAGTTGACATATTAATTTGTTGCAACAGACACAAAATACTAAGTTGATACAATTAGCCGTATATGATTACAAATAAGGATGTTTCTAACTGGTGGACTTCTCAAATTTTTAGTTAATTGTCATTTTAATCAATTTCAGTTTTGTTCTGCTGTTTCAAAACAAGCATGCATTAAATATTAAAAACTCGACAATGTGTTAATTCTATATTAAATACAATGCATATTGTATAAAAAAAAACTCTACAAAAGCAAAATCGTTCATTATTATTTTATCCTATTGGTATCATATACTTTTCAGTTAGTCCTCTTTTGTTTAATTTTGATGTAAAATGTTCATATAATATTTTCCGACGATAAAATAAGTCGTCTAAAAATAAATTGTGGCATATGCTATTTGTCACTATTATCCAAAGTTAGTTCTGAATAGTTTCATTGGTAAAAGCTGACTTAGTTTTGAGGTAGTCATCATTTACAAAACAAATAAGAAACAGTGGAACGATTGCAAATAAAACAACTCTCCAAATGAAACAAATGACACAGAAATTAGCGACGAATTTAAAGGTCACCATACGGCCTTTATCATTGAGGAAAACCTATACATAGTCAGTTATAAAAGGGCACGAAATGGCATATGTAAAAAAATTCAAACGAGAAAACAAACGGCCTGAATTATGTACAAAATAATGAACGAAAAACAAATACGATATACAGCAACAAACAACAACGTATGAACTACAGGCTCCTGATTTAGGACAGACACATTTGCACATTTTGAGTATGCTGTATTGCAACATGTCGTTGCAATAGTCAAAACAATCTTTAGCAAATTTTCGGAAAAATGCACAAAAGGTGCAAAAATTAGTACACCATATCTGGATTGGTCTATATGGTTTACTATTATAAATTGTTATTTGGATGGAGACTTGTCTCCTTGGCACTCATACCACATCTTCCTATATCTATTTGACATATCCGGATAAGATGTACACAATTTTTGCATCTCATGTTTGTGGTACACCATCTTTTCCGTATTATATTGTTTTCTGTTTGATATTAAATAAATATCTAATATCCATTTTGTTACATTATGTGGTCCGTTTATTTAGAAATCGCCATGGCAATCTGCAGGGTGTAAGAACATCCGTTGTTTGACCCGTTAGGTAAATGCGTTTTGTTATATAATACTTTTTGTTTTTTTTTGTCATTTGGAAAGTGTTGTTTGTGCAGTATTAATAGACCACTCTACCTAGAAATTTATTTGGCATGCACTCGTATAAAAGTTTTTTATCCAATTAATTCATATGTTTGTACGTTGTTTTTAGTTTGGACTTGTTTATATTTGTTCGTTTGAGCTTTCATTATATTTTCATTCGGGATTTTATGATCTGTTCATACTATAACATCTAAATATCAACCAAAAAATGTTAGATCTGTTTCCATAAATGTTTTGTTCTCCCTTCACCGGTATTCGAACTCATGCTACTAAGATATCAAGGCATCAAATCGCCTTGCAATATGTCCGACGCGTTTGACCACTTGACCACCTATGCTCTACAATAACATAAGCTTTCGGTGTCCGGATGTTACCTTTCCTATACATATATGTATATATTATTTGTTATACTTTCCATGTCATTTCATTGACTTGCACTTACGTACGTACGTTGTAAGGAACTAGAGTAGAAAAGCACAAATATTGAATGTAAAATGTCAAGAAGGTAATCAAACCGGTCTTACAATTATTCCAATTTGCAGACACTTTGGACATCATGCGCCAACAGGCCTTCTCTCAATGCCTTATACGTTGCTTTTTTTTCAACCTGTAACGTATATAACATATGACAAGCCTCGTATGGCTTAAACACATGTGCATATGTGGTTCTGAAACAACCTGTATCCCAACCCTAGTTGAGATACCTCTAGAATTATCTTGATTCAATGTATGGTAAAATGAGAACACCAAATGGATCAGAAGGATGACACATATTTGCAGATATTCCCGGCATGCGGACTTTGGCTGAAAGTTTTACCTTGACAATCATACCACGCCTTCTTATTTCCTGTATATAATGATTTGCATGCTATAATATTCTTTGGCCTATAGTTCTAAATTGACAATCATACAACATCTTCTTATTTCCTGTATACATTGTTATAACATGCTATAACATTCTTTGGTTGATATAAGTTCGAAGGCGTACGTACGGGTAAATAGTGTTTTCTATTTATTTTCATGTACCTGTGCATATTATTCTACATGTATTTGGTGACTTTTCGATAAATTGTTTAACATCTAACGCCTTATTTTATAGATTTTGTATTTACATTATGTCATAGATCAAATTCATTCGTTCAGTGTATATTGTGCTAATATGTCTTTTGATAAGAGTTAAGCCATTTGAATTTATATTGAATTGTGTGTCCAGATACACTATTGTTTCTGATAAGGGTGAAGGCTGGTGCCTATTAAGCGTTTGAACCCGCCTCGCCTGCCCTAGTTCAGGAATCGGAGGTTTAGTAGTTGTTGTTTAATGCTGTTGTTCATAAGTCCTTTTTTTTTTTTATAAAGACCGTTAGTTTTCCCGCCCGTATGATTTGTTTTACACTAGTCATGTTGGGATCTATTAAAGCTTGCTATACAGTTCTTTTACCTGTTTGGCCTTCGACACTGAGCAATGCCCACACCTCATAGTCAGTTATAAAATACCCCGAAATGACAAATTTATATCAATTCCAAAGAAAACCTAACGACCTAATTTATGTACAAAAATGCAGAATGTGGCGGGGTTAAACATATTAGCGGGATCCTCCCTAATCTGGGACAGTGATGTAATGGTACATCACAAGAAAGAACTATACAAATCAGTTGAAATAGGCTCAACTCATCAGATGGATAAATAGTAATAATCTTACAAAACAGAGTGGACGTTGCCGGGTGCTTGCATAGGGTTTATACATTTGTTTATCCCAACAACAACAACAAAAACAAAATCACCAAGTATGTAGGTCGTGTACATTTTTTTTTAAATTTTGTACAGGTTATTACTTGAACAAAAACTTTGTCCGAGTAATTACTTGTATGATGCAATTATACAAGTTATTACTAGTACAAATATAATTGTACCACTGAATTACTTGTACAATTTTTTTTGAGAATAAGATAATATCAGATTATTACATGGCATTTTTCATATCGCATGTATTATCAGCCCTATGTTCAATATCAGCCCAAGAGCCACATGGCTCGAGGGCTGATATTGACCGAGGGCTGATAACACATGCGATATGAAAAATGACATGTTATGATCTTTTTTATCATATGCTTCAACGATGGAGAAAAATCACAGATTGATATATTATATATTGATCCTTATACGTGGTTCCCAAATAGAAGTTCAAAGAGTGAAAAGTTCACGGACCTCGGACCCCAAATTTAGTACATTCAATATGAAATCTTTCTATCATATGCCTCAACAGAGAGGAAAAACATTTAAATTATGACAAAACGACAAAAAATAATTCAAAAATATACATAAAGAACACTGTTTGGAAAAGTTAACTTTTTTTAAAAGTCAAAACTTTCTAAAATTATGTTTGAAACTTTTAAAAAATGCATTTATTTAATAATTTGGTTGGGTTTTTTTTTCTTCAAATTATCTTACAAAATATAAATTCCAGCATCCAAATAATTGTTTTGTGCATTACTTTGTAATGTTTTTCAGTGAACACGTAGCATTGAGGTGTTTTTTCCGGAATTTGGCGAGTTTCACCGGAATGCCATGCGATAACGTTACGGAAAGGCATGTGATAACACTCGAAGCATGTGATACACTTCATATCAGCCCGCTACGCACCAATTCGAAAAATATGGAATTTACGTTATTTTATTGCTATTATCATACAGTAAAAATCATATGTTATTTAGTCTAAGTATATGATAAACAACTTTTATCACATATTTTGTACGTTTTTGCATGGCCAATAATAGCCGGAAGTCAGGGTTGGTTATCAGCCCTCGGGCCGATATCGATATCAGCCCTCGAAATCCATATCAAGCCCCCGAGTTTAACTTCCGGAAACCTGTCAATCAAAGGCTACGTGTAAACAAGTTGAACACAATGAAAAGAAATTTAGAAAGTTACAAATGTGCTGTAGATGAAAACAGTAGAAAACAGTGAAAATCACAAAAGTTCTCGTAAAATATTGACGTCAAGAAGAATTTCTAAAATATATGACGCCACACTGGAATGAGTAGCGATATAGGATTCTTTCTAAACATTTTTTATCATTTGTAATGTAACACTTTAAAGTCGTTTAATATTTGCAATTCTTAGAATAGAATAATTATTATATTGATTGTTAATTTTTTCTGAAACTTTTAACAAAACGTTGTTAGCCTACTGTGATACGTTTTTTTTTTAACTCACAGTGATACATTTAATAATTGTTTTCGTTATAGGCTATCTTTTTGATTTTTGATGAAATATCAAGCATAATTTGGTGTAAGCTATTTGTTTTCTCCTGCTTGAAAATATGTGATAAATAGATTATTACATGTCATTTTTCATATGGTCCATGATATCAGCCAACGACCCATATGAAGCCCTCGGGCTAAGCGCTCTGGCTTGATATGGGAGTCTAGGGCTGATACCAGGGCAATATGGAAAATGCCATGTAATAATCTATTAGTACAACACATTATATTTGAGTTATGTATGTTTCTTCTTTTGCTTTAAATGTTTTATTAAAAAACTCCTTTCTTTGGGTTTGTAAGTCAAGGATTGGTTTTCTTTACTTTGTTTTATGTGCTCGTGTGTATTAGTATTATTTTTTAAATGTTAGGAGATTACTTACAAAAGACGGACCCAAAGTAACAACATAAGAAAAAATGACACCTTGAGCAAATTCAACAAAACAGCTTGCTGTCGCTTCTTGTTTGTGTATTATTTGAAGTAGAAAGATAGACACTCAAAGCGTGTTTCGAAACATCGAATTAACCAGGTCAAATAATTAATTTTAAGGTCTTATTCAATACCAAAAACATAGAAGTATACCAAGTTGATATAACAGTGCAGTCAAGTCTTTTTATGATATATGAACTTAATAGATCTACAATAGACCCAGCAGGGTTAGAACAGGTACTATCATAAACATTTGCATTTTTGTTTTTATGATATTTTTCATAATGCAATTAATTTCACAATAAGACTTAATTTTGGTTCTAAACGTTTTATTTCGTTAATAGAAAACCGTAACGTCAATAACATGAAGTCCATCCGCATTTTCTGCCATAGATTCGGCTACAAGTTGTTCCTCTACATGGTGCTTGGGATGCCCCACAACAGTTAATGTTCCCTTTGGAGCATCTAACTGCAACCTACAAAATTAAAAAGAATATTTCATTAGTTGAGAGTTTTTTTTTAATTTAGAATATACGTAATATTCATTTCAAGTATTCATATAGAAATTTATAAAATAACTTACTTTTTATTTTTTTTTGGATTCGAGCGTCACTGATGAGTCTTTTGTAGACGAAACGCGCGTCTGGCGTATATACAAAATTTAGTCCTGGTATCTATGATGAGTTAATTTACAACGAAAACAAGCAATTGATATTGTAACACATTTTAACTCAAGAATTTTTTAAATGAATGATAAAAATCAACTGAAGGAAGCCCCTTTATGGAAATAGAATAATATGAAATCAAGCAATAGAAACTAACAAACAATAACTAAAAAGTTATGGCTAACAGAACGACCAAAGAAACGTGCCAACTTTCTACCGAATTCAAAAGAAACTTGAAAATTTCCGTTACCGGAAACACATAACGCTTACCTGGTTAAAAAGGAATTTTTAACATTGGTGCTCTTTAACATTATGATTGACAATTATGACTTGAATATAAATTCAATGGAACCCTACTCTCTGTTTTCCCGATGTCATACTACTAGAAACCCTACTCTCTGTTTTCCCGATGTCATACTACTAGAAACCCTACTCTCTGTTTTCCCGATGTCATACTACTAGAAACCCTACTCTCTGTTTTCCCGATGTCATACTACTAGAAATCCTACTCTCTGTTTTCCCGATGTCATACTACTAGAAATCCTACTCTCTGTTTTCCCGATGTCATACTACTAGAAACCCTACTCTCTGTTTTCCCGATGTCATACTACTAGAAATCCTACTCTCTGTTTTCCCGATGTCATACTACTAGAAACCCTACTCTCTGTTTTCCCGATCTCATACTACTAGAATGACGGATGACGGATTTGTCTTTTAATTTAAATTAACTAAATGATAAGTAAAATTTGCCTATAACTATATCAAGCATTTTTGCTTTAAATCATTGTTAAAAAAAAAAGTATGTAAAAATGCTATGACATAAAACGTATTGTTTTTTGAATTACCGCTTAATAAAAGATGGCTTCCATTTAGTAGAAAATTGCAATTGAACAATTAGCAGTTTCAGAATCTAAAGGACTAGGGGTAATTTCTTTGTTCATACCCCAAAATGAAAATAACGTCACGTCATTGGTTAAATTTCCATTGGCAAGGTATGGCATTTTTAACAAATCACGACGTTTTGGTGTACACTTTTGAAAATATTACCAAGAGCATTAGATTGTATGTATTAATAACTCTGTAGGTACACCTACATAACTTAAATTAAGGACTTACGTCACAGTTGTTGGTACATGTTTTAGCATAACCTCCAGTTCTAAGAGTCCTTCTTTCCAATTTTGTCAAGGAATTCCAACTTGCGATCCAGCTATTACATGAAGATAATGTATTTCGTCCATTTTCAATGTTTCCTATTAAAGAGTACAACAAAACCCAATTATAAAGTGATTGATTAACTATAAATCAATACTACCTGAACTAAATTTCTAATTTTAAAGAAACCATAGCAAAGGGTGTTCTTCGTCATTACAGAAAAGATTTTCCCCCAAATATATATATATATATATAATTTGTTTTGGGTTGTTTATTTACAAAAAACTTCACAAATTTCTCCATTAGATGCAATTTATCAATTAAAAAACGTTTTTGCCTTTCTGCTGAAGTTGATGATTTAAAAATTGTCCTGTGTGAAAGGAGGATAGTGTGTCAATAAAATGGTTTCAAAAGATTTTTTTGTGGAAAAAATAGAGGTAATAATAAAACAGCCATCCTTCTTAAAAGCAAACTAAAAACCACACAAAAGCAAAAAGGTAAAGAAATCATATGCAACTCAAAAGTTCATGTTGCAGTTTTAACATTTAGGCTTCAACTGCGTACCTGTTACAAGGAAGTCCTTTCCATCCAAGTTTACACCACATTGAGCAGCAGTGCCGGTTATCAAAGTAGTTTCCTTTCCTTTATAAAGATTGCTCTAAAATATATAAAATCCTTTCAATCTATAACACGCATTTACTTTTCCATTAGATTTCTTTATATATTATCAATATTTGTCATGTTTACTCCAATTTATTTAGTCATGGTTTCTGCCATGCCTTGATCTGTTTTATGTTGATGCTCATAAGTAATAGGGTGTCACAATATAGTAAAAGATTTTTCAGAAATGTTCTCTCTGATTTTCTCCATGGCTTCCACAGTGATTGATGTAATAATCTTAAATGGGATAACCATTGTATCATGTTCTAAAAGATTGAATGAAAATAGTTTTTTTTGCAGATTTTAAGCACACAATTTTGTAATGATCATTAATTCTGTTTATATTTAAAAATGATGGAGGTCTTCAATCATAGCTCTTTTTTCGTCCATTTTCCTTCATTGTTGATGGCAGCTATGGTTTTCATAATTCATGAGACATCATAACTGTATTATCCACGATAAGCAATTAACTGGATATTTTGATTTTTTCTTTGATTTGTTTTGTGGATTCTACCAGTATTTACCATATTGTCTTTTCAACGGGAGGATTTTTAAGAATAATCATACATCAATATACAAGAGAATTGTTGTTGCGTATGTTAAATGTACAACTTGGAGACATTACTTCAAAATAATCACGTACCTTGAAGGCTTCAGTAACCCTGACAAAATATTTGGTACCACGATTGTAATTCAATCTCTTTTGACGCAAAACAGTCACACGAATTACTGCAAAATAAAAACAGGACAACATCCATAAAATATATACGAAAACATGACATGACATGCAGGCACTTAAAAAGGTTTGGGTCATGTACATTGAATCATTTTGTATGAGGAGTTTTACCAGTTACGGTAATGCATTGTTGAAGATAAGTCATTTGGTAATTGATATTTCACTAGTCGGGCCACGAACTTTTGAGAATACGAAATTTGGTATGGAGTAGTTTACCAGTTACGGTAATGCATTGTTGAAGATAAGTCATTTGGTAATTGATATTTCACTAGTAGGGCAAGGAACTTTTGAGAATACGAAATTTGGTATGGAGTAGTTTACCAGTTACGGTTATGTGTTTTTGAAGATAAGTCATTTTGGTATTGATATTTTACCAGCCGGGTCATGAACTTTTGAGGATATGTTAATTGGTATGGAGCATATTAACAATGCATTAATAAAGAACTATTATGAGGAGTTTCTGGAAACAAAAGTGATTTATTAAATTTCAGATTTTTGATTTTAAATTTAGTGCATTATAGTAATTAAGTGATGTTTTAACTGTTACAGTTGTTCAAAATAAACATTACTAGATTCTATGTATCATTTGTTTAAACTGGATTTTATATTATGATTTGTAACACAGCATATATGTCGTCTTCTGTTTGGTTTGCCACAAATCTTAGTTAGTAAAACTATGAGTTATTATGAGAATGTGTTCGATGCTTTTATGAGGCTGTGTATGTACATTAAATAGAATTGAAGAAGTCAAACCAATTTGAGAGCAAATTTTTATTTTAATTAAGCAAGTATAATACAGTAAAATTACATTTAACATGAAGAAAATGTGAATGTATTTGTGATGTCTTTACACTTCTCTTAGCTTTTCTGACTTAAGATTCAGAAGTTAGAAAAAAATTCTTTCAACATGCATAGGACTTTAAAGTTAACTCATTTTAAAGCATACCACAGTAACGTTGTTTTCCGTCTGTTGGAAATTAAAGTTAGACTGATTCATACAGATTTTCATTTTTTTCTGCAATAACAAGACAATGAATTTTTGAAATTTGACTATAGACTCAGGATAACTTAGGGTTTCACATATTATATATGAGGATTTTCCTTATTATTTAAAGATCGTGTGTTGTTTTGTGGAGGGTTTAATTTTCGTTTTAAAGTGCATGCGTGTCACTGAGGGATACCAACACTTCCTATTTTCAAGCTTTACATATATGAGATGTATCTGTGTATGTGTTTATATTAAATCCTTACCAAAATCAGCATTACAAAAGTATTCTTGTTCATGGTTGAGTACTTGTCCTTTACATTTGCAACCCCCTCTGGCGTCAACATTTCCGAAGACAAGTAGAGATAACGCTAAAGCAAATACACACAACATCCTACAAAAAACAAATATTATCAACAAGAAGTAAATAAATTATAAAATTTGAAGCGGTTCTTATAATTTTTGTTGAATAGTTATAGAACTATTTTTTCACCAGAACCAGTAATTGTTTTGAGATTTAAGATAATAAGTTAAATAAGTCCCATAACAATTCATCTGCATGTCTCAATTTAGTGTTTACATCACTGGGTCGATGCCGCTGCTGGTGGACATCTCCAATAATATTACCAGCCCAGAAATCAGTTTATATGGTCATTTTTTTTTAAATTTACTGTTTGCAAAAGTATGAATTATTCGAAATACTATGGATTTTTTTAATCCCATGCATAGATGACCATAGCCGCATTTGCACAACATTTTTTTAAATGTTGGGTCCCGAATGCTCTTCAACTTTATACTTATACTTTCTAACCATTTTGATCTGAGCGTCACTGATAGTGAGTCTTATATAGACGAAACTCGCGTCTGGCGTCTTAAGTTATAAGTTATCGACGCATAAATAAAAGGGACAGTCAAACTCATAAATCTAAAACAAACTGACAACGCCATGGCTAAAAATGAAAAAAGACAAACAGAAAAACAGAGTACACATGAGACAACATAGAAAACTAAAGAATATACAACACGAACCCCACCAAAAACTAGGGGTAATATTGTAATAACTGGCCAAACGGGTGTCTTTTACTTTGCTGCCACCACCTGTGTTTCGGGTACACAGGAAACCTCAATAGACTAGAATAACTAGTCTAAAACAAAACAGAGAATGGTTTAAACGCGGTTGTACTTTATATTCGGAAGTTATTATCTAAGGTGGAAGAGTTCAATTAGGTTGAAGGGATTAAAACACCTCACTATCTTTAACCTCAAGAATTAAACGTATAAATATTTAAATCGGGGGAGGAGATGAAAATTGTAAGGGGGTATTCAGATACGCTCTAGTCTGTGGAAATCAACACACTCCTGTCATGTAGTTTATAGAACAGATTATCTCTGTAAGTTAGAGGCAGAACCTCTAAAGTTGACATATAAACTAGCACTAAGGAAGTGGAACCGAAGGACTGGTACAAACAGACTATCGCACAAATGAATATTACTGTCTGACAATCAAATAGTCCCTCGCCTACGCATAGCAAGAGGGTCTATTCTCTCATGAGACAGTCTTATGACACCAACAACCAGAGACCAGACTGGACTATTATCGTGTAAGTTTACTGACAAATAAACAAGATATTTACGAGCATAATTGTGTATTAAACGTAAAGCATTTCATATAATTTATATAAGTATCACAGAGGAACAAATTACAGTTTAGCAACTTTTCAGAATATATTTCTAACTATGTATCCAGTTATTTTGCCACAGTGTTCAACCAACTAACTAATAATTTATATATCATATCTATGTTTTAAATATAACTATTATCTTCTAATAAATTACTCATTAAAAATAACAGTACTTCGTTATATTATTTACTAGACCTAAACCTCCTGGAGAAAGCACAGGAAGACAAACATCAATCACTAAGACTGAGAGTATTTAAAAAGAAGTTTAATTATTCTAGCTTCTTACAATTCCTAACCTAACAAATATTCAGAATTTACAAATATTCTCTCTGAATGCTGGAAAATCTCAGCAAACAGGATACTTAACAAAATGTCCTTAACAAAATGGGAGGGGAAAAGGGGAATGGAGAAGGCATGTAATTTTAATCTGTTTACCTCAAAGAAACAGGTTAGCAAATGAAAGCTATCCTGAATAAATAGACCAGCTATTTATATGTACTTGTACAATTATATTTACTTCATTTTTGATTCTGTTCTAAGCCTTAGAAAACAAAGACTTAAAATGAACAGAACAAGTCCAAATATTTGGTAATTTAGATAAATCAACTGCACAAACAATTGAAAGAACTACACAAATGTGTATTTAAAAAGCCAAATGTTTTAAATTGCAGTAAAACTGCTTAAAATCTCATGAAATACATGATAAAATACCAGCGTTTGCTAAATATGATGACTAACCGAAAATAAAGCAACGTCTCTCAAAGACTGACAAGGTAGGAAGAGCCCCTGACAAACGGGTGCAAGCTTTATATACCCCGATGAAGCTATCGGGGCAACGAACGGTTCTTAACGGGGAAACGAACGGGGAACTGTGAACGGGCCTGGCAAGAACGAAAATAATCCCCGATTCTCAGATCCGGACATCCTGGCATTTACATTTGTCAGGAGGTGATGAAATCTGGAATCCTCTAGATTTTTCATCTATTTGAAGGGGATAACTGATTATTTATATTGCCGATTATTTTTTAACCAGAGGTTATAGTATGTTAAAAATCAAAATGGAGATAGTATATAGTGTCTTTAACAGTATTAAAAGAGTAAATTTACTATATTCAACTGGTTATGATATATATCAATTAAATTAATTTGCAATAAGTCTATGGAAAATCTAGAGGAATCTTATCCGCATCACCTATCAACATTGTTTACATAACAAAAATGCTAATCATTGATTGGTCAGTTACATGTTGTGATGTCACTGCAGATCTGAGAATAGCTAGAATTAAGTACATAAAAACGTAAACAACATGTTTACGGAACACGAAAATCATCTTAGTATCATTTACAATCACAAACAATATCGTTTTAATACAATAATCCTGGAATAATCAATCTACGGCGCTGTAGTATTCATACACTGTTTTACGCTAGTGGTACATAAAGTTCACTGAGGTTACACACAGGTCACCTAATTTGCATAATCAATACACTAAAATCATTGTGCCGGAAATGGCGACTGAAGTGAAAGTGAAAGTTTACTACAAAAGTTATCTCGTTTATACAACAATAAAAAATGGTTTTACACTTGGAAAACGGATTACATAGAACACTGAAAACATAATGAATTGAATTAAAAAGGTGAGAACCGGTGTCAAACTTTATGATAGCCAAACATCGAATCATAGGCGATAACAGGTGCTCGACATGAAAATACACATGTTTTCCAAGGAATTTCGCTTGGCCAAGTCATTACATTGGCTCCCCACTTTAGTTTTCAGTGTCCTCACGAAAACACAAAACTATCGTGAATCATTATGCTTATACTATAAAGAAAATATAATTTCAACAATAACAAACTTTAAACTTTAAAACTTCAACCTTGACCATTGTTGACATGGTTAACTAGAATTATTTAACAATAAACAAGTTACTTGTAAGCAACAGCATTTACACACAGATAATTTAATCTCTAGAAGAGTACTTTGGCAAAGCACAATTAAATTACAAGATACAACTTGTAAAAATATAGCAACACATTAATGTCGCTATCAACATTCATATAACAATATCAATATTAATTCAAAAATCTACCCATCTGAGGATTCACATTTTCATAATGTCTAATCCTACAAAACACTTAAAATACAGACTAATTAGTGTTAGATTTTTGCTAGCACTAAAAATGGCAACTATTAATACTGGACAATCTCAGTATTACAGTACCAAAACAATTACTGCAGTAATTGAAATTTAAAAATACATAAAAATATATATAACGATCAATACAATTAAAACAAAAATATAATCTATCTTTTGGTTTTCTTCTGTAGGGGTCTTCGTATGCTGAACTTCACTTTTCTGTACAAGGATACAGTTCTCCTGGGGACGAACTTCTACATCAGCGGGAAACAGGGACGTCTATAGGTATTGACTGGAAAAATAGGTCAGCATGAGGTTTATGTTGAGATACTGTCCAACTAACTCAAAGAAATTGAAGTCTCAAATCAAGTTCTCATCATCAGAAAGAGCCGGCAGCACAAACTCTAGTAGTAAATGGAAGATACAGCGGACAATGTCGGAGGTGAATAGTCGTAAATAGGATATTAAATGTGGAAATATGATGTCATGTTAAACATGTTAAAGCTGCCAGCAGAACTAAAAGGCTAATCTGCAATGGAGGCGGTTCAGGCTCAGGCCTTGCCCTAGTTACTGATTCACTAAATGCTGGAATCTTAGCAACAGACATGGTATCTTTATGCTGATCTAGTGAAGATAACCATCGAACACTCAAGTTTGTGGAAGTTTCATACTTAGAGTTATCTTTGACATTCACCAAATGTATAACCTCAAATTCCATTAAACGTGCAGTACCAATAAGCGTGTTTCGATGTATGGTCACCTCCTTCATAAAAGGGTTTACCAGTGTAATTTTACTCATCACACGACCAGCAAGATCAACTAAACAGGTAGTAATTATTAGGGATGATTTCTCCATAAAATCAGCAGAAGGTTCTATCAAAAATTCTTGATGAGACAACCAACCGTCAAAATCTGTTTTCTCTATATATGCTGACAAGATAAGCTCACTGTATCCTGGTACAATTGTACTGTCAGCTGCTACAACCTTTCTAACTCTACTAAATTCACCAGCAAATTTAAATGGAATATTTTGTTCATTCCAATATAAAATTTGATCAGCCAACCTTATTTCAGCAGGACCCTTTTTGCCCATCAAAAGGATATCTAATCCTAAAAAATAGAAAATAGAAAAACGCTATCCGTAATATGCGCTACCACTAGCTCCATATTAAAACTGAAATTTCCAAGTCTCACTCCAAAATCAGCTGTTCCCAACTCCCTGAGTGGGTTCCCATCAGCTCCAATAAGCGAGTGCGACTGCACCAAAGGTGGCCTGACTTCTTCAGGTATCCTTAAATATAACTCTTCAGATATAAAGGTTCTGGCAGCTCCAGTATCCACAGTAAAATAGTGGTTACATTATTTATTATCCCATCTATATAAATTCCATCCTGTCTGGACTTCTTTTCAATCTTAAAAACTGGTTTACATATAGGTTCTTCTGTTCTGAATAAACTCTGCATTTCAGAATCTTCAAAGATTTCAAAAATATCAATATCTTCAAGGTCTCGAGTCAAAATTATCTCCTCTTTGATCTCAATACATGGTTCTGCTGTATTAACAATCTCAGCTGTATTATCTAACTCTATCGGTGGACCTAACTCCACTAAAATAAACTGTTTTTCCTCCACAAAATCATGGGATATGGTACTAGGGGTATGGACCAATACTTCAATATGGTCCATATTAGGCTGGGTCTCTGCCGTACAATTCTCAATTTTAATACTAGGGATATGGTCCAATACTTCAATATGGGCCAATTCAGGCTGGGTCTCTGCCATACATTTATCAATTTCAATACTAGGGATATGGTCCAATACTTTTATATTGGCCATTTCAGGCTGGGTCTCTGCCATACAATTCTCAACTTGATGCGTCAATACATTATGATCATCATACATTTTAATTTGGGGTTTCTTGAGTCCTTCATCAACAAAAGAAATCTCACTTGATTCATTAACGTCAACAAAATAAATATTCTGGCCATTTTCATGTTCATCATGGGTCTCCTCTCGGCACATAGAATTGACCGTCTTCAGTTTAAAGGATCTGGACCATTCTCAAAATCAGGGGCATTCAGATTCAAACTGGTATCAGTTCCAAAATCATTATTTCTTGTACTTGGCCGAAAAGGCGCAGGTACATTCTGGTTAAAAGATACAGTTCTGTTGTTTCCATTTTGGTCAGGGTCATTCCTAAATCTCCTGGGCAGGGGACATTGCCTGGCAAAATGACCAACTTGATCACAATTATAACATCTCTTGTCTTTCAGAGGCCTGGAATCAAATTGCCTCTGTACAAAATCTTGCTGCTGGATCTGACGAATGGGCTTTCGGTTAACCTGATTGAAACCTTTGGAGAAATTAAAGTCTTCGTTAGGGTAGCGACAAGTTTCTTGGTAGTGTACAGTAAAATACACGGCTTCTTCTATGGAGCTGGGCTCTTTATTCAGTTCCACAT
This sequence comes from Mytilus trossulus, assembly GCF_036588685.1. NCBI lineage: Eukaryota > Metazoa > Mollusca > Bivalvia > Mytilida > Mytilidae > Mytilus > Mytilus trossulus. Next base: position 72,831,310 of record NC_086378.1, on the reverse strand, counting down.
GTATCCTGGCACTCTCATCTAGAAGCCCTAAAAGGAAAGTTCTTAGTAGGTCTTCTTGTCTGGTCCTTTTGTCTCTGTGGGGATAACCTTTGTCGTAAAGCCTTTTTAATTCAGCGGCAAAATTCTGTACTGACTCATCATTATGCTGCCGTCTACTATAGAACCTAGAAATATAAATTTTAGTCGTATCTATCTCTCCAAATCTATTTTCTAATTCTTTAACCAGTCTTCTGTAAGATTGGGTAACTTTACTAGACAACTGGTCATAGACGAAGTCACCGGCTGTTCCCTGCAATCTAGGCAATAATTCGGCCAACTTTTCTTTCTTGGACCAGCTGAACAGGTGGGCAACAGCTTCAAACCTGTTAAACCACACTTTCCACTTTTCCTTTCCTGTAAAAATGGGTAGTCTATTACAATTCTGTTGTTTACTTTTGGAGACCCTTGGACTCCTACCTTCATCACCGCTGGACTCGGATTCACTGTCACTAGAACTACTACTGGACGGACTAATACGTCTATTTTGATTACTTCTTTTAGTGGATTTTACAGCTGATGGGAAAGAGGACCTGCCTCTGTGGCTCTTCCTCGTCAGTTGCCTTACTGGGGATCCTGCTTGACCCTGCAAACTAGAAATTATTGTTTCAGTCATGTTTCTCATGACCTGCATGTTTTCTGTCATCATACCTCTCATGACACTGGCGAGACCTTCTAGGAGCTCCCTACTTTCAGTTCTCTTGGATCGATCTGGGCTCTCCGGCACACTGTGTAGGGTAGGGGAGGGTGGCCTAGCTTCTCTAAGTGTTGTGGATTGCAACCTAAGATTTCTAGCTGTTCTCGTTTTCTTTCTCAAATTCAGCATAGGAGCACTCTGGCTTGTGGTTGGTCTTTGAATGACTGTGGTATCTTCTGTACACTCGTCAGATGACTCAAAATCTTCACTGTACTCAGTATTTATCTCTGTGTCGTAGGTGTCTTCACCACTGTGGTCTCTGGTTGATCTTGTTTTCACCATCTCTGTTTACTCGTTTTACTATTTCTAGGTATGGATTCGTATCACTGGATACTCGTGTAACTGTTGAGTATCCCACCGCTGCCACCAATGTAATAACTGGCCAAACGGGTGTCTTTTACTTTGCTGCCACCACCTGTGTTTCAGGTACACAGGAAACCTCAATAGACTAGAATAACTAGTCGAAAACAAAACAGAGAATGGTTTAAACGCGGTTGTACTTTATATTCGGAAGTTATTATCTAAGGTGGAAGAGTTCAATTAGGTTGAAGGGATTAAAACACCTCACTATCTTTAACCTCAAGAATTAAACGTATAAATATTTAAATCGGGGGAGGAGATGAAAATTGTAAGGGGGTATTCAGATACGCTCTAGTCTGTGGAAATCAACACACTCCTGTCATGTAGTTTATAGAACAGATTATCTCTGTAAGTTAGAGGCAGAACCTCTAAAGTTGACATATAAACTAGCACTAAGGAAGTGGAACCGAAGGACTGGTACAAACAGACTATCGCACAAATGAATATTACTGTCTGACAATAAAATAGTCCCTCGCCTACGCATAGCAAGAGGGTCTATTCTCTCATGAGACAGTCTTATGACACCAACAACCAGAGACCAGACTGGACTATTATCGTGTAAGTTTACTGACAAATAAACAAGATATTTACGAGCATAATTGTGTATTAAACGTAAAGCATTTCATATAATTTATATAAGTATCACAGAGGAACAAATTACAGTTTAGCAACTTTTCAGAATATATTTCTAACTATGTATCCAGTTATTTTGCCACAGTGTTCAACCAACTAACTAATAATTTATATATCATATCTATGTTTTAAATATAACTATTATCTTCTAATAAATTACTCATTAAAAATAACAGTACTTCGTTATATTATTTACTAGACCTAAACCTCCTGGAGAAAGCACAGGAAGACAAACATCAATCACTAAGACTGAGAGTATTTAAAAAGAAGTTTAATTATTCTAGCTTCTTACAATTCCTAACCTAACAAATATTCAGAATTTACAAATATTCTCTCTGAATGCTGGAAAATCTCAGCAAACAGGATACTTAACAAAATGTCCTTAACAAAATGGGAGGGGAAAAGGGGAATGGAGAAGGCATGTAATTTTAATCTGTTTACCTCAAAGAAACAGGTTAGCAAATGAAAGCTATCCTGAATAAATAGACCAGCTATTTATATGTACTTGTACAATTATATTTACTTCATTTTTGATTCTGTTCTAAGCCTTAGAAAACAAAGACTTAAAATGAACAGAACAAGTCCAAATATTTGGTAATTCAGATAAATCAACTGCACAAACAATTGAAAGAACTACACAAATGTGTATTTAAAAAGCCAAATGTTTTAAATTGCAGTAAAACTGCTTAAAATCTCATGAAATACATGATAAAATACCAGCGTTTGCTAAATATGATGACTAACCGAAAATAAAGCAACGTCTCTCAAAGACTGACAAGGTAGGAAGAGCCCCTGACAAACGGGTGCAAGCTTTATATACCCCGATGAAGCTATCGGGGCAACGAACGGTTCTTAACGGGGAAACGAACGGGGAACTGTGAACGGGCCTGGCAAGAACGAAAATAATCCCCGATAGCTAGAATTAAGTACATAAAAACGTAAACAACATGTTTACGGAACACGAAAATCATCTTAGTATCATTTACAATCACAAACAATATCGTTTTAATACAATAATCCTGGAATAATCAATCTACGGCGCTGTAGTATTCATACACTGTTTTACGCTAGTGGTACATAAAGTTCACTGAGGTTACACACAGGTCACCTAATTTGCATAATCAATACACTAAAATCATTGTGCCGGAAATGGCGACTGAAGTGAAAGTGAAAGTTTACTACAAAAGTTATCTCGTTTATACAACAATAAAAAATGGTTTTACACTTGGAAAACGGATTACATAGAACACTGAAAACATAATGAATTGAATTAAAAAGGTGAGAACCGGTGTCAAACTTTATAATAGCCAAACATCGAATCATAGGCGATAACAGGTGCTCGACATGAAAATACACATGTTTTCCAAGGAATTTCGCTTGGCCAAGTCATTACAATATCAGGTGCTCCGGAACAATTGTACAGGACATTATAAGAAACAAATGGTGAATGCACTTGGTTTTGTGGCATGCCAACCCTACCGCTGTTATGGCAATGTTAAATAAAACATTAAAATGACAACATTGCATGACAGGACTACAATACAAATAAATGGAAGAACATATAGGACAGAGAAACACGCGAATAAAAGTTAACAAAGGTTACCAGGTTTTAAATTTAATATGCCAAATGGGTGTTTCGTCCACACAAGATTTACCGGTGACGTTTAGATGAAAAAATTCGAAAAAAAACAAGTGCAAAGTTTCAGATCATTCAGGACCAAAAGTTCCAAAACGTTGTGCCCAATACGTCTAGAGTTTTCTGCCTGGAATAAGAGCTTCCTTATTATTTAGCACAACTCATACGTTTGAAAACAGTAAATTTAATAAAAATGACTATATAGTAGATATACATGATAAAACCGAAGTGGTGACTAGCTATAAAATAAAAACAGATACAGTACATAAAACAACATAATCCAACTCATAAAAATACACAGCCGAGTTAGCCAAAGCCTCAACGCACAAAGTGACGTCACATTTGAAATTCTAAAAAAAACCCAACAAAGTGACGTCACATTTCAATTTCTAAAAATATTTCCCAAAAATAAAATAGAACTAGGATTGATTCGAGATTAGATTTGTAATACTGATATAACATTTATTAATAACAATGAAAATTATAATACTTATTAATATCAAATTGTGGTAGTAAGTAGATAATTAATTGCATAATCTAGGTATGTCGGTGTTTTCTCTGAATCAGACTGTAAACCAAACATATCGTATAAATTTCGTTGAACCAAACTAAAATCTAATAAATGAAGAGAATGATTAATTATCTTTACCATAACACACGAATATAACAGGAAAGACGTTAAGACATTTGACAAATTCCGATAAGGATAACAAATATAACATCAAAACTAAATACATGAATTTGGGATAGAAAAGTACCGTGACTCGTCTTATAGCAATGCGATTTCACACTCAGCAAAACAGTCACAATCGGGAATAAGTAACTTTCGGTAATTGAAAGATCGGACGACGTAATGACAAACCATAATCATTAAGAGAGGTTTAAATAGTCGATGGTTAAACATGTCTAATTCAGATTGAACCTGGCCACCTTGAACAAAATAAGTAACGGTTGGTATGAGTTGGTAAGATTTGAATATTATTCACTATATCATTTACTGTATACAACTTTCCCCAACATAATCATTCCATTGAAAAGAAGTAGTGTACATGTATTTCCAAAAATGGCAAGCAAAGCATGTGATCCTATATCTAAGCACAACATTTGACAGACAAAAAACAATGTTTTTGACGTTATGGCATCGAAAAAGTGATTTCATTTTTGATTTTGTTTTGAAAATATGTTGATGAACATACGTTTTGTAAAAATTACATATATTTAAAGAATATATGTCAATCATTCAAAGATCTCATTCCTAGTCCATCATTGTTCTATTTGGTTTATCAGCTGTTCATACAAAAACATACATTTATTCAATAAAATTGTTAAATAAGTTTTTGATTTTTAAATATATTGGCCTAGAACATTACAATGGAGACTTTTATTTCGAAATGCGCATCTGGTGCAGGAAAATAGTATAATGCGACATTATGGAAACTGTACGTTTATGGTCACAATAACATTACACTCAGTATAAGAACAGAATGAAGTAATATAAACTTACCTGATATCGTTATAATTTTAAGAATGTAATTTTGAAACTTACACGTCTTTATATAGCTAATTGTGCAGATTTAATTGATCAAAACAACCACAGGGTTCATGAATAACATAACATAATAATTTATCATATCAAATTAAACACTTTTTTTTATTATTGTAGACGAACTTATTATTGTTTTGGTTTTTCCGAAGTGCGTAAGATGAAGTAAATAAAAATGTAGTAAAAAATGTTAAAATTGCACTATTTTGACATTTACCATTCATATATATTAATGTAGATATTAATTTAGTATGCTAAAAGCATTGAATTATTAAACAAAAGGAACTTAGGAATAAAAAAAATACAATGATCATACAGTGCATCCGTTGCTATATGCGAAATATATTTTGCAAATTAAAGAAACTTATCTATAGTTTTCTATTGTCAGCTTTAAAGCTTAACTTGTTTGGTCATACGGTCCGTGTGACGTGTGTCGATTAAGAATTTCAAAAAGTTTTTTTTTAATTTCTTTCATGAAGGTCAAACATTTTCTTTTCAATAAAAATGTTTTAAGCTTTAGCAAGTTTTATATTTATATGAAACCCGCTATATAACCTTTGATTCATGTAATCCACGTTTTTCAAAGTTGTCCCTATATGGATTTGGCTATTTTTTGTTCACTTTAGGTGGTTCAGCTCTTTTACTGTATAGGTTCTTCTACATTCTTGGCTTTGAGCTTTCCTGATTAAGCAAACGGATAAGAGGGATTCGGACGAATGACATTTATAAAATGCTGATTTAATTGTATACAGCACTGCTAATGGGCCATTAGACCCCATAGGTATCATCAGCTCGGTAGTCAATACTTCTATACTTACAAGGATCAAAACATATCTTTTTTTTGAATTGTACTCTTACAGTTAAATCATTAAAAAAAGAAACTTAGGTACAAACTTCCTCAACGAAAGTTAAACTTTAAAATATTAGGCTTCAAGGTTTCCCGATGAAAATTAATCCAGAAAAGCGTTTGAGTAGAGTCATAAGTATATGGGGCACTAAATATGTTCAACGAATTGACTGAAATTCAATCTCATATTTGATTTATAACACACTTTTAAAAACATATATCAAAATTACAATTAATCTGAAATAAACAGTTAACAATGCATATACTAGATGATATATATATATATATAAGAATTTCGTGTGTATTTAATTCTATACACCATCTGATTAACTATAAAAAAAAACTACGAAAACTGACGACGGTCACATTACATGAAATAAACATAACCATAAATAGAAATAGACTTTTCTATATCTGCTTGATTTCATGTTATAGGTTAAAAAATAAGTTTATTGTCGTTTTTACCTGTAAAAGAATTAGTTTTTATGAATCGAGTCAATCAATCAAATGTGTTACTGTTGTTATACTTTCACTGTTGACATTCTTGTCTTTTTAATAACTCGCGCATACTTCATGCGCAATCCATCTCAAGTCAGAAACATGTTTTTCAATGGTTCTCATTTGTTGGTGCGGTTCTTAAGTGTTTTTCCTTTTTTTAAATTTTAACCGTAACTTTTCTTGTTTTAATTGTTTAACATTAATCATTTTTGGGCCCTTTATGTTCATTTTAGGCCGTACTTTGACTTATACTAAATCTTGTTTACTTGTTCAAATTGTGACTTTGATGGTGAAATGTCTCATTGGCACTGATACCACATATTGTTAAATAAATATATGACAAAAATGACAAAAGTTTGGTCTCTTTCACCAAACGGACTCTTACGTATGGCGGTGATTGTGCTTGGTTTGCGGAAAGAAAAAAAAATATTTTCTTTTCATGTAACCATTCATTTACAATGTGCCTTGCAATGATTTATTTTGAGGTCCTCTGTTTTATTCTTCTAGTCGCTTTTCAGTGCTGAATTTAACTACATGTATCGTTGAGATATTGATGTTTTTTAAGGTAAAATTACTGTTTATGAAATGTTAAGATTATTAAAAGCACCAAGATTTTTTTCAAGTCCCTGGTTTACTTGACCTTCAGAAAATGTCAAAATGACGCAAGGATTGTTGATTTTAAGAAGTCCTTAACAGTTATTGAATTTACCTTGTAATTGTTCAGTTCGAACATCGATGCGACCTTGTAAGCGTTAAAGTCAAACATCGAAGATAAATTTGATGTATAAGGATCACATCTCTGGTGTACCAAATTGTAATAAGATATTTATTTTATGAAAGTAAGGTTGACGAGTTTATAAAACACCAGCTCGTTGTTTGTAGTTAAAATAAAATTAAATTTGGCAAATCTTCTAGGAATTTGGTCCGCAATGCTCTTCAACTTCGTAAATTATTTGGCCCTTTTATTTAACTTTTTTGGATTTGAGCGTCAATGATGAGTCTTTTGTAGACGAAACGCGCGTTTGGCGAAAATACAAAATGTAATAATTATTATCAATAATATTTGTTTGATATTCAAATACATGTACTTTTAGATAAACAGGTGAACCATTTAAAATAAAAAGTTTGTCAGTTAAAGTGTACAACGTTATACATTTAAATATTGTCCTTCATCATGTCATTGATAAAGAAGAAACGAAGAATTTCCTGAATACTGATGACATCGGTTTAAATGAGATCATAAATGGTTTTGCATCAAATACTTTTATTGTACTTAATAATCAAAGAGGTCCCAATTAGACGTTATCTGCTCCTAAAATTGAAAAACGTGGATTTCTTGTTCGATTTTTTTCTCTCGATAAACAACCTGATTTTTCTGCTGTTAAATAGGGACATTTTTTTAAAGCGAAATTATGATGACGTTTCAGAATCATAAAAATGTCTGTTCGGTTTATGAATTCTTTCTTGCGCATATCATATTCAAATGTATAAGTCATCAACATTGTACGATGGGTTAATCATGGTTTACCTATACGTATAACTACCCCCATGATTAGATTTCATATCAATTCAAATTTATTATGTATTTCGTAGTGAATCAATTTAAAAATATTTTTGGGACTTTTGATTTTAACACAAAATGACTACACAAATGTATAACATCACAAACAATTCGGGATTTAGTTCAGTAGTTATCCCTTATTATCATTGATATGGTCATAACTCTAAATTAACTGTTTACTACAAAAATTTATATTAATGAAATATTAAGGCTTTTCTACCCTAGGTGTAGATTACCTTAGCTGTATTTTGGCAAAACGTTTAGGAATTTTTGGTCCTCAATATTCTTTGAATTCGTACTTTATTTGGTCTGTTTAACTTTTTTTGTTAAAAAAAAACACAGAGGAAAATCTATTCGGGAGGTCCATAATCACATGGCAAAATCAAATGACAAAACATTTAAAAAACGAATGGACAAGAACTGTCATAGTCCTGACTTGGTACAGGCATTTTCAAATGTAGAAAATGGTGAATTAAACCTAGTTTTAAAGCGCTAAACCTCCCGCTTTAGCGACAGTCTCATCAAGTTCGTTATATCTATAATGATGCGTGAACTAAACAGACGTATTATAACGACAAACCAATATAAACTATACTTCTGTTGAATGTGATTTGTAACTTATGTCGAGTAAATTTTTACCAATACTTGTATCTCTTCGAACAGGTACAAAAAGGTGTCTCAATACAGCGGTTTGAATTCTTGTAACGTAAATACATCATTACCTTTACAAATATTAGTAGGACGGTAGTTTAACTCTTGCACTTTTATTTCATTGTCAATTTTCATTGAAATTCTCATCAGTGATGTTATTACAATATGTAATTTACACTTGAGGGATGCATTATCACCGTGACATATTGCAAGATTGATCGCTGGCGTCAAAACAAATGTATTCCCACGCCTTTTTGCATATTGAACTAATGTTAACCTTAGTTACTGTACATTCAAATCATTTCAACCTTTTGTGGTTTTTTCGTGTCCATTGTCCGTGAACTAAGATATACAGAAATATTAACTTAAAGCATGAAGGTTAAATTGACCTGGCAAGGAGGTTTTCTCTACTACCTTATCTCAGAAATATGTAAAATGTAGCAAACAAACAATACGGCTACTAGTACTAACGTATCGGATACAGAGATATGATAAAAAATAGATTCTCAATTATTGCTTACTTTATTTTTTTTATAAGATATATAACTGTATGCATTGATTATTAGTGCGTCGGCTATCGTCAGTCACGTTCAATATGGAAGTTTGTTCTTAATTTAAGGGAGTCCGTGGAGAAAACCATCGACTTATGGGAAGACAACTAGTAAACTAAACGTACGGTGTTCGAACAAATTCTAATTAGGCGAGGAGTAGTTAAAAAATATATCATTTGACAACTGAAATCCTTTTAGCATTATCATGTTTTTTTATATGAAATAGTATGGTACATAAGCATTCAGACACGTTCTCGCCCTTCAGAAGTATTTAAGCGTTGTTTTTAATTGTTTGCATTCTGTTTGTAAACGTATTTTCAGTTAACCCATCAAATGAAACCAAGAGGTTTTGAATATCTAAAGGAAAATACGCAAATGAAACAATTATAAAGAACAACAACTAGTAACGACTACAAAATGAATAAATAGGCAACAATTTAGTATTGCACAACACTCCACAGAACATTACACATTCAAACTAACATAATTTTTAATGGCATTTATTTACACAAAAACTGGGGTTGTAACAGTAATACGTATGAAAAGTACCAGATTAGTATTTTTGTCACACATAACAGTAACAACGTAAGAATATATAGGTATGACTTTAATTTACAAAAGTTATTTGTTATGAGGAAATGCGGTTTCTGTATTAGGTGTTCTAGAACTAAACAGCTGATTATGTACTTTGATCTAGAATAAACAAAGATATAAACAATACTAGTATTGCGTTTATACAGTTACACATCGCAATACCTCTTTTCAACAGCAAGTTTATGTATGGGTGTCCTTAAATGGGTTTCCTTAAATGGGTTTTCTTTTGTTTATTGCTTGTAAGAATTTGCAGCGTAATCAATATGCGTAGAGATGTTATGTTCAAGACAGCTTTATATCTGATATCCTTATGTATAAGGTTATAAAACTTCATAAATTAACTAAGATATACTAACATATACTAAATAATTTTGTTTATTGTGTATCTATTTCCGAATTGATAACTTGCGTTTTGGTCCATAATTGAAAACTCGAATAAACCGTTAAGTTTAGTCAAATCATGCAATACATTCATTTAAAAATAATAGTGCCAAAGTTTCATCTATCATCAGATGTTTAGATGACGGACTATTTTGACTGTCTGGATCCTTTTTCTACTCTTTAACAAATAGACAACCCATAGTAAAAAATGAAAACAATTAATGCTTATCATCTACAGCACCCTTTTTCGGAACCACGCATGCTCGGTTATAACAGACACGGTTCCAATATTTGACAGGTCACTATTTGCCTTCTTCATAGCTATTACAGTCAAAACGTTTGCAATATTTGTTGTAATATCTGGTATTTGAAACACATATGTTTCCACTTCTCAAGCTTCCTTGGGAACCACTTCACAAGTCTAACTAATTTGATTTTCTAGATCAGATTTTAAAACAGATTAAGTTGTGGTAAATCGTATATCATATTTAAAAGCTGTAAATGAAAAGAAAATTCAATGTTAACGTAATCAGTAATGTTTAATTCTTATACCTGTATTTTATCCTCATATTTAACCTTTTAACGTGCCTTTTTTTTAACATTTTGAACGGACTTGGAATTAGGCATGCAGATCAGTTGCATGTATGTAATTTCTTTAATACATATAAGTGCAGTTCCTTATGAGATGATACGTTTTGTCATTATGATTACGCATCATCACTCTGTTTTCATATTTGAAGGTTAAACACCGATGTTCAGTCAAAATGACTTCTATATTCAGATATAAAACAGATAACCTGCTATGAATGTATCACCGTAACAGAATTAAAAAGTAACATAAAATGGAAAAGATAAAAAAAACCTCATAAATATAAATGACCATTAATCTAGTTAAATAATGCACTTTCAATCTTAAAAGTAGAAAATATACAGCGTGGGAATGTCATTCGAATGTGTACGATCACGGGAAATAGTTGAATTATATTACAAAAAGTTACCATGGTTACAGAAAATCTGTCCTCTCGGTTTCAATGATACTGTCTTGAAATCGGTTAATATTACTAACCGATTCGGTTAACATTTTGAATACAATATCTAAAGCTGTTCGTAAAAACTTTTCTCAAATTGCAATCAAAGAAAATGTCGTACAAATAATACAAATATTTCGGACCTAATTACTCTTTCTAAAACCAATTGAAGACACTATCCCTGGTTGGGTTGTTGTCTCTTTAACACATTCTATTTCCATTATCAAATCATTCATTCGTTGTTCCTATAATATGCAAATTAAGGAATTAATTAAGTCATAATGTGCAGTTGATTTCAAACAGCTTCTTTTTAAACCTGAGCAAAAGTTTGAAAAGTTAAACATTTTAAACTTTTCTTTCAAACTTTCGCTCAGGTTTAAAAAGAAGCCGTTTGAAATCAACTGCACATTATGACTTATGTGTCAACTTGATAGACTTTGCCTTACGTGAAATATTTTAAACTGATGTTGCAACTTTTTTTTTTTTTTTAAAAAGAATTGAAGGTTATAATAACATGCTGTCTACTTACTCTACTATTTTTTCCAAGTAAGCTGAGGTAACTAAGTTTGGGATGAAATTCAACACTGTTCTAAATATTCATGTCATCGAGTTAACAGTTTATATGTCTTTCTCCGGCGCTAACTCCAACAACTGAGGAAGGACGTAAAGCTTCGCCACCTCGAAAACTAGAGGTTCTAAAGAGCCTGTGTCGCTCACCTTGGTCTATGTGCATATTTAACAAAGGGTACAGATGGATTCATGACAAAATTGTGTTTTGGTGATGGTGATGTGTTTGTAGATCTTACTTTACTGAACATTCTTGCTACTTACAAATAACTCTATCTATAATAAATTTGGCCCTTTAGATACAAAGGAATATATTTTGTAAATTTACAAAAAAATACCAAATTAATGAAAATTGTTAAAAATTTAATATAAAGGGCAATAACTCCTTAACGGATCAACTGACCATTTTAATCACTTGAACTATTTTTAGATTTTACTTTGCTCAACATTATTGCTGTTTACAGTTTATCTCTATCTATAATAGTTTTCAACATAATAACCAAAAACAACAATTGAAAAGGGGGGGGGGGGGGGGGGGGTTGGGCACAACAACCAGTTGTCCAATTCATCTGAATATTTCAGGGCAGATATCTTTTGACTTGATAAACAGTTTAACCCCTTGTCAGATTTGCTCTAAATGCTTTGGTTTCAGAGTTATAAGCCAAAATCTACATTTTACCCCTGTGTTCTATTTTTAGCCATGATAGACATCTTGATTGGTTTGCTGGATCACCGTACACCTTTTTTTAACTAAATATCCTAATAATGATTGTGGCTAAGTTTGGTTGAACTTGACCCAGTTGTTTCATAGAAGTTTTTGAGAAAATAAACGACGACGGACAACGACGGACGACGACGGACGCCAAGTGATGGGAAAAGCTCACTTGACCCTATGGGCCAGGTGAGCTTAAAATGAATTAAAACAAATATCGAACTCCAATGAAAATTTGAAACGAAAAGTCCATTATCAAATAACAAAACCAAATTCTTAAACATATGAAATGAAAAGATAAAAACTGTCATGTTCCTGACTTGGAACACCGTTTTCTTATATAAAAAATGGTTTGACACACCTTGTTATATAGGTATTAAACCTCTTACTTATATCACAGTCGAATAAAATCCTATGTTATTGACAACAATGTGTGAACAAAACAAACAAACATTTACAGGTACAAATTTCAAAATTAGGGATACAGCAGTCAACATTGTATATGTCTTATTCTAATCACTGAAATATCAAAACAAAAGAAAATAGAAACACAAAAATACATATAGACAACGAAAATCAGCAAAAAAGAAAAAACGAGAGTAATTTGTTTTACCATACCACAATAACACAATGACGGTATATATTAGTATCGAGTCGTGTAAAATTGATATTATCAAAATACACTTACGCAGTAAAAAAAATAAGATATAAAGAGAAATAAAAGAATACTATAACACGTTAACATAAGACGATAAACAACGTATATGTGAAGATTATACGGAATATTTATCAAAAAGGTGATGGTATCTTCCGATAAACGTTTCTTCAGGAAAAAAGGACAGAGCGTTCTTTTACCTACCCTAGTTCATTAACTTTTTTATACTGATTAGCGGCTGCAAGCTCGTGAATACCGAAGGAGTATTGAAAATATATATCCACTATACAGGTGAAGTTGGTTTATTGCTACTAAGGTGGAGAAAATTTATGATTTCAAAACTATAATCGTCTCGTTTGTCATATATTCTGAAATAATACGACTTAGGTAAGTTGAGGTGGTGTAATGTCCAAAGTTATTTCGTATTAGAGATTTCCAATATAATGACATACGTACCTAACTCGACGTACGCACGTAACGGGACAAGTTATTGCTAACCAATTAATTTTTTAAAATGCGTTACTCAAGTTTTAACTAAGTATTCATAAACTAGGAATCCCATTCATAATAAATTTAATCAATAACAAATATTTCTAAGATGATGAAAAACGAAAGAAATCATGATTTTTATATATCACGTGATTCTTGAGATTCCCGTCTAAACTTCACTGTCATAAGACCACGTATATATACGTATCTTTACCTATCATACGATTCATTGGAGTTGTCTTTCATGGTTTTGACAATGACTTTGATTTTCAGATATAATTTCAAAATTTAATGAACTTTTTATTTGATGTTTGTATTGATTTTGTGTGTCGTTATCAGATAGATTCTTCTTTTCGATTTTTAATGTTTTATGATATTTAATTTCTTATTTATCGATCTAAAAGGGGAAGTACGCCCTCTACCCCTGTATCCTCGGATGCAAGTTCAGGTATACTTAAACAAAAACCTCGCCCCATAATTTGGTATAGTTAAAGACGAAAAAGTACTTTCGAAAAATATATCATTGATATGAATTTCTGCCCACATCAAATTATCTTCCATTAAATAATAAAAAAAATATTATTTTGTTTTACAAGTCGAGTACACCTTTTACATTCGGGTGTGTTGGAATTTACTTTAAACGTTAAATCTTTTTTAAACAACAAAAAGGCAACCTTCTCGCTTCGGAATTCGTTATTTTAATATTTGTATGCTAAATGTCGTCTTGGTAGTTTTTAAAATTCATAATGTGAGAAGAACTAAGATATGGGTCAAGTGAAATGACAAGAAATGATGGGTGTGTTTGATTACAAGTTGGTAATGTACTTGTTCCATTATAGTATTTATGTTAATAAAATCATTCAAAGTTTAATACCAAAATATTTAAAGAGTAAAAACAATAGTTGTGGTTGATTTTAACTGAAAGCATATTCCAGCAACAATGCGTGTTCAAAGAGCAAAACATGCATGCAGTATATGCTCCCCTCCGTCATGCTTCAAAGCAGCTGAACGAAATACGTTGAGTTAGGTCGGTTATGTCGAGTAAAGTCATTTTATTGGAAATCTCTAATAACCAATAAAGTCAACACGACTTTGCGCTAAACATTCCATTTGTTCTAACCGGATCATCACGGTTCAAATCAAAGAAATGCGATAATTGAATCAACCGATAAGGTCAACAAATTTAGACTCAATACATTCATAGTTTATAAGAAATATTATTAATAATGCCGTAATATGAACTTATGTTTTACACATCAATGAAAAGTCACATTGTTTCAACACTTTTATTAATATATTTATTAATCATTATTTAATGTCAGACAACGAATTATTTACGTCAATTAATAAATCAGACCTGCAAAAAATATACAAAAGCATCTGTATGAAATATTATGCCTTACTCACTGATTAAATTACCAGATAAAGAACAGTTTACGTATAATGGTTTTATGATCATATGACGATAGAGTAATATTATATACAATACTTATGGCAATGATTCCTTAATAAAGACTAAAGACTATAAGTTTGAAAGCAGTACACTTGTCATTAATGTTTTTTACAGAAGTAAACACTCATATTGATGGTGAGTTTTAGTTATTTACTTTCATCCTTGGAAGCCTCCTCATGGCATAATGATCATCAGCTTCGAATGTGCTTTTCCTCTTCAAACTTAAAAGAGATACGAATATATATTAAAGACAATCAAAGGAACATGGCTAAATAACAGAAGCGTGTACCTGCGGTCGAAATACTCCTCTGTATACATGTATATTGAAATTATGTACATGATACAAGTATTTTGTTTTTTTTCAAAAATAACAAATAATCATTTTTTTCTTAGTTCCAAACATAGTTAGAAATATAAGATGGTATTATATATGGCATAATGGGAAATTAAGGGACAAAAATGTATTTTAATAAGTGTTTTAATTGAAATAAAATACTCTTGAAACATAGGTATCACATCGGTGTATTCCATAACTTTTTAATATTCAATTGTACACCGAAAATCATAATCATCACAACATTTCAAAATTAAAAACAATTGTAATAAAAAAAAATGTGGAGTAGCTTATTATGCTGTTCAGATGTTTTAAATCAAAATATAATATACAGTTATGTAGACGAAACATGAGTCTCGCGTACCTGATGATACGCCTGGTTTTATTGATGATTGTTTTACTTACAAACCATAAGCTATCTTGTTTATCATACACGTTTTATATAAATTCTCAAGTATTTATACATATTTGGCGTCCAAGTATTTAGTGTTTATTTCCGAGCGTTCATAACCCTCTGTTATCAAATAAAACATGTACCACATCAGTATATGACAGTTGATTTTTTCTAGTTCCATTGGTGATAACGTATTAATTTTTTTTATGGACGTCTCCGTTTGAAATCAACATAGACTTAATGTTTGGGTCTTTTTCTATAATATCTCAATACAGATTTATAAAATAATCAATATTAAAAAAATATTCATTAAAATAATAATTGAAATATTTTTTTTGTATATAACTTACCGACTATTTTTATTCTTCACATAACAGTTAACAATAAAACCAACAATGAACAGGATAACTACACTACCAATAGATCCCAGTAGTATCAAACCAAGTTTACTGGACGACTTCTCGGAACTAGATGGTTTGTCAACCTTTGTTATACATACTGTAAGTAGACAATGATTGCAAATGCATACAGTAAGTACTTTGTAGGTACGTTGAAATTGTATGCGGAAATCAAGGGCAGCAACATTTTGAATTAACTACTGATTATGTCAGACCAATGTATTCTGAGAACACGGTTAATAACTTGTTTCATAAATTTAAATCTCAGCAGATAACTCTTCTTTAAACAAAAAGCTGACAGATTCTCAGAACGTTATGTTGACTGATATTTGGAAAAACCGTTATGATAAATTTTTTATAGATTATAGATGTTCTCCTTTGTCGTATCCACATTCTGTCACTGTTGGTTCTTCTTTTATTTGGCAAGCTGTTACTTCACAATATTTGATTATGGTATGAGATTGCTTCTTCGTATCCTTTTATTCGTTTATAATAATTACAATTTCATTTCCTTACAATGTAGAATGTATATTGAGAATTAATTTTAACTTATATTATACACATTCTGACATGTGTTACTGTAAAAAAAAGTACTAGTATATTTAAAGCACAGAGGTTTTAACTTATTTAAAGTTTATAATAAGTACAAGATTATTTACAAGATATAACAATTACAATTACCAATTCTGAGCCAGCAACCCATTAACAGGCTGTTTGATGAGTCTAGATATTTCAGGGCAGATAGGTTTTGACCGAATGAGCATTTTCATCTTATGTCAGATTAGCTTTGAATGCTTAAGTTAAACACTGAATTTACCCCCATGATCTATTTGTAAACGGACGACGACAACGGAGACGGACGCCAGGTGATTAGAAATTGGCCAAGAGAGCTAAAAAATAACGCATACCTTCATAATTCTTTGACCACTCAAACAAGTTATTTTCTGTGTTGCAAAACAAACACTCATCAACCGTATTCTTCTGATCATGTGAAACACAATCACCATCGATCAAACAATAGTTCTATACAAAATGAAAATAGAAAAAATCAAAATTAAAATTAAAAAAATGTAGCATTCATAAAACATGAAATCAACTACTTACTAAACTTTATATATAATTATTTCATCATAAAAGTGTTTTGATTATATAATATTAAAAATTTAGTCAATACAATTTAAAAAAGAATGCATATCGAGCCCCCTTTTGTTTTATAAGTTAAGCTTGTACACATACCTCTTTAAGAGTCCAATTATAAGGCGAAATATCAGGGTTACATAATAAGCATGCTTTGCCAAAGATCATGTTGTTCCTGCTAAAATATTGCTCTTCTACTTTACAATTTTCACTATCATCAAAAGTCCATTTATATCGATCAGTTGGTGCATTACAATACAGAAATTCTTGTTGTGAATTTGGTTCTAGGTCCAAGAGGCACTGGTTATCGATAAAACAGGTATCATCCTGAAACATAAGAAAAATGTGTTTATGCCTCATTAAAATTGTTCCATTTATTTGTTAAGGTCACGGCACAAACTTAGTTACAACCCTTAGTTAGCATTTAGTTTGTAAAAACATCAAATAATAATGAAAGAGTGTATTAATTTTTATGGCGATGTAACAACAACTGCATAGCAACATAATCTGAAACTTAACTTTATGCAGAACGAAGGTACTAGATATAAACTAAAAAATGTATGACCCTTTAAAGTCATAAGAAACGAGTGACCGGTGAAAAATAAAGTTCTTCCAATTCTTAAACCAATGCATACAAACATCATAAACTTAGTCTTCTGTGCTCGAATTTATCATTTTTTTCGTGTAAATTTCGTATAATCGTCAATTTTTTTTTCAATCGGTCAGTGTTGTTGTGAAAATATGGCAGGTAATTAAAGTTCGTTTTTTGAAGCCGAAGTTTAACGATTGTCACCTGTTTGTCAACAATTGACGAAAAATAAACAAAAAAGCATGGAAAATGAGCACGTGTTTAACATGTAAATTCAGATAATAGTTTATTTTAAGGACATCCATGCGTATTGTGGTCACCGGATTTTTACGAGATGGGTCACACTGAGTTCACCTTGCATACGGAAAATATATCGGGGGAATTGCTTGCTGGAAGGAAGCAATTCAAATAAAGTAAACTTCTTCTAAATATGAATAAATTAAAGAATTTTCTTCAGAAAAAAGTATATGTACATAAGTTTTACAATGAAAACTATCCATTGAGTTATAAAAAACATATGCATTATTTTTTTTTGATTTGAGGTTTCTTATGACTTTAAATCGTAGGTAGAGCATACATAACATTTTCTTCGGTAAAGTTTAACCCGCCACATTATTTATGTATGTGCCTGTCCCAAGTCAGGAGCATGTAATTTAGTGGTTACCGTTGGTTTAGGTGTTACATATTTGTTTTTCGTTCTTTTTTTTACATAAATAAGGCCATTAGTTTTCTCGTTTGAATTGTTTTACATTGTCTTATCGGGGCCTTTTATAGCTGACTATGCGGTATAGGCTTTGCTCATTGTTGAAGGCCATACGGTGACCTATAGTTGTTAATGTTTGTGTCATTTTGGTCTTTTGTGGATAGTTGTCTCATTGGCACTCATACCACATCTTCTTTTTTATATACCAATTGAAAAAATTACTGAAAAATGTGAATTCCAAGACCTTTGATTACCAATTTTTGACGGTAAAAAATTTACCTGCACGAAATGTAGACATATAGTTAAAAGGTTTATTGTATAAAAAAATATCTCCTTAAATATAAATGCAAGGTCGAATCAAAATATATAAAGAACTCAATAATGATATGATAATGACAAATTAATAATAGAATAAGTAATGAGTTACCTTCAGAACAAAATTAGGCTCAATGATGGTTCCGTTGTTTTGTTGACATTTGGAGTTCATAAGAATCACTCTTTCTGGGTCGCTAAAATCTTCCCTGTTATAACTGACACTGACATCAAACACTTCAACAAAAGGAATGTTACCAGAATTTCTGACGCTTCTTTTTTGTTTGATGGTTTTCAAAGGACAGTGTACTTCTACGAGTGTTTCTACATTCCCGCTTACTATTGTTGTCCCCTCAAAGGATTTACTGCCATCTGGATGAATCTGGTTTGTAAATTGTAAAGGCGTTGTTTGACAATTGAGGCTAAATATAGAGATAGTAATTTTTGTTTGTCCAACTTTTTTGTTAGTGATAAGTTTTTATTCCAATGATTTTGATATAAAATTGAACACTTGTTAATCGATTTTATCTTGAAAAAATGTACCAAATAAAACAGAAATTTAACAACGATTTAAAATTTCAGTAAACATGTAACATCATTTTATTTGCAAACAAAAAATAGCCTTCTGGACAGCGAATATAAAAAGACCAACACATTTATTTTGAGAAATATAAGAAAAAAATAGTTATAAAAACAAGTGTCACGAAATGCGTATTGCCATCGACCAAGTTAAAAAAAGCAATACACTCTCCATAAACATTTGTTTTATTTACATTCAGCAGACTTGCATTAATAAAGCTAAATCAGAGGTCTCAAGACTTACAACATATTTAGATATTCTACAAGACAGGTCGTCACTTTCTTCTATTCTATTTCCAACCACAAAGGCTGTATCACAATTGATTTCATTCCTATCACATATACCATTTCCTCTTACTCCGTATATTTCTGGTGGTACGGTTTTTGTCATAGAACAATCATGTGACATAAATCCGTCATTGCAAACGCACAAACCTCGAATTAATTTAAATCAGAATCAATAGTTTTTATATTACTATGAAGTCTAAATTAAAAAGTCTGTGGTAACATTTTATAAATCATAACATGCATAGCTGCTGGGTCTTTCTTACAAATTTTAATACAAAGTTACCGATTTTCCTCTAAAGATACAAAATAGTAAGAAAAAAATTAAAGCCATTTCGAATATATTGATATATATGACTGTATTTTACATTAATTTGTAGGATCCTTTACTATAGATATTTGAGCTGATCTGTATCAATAACATCTCCATGCCTTATATATCATGTACTGAAGTACGACGCTAGATTAAAACTGACGAGGAAATATACACACGGCCACCGAAAGCTTTAGTTTATGTAGAGCCCAGATGGTCGTGTGGTCTAGCCGGAAGGCTGCAGTGCAGGCGATTTGGTGTCACGATATCATAGTAGCATGGGTTCTAATCTCGGCGAGGGAAGAAACAAAAATTTGCGAAAAGCAAATTTACAGATCTAACATTGTTGGGTTGATGTTTAGACGAGTTATATATATATATATATATATAGATTGCCTAACAATGTAATTTTAACACACTATTTAGTATGTAAATATAAGAATGTTTAAAATATTTACAAAATGATGAAAATAAACGCAATATTTCGCTAGACCAACTAGCTTTATCAAGCGTGCATCTATCCAGGTGAAATCGGATGTAGATGATAGGAAACTTTTGCAGCTCAAGGTATATGTTGAACTTAGCTGCCTTGAAAATCAGAAAATTTTGCAGCTCAATGTCTATGTTGAATTTGGATTGAGCTGCCCTAAAAATTGAAAAAAATATGCAGCTCCATGTATATGTTGCTCTTGGATTTAGCTGCCTTAAAAATACATCATTGGAAGTTGAAATTAGCAACGTCCATTGGCCGATATTACGGGATAAAAAGGACGATGCTTTGTTTTTAAATTATTCTTTATCTTTCCTGTATCTTTTCTCGTCTTTTTCGTTAAGACCGTCAGGTTCTAAAGTGTGGAGTCGGTGGATCCAAAAGTTTTCTCTTCTCCTTCTCGCCGTGGTGTCCCACTCGGTGTTGACTTCTATAATTTGGAAAGTGACATTTTCAAAAGGATGTTTCGTTGAACGAAGATGTCTTGTGAGAGGACAGTTTTTGTTGGTTTTGTACGATGAACGATGGTTATTAAGCCGAATATTAAATTTGTCCATTGTTTCTCCCACATACTGAATGCCACAAGTGTCACATGTTAATATATAAATTGAGTTCTCCGTTTAACAGTTGGAATTTGAGTAGATGGTATAATTTTGTTTAGTAACGGAGCTGATGAAAGAACTGCTTGTATTGGCAGCTGTACAACACAAACAATTCCTTCGACCACATTGTTTGAAGCAACCGGGCGATGGAGCAGGCTGCTTTGCTAGTACAGAAGTCACTAATTTGTCACGGATGTTTTTAGGTCTTCTGAAGGCCATGACTGGTGGTGATGAAAATACTTTTTTTTAGATTTAAATCATTTTCTATAATTTTCCAATGCTTCTGAACGATGGATGACACATTTTTAAAATCAGGATGGTAAGTGAGTACAAGGGGTGTTCTGTTAGCTGCTTTATTCTTATCTTTGTACTTAAGAAGTTCTTGGCGACTAGTTTTGTTTGCTCTTTCGAAAGCGCTATCAATGATGTTGTTATTGTATCCGCGAACAACTAGATGTTTACGAAGTTGTCCAAGTCTAGCATCTTTCGTATTTTCATTAGAGCATATTCTCTTGATTCGTAATGCCTGGCTGAATGGGATACCACGGGAGCAGTGTTTAGGATGGCAACTTTTTGGAGAAAGGAATTGATGTTTGTCCGTTTGTTTGGTATGAAGGTCCGTTATGATGGTTCCGTTCTTGATGTAACTCGTAGTATCGAGGAAGTTAATTTTCTCCATAGAGGATACATCAAGAACGGAACCATCATAACGGACCTTCATACCAAACAAACGGACAAACATCAATTCCTTTCTCCAAAAAGTTGCCATCCTAAACACTGCTCCCGTGGTATCCCATTCAGCCAGGCATTACGAATCAAGAGAATATGCTCTAATGAAAATACGAAAGATGCTAGACTTGGACAACTTCGTAAACATCTAGTTGTTCGAGGATACAATAACAACATCATTGATAGCGCTTTCGAAAGAGCAAACAAAACTAGTCGCCAAGAACTTCTTAAGTACAAAGATAAGAATAAAGCAGCTAACAGAACACCCCTTGTACTCACTTACCATCCTGATTTTAAAAATGTGTCATCCATCGTTCAGAAGCATTGGAAAATTATAGAAAATGATTTAAATCTAAAAAAAAGTATTTTCATCACCACCAGTCATGGCCTTCAGAAGACCTAAAAACATCCGTGACAAATTAGTGACTTCTGTACTAGCAAAGCAGCCTACTCCATCGTCCGGTTGCTACAAACAATGTGGTCGAAGGAATTGTTTGTGTTGTAAAGCTGCCAATACAAGCAGTTCTTTCCTCAGCTCCGTTACTAAACAAAATTATACCAACTTCTCAAATTCAAACTGTAAAACGGAGAACTCAATTTATATATTAACATGTGACACTTGTGGCATTCAGTATGTGGGAGAAACAATGGACAAATTTAATATTCGGCTTAATAACCATCGTTCATCGTACAAAACCAACAAAAACTGTCCTCTCACAAGACATCTTCGTTCAACGAAACATCCTTTTGAAAATGTCACTTTCCAAATTATAGAAGTCAACACTGATGGTGATACATGGCTGTGGTCATTATGTATATACAACTCGTCTAAACATCAACCCAACAATGTTAGATCTGTAAATTTGCTTTCGCAATTATTTCATTTCTTTTGTAGAGTCTGGCTCACAGGCAAAGGGACATAATAAAAGGATAATAATGATAACAATAATGGAAAATAGTACCTTTAATTTCAGTTCTGGGTAAATTTTATTCTATAAAATTTACCATCTTTATACGGTACCGAAATTTCAATCTTAACCTGAATACGCTTTTAATGTAGCCACTTAGCTAAAAACATTCAACATTTAATCGACCATACAAAGAATGAATATGATTATCTGCTTGATGAATTACATACCATGATCACATTTTCCATTCCCACTACATTCAGGAAGACCTGGACAAATAGCCATGATAACTGTTTCAGTTATCGACGGCATATCTGCATTCGGTTGAGCATTTAATGTCCCGTTTTTCTGAACTTCCGACAAACAACGACTTTTCATTGAATCAACCGTGTGACTAATCCATGCTTGAGATTTTGATTTCTGGAAAATACGAAATGAATCAAAATAAGAATTAATAAAGGAAGAATAAGTCCGAGGACATAACTAGTCTGCTCAAACTCGCTTTAAACATGTGAAATACGTTTAGGAGGCAAAGCGAACAAACGAGAAGACGACAGGACGGACGGATGGACGAACGCAAAAGGGTAGCTTTTAGAACCATTTCGCCTAGCGGCGGGTCACAATTAGCAGCTCACAAACAGTGCCACCGCCTATGCTTTTTTGTTATGAGACTTATATTTCTGTTTGCATGACATTTGTTCTTGAATAACCTTGACCATGTACACAGTAGAATAAAATATCTAAAAAGCTGAATAAGTATGTTTTCTTGGAATAAAAATCATCAGAGTGCACCTAACTCACAAACTTCACATAATAGTTTGAAAATATCTTACTCGTGTTTGTAATACCAGTTCTAAGGTATAGAAAAACACCTTTACCTAATACATACCTCAACTTCAAAACCACAAATCTGTATAAAATATTCACTAGGCATGTTTGGTACAGCTGAACAGGCTTGGAAGGCTGTATTATTTTCTATGGCTTCTCGACAAAGAGACAGAGCACCAGATAACGAAATATTAACGAGGTCAGATTTCTAAAAGATAAATCCCATAATTAGAATTCCTTTTAAAAATTTCCCCCTGTTTGTGTATTTGGTTATTGAACCACACATATATGACTCGCCTCATTCAAAAACCTAATAAGTGTTTTTATTTTAAACAATTGGATTACTTATGTAATGGACAAAATATTCGCATACTCAATTTCTTTAGCTTTATCAAAATCACATTTATGGGATAAATTTCGTGATTTCAAACTATACAAAAGTCTTCGTGAGACTGAATGCCTCATTTAAAAACCACACCCATAGTTTATCTACAATATAATCTAATTTTTTTCTCAAATAGAAACAAGTTTATACAAGCAGAAAGAACACTTGATTTTCAACACTTATATAATTTATAAAGTAACTTACAAATATCGTGGGATTAAGGTAAGTTGTATTTTTAGTAGGCAGATGGACATCGTCTACTGGACTCAGTTTGCATGTAGACTGGCCTATCGTTTTATAATCGTTTGTATTGCTACATGGTACAGTTGATCTTGCTGAACATTCAAAATGATCGGATATCTCTGCTGAGGGACAACTGCAATACTCATCATGGTTGGTCCATAAATCAATCTGTTCGCCATTTGTGATATCAAATAGGTCGTTACTACCGGACACTCTACAAGAAAGTGTCATTGAATACGTCTTATTTTAACAAAACAAAAAAATAGTTCAAACCATTAAAAAGAATTTTTATAGTTGTCCATGCAATTTCAGTAACGTTTATTTTGGTGACTCCAATGTATTTTTATGAATCGTGACTATATGTTCTTTTTCATTTCCATGGTCCTATAATTGTTATATCATAAAATTGAGAATGGAAATGGGGAATATGTCAAAGAGACAACAACCCGACCATAGAAAAAACAACAGAAGAAGGTTACGAACAGGTCTTTAATGCAGCGAGAAATTTCCGCACCCGGTGGCGTCCTTCAGCTGGCCCCTAAACAAATATATACTAGTTAAGTGATAATGAACGCCATACTAATTTCCAATCGTACGCAAGAAACTAAAATTGAAATAATACAAGACTAACAAAGCCTAGAGGCTCCTGACTTGGGACAGGTGCAAACATGTGGCGGGGTGAAACATGTTTATGAGATCTCAAGTTCTCCCCCCTCCCCCCCTATACCTCGTTTTTGTTTATCATTTTAAAATAAGAGTCCTTAATGCGTCAAATACATACAGAATTTTGATAACATTATTCGTTATGACAAAAACCATTCAGTTTGCAAATATTAGGATTTTAATGTTCACTCAGACCATTGATGAAAGTATCAGTATAATTTCAAGCAGTCAATGTCACTGTTCTATATGCAAAAATACGGCTTTATAAGTATTCATAATAGATATGCTTTTTGATCTATATGCTATTCCACATAACAAAATATTAAAATAAATATATAAGTACACATATTAGATATTTTTAATTTTAATATTATACCACAAACCTCCAGGAATCGGAAAAGTTATGTGGGATCGTAGTGAGTATCGTATCCGAAAGACAAGTAACGGGTGAGAACTTGCCATCCGTTTCAGTTAGATCATCATTGCATTTGTCGTTAAGGGTACCACAAAGACCTTCTGTCATGTTAAAGTCAGTTTCTGATGCTCTGATTTCCACATCCATAAAAGTGTTTGTGCCAATGTACTGGATATTAACGGCTACGTCGGTTCCAGTTGGAAAAGTAATCTACATTAAAAATAAATAGCTTTGGAATTATTTAGTCTAAATTGTAATTTTATTTTACATAAACCTGTCTTTTCAAATTTGTAAATACCAATTGGTTGCAGCAGGGTGTTTAGAATCATATATCTATTAGTGGAAAACATGTGAGATCGAACTACAAGCATATCTTACGAAGATTCAAGCAAACGATGCGATAAGCATTACCATATTTATTATTATTCATAGTTACACTGGGTGAACGAGCAACGTTAATTTGTTTTTATACACACTTTTGATTTTTGATTTATAAGTTACTCAGTTATTTTTTTTAAATTAATATTAAGATCCTAAAGTTTCTAGATATGATGCAACCTCTGAACTTATATGTGAAAACAATGTATAACAATTACAAAATAGTTACAAACAAAATATGTGTTTCAGTTCTCAAACAATAATCAAAATACTTTTTGACAATGTTGGAATCTTCACCAAGCACTCAAAGCTTACCTTATATTTTTTATTGTCTTTAGAACGCGTGGTTACATCTAAAAGTTTTTGTTGACAGGACATATATTGTATAATGCTTTTCCCATCACAGAAGTCAAACACATAAACATCTCCTCCAGCCCTGATAGCAACCCCACAAATACAATGAACGCCTCTTGTTTCATCGCATTGTGTTAGCTTTACTTGTACCTATTAACATCACAGAGAAGAAAGCAAAAATATTGTAAAAGGGATATAGTTGTTACATATGTCATTTTTTTCGAAGAATCTACAATTCTATAAAAATGCAATTTTTTTTTTTAAATTAATGAAAACTAGATGTTAATTAGGTTAACATTGAACCATAAGGCAAACAGTAGTTTTTTTGGTTAATTCTCATTGTAGAAATAACAATAAAATGGTTTGAATTTCTGTTAATGGGACAGAAACACCATGATAGAAGAATGCAGGCATTTATTTTAATTAATCTACAGTAGGCATATCTATCTTTATTTTGAAAAACCATTTACTTTAAAAATAAATGTTAGAAATAATAATCAAATATTAAAAAAGAAGATGTGGTATGATTTCCAATGAGACAACTCTCCACAAGTGACCAAATGACACAAATATTAACAACTATAGGTCACCGTACGGCCTTCAACAATGAGCAAAGCCCGTAACGCATGGTCATCTAAAAAAGTCCCCGAAATGACATGTAAAACAATTCAATCGAGAAAACTAACGGCCTTGTTTATGTACACAAATTTACCGAAAAACAAATATGTAACACATAAACAAACGTCAATCATTGAATTACAGCTCCTGACTTCGAACGACTTCTAACTAATGACGATTTTTCAATCACAAGACAGACAAGTGGGAGTATCCTAGTGTAAATCCGCGTAACTTGCAAATTTATACCAACTATAGGTATTGAAAACTTTTTCTCCAAAAGTGTAATTGGTTTAAAGAAATATAAACACCTTACTATTTTTTCTACTGGATGATGAAACCTTGACAAATTGAGGCCGAGTGGGGTGTTTTCAAAGTTTTTACTAAGCTCCGTTTTGAAAAGGAATATATGATCCGATGCCTCGTGTAAAGAGAGTTTGGTTCTCTGTTTGTTAAAGTACGATTACAACAACTCCTTTTGGTTTCTGCGTTTGCCTTGGCCTACTGCAAGGCAAAATGTGTATCCCTTTTAAGCAGACCACTTTTTTTCCAGTGTCAGTCTCCCGTCTTTCATTCCAACCAAAAGTTTCCCGTTCTGAAGGTGCATACAATAACTATAACTATGCGTAATGTCATCAATAAGCAATCAATCAATTAATTCAAACATTCAGTGGAAGGGATAAAATGTCTTGAAATAATAGTACTACGAAACTTATAATAAATTTTGCTTATTTCACTTTCTATATATATCAAAACATACATGTATGTGGTTCAACTTTACGAGGAACTTGTCTAGCAAAACCATGTAAATGATGAATATGTAGAGGCCTCTCAGTCCATAACACAGAGGGACAGTCAAACTCATAAATCGAAAAAAAACTGACAACGCCATGGCTGAAAATGACAAGGACAAACAGACAAACAACAGTACAGATGACACAACATAGAAAACTAAAGAATAAACAACCCATAACACATTTTATTCAGTTTAAAGGATAAGAGAATATCGTACCATCATATTTCTTTCTTTTATTCTGTTTTTGTACATAGTAAATGTTCCTTGGTTTGGTTGTACATAATGCCTATGATATAACGATAAATTAAATTCAATGTTAGTATTCAAGTCATTATTTAAAGAAATCCAATACATTTATTCAGTTAGAACAGAGTTGAAAATTAGATACTTACTAAAGGGATATGATTTATAAATCGCATTATCTTTTTTGTTCATAGTTCTTTTTTTTTTAACCACATGATCATGAAAAGAACATGCTAATTTTACTATCATTTATTTACGTTTTTTTTTAATTTTCAAAATTAGTTATTCATTGTATTTAAAAGATAGTTCTTCATAACATATAAAAAATGTAACATACAATCCGTCAAACGTTGTAAAATGGACATTATATGCTGAGCACACTCGTTCCTGCAGTTCAACTTTACTGTCCTGGACTTGCACCTAAAACACAATAAGCATTTGAATATTTATAAAATATTTTGTCTTTTCTTTAATTATGATTTCTACACAATTGTTTTCCTTTTTAAATGTTTGTTTTCAACATCTCTTTTCATAGTTTTTTTTTTTTTTTTGATAAATTGTATGTTTTACAATAACTTAAGTTACCCTTTATTAAAGAAGAGTTTTAGTAGTTGTTTCCATTTAATGAAATTTTACGACGAAGCTAGCGGAAAAAGATCAATTTATCTTACAGTAGCATGAACATGGGCTTAATCAATAAGTTTTTTTCCCGAAACTTTGAATTAGATTTGATCTTTTGTTATAGACTGTACAGTGTGTAAATCATCAGTTCTTTTTCATTTCTAATTGGTTAAACAGGTCTTCACATAATCATCAACTAATCATGCTTGTCAATGGTAGCTTTTCATATTGTCAGGTAAATGATATACCAGTCTACACTAAATAATGGCAATACAAAAACATTTTGTGTAAAACGTGCGTAATAATAGAATCAAATACGTAATTTTCAAATAGAATATGACTTTTAGAACAGCGGTATACTAAGCTGTTACCTTTATCTTTCTCCTTCTATTTCATTTTTTTTGTGTATGGCAAATCGTTGCTGGGCTTCTAAAATGTCGTATCTGACTTTTTTGGCTAAAAATACTTTTTGACACAAATGGTCTAGGCGGAAGGAAATCTTTGGTATTACGAAATAGCATACAGTTAGACCCATCAAAATGTGTGAAATAAGACACATTACAAAATTGCCAATGTCAGTTGTTTGTAAAGTTTGCTTCTAAAATGTTGTATGAAAACTTGAAAATCGTTGTAGAATGGCTTTGTGAAAAAAATAATTGTACATTTCTTCATTTCTGTGAAAATAATTTAAGTTCTTAGATAATCCAGAAATGTCAAAGTTTTTATTTCACTGCTATTTACAAAAATGTTCAACTTCACATACAACATTTTGGAAGCATGCATTTTGCCAAAATTTTTAAAGCCTGTTTGTGAGATAATGTTTTTCTTGAAAATTTGGTAATTTACAACATTTTAAAAGCCCAGCGACAAAAAAGTATTTTAATGAATAAGAATCACATCTTATGATTGCTTTTACATATTTTGATCATGGACAACGAACAACTTAATAAACAAAACAAAAAGTCTGTAATGATTTGAAGTAAATATTTTCAAATACATTTTGCTTTTTGATGTTGTTTAATGTTATTACTCACTTTAATTTCCGGAATTTTAGTTGTATCCCATAATGGATGATCTGCACTTGATGTTTTAAGTTTCATTGATATTTGTGCTGGAAACACACCATACATTTGTCTTCCCCTATGTTTGATGGCCAGTGTCTTGGGTGTACTCCATGCGTCTCGCCATATCTTTACTCGACAGTGTTCCAAGTTAACTATATCTCCGTAGCATTGATCTTTTGTCGTATAGTCGGGAGAAAGCATATTTAGTTCTATGAAGCATGGAAGAGTTCTGTTGTTAAATGAAAGGCATCCAAAAGGAACTGTTAGGTTATAACTGATTTCTGCTGAACCTCCTTTCTGGACAGTCATTAGTTCAGTAATCTACAAGAAAAATGTTAGCTAATAAAAATCAATACTCACTAGTTTTTGTAGTGTTGATTTGTTGTTTGTCCTTTCATCATGATTTGGTTTTTTTGCATGTATTTCTTGACTCTTTGACTTATGCATTTTGATTGTTCTGTAGTAATCCGCCACTTTGTTTTCATAACAAAATACACGCACAATCCGTGATCCTACTGCAACTTGTGTTCGAATGAAACGGTTCGACGACTAGTGAACAGAAACTTTAGTTTTGTCTTCCTGGTTTTTTTTTACAAAACTTTAATCCTCGCAATCTTGTAACATGCATTAAGCGGAAATATCGGCTCTAATCACATCATCACCGTCATATCAGGATTGAATTACGTTTGTGATAAGTTTTAAAAAAAGTACCCGATCTGCATAAATAAATGCCTTTACTAAGACAGGAATGAGACAGTTGACAATACTTTTGATGTGTTCGAGCATTTAATTGTGTCATTTGATAAGAGAATTTCTATTTTGATTTGTCCTTGTACTTCGGAATTTTTGTTATTTTACATTCTAGTTACTATGAAGAGTGTTAAAGAAATACTAGATTGTAGTTCTTATCAACTTACATAAATACCGGCAAAGAAAGGTTGGCTTGTAAAAACTGTACCATGTTGATCCTCGGGTGAATGTTTCCCTCTCAAGGTGCATGCAATCTAATAAAAATAAAGGACAGTTATATAACTAATTAGATATAGGAAGATGTTGTATAAGTGCCAATGAGCATAATGAGACAACTCTCCATCCAAATAACAATTAAAAAAAAAAAGTAAACCGTTACAGGTCAATGTACGGCTTTCAATTTAGAAATCGACTTCAATCTAAATTGAGGTATAAAGTACAAAAAATACTGTACAGGTTCATCTTGTTTTTTTGTTAAATCATGAGTATGAGAATATAAAAAGAAATACCAACGAAATCGGTTTGTGGAATCGGGGTTATTTGTAATATCATTGTTTATGTTTATGTTGAGTAATGTACAATGTATTTCAGGTTTAAAACTAAAGATTCTTCTTAGCAGAGCTGGTTGGAATAAAAAAAAACTTGAAAAAAGAAGAAGACAAATGTTGTTGTTCCCTCAAATAATCTGGCGTTGTATTTTTTTTAAAATCTGGTTTTAGTTCGGATAATGTAGAATATTACAATTGCGAGATTTCGAGAAAAAAAATTATTTAATGAGTTTTTACTTTCGAAAATGAACACTTAACTCATGTATATTATGTAAATTACTTTCCTTGGTTGATTATAAATTAAAAACAGGTTGATTTCACCAATACCATGAATACATGGTGTATCAATAAGATTTGATCTAGGTGTACAATTACAATTTCGATTTATAGTTTGACTGTCCCTTTGGTATCTTTCGTCCCTGTTTTAGTAACACATGGTGTCTTTTCCCCAGTGCATTACAAATGGGCGAAAGACTTTGAAGTTTTACAAATTATGAGTAATTGGAAAAGAGGGACGAAAAATACAAGAAGGACAGTCAAACTATAAATCGAAAATAAACTGATAACGCCATGGCTAAAACAGCAAAAAACCAAATAAACAGAAACACAATAGCACACACGAAACAACATAGAAAAAAAAGAATAAGCAACACGAACCCCACCAAAAAATAGGGGTGATCTCAGGTTATCCGGAAGGGTAAGCAGATCCTGCTCAACATGTGACATGTGTCGTGTTGCTCATTTTATTACAATTCCGGTAAGTAGTATAATTTGGTAGGTCGCATTCATAAAAGAGAGGGGGATTGTAGTGAAACCATGAGGAACATATTAAATATTATTTATGAAACGGTTATTCCATAACGGTCAACCAACTCGTGATGGCGTTCGTAAAATGTACAAAGGGATGATTTCAACTTCACCATTTAGAACTCTTGGTATTATAGCTTCATTGTGAGCAGCAACCCGTTATCAAGTAAATCATGATAGGAAATGAATATCATATTAATTGGGAGATGCATACCCCGTATGCAGGTGCAGCTGGAATGTTGCTACTTAGAAATGAAAAATTCACAATTGGAAAGCTGAAATCATCTCTTTTGTCGTAAAGTTCTGTTTTCAACCGACCCTCATTGTCAATTTCTAGATGTAAGTCAAGATATGAGGACGATTTCACTGTACCTATTGTATCCCTTATCTCTAATTCGATGGGATAGATGAGTTCAACATAGTCACCCAATTTTGAATTATTAGTGACAGAACATAATCTATATACTAGCGGAAAGTAGAGTTAAAGGATAATGTTAACTTCTTATCTTTCTTCCTAAGAAGTTCCTGCATGAAGTCAGCCTTATTATGATAAAGCAACAAGTCGGCAAGAACAGGGCACAATTGGTTCCAATTGGAATGCCGACAGTATGTTGATAAACACGTCCTCCAAACGTAACAAATATGTTGTCAATCAGGAAATCAAACATCTTCAGTGTGGCAGTTGCAAAGAATGTTTTGTTTGAATCAGAGTGATCCTCCACAAAGTATGATTTATACCTCCTCAAGACAAGATACTTTTATCTACGTTGGTCATTTTTTTTTATGAAACAAAGCAATACCAAACTCTTTCAATTTGTCTTTTAGTTTGAATTGTGGAATACTTGTGTAAAGTGTAGAAAAGTAAAATGTTTTAATACTGTTGTAAAATGAAAGAGAGTTAGTCTTTGAATGAAGTGGGGAATATTTCCTCGAACCTTTCATGTACGTATTGACTGATCAGTACAATTTCTCATCCCAAATTGTTTTATTTACGTATTATTAAGACATTTTTGTGTTCGTATGAGTATAGCGAAGAAGAACATAAAAACAATGCATTATAGCATACAGATAAATAGCATTTACTACCAAATATGTTATTCAAAAAATGACTGTTGTATTTAAATATGACCATCCCTGCATTTCCCCTGCATTTGTTTCTTTGTTTACATTGCAAACTTCATTTTGGATGGGCACTATATTAATATCACATGTTAAGTCCTCTGAATGTTACACAATCCTTGAAAGAACGCTCCGAATTATCAAACATAAAGGGAATTCGCTGTTCAGTTTCAAAATCATAAACTTTGCAAAACACTAGTTTATATTGATAGGGGATTTAAAAAGGAATAAAAAAGAGCAAAACAAATATATTGGTCAATGTGCTTGTTTTCCAGATATTAAAAATTACAATTTTGGCGGGAAAATGTTTTCTCCTGAACATTCATAGCTTTATCATTTACAAGTTTAAATTCTAAAAAAACTATTACAAAATGAATAAGATTTATAAGACTTTTACAGTTGGCTTATCATTATATATATATAATTATTAAATATAATTATTTTCTGTGACTGTATCTTACATTAATTTGTAGAATCCTTTACTATAGATAATTTAGCTGATCTGTAACAATAACATCTTCATGCCTTATATATCATGTACTGTAGTACGCCGCTAGATTAAAACTGACGTGGAAAGGTAACACAGGCCCACCAAAAGCTCTTTTTTTGAGAGCCCAGGTGGTTGTGTGGTCTAGCGGGACGGCTGCAGTGCAGGCGATTTGGTGTCACGATATCACAGTAGCATGGGTTCGATTCCCGGCGAGGGAAGAACCAAACATTTGCGAAAGCAAATTTACAGATCTAACATTGTTGGGTTGATGTTTAGACGAGTTATATATATATATATATATATATCAAAAATTTATAAAAAGAAAAATGAGGGTCAATGGGCAAACTATTTTAATGCTGAATTGATAAAACCATGAGGATTCCGCAAATTTGACAAAATTTCCAAATAAAACGACAAGAGAACATCCTGAATTCCTTGCGGTCTTCATGATGCATTGCAAGTAAGAAAGAGATGTCTTACAGAAATGACTGTCTGTATGCAATAAAACCGTTATTTAGAAAGGTTTATAAATAAAAACTTTAATAAAAGCAAAAAATTCAAATCGTAAGAAATCTGAAATATATTGTATTGCATTAATTTTATACTTGCATTAGTTCCAAGTGAGTGAAAATGATTCTCTGTAAACCAAAGGTTTGTCATATTGTGGACATCACTTTCCAGTATTAAAGTCTGATTTCTGCCCCATGTCCATTTCACTTCATAGTACTTGTAGAAAAGTCTGCTAAGATCCATAACGCATTCAAAGTATAAACGTTCTACATCAACATTCATAGTTGTCTGATGGACCTTCAGAAGAGCTGCTCGCACACGAGGAACTAAAACTGATTCTAATAACGAAAAATGGAAATATAGTTCATGTAAATAAATATGTCGGTTGAACACAAAACTTAACAACAAAATAATGTTTTTAGATTTCTAATTGTAAACTTTCCATTTCTAAGTAGCAACCTTCCAGCAGCACCTGCATACGGGGTAGAAATCTCCAACTTAATACGATGTTCTCCTGTATTCCTATCTTAATTTTCTTGATAGAGGGTTGCTGCTCACAAGGAAGCTACTAAACCAAGAGCTAAAAAAAATGGTGAAGTTGAAACCATCCCTTCGTAAAATTTACGAACGCCATCACGAGTTGGTTGACCGTTATGGAATAACCGTTTCAAAAATGATATTTGATATTTTTCTTACGTTGTAACTACAATTCCCTTCCCTTTCATGGATGTGACCTACCGAGTTAGACTATTTACCGGATTTGTTATCACAAAGGCAATACGATGGGTGCCACATGTGGAGCAGGATCTGCGTACCCTACCGGAGCAATTGGGATCATTCCTAGTTTCCCTAGGTGAGATTCGTGTTATTTATTCTTTAGTTTTCTGTGTTGTGTCATGCGTACTATTGTGTGTCTGTTTGTATTTTTCATTTTTTGCCATGGCGTTATCAGTTTATTTTAGATTTATGAGTTTGACTGTCCCTTTGGTATCTCTCGTCCCTCTTTTAAACATATAACTTGGCACAATACTAAAGAAAGTAAATTAAGGCAACAGGGCTAATCTATCTGTATGTGATCTTATTATTCGTAATTCACATCTTAACAAAACATATAACGAAATCCAATTAACTCAAAAAGTCTAGTTTATTTGTTATTTAAAATGTGCGGTCACATTGACGCGTAACCATATCGCTATTGAGAAATTGCAACATGTTCATTTAATAACTAATTGGTAACTTAACCTTATTATTCAAAAATAAATCACTTAAGTCATGTCTGTAATGAAGAACTAGCTAATAGTTGAAAAATAATAGGGGTCATCTTTCACTAATTTGAAAAAAAACACTCTATAAGTGACATTTAAGGCTCCGATGTGAA
The DNA here is from genome assembly GCF_036588685.1 of Mytilus trossulus. NCBI lineage: Eukaryota > Metazoa > Mollusca > Bivalvia > Mytilida > Mytilidae > Mytilus > Mytilus trossulus. The sequence continues at coordinate 72,796,438 of NC_086378.1, read as the reverse complement.
AATATGAGACAATTCAATTAACTGTCTAATATTAACAAAACGAAAATCAAATATATATGACATGAATTAACGATATCCACTGAAAAATATACATGTACGCACAATAAAATCTATAACAAGTTTTGCTAGTTTATGAATAGCCCAGTTCTGCATCCTCTATGAAAAGAGATCACTTAATTTGTTCTGCTTTACTGACGATCTATTATATTGGTTCCAAAAAAAATATCCTGAGATGTTCTTCGTATCATATCATTTAAAGCAACTATAAGCATTAGATATCATGGGTCTCATATCTTCGTGGATAACGCTTCTCAGACTAGAGAGATTTTAATCTGAATTAAATTCTCTTGTTCTGAAAAGAGCAATTAGTTTTGTGAAAACGGAAAAGTGTTAATATCTAAAATTTTCAGGATGCAGTATAACTATCTGAAGTTGTTTTATAGTTAGATATTTAACAATGTTTAATTTAAGAACATTGTCTGATATATACTGATATATACGTTATAAAGATATAAAAAAAACATCAATTACCATTAAATGACCAATTTATCTGACTTTTCAGAGGTTCGCAATATTCCTCGTCGTTTTGAGGATTGGGATCATTAGGACTGTAACATGTGTAGTTAATGAAACATTCATTCTGAAAAAAAAGGAAAGAACTATTGAAAAATGTATATCAGACATTGCTTATTTCTATTTAAGTCGTAAACAATTTAAATGGTTAATTTCTATATGTATATCTTTTAGATTTTTGTGTTCTGTCTATAATACAAATAACTAACATCACCTTTTATTCATACATAACACTGCCGGTCTATATTTAATATGCCAACCATAGAATCGTTTTTATATTAGCCCTTTCTGTTTTTAACAAGATATCAGGACTAAACGAGTCCAAATGGAAAACAAATATTTTAAAGCAATGTGTATTGATCTACCAAATTTCCGAAAGCAGAGAAATATGAATGACCAAAAGGACATTAGTTATGACCAGATATAGGCGACTTGATTACATCCATGATATGTTGACTCTTGTGTTGTAAATACAAGCAGTTGTCTTATTAAAATCATATATCATATCTTTATTTTATGTTGTAAAAGAAACAAGAACAAACGAGATTTCATTTGAATACCTTTTAATTTTAAAAAGGGAAAACAAATAAGTAAGTTATCGTAACTACTGTAGATAAGAAGATTTGTGATTCATAACTTGGAATCATCGACCACTTATATGTTATAACCGAGACATTGATTTTTATTCAGATAGTTTTCTTTGAAAACTATTCATGAAGCTTGTTGCTTAAGTAGTTATCAAAGGTACAAGGATTATAATTTATTACGCCAGAAGCGCATTTCGTCTACATAAAGACTCTCAAATCAAAATATTTGTAAAGCCAAACAAGTAAAAAGTTGAAGAGCATTGAGGATCTCAAATTCCAAAAAGGTGTGCAATCATTAAAAACATCATTTAATTGTTCATTCTTTGATTTAATTCTGATGCTATTCAGTAAATTCAGAAATATAGATCTGATACATGTACACATATTTAGTAATGACCAAATTTGTTAAGCGTTTAAAACACATTACACTGGCTGTATAATTTTGATAGCAACAGACAATTCTTCTGATTTGATATTGAATCCTTAACACACATGTAATCGTTATCTTTCAATCAGTTTAATTGAAGTCTGGAGCTGGAATGTCAGTTAACTGCTAGTAGTGTGTTGCTATTTATGTATTATTGTCATTTTGTTTTTTTCTTTGGTTACATCTTCTGATATCAGACTTCGACTTCTCTTGAACTGAATTTTAATGAGCGTATTGTCATGCATTTATTTTTTTTTACATTGGCTAGATATATAGGGGAGGGATGAGATCTCATAAACATGTTTAACCCCGCCGCATTTTTGTGCCTGTCCCAAGTCAGGAGCCTCTGACCTTTGTTAATCTTGTATTATTTAAATGTTTTTAGTTTCTTGTGTACAATTTGGAGTTTAGTATGGCGTTCATTATCACTGAACTAGTTTATATTTGTAAAGGGGTGCAGGAATTTCTCTCGCTACATTGAAGACCTGTTGGTGACCTTCTGTTGTTGTTTTTTCTATGGTCGTGTTGTTGTCTCTTTGACACATTCCCCATTTTCATTCTCGATTTTATGTAATGTTCACGTATTTCTGTGCAACCATATTAAGATTATTAAATTCCGATTTTGAAAGTATAGAATGATACATTTTAGCTCTTATTTAAACTTGTATTTAATGGACATATTCAGTTCGAATGTGGACAGATACTTGTGGTCTTTAGTTCATTTAAATTTGAACGACAATACTTACATCAACAACTGTCCAATTGTAAACTGACTTTTCAGGGTCGCAGCTCTGACATTCATTGTTACTAGTCAAATTACTCTTAGGTACGTAATGTCCATCTATTTTACAAACGCTCTATATACAGAAAAAAGACAAAAACCTTTACTAAATCAGTTTTGTTGTACTGAGATTACTGATAAGTTTCAACATGCTTTATTATTAATACTAAACAAAACATATGTGGATTGTTCGTCTCAGCAAATAGTTTTTATACAGTGGTAGACTTACACATTCGTTTTCTTTTTAGTTAAGGGCACTATTCAGTTACCTTAAGGACTATGTGTCGCCTTAACATGTCCACGGAGAGCTATGTGATGTTTGGTTTGTATATTTTTTTTTCGAACTGTAATATTCCGATTTGATAAATTATTTCTTTTGAATACTATATACCTTAAGATATATCGCATGAACAAATGTATATGCTGTGGTAACCTGTCCGGTTTATTCCGCTTATTGAGTGTTGTACAACGCTTTTGTGTTACAGTTTTGTTGCATCCATCAACTGTTCTTTTTCTTAAAAATTCAGTAGTTGTCCTTTTCTTGATTTAGACATTTCAATTTTAATGGGAAACTCCATACAAAAATTAAATACAAAAAATACGACTTTTCATTCCCCACTGTTCATTTTCCTTTTTTAGACGGTAATATTCCTTTGACTCCATCATATTGTGTTTATATATCCCAAATCGTTCGTTATGTCCGTGTGTGTAGTGGTTTCATATATTTTAACGAACGCAATCAATGCATCACTGATAATGTAGTAAGTACCTAATTTCGTTACCTTAAATTAGGTAGGACTTTTACTAAATGCTTTCATAGTTAGAATAGTGCATCCTTAATTTTACGGTAATAATGTATATAAAGTGCATAGTGATCCGTGTAAAATCATGGCCCTTTTTAAAAACAAACTTTTAGTAAAAGTCATCTTACAAATGTTGCAATTAGATCTTTAAATATAGTTTATATTGGCACAAATATCGATGTGGTCATCAAAAAATTAATGCATAACTGTATTTGTATTTTTCAAGCAGAATGCATGAATACACATCCCCGTTAATTTGTTCTACATATAATTTAACTTCTAACTATCATACAGCCTGTCGATACTTTTATTTTTGGCATTGCATATATTTAGCATTGCACGAGTCATGTCTTCTTTGCCCATGACGTTAAATCTAAATCCCTGGGATGTGTTTCATTTGATTTGAAACTCTGATGCATGATTTGTTTTTATTATTAATTGCTGTTCGATTTTAACTAGCTTACTATGAACATAAACAAATAAATCAAATGGAATATCAGCCGATAAAAGTAGAAATTTTTAATTCAATCTCACCGTTTCGTTAAAACTCCATTCCTGCTGTTTTCGATGGGGATCACAATACTCATAACTGATAATTGGATTGATTTGCATATCGCTGTAACATTTACCATTCACGAAACATGTGCCATTCTAAAACAAAAATACAAATGGTTTATTCTAACCTTAGAAATTAAAAAAAACCAAATGTTTCCGAAATCTTTAAAAAAAAAAACACATTTAGATAATTTAGAACAAAATTGAACAAATCCTTGAAAGGTGACGAAAGAGTAATTATATCCACAAAATTGAATAATTTTAATATTGTTTTCGACATAACATAATTGCTTTCAACTTTAACTTTATTCTATGTTCTTCGATATTGATCATGAAACTTTATCAATAAATAAAATAGCGGGGAATAACAAATTATTTACTTACAGCAATTTCGAAGAATCGATCTTCTTCAGCTCCTCTTGGTATCTGACATGTTAGATCGAACTCGAAATATTTCAATGTCTTTGTTTTGAATGAACTGCCATTATAACCAACGTTGACAGTATGTCCTCTTGCAATGTAAGATGTAAATTTTTGTTCTATCAATAGTTCTGTAGGGATGTGGCATTCAATCTCTATTAATGAAGTAATTTTTCCTCCGACAAGCCTGTCAGATCCGTATTTGAATGTTTTGTCTCCAAACATCTAAAAAAAATAATATAAGAATTAAGAACAAATGTTATCATTCAGTTTTATAGATGATCATATTAGTTAGGATCTTATCACTAGTCTAATTCATTATAAACGGAACGAGCAAGCAATATAAAATATGAAACAGATTAGCGTCTTTTTTACATTTTATATTTTATCTAATACTTCGCCCAACATTCATCAAACTTCTGGTTCGGTTTGATTTTGTTTTAGAAAAACATGAACATTCAACTTTATGTATCGTTAAAAGAGACGTATCGAAAATTCCTCAGTACTTTATTTATACGATTTGCACACTGTGACCCTATATCTAAGTTGTAGATTGAAAATATGAATTCTATCAAGTTTGTAGATAATCCAGTTTTTTTCGTCTAGGATTTATCTTAAACATCCTTTGACGGTGTAATTAAAAGGAAATAATTTGAAATTTCTTAAAATCTATGGATTGTTTGATTTATTCAAATATTCAAGGTAATATGTTCATTTAAGAGATATGTTTTGCGTGTGCCACTCTGGAGGTGTGCCTAGATTGGCAGAATTTAAAAAAAATACAGATATTGCCTTTTTTATAAACATTGTATAGGTAACTAATGGAATTGTGCATTTTGCAGATTGACAAAGCAAATAAACACGTATTATTAGTTGATATTTCAATTTAAAATTTTTAATGTGCAATATATGAATAATTAAACGAGCATGAACTTATGACAATTGATCGAACAGAAATACACTTTGTTTACTTTCCGGCATTTAATGTCTTATCCTTAGACGAGAAAATTCCTAATTTCATTTAAGCCAATAGCTGTTGCTGTATCTCAGCCGCATCATAAATCAACCAATCAGAATACATATGTGGTAAATAAATAATTATTCAAGATGGCGTATTTGTCGACTGAAACTGATAGCTCCGCACGTGATGAGAACCAACAATAATAAAAAAATGACTATTTACGAAATGGGAAGGATGAATTTTTCATGTGCTTAAAAGAATATGGCCAAAAACTTAAGAAAGCAGATACGATAAAGTTATATAACCTGAGTATTTGTGTAAATATATGAAGCAATAAATCTACGACTGCGTTTCCGATGTTCGAACTAAAAGTGTCGAAAGCTTTCAAATTTGACATGGTTTATTCGTACACGGCACAATTCACCTTTATGCGTACAAGATGTTAATTCGAAAAGGAGTTTTCATTTTTTCATTTATATTTAAGGGCATATATTATCCTATTGTAATGGTTATTATTATGACCGCTATGCAAATTACAATTGGCAAGTACCTAAAACTATGCTATATGAACTGTCAGTACGTTTATATTGCATAAGAAATCAAAATCATTGTACATAGTCAACCTACGGTAATTGTTTAAATCATATAGAAGGTGGTATGGGAGTCCAAAATAAAAATGATAGAATTTGTTCATAATTTGCCAAAACGTAGTATCTATTGATATATGTTAAAATATATAATAAAAATGATAGGTCACCGCGCATTTTCTCAAGCTATAGGACACGACAAAATGACACATTTGGTAAGGATTATACAGGAAAAAACACCATTTTATGGTTAGAAACTAAGCAAAATGATAGAATTGTTAAATACTTAAGGAAAAGATAGCTTTCAGACAATGCTTTGAGAATTTCAAAAGAAAAGATAGGGTCACCGTGAGTTTTTCCCAGCAAGAATACAAAATAGGAAAATTCCATGTAGAATCCTTAAGAAAATGCAATATTTTAGAGTTACCTCCCCTTAAAATGGCAATTTAAAAAATAATTAAAAAACAAACAGAACTAATCAACATTTGCAAAAGTATTGATATTTATAAGTTATATTCTTATGAATTGGTTCCTTTAAATGAAAATTCATATTAAATTTCTACATTCCTACATCAAACGTTGCTAACTTGATAAAAAAACCTGGACCTTTGGTTCACTGTTTTTTTACAATCCTATATGGAGGAAGACACCCATACCACCTTAAATACCGACCGTGCAAGAGCTGTATAGCCAGTCAAGGTCGTTAAAAACTTCCATTTGTTGTCACCTTAAATAAATTCATGAATAAAAAAAAAACAATTGTAAGTATAACCTTGAAACTAAAACTGTTGACAAAGACAACATTGGCAACGCTTATCGGATAAACAGTTATTAAACATTACACATGTTTATAGTTATAAGAGTATCAGTCATTTTACAGATCTACTTACATAAAATGTTTGAATTTTACAGAATATCATGTTTGCCTGGTATATGATATGCCCATAAATGTGAAGTGTACTGCATGCTCCTTTAGATGTATCACACAGTCCATAATTTTGAATATGATCGACACTGGGAACAGTTTCTATACTGATAGAGCAGTCTGGTGAAATATATCCGGAATTACAATTGCATATGCCTGAAACATTATAGTTCAACAAATAAACCTGCTTAATAATGTTAAAAAAATTGAGAATGGAAATGGGGAATATGTCAAAGAGACAACAACCCGACCAAATAAAAAACAACAGCAGAAGGTCACCAACAGGTCTTCAATGTAGCGAGAAATTCCCGCACCCGGAGGCGTCCTTCAGCTGGCCCCTAAACAAATATATACTAGTTCAGTGATAATGAACGCCATACTAATTTCCAAATTGTACACAAGAAACTAATATAAAAATAATACAAGACTACCAAAGGCCGGAGGCTCCTGACTTGGGACAGGCGCAAAAATGCGGCGGGGTTAAACATGTGTGTGAGATCTCAACCCTCCCCCTATACCTCTAACCAATGTAGAAACATAAACGCATAACAATACGCACATTAAAATTCAGTTCAAGAGAAGTCCGAGTCTGATGTCAGAAGATGTAACCAAAGAAAATTTTAATTGCCTCAAAAGCGTCGATTCATTTGTCTATAAAGTCATTATTTACATTTGATTGCACACGTTTCAGAACCATTATGAGTTTAATATATTAGTTTTAAATACAGGTTTACTGCACCCGACAGAATCCATCAATGACTGTAAATGAATATAGAGGTTTCCTTTGATAACTATCTATTGGAAAACATTTAAAAACATATAAAAAGGTTAGTTTTGTATTTTTGTTAGTGTGTGTTTGTCTATGTATTGTTAATCTCAAAACAATTTTAAATTGCCAGTTAAAAAATTATAAAAAAACATGTTTTTTTTTATTAAATATTCATACAAAAACAAGATGCGGTATAATTTAAAATGGGATAACTTCCATTCGGGACCGCATGGAGTAGAATTGAACATCCATGTGTCACTTTCATGCATATAGATACTCTACAGTAACCTGTCAGAATCAAAACAATAATTGTGCAAGTTCCTATTTTATCTTTGCATTTTTATCAATGTAATAATAAAGAGGAAAGATAGAGAGAAAATACAAAATCATACAATTGAAACATGTCCATTGTGTGTTGAATTCAAACGTACGGTATAACAGAAGGTGCTTTTGAAATATGGATTCATTCAAATTTGAAGTATGAAGCAAACATAAGCATAATGGTAGAATGTGTCAGCTTTTATCAACTAAGAACATATTGAAAAAGAAAATCATTTTGGGATAAAGAATACATAAACTATGAATACCGCAGTGCCACTAGGCCACGATCGAACTACGATTTGCGAAAAAAAATGAAAATTTTGATGATCGTAGTACGATCATGTAGAACGCAGTAAGGTCTATCACGGTTGTTGTTAGGTCTTCAAGATCGCTATGAGCGTGGCCATCTTTGAACATATTCAAAACAATCGTGGTGCGGTCGTGGCGAAATCATGTCGTAGTAAAGCATTGTAAGATCGCAAAGGTCGCTGTACCATCGTAGAGAGAGCGTAGCGAAAGCGTGATTTTATTCGAAGAGAATGCGCTACGATCTCACAACGATGTTCTTACGACCTCACTACGACCAGCACATTCTCATCGCGACCAACTACGCTTCTTCTACGGCTATACCATGCTGTTCACGACCAAAGTACTATTTTAGAACGCCCTTGCCGTCCTCATCACGCTCTTCTCACGACCTGAAAACGTTCATACTACGACCATCATTCTCATTGTCATTGTCACATTAAATATATATAAAAAGCTTCCTAGACTTTGTTTGTCTATATGTAATTATCTATTTACTCTAACGGCTTCTCATTTTTATATAGATTAAACCGTTGATTTGTCGTTTGAATGATTTTACACTAGACCCTTTATAACTTGCTGTTCGAAGTGAGCCTAGACTCTGTGATGAATGCGGTACCTTGGCCTATAATGGTTTATTTTTATGAGATGTCTCACTGGCATTCATACCACATCTTCCTGGAGATATTTACCCCCACCCCCAGCAAACTATTTGATTTCAGTTTTTTTTTTTATCCTACATTGATCTTTTGATGTCGTCTCTAAGATCGTGGAATGAACGTAGTATAATCGAAGTAAGAGCGTGCTATCACCGCAGTAAGAACGTGCTATAATCGCAGTAGAAGCGTGGTAAGATCGTGTTGAAATCGGATAACTCGTGGTATGATCTTAGTTCGAACTTGAAGAGCGTAGAATGATCTTGAGAAGCGTAGTGAGGTCGCAGAATAAGCGCGGTGAGAACGTGGTATAATCGTAGCGGGATCGTTGTAGGAGCGTAATGAGGACGTAGAAGCATCGTGAAAGCAAGACAATTAACATTTTCATGCCGCTCATACCGCGACCTCACCACGATGTGAATTTATTTCAGATCGCAGTGATCGCGGTGCGATCGTAGTCTAGTGGGACTGGGGCTTTATATTATCTCGTTTCTCATTTTTATATAGATTAAACTGTTAGTTTTCCATTTGGCATGGTTTTACACTTGTTCTTTTTTGTGCTCTTTTTAGCTTGCTGTTCGGTGTGAGCCAATGCTCCGAGTTGAAGACCGTACTTTCACCTACAATGGTTTACTTTCATAAATTGTGACTTGAATACATCTTCTTATATCTATAAACATGAAACGAGAATTCAAAAATCGTTCACTTTGTTGACGTTTGTGGAACCGAAGGTAAAGAAACAATTGGTTGTTCTATTCTTATTCAGTTGATACATAGAATAACATGAACTATTGAAAAATGTTGGGTCCTTAGATAAACAAATGTTCTGGCAAAAGCAACAAACAACACATGACCTTAATAGCCTGTATATATACCCATGAGATGTTAAGATATTTATATGTATTAAAAGTAAGACACATAATATCAAAGTCACTGAATTGATATTAAATAGCATGGACATTCCATAAAATAAATGTTTAAAAAAACACACAAAAAAATGTTTGGCTGAAAACACATCGTTATAAAAGTTCTTAACATAAGAATATGAATATGAAAAAAAATAATACCATTTATACAATCGCCATTGCCATTGCAATTCCTTTCAAATCCAGGACAAAGTTGGTTCCCTCTTATATCTGTGAATGACTTCCCTGCATTCGTTTTAGTAGTTTGTAAAGTGTTATTTAAATTTATTTCTTGTAAACATCTAAATTTCAGTATTTCATAGATATGTGACGTCCATAGATAGGTATGTGACAACTGCAAACAAAAATTGATCAAATATGAGCAAGTTCTGACATAAGCCATTTAAGAAGTATATAGAGCTAAGTTATTACCATAAAGTCTTAAAATGTACCTACAGGAAAACAAAAAACTTCACGAATGCATTTTAACTCAAAGATCCTAATTTACGGTTCTTTCACAAATATAGTTACTTACAATTTAGGAATTTTACCAATCTTGTCACATTCAGGTATTTGTAGGCTGGTTAACCCTTAAACAATTATGAACTCGTAATAGAAGTTTTCCATTTAAAACTCCAAATGTCTGCTGCTAACTTAAGGTAATCAGACTATTGCGTACTATTAAATAACGATATCTTGTCGAAATCATTTGTATTATTTACATAAAATCTGTAGTAAAAACTTACAAAAACATCAACAGCACAAATCTCCTCATAGTGCTGACTTGGTACATTATTTATTTCGGAACATAGACGAAAAGCTTCTTTGCTGTTCAGTTGTTTTTTGCAATATCCGATAGATTCATTCAAAGAAAGTTCATGTTTATGAACGTATTGAGGCTGTAATAAAAGGATTTTGAAAGTTCATTTTCACCCTCACATATTTTTCTTTTCTTGTTCAATATGCACTTTTATAAAGTGATAGCGACAAACAAATGTGTCATGACATGAATATTGAAAACAAAAATGAATTTATTTCTAAAGAACGAATTCTAAATAACAGAAATACTAGAATATTCATTTAAATGACAAATGACCCAGAAGAAATATAGTTTTTTTTACTTTGCAAGTTCGACCAAAACTCAATCTAGTATGGACTTGTATGAAGTATGTTTTCTTTTGCAACTCCATTTGGGTTTAACAACCGATCGAATGATGTTATTATATATTGTGCTATTGTGATATATTAATATATATTAATCATTAGATCAGTCTAAACATGGTACAAATAAAGTACAAAATGTATTAAATTTTGATGAATAAAAAAATGATATTCCTCAACAAAAATTCATAATAAAACGATATTATTTTTTTTAAATCTTCATTTTTTGTTTTGTTTTGATACTTTCGGTCTCAACCACACCTGATTAAAGAAGGTGAAAGAGACCAGGGAATTAGTTAAACTCATAGATCGAAAAACAACCTGACAAATCATGGCTAAAAAAAGAAAAAGACAAACAAAAAACAATAGGGAACAAGATACTACATAAAGACTAACCAGCAGCTTGCTTGTGAAAATCAATCATCTATCAAGGGAATCATGATAGGAAATACAAACCCGGGAATATAGTTACAATGGGGAGATATATACTCCGTATGCAGGTGCTGCTGGAATGTTGCTACATAGAAATGGGAATTTTACAAAGGGAAGTTGAAATCATCTCTTTTGTCGTAAATTTTTGTTTTCAACAAATCCTTATTGACAATTTCTAGATGTTAGTCAAGATATGAGACAGACTTAACTGTGTGTATCTCTCCAGTTTGATGGGATAGATGCGTTCAACAGTTTCAATAAAAAATTTAATTATTTAGTTAGAGAACATCATCTATATAGCGGAAAGTAAAGTAAAATAATATTGCGAACTTCTTTCTCCCTAAGAAGTTACAATATGAATTTAGCCCCATAATGATAAAGGAACAAGTCAGCAAGAAGAGAGTCACACTTGGTTACCACTGGAATGCCGACAGTCTGTTGAAAAACACGCCCTCCAAACGTAACAAATCTGTTGTCAATCAACAAATCAAGCATCTTGATAACGTCAGTTTCCCACATTGTTTTGTTTGAATCAGAGTGATTTTTTACAAAGTAGGATTTATCCTTCCCCAAGACAAGACTACATTGGCCATATTTTTTGATTAAACGAAGCTAGACCAACTATTTTAATTTGTCTTTTAGTTTGGAATGGGGAATACTTGTTTAAAGTGTAGAAAAATCAAATGTGTTATGTTATTTCAAGATGAAAGAGTCAGATTGTATGTACTTTAACAGATCTTTTGAATGTTTTTGTATCGACATCTCATTCACGCCACCTCTAGAATAGGCAGATTCACAATACGTTTGCAGCCCTCTTTTGATTGCTAATAAAATAGATGTTAATTAATTTCATTTGATCAATATTTTGGACATACAAAAATAATGGGAATTACATACTTGATTTACATGATTTTCGTCCTTTGTAATTGGTATGGTTTTAGCATAATTCCCAGGTACAATATTATTTCTGCATTTTGTTACTATCGGCTCATATCCAGAATCAGTACAATAGACACTTGGGAATAAATTATTTCCACATCTTTCACGTAAAGTATCATTATCTCCAAGATTACATGTACAGTAGTTGTCAGTATTATGCCAGACAGTTAGCAAACTGTTTTCGCTCAAGGAAAATAAATCATCGTCTCGTGGTACTCTACAAAATACTTTATAATGTACATGAAGAGTAAATGTGAGTAGAAAGATGCTTAAATTGACTTTTCTGTTTGGCAATAGAAACGTTTCAAAGCTGAAGTTGTTTAAGATGTAAAGGATATTTTAGGAAATGTGACTTCAAGTGCTTGGGAATATCTAAATGCTCACATTTTGACTAATCATATTAGGAAGTTAAAAATTGTATGTATGCATTACATATATCTTACTTCCATGAATTAAAAAAGTCCGCTTCATCAAAGGAGTATAAACCGTTATGGCAATTACCAGGTACCATAACTGCATTTCCATTACGAAATCGAAAGTCGTCACTACAATTATTGGTCAGAGTTCCACATAGACCCTTCGAGTTATTGAAGTCATCAGATGAAGGTCGGATTTCTATGTCTAAAAGGTGAATTGGATTAACAGGTGCTATTTTTACAGAAATCGCTGTACCAGTCGGAAAAACGATCTACAATAAATACAATTTTTTTTATAATTGAAAATTGCAAGGCACATTATTATATAAATCAGCTATAGAAACTTTTTTTTGTAATATTCTTAACGTTTTGTGTTCTTTCGTGAATAAAAAAACTAGCAACGCAATTGCAAAAAAAGAAATAAAACCACACACAAAACACAAATTTACGAATGAAGACTGAGCAACATGAATCAAAATAAAAATAGGGGGTGATCTCAGTTGCTTCAAAAGAGTAAGTAGATTCTATTCTACCAGTTTTTAAAACTTACAAATATTGCAGATCTCATTTAGCAATTTCCAAATTTCCAAATTCAGGATTATCAATACATTTAATCAATATTATTGCGAGATAGATCTGTGATATCTAAAAGAAATGATATTTCGTTTTCTTTGCATACATACTCTGTAGTGCTGATTATTACTTTTCATCTTCGAAACATGTAGAATAGGGGCATATTCACAAGCAGCATATTGTATAACAGACCATCCATCACAAAAATTGACAATAAACACGTCGGCTCCAGCTCTGACAGCGATGCCACATACACAGAAAGCTTTGTCAGAGTAGCAAGTTGTTAGCTGAATTTGAACCTGTATATGATAAAATATATGAAGGTTAAACTTTTATAGATAGATAGATAGTTTATAGTGACTAATGGATTTGTTTTTGTGTTCATCTATTATGTGAGCATTTTTTTTTGTCTTGGAAGTCTTTTTAATAATACAGTACATATAAATGAAACAAGGATTCGCCAAACATACAGCAAATAACAACCTTTTACGCCAACCACCAACATATGTGTTGTGTGTGTGTTGTCGTCTTATATACATATATCGATGAAAATTAGAACTCAGTCATATTTTCAGCTTGCTACAACATAATTATAATTGTTCAGTGCTTTGTGTTGTTTATATACCTTTGTACATGAATTAGGCAGTTAGTGTTCTCGTTTTAATTGTTTTACATTGTCATTTCGGAGCATTGTATTGCTGACTATGTGATATGGGCTTTGTTCAATGCTGAAGTGCGTACGGTGACCTATAATTGTTCATTTCTGTGTCATTATGGTCTCTTGTAGATAGTTGTTTTATTGGTAGTCCTACCACATCTTTTTATTTTATTCAATTGTGTTTTGGTTATGGTTCTGCATGTAAGTGATTATAGATAAATGTATTTAAAAATAGACAATACCATTTAAACGTAAATGTACGTCTTTAATTCAAATGGTTGTTTCAATACAATTAGTATGGTACCAAATACATTGACTACAATTGATTTAGCTCGTTAATTCTTATTAAGTTTTGACAAGATATTCACTATGATATATTCAAAGGAGTAGGTCCGGAAAGGCCGATTTTGGCCTAACATTTCAGGTTCATTAAATAAAAGATTTTGAACACTGTTTAAACACTTAAGTGTCTTTTTCAGTGGATTAAATTAGTTTAGGAGAAATATTTTAACTGATTTAGTCATAAAAACACTCCGATTCAAGCTTAAATATGAAACATCTATCAATTATGTCAAGCCATGTTCATTTAAGACAGAAACCGTCTGAAATTTAACTAAAATGCTAAATTTTTTGTAATTTTGCATGACTCAATGATGCTAGTACCCGATATATGTGCATTGTCTTGTAAAAAAAAGCCTATATTTATGTATCAGAAGCATTCTACTTTCCAATGAATATCTTAAAGTTTACATTTTAACAATTTTGTAAAACTGCTATATTTGGGGTCAAAATGGGGTCTTCCTGGACTTAATTGTTTCACAAACTTGAACCACACTCTTTATCAGAAAAATCATTTTTTATATCGGAGTTTGAAAAACACTAATTTTGATGAAAGAGAAGCTTGATATTTCCTTAAAATAGAACGTGATTATACCATCCAACTTATTTTTACAGAGTTATATCTATAATGTAATGTACCACCTTGAGTTCATCCTTAAAATACTCCCATCTTAAATATATATAAGATATTTATTCACATACTTCCATATTCTGTTGTTTGTTACGATACATTGTGTACGTTCCGTCTTGTTGAAGTTCGTAGTGCCTAAATCGATATCAAAAGTCAAATCAATTAAGCCTTTCAAAACAACTGTTCATAAGCTAAAAAGTGTTGTACGTCTCTTTTGTATATAAACATTGCTAAAATAGTCAGAAATCTTAACGAATTATGTTCAAAATGAAAATCGCCATTTATATTTTTTTTCAAATTTCTAAATTAATGTGTATCTTAGTTGGCAGTACCTATTGGGATTTTAGCTTTTGAACACTCTTCATCATCTTTTGCATATAACGTTGAAAATCTGTTATCTTTTAAAGAAGTTTTCTTCGAATAGGTTGTTAGTTAAATACTTACAAACCATCAAAAGTTGTCATGTGGGGATCAGTGTAAGCAGAACAAACTTTTGAATGCCATTCCGTGTCATGTTGAACGACCTGGACCTAAAATAAATATGACAAAACAAAACAAAGCTTAAGTAAGTTTGAAAAAATATTTGATGGTCTCTTTTCGTCTTCATTTTATTATGTGTGAATTTCAATTTCAATATATTCAGTGGCTTCAATTTAAATGCGAAACATTTTATCTAAATCCTTTTTTCATCACTAAAAGGGATAATTGTCAGAAGATTTCATCACATATTTCAAAATAAGTGGTTACTATCCTGTTCCTTTAAAACATTACCTGGTTATTGCTGTTGTTATATTACAGGATGTATATACCTTTATGTCTGGCACGTCCACTGCGATAAAATTTGTGTTCAAAATAGTTGCTTGTAGCTTAATTACAAACGTATCCAACTGAACCCCGTATTGTCGATTTGGTCTGTGCTTTAAATGTATTGCCTTTGACATATTCCAGTCTGTATTTTCTGTTTCAAAATCACATCCATCCATTGTTTGAGAGATAGTTACAATATCACCATCACAATTATCATTATCATGCACGCCCACAGTATCGACAATGGTGAGATGAATAATGCAGTTGTTGCATAAAAAAGGAGCTGTTAACCAGTATCGTAACTGTGCTGTACCACCCTTTTCAATTTCAACATGACTTTCAGTCTGAAACAAGACAGGAAAAAATAAAATCACAAAAATACTCAACCGAGGAGAATTCAAAACGGAAAGTCCATAATCATATAGTCCCTAATCCTGAAAACAACCTTAAAATGAACAAATGCCCTAATACAATGAATAGCAGGTTATCCGGCTATGATTTCAATTTAATACTAATAAATATGTTACGTTTTTTTAACAAAAGGTACAATGCTTGTTTTTGGAGCTGCACTAACGTTTTTAAGCGAATAAGTTAATGTAAAATAAGCACATAACATTCAGTGAACAATGCGAAAAAATCATCAGCACAAACAGAACGAATGATATGAAACTGATTTATTGTGAAAAAATTATTTTCTTATGGTTGCTGACTGTAACTAGAATCAATCTCTTGTATAAGGAGATGTTTATAGTACCACACTGTACGGATGGGTGATACAAAAACGTGATACGGTATTCTGCGTTCATTTAATTTGCTTCTCTAGCATAATGCGACGATATTATAACATTTCAATTGCATGCGTATTCATTATATCGCTGATCACATTCATTGGTTAAGACGATGTAAGTTTCTTCAATGGTAATGAACACATATTTGTTCTTCAATAATATACATAACACTCACATGTTTTACTTCTTTTTATCAAAATCAAAGTAATAAAATGTCTGATGTTAAAGTTTGACACTGGAACTTATGACGTCATACGTTTAGGTACAAAAGATTGAATCATCTATTCGATTTTTGTATTCAACAGAATAAGAATAATGACCATGCCATACATAGGTTGCACATATTGTGAGATTTTAATTAAATTGAAATACTCGTTTGGGGGGGGGGGAGGATTTAAAAAAAAAATAATAACTCGTTTTGATTTCACGCTATACTCAATTCTCACTTGTTATAAAATCTATAATAAAAAAAGTTAATTATGGATACGATTAACATATAGTGTGTACAGTTTCAAATATCTACACGCTTTCTGATTAATTGATTGCAGTACTTTCCCTCTGAGTATCTGCGAGATACTTATATACAAATTAATGTAATATGAACCATAGGTCAACTAAAGAAATATCCCATTCTGGCCTCAGATATATTATGACATAATATATTTTTATAATATATTTAACCTAACCGGATTTGTTTAATCATAAGCAACACGACGGGTGCCACATGTGTTGCAGGATCTGTTTACCCATCCGGAGCACCTGAGATCAACACTTGTTTTTGGTGGGGTTCGTGTTGCGTATTCTTTAGTCTTCTATGATGTGTTATGTGTTCTATTGTTTGTCTGGTTGTCTTCTTTTATTTTAAGACAGGCATTATCAGTTTATTGCCGATTTATGAGTTTGACTGTCCCTGTGGTATTTTTCGTCCCTCTCTTATATAGGTGAACGAGTACGAGTTGAATAACAATTTGTACTTTGGTCCAAATTCAATACCTGTATTCCAACGTAAAACTCCTTGCTATTGAAAGTAGTCAATACTTCATTCAGTTCGTATTGCCCTTCGATAATACAATATACCTGAATGATAAAGTGCACATATTGAACATTTTACAATAAAGTCCTACGAATTAGCGCAAAATAATTAAGTTCAAAATCGTTATTTTCCTCCGAATTTTAAACATACTCTTCGGATATGACTTATTATTTTTTAAATAGATATTTTACACACCGGGTGTCACAAGATAATCATCAACTATTGACATTTTCGAATAATAAGATATAACATTCGTTTTCGAAGGGTATATGTTGCTCAGTTTGAGTTTTTTTTGTAGTGTTGTACGTGTAGGACGGTTGTGTTGTTCAATATTATTCTATTGTCATGATGATTTCTAACTTTTCTGACATTTCAATTTTTTAATATTGCCTTAACGCCATCTTCCCTTTTTTCTTGCAATTTTTATAAAAATTGCATGACAATCAAATATATTAATCATTTATGACAATAACAAATATGAATCATTTGTATCTTCAATTGCTAATGTTATATATGCAAGGTCTATAAATTAGTTATCATTTGATTTTCTGTAGCTGTAGGCTTTTGTTAAAGGTTCTTCCAATTCGTTCAGAATACTTGTACTATTTAGTGATATGTTCATGAAACTACAGGCTCTAAAGAGCCTGTGTCGCTCACCTTGGTATATGTGAATTAAACAAAGGAAGCAGACAGTTCATGACAAAATTGTGTTTATGTGATTGTGATGTGTTTGTACATCTTACTTTACTGAACATTCTTGCTGCTTACAATTATCTCTATCTACAATGAACTTGTCCGTGTAGTTTCAGTGGAAAATGTTAGTAAAAATTTACAAATTTTATGAAAATTGTTAAAATTGATTATATAGGACAATAACTTTTTAGGGGGTCAATAGACCATTTTGGTCATTTTGACTTATTTGTAAATCTTACTTTGCTGAACATTATTGCTGTTTACAGTTTATCTCCATCTATAATAATATTCAAGATAATAACCAAAAACAGTAAAATTTCCTTAAAATTACCACTTTAGGGGCAGCAACCCAACAATGGGTTGTCTGATTCATCTGAAAATTTTAGGGCAGATAGATCTTGACCTGATAAACATTTTTTTGAGTTATAAGCCAAACACTGCATTTTATCCCTTTGTTCTATTTTTAGCCATGGCGGCCATCTTGGTTGGTTGGCGGGGTAAAAAACACACATTTCAAACTGATACATCATTGATGATTGTGGCCAAGTTTAGTTTAATTTGGCCCAGTAGTTTCAGAGAAGATTTTTGTAAAAGTTAACGCCGGACGACGGACGACGGACAACGGACGCCAAGTGATGAGAAAAGCTCACTAGGCCCTTCGGGCCCAGTGAGTTAAAAAGTAAGAGAACGATATGTGTCTATTATGACACAACAAAGTTGTCAAATGTAACATATACATTTGTACTTACGGTTGTTCCTAAGTGTGCTACAAGATAACCTGGCAAACGCATTATCTGTAGATTATCAGAAGTGTTTTGAAATTTAAGACTGTTATTTCCCCACATCCACGTAATGTTGTAATATGTATAATTCATTCTGCTCGTATCTAAATGACATTCTAGTTCGTAAGTCTCATTTAAAGAATTGGATAAAGCATGAACTCTAATATTAGGAACAGGAATGGTATCTAAAAGAATAAAAAAACAATTAGATGAAAATAATTTCAAGCAAGAAATTAAGTATGCGTTAGAAATAAATGACATACAAGAATAATTGAGAATAACATGGTATTATAGAATGCGTGTCAGACAATAAAGATCAGTTTTGTACTTTATACTGTATTGTGCATCTTCGAAAATTTGAGAGTACATAGTAAGGTACGGAAAATATACAGCTTTCTTCCGCGCAAGGCACAAAAAAACGTAATTATAATACTTTAATGTAAATATAAACAAACAAAGTTTGGTGCCGTATATGAAGGGGAAAAAAGCTACATAAATATGTTACCCATAGTGAACACACAATCGAACAAATTGATGACGAGTAGCAAGGAACCCCCTTATTCTATAGCGCGGGTAAAGTGATACATTGCATTATATATTGTCACGGGCGAATTACGTTTCCCAAAAGACTATACGAAAGCGTCATAAACGCAAATACAAGTAAGCTTTATTAGATGAAGATAATAGTTTATTTTGCATATAAATAGATATTGCATGTAAGCAAATATGTATAAACTTACGATTCATGCTCCACTCTGATGTTGAAAATGATGAGTTACAGATGTACATTTCATCAAAAGGACTGTTGGATATATCGGTAAAACAAACACCATTAATAAGACACTCGCCCTTTAAGAAACATACTAAATAATTAATTGTAAACGAAGTTGAATACATATTATCTCATATGTATATCTAGAAAAAAGTTCTAACTATCTACACAATAAAGGCAACCGTAGTATACCGCAGTTCAAAAGTGATAAGTCGAATATGAGGAAAGAAATCTGGGCTGCAAACTAGAACCGAGGGAAACATTTCAACTATAAAAAGAAAACAACGGAACAACAGAAACACTGAAGTGTAACACAATTATTTGCCAGCACATATAGAAACAGACTTATTGATTACAACTGCAATATTTCTGACTTGGTACAGGACATTTTAAGAAAAAAATTGTGAATTGAAACTGGTTCAATAGCTTACAAACACACAACAAATTGAAATACACAATATGCGTATTTTAAAACTAAAAAAAAACCCATAATAACTTTATTGAGTGTCCTGATAATGAGACGTAGGTACCCAGGTTTACTAATTGACCAGCATAAAAAATATCCACAAGATATATAAAGGAAGATGTGGTATGATTGTCAATTAGAAACATGTGATAAAATGGTGAGCATAATATTACCGTAAGGTTGTGAAGTATGGAGTGTTAGGAATACACCCATATTAAAAGGGTACACCAGGTAATTTGTATTTATTTAAATCTGAAAACACAAAGACCTTCTTATAAGTTTTTTCAGGAGCTTTAAAGGAAATCTTTAGACTTGGGCATAAATATTAAATTGATAAAAGAGGGAGTCAAACTCATAAATCGAAAATAAACTGACTACGCCAGGCCAAAAATGAAAAATACAAACAGACAATCAATAGTACACATGATACAACTAAGAATAAGCAACACGAACCACACCAAAAACTAGGGGTGATCGCAGGTGCTCTGTGCAAATTAAATTCTGGAAAAGAGATGAAACAAAAAGAGAGGCGAAAGATACAAACGAGACATTCGAAGTCAAAAGTCGAAACTTAACAGTCTACCCCATTGTCCAAAAAGAAGTCTAACAGACGAGCAATAGTAAAAAGAATCCGCAGCATAGAAAACTTTAGACTATGCAACACTAACCCTATCAAAACAAGTGATGCCAGGTGCTTCTGTTGTGGTAATCAGATCATACTCCGCATGTGACACCCGTCAAGTTGCTCATACAATTACACACCGTGTCGTAAGTCTAATTCGGTAGGTAAAATTCGGGGTAAAGATTATTAAGTAAACATTCTGTTATATAAATTTAGAGAAAACACACCAGTTCGTCAAACAACTTTTGGATTATATGTATTACTTACCACTAGTGTCCAGTTTGTTGATGAGACCTCAGGATTACATGAAAGACATTGTAGTGTGGTATCTTTATCTTTATGATGGTGGAAAGTTCCATTGATGATGCAGTTGTGCTAATTCAGATATAAAAAGCATTGTCTGAAGTTTTATCTAAGTATACAATTTTATAATACGCATTATTTGTGGTGATTATCGTGTTCTATGAAACGTTTTCATATATAATAGTGATTCTGTATGCTTCAAAGAAATCAGTATATGCGTAATAAAAACATCAAGAAAATGAAAGTTCCCAAGAATCATGACATATCTTATTTGACCCAGATCTCTGCCAAGTAGTTACAATTGAAAATTAAAACAAAACAAGAAAATTTTACCTCATTATTAAGTTTCGTCAAATCATTTGCCGAGAATCGACATATAACTTATGACGGGAACTATATTTCTCACACCGAATAAGAAATGAGAAAATAGCACAAACCTGAGAGAAAAAAAGGTGTTTAAAATTGACCCTGTTATTGTCTTCGGTCAGTAATAATCACCTCTGAGGCTGTTATGCTTCTCGGTGTTTTATTCGTGTCACTACAGACATCATCGACCATTATAACAGACAATGGACATATAACAGGGCAATTATTTAGTCACCATCAATTAATACTATAATTATGTACTTTATAGTTAAAATTGCAACCAAGGTGTATTTAATTGATATAATATTTAAAATGTTGTCATCATTTCATCATGCTACATATGAAATAACATTTTTTTAGGATTCATTATAAATGTTGTTTGCATATTTGATAATTACCGATATTTCAAGTCAGCACTTGACATTTTTCTTGAGAGACTCAATCAGAAAATCTTCTAATTTAATCTCGTTCTGTAAACATTTAGAATTGTGAACGGCAGGGGTTATCGAAAATGTAACCGGGTTATCAACACTTCTGTGTGTTTGTTTGTTTGTCCCAATTGTCAAGTATATGTTTAAACAATTAAGTCTTGAATAAGTATTTGATGATTGTTTGATAATAAGAATATTATCAATCCTTCCATAGTGTTCCAATTTAACCTAACAACATGTAATTGACCCTGTTCCTGAGCTACAAGTCGTTCATATTCTCGTTATCATAAAGATTTATCATGACAAAAATATTATTAATTGGAATAACAAAGAAATAAAAAGGCATTATTGTTCATACCTCATGTTTGGGGGACACAATTATCGTCCTTAGTGAGGACTATGTACAACTTTGCATACATCTTCCAAATCTATTCATTTCAATGTTATGCATAAAAGACTAAGTAGGGTGAATGAAATTACATGTAAAATATTTGGGGCATGAAATCATTAGGAAAAGCAATAATATGGTGCAGGTCACAAATTAGTATGTATGAAGCTGTCACACTGTGGTATAGACACCATTTACATTGATTGAATATATTTTGAGTAAGAGCCGATAGACTCTCCTACAGTTTTGATATATTTTTAGTAATTGTCGTTCAGAAAAACATATCGAAATATTTATTTACACTTGCTATACCAATAATATATAAGATCTCTCTCTCGATATGTTAAATTAACAATAGTAATAGATATAAAAAAATATTCAGAATTTTAGAAAGAAACGTTAACGGAATATAAAATGATAAATGTTTCGTGTTTTAAATGAATTTACCATTAATAATTTCGATGTTTATCCGCATAGACCTTTACTAATTAAACTTAAATTGGACATACCGTTTGTAAGGTAAACATGGTAAAGCGAAACACTATGCTGGAATACTTTTTTTTATTATTTAGAACAGTATGAGATTTTCGTTTTACCAGTCAAACTAATTTATCTTATTCATACAAAACAAGAATAAAAAACATAGAACCGCAAGGAATAACATTTTGAAGGAATTGTATGCTGCGTTTATTTTACAAGGATTTAGCATTATTGAATTCAAACCACCCACTTGACTATTTATATTTATTTCTTTTGTTCATAATTATATGATATATTTCTACGCTTAATACTTTACCTCAGAATCAAATGTCCACTTCAATGTATTATTTGCTGGATTGCAAATCATGTACTCATTATATATGTCTTTCCTCCCTTGTGCAAGACATTCGCCGTTGATGAAACATGTTGCATTCTTAAATAATGATAATAAGTGATATAATAAAATTATTTCAATAACCAAGTAAGGCTGATACAAATATAAAGGGATACATCATTTTGTTTTGTACATTAATACAATTAACGAAACCGCATAACTACATAACTAAGGCCTCTATTTAGGAGAATAACATAGTTTTTTTTTTAAATATTTACCTTTAATTAGTACGTGAAACTAAATGGAGGAACAGTTGAAGATCCAGTTAAAGTAAAAATGGCTTATTATGCACGATCTTTGTGTATTGTTGGCTAAATTTATTTAACTTCTTAGGATTCGTGAAGATTTAGAACTTTGCACATTGGATTAAGGCGTGTGTTTTGTTGAAACTGTATATCTTTTAGTTTTATGATAACAACACCTTTTGTAGAGCGAAAAACTAAAATAAAACAAACGAACCGCTTAAGTTCAAATTTAATCTAGATGAAGGATTTGCAATTGTTATTATCAATACAGCATATTAAGAAAACCGACTTAGTGGATAAGAATCCAATATAAATTACAAATATATGTAATATGACAAGTAACTCTTGAACAACTTTCGTCAGCCGTGCTATCGTAAACAAATAATGAAAAAGAACAAAATCAAATTTTTAGGTCATAAACTGTCCAAAAAAGAACTGAATTGTTTATGACCTCTATAAAATTTTAACACCACGGCCAGATTTCCTCTAATTAATTTAAAGATATATAGAGAGTTACATGCCAACAACTGCATTTCCGCCCTATGTTCTATTTTTAGCCATGTCGGTCATGTTGGTTGGCTGACAACACCATCATCTAGATTTTTATTAGCTATCTACCCTAGTAATGTTTGCAGCTTAGTTCCATTATATTTTGCCCAGTAATTTCAGAGGAGTTTTTATTGTAAAAGTTTACAGACGACGACGACTGACGACGACGACGACGACAGACGACGGGGTCAAGTAATATACAAAACACGAACTTGGGCATTGGGCTTGATGTAATAAACACAAATTATGATAACAAGAAAATCTATAGAAATGCATTCATTTATTGTTTGAATAATGCAACCTGCTAAATATATAACTTGTAAGATCTAAATTGTTTACATATATTGGAATATACAACCTCTTTTGAATGAAACATTTGCATTTGTAAATATTGAATGCTAACGTTAATCACATGATGATGTTCGTTTTCATGTTAATTACAAAAGAAATTTGGTAGCTTGAAATAATTCAGGGATTAAAATCTTATTAACAAATTCCGAAAAAGCATATTCCGCTTTCGTGGAAAATTACTATTTTGTCATTACTTCTGTTTACTCTACGTGTCAACATCAATTGAGCCTTTACCAAAGAGATTGGTTCGTTATTTAACTTGAACATAAGAGCTAGAAGAAAATTAGAATAACGAAGAAAATATAATATAAAATGTGTACATACAGATTTTACCTATCCATGTTTCATATATCTACTTTCACAATTTACTCACCACTAACCCGACCACATTGTTTGTTGTTTTGTGGTATATCTCATGGCAGTCACTATTAAAGACTCGTAACTTCAAAGGATCACTATAATTACGGTTGTTATAGCTAAGGGATACTCGATATTCTTCGACATAAAGTCCTGTTTGATTTATTGTCACATCAGGGATTTTACCATTTAAAGAACAGTGCACTTCTGACAACGATTCAACTACTGCATTTACAATATGAGTTGAAACATTAAGGTATGTGTGGTCTGACATGGCCTAAAATATACGTGCAAGCATTAATAGATTAAATATTAATGTATGAGTAAAGTTATTTAAAAATTGTGTTCAATACATTTTTTGCACAATTCAAACTTTTTTTTACACATTTAGCATTCATAAGTCCACTCATTTTTGTTTGTTTTAAATTTTCTACTGATAAGAAGAACCGAAGACATACATGCTGTGTACGCTTAAATGTTCTTATTTTTATATCTTTTCTCGTTTTAGTAATACTATTGATAACGCATTACACCTTAACTCTTTATTTGTAAAACTTAACGTTTATTAAATTTGTTCTCAATGAAATAATTTTTTCTCAATAAAAAAAACTTACTAGGTACTTTTCAATCTTGCATTTTAGTGTCCCGGATTGTTCTATTTCATGTCCGTACATTATGAATGAGCTACATCTAGCCTTACTTTTATCACACCAAGTATGTTCGCCACTTTTTATACCGACAATTTCTGTAATCATCGGTGGATTTGCGATACTAACTGAGCAGTCAATTCCGAGAAACTGGTCTTTGCAAGTGCATATCGCTAGATAAAAAGAATACATCAAAGTTGGCAATTCGTGTATAAGAAATACAAGGAAAGATTATTGAAATTTTTATATTCGTCGGTCATTTGCTAGGAATAATCAGGAATAATCTTAACCGAAACATAGAATACAAATAAAAGATAGATATATGAAAAAAAAATCCCTTACGAAATTAAAAAAAACCCAGAAACGTTTTATCTGTTTATAACATCTGTTTATCTTCAGATATCTTTTTTGCAATGAACGTTAGAGTTCATAAAATATTTCAAATGACACATAACCTATTCTGATTATCGCTAAGTATATCAAAAACATACATTATTTTTGTTATATTTCTGTGAAGAGTTTCACAGTTAACACAAATACCGTTTCTGCAGGAGCCGTGGTTGTTGCAATCACCAGGACAAAGTTTATTTAGATCCGGTGTTTTTATTGGATTGACAGTCGAAGTGTTATGAGGTGTATCTTTATCTGTATTCTTAACCTCCACAACACATCTTTCTAATACTGCACGAACCGTTTGTTCAGCCCACATAGTGCTGTCTGTTAGCTAAAGGTAGGATATAGTTATGATTAATAGTAAGTACCAATCGAGGTAACAATATTGTACAGATAAACCAATTAAGAACGTCAAAATTTAGATACACATAACCAAAACCTTAGTTAATCACATGAACTATAAAAAGAGCATGAACATTATGTTGACATGGTAAGCTATGCAATTATTTTAAGTTTTAGCATCTTCCTTCAATGTATAAGTTATGAATGAACCAAAATGATATAATATAATCGACCTACTGACCATAAAGTAAATGGATGTTAAACAAATTTTGTGTTGATTTTTCGAACCGATATTAAAAAAAAGAGACAATAATGTGCTATTTAAATATCTTTGCTAAACAATTTAACAAACTTACAATTATATCATGCCAGCACATTTCATAGAAGTGGTCCCAATCTATACCTTCTAAGCCTTTTTTACATTCTTGAAACGCATCTGTTTGTTTAATCGTTTTCTCACAAAACACTTTAGCCTGATTTTCACTGTATTTTACTTGTGTTCCAGGAGACGTTACCTACAATATTTTAATTACCAATTTCAGTCAGGTATTAAAAGCAATATGATAAATCATGATCATCAATTCTGATTGTAGTGTTTATAGTATTTCGTTAATTTTTGGAGAATTTGTCATTTGTTCAAGTTCAATTGTTTGGATTAGATATTTTAGATTAAGTACTCTCCTTCGATCCAGAAATTAAAAAAAAAAAAAGAGATATTTTTTTTATCAGAATTGATAAAAATAGTGATATTAATATTATTATAAGAATTGATAACAGTAATATTAATTTCAACTATTATCAAATCATGCACAATTAAACAAAAACAAAGGATATGTAAAGTATATAATCAATCTTTAAATGATATGAAGCTCCTAAAAAAGTAAAAAGGGGAAAAATAACAAGGGGAAATTCACTCGTAGGTCGAAAACTGACAATGGCATGGCAAAATAGGAAAGAAGACCTAGAAAAAAAAAACCAACAATAAAACTTAACATAGAAAAAGCTGAGTAGCACGAAATTAAAAAAAAACAAAAACGCTGATTATCTTAGGTTCTCCGGAAGTTATATATAGCAACATTCAATCAGCGCCTGTAAAAGGACAGGATATTCCATGGATTGTATGTCTGATCATGATCTCCGCGGTAGAGGGTTGCAGCTCACAAGAAAGCTTTTAGACCAAGAGTTCCAAAATGGTGCAGTTGAAATCATCCCTTCGTGAATGTTACGGAGGCAATCACGAGTTGGTTGACCATTATAGAAAACTCGTTTTAAATCTGTTCCCTGTTCTCGAATTTGAGCTACCGAATTAGACTTTTAAAAGAGCTTTTAATAACACGAGCAACACGACAGATACCACAGGTGGGACGGGATAGGTCTACCCTTCCACAGCACCTGAGATCAGCCTTAGTTTTAGTGGGAATTGGGTTGAATAGTCTTCATTTGTCTATGCTGTGTCTTATGTACTACTAAGCCATGGTGTTGTCAGCATATTTTCAATCTATGAGTCTGGCTGTTCCTCTGGTATCTTTCATCCCACTTTGAATAGATCCTAATCCACAAGTGACGCCCTTCATATTGCTATGTAAGTTTGCATCTGGTTATAACTCTAAATTCAGTTAGTAATGTGTGAAGGAAAGAGGGTGAGATTGTGACAAAAAGATTTTCCGTCGTCATCTTCAAATTCATACTTTTTTTTATAACGGTAATCTTACTCTTGATGTAACATTTTCAACTTCACCACTTGGAACTCTTGGTCAAATAGCTTCTATGTAAACAGCACTTTCTATCAAGGTAATAATAACAGAAAATGCAAGCTGCTTTAGAATATCGTATCAATAAACAATCTGATCATAGATACACGGATTGGCATTTTGTATTTGCGCTTGACGCGCGTTTAGTCTACAATCGACCTATCAGTGGCGGTCGAATAAAACGAATTTGAAAATAAAGTAAACTGGTAAAGAGCATTGAGAACCACGAATTACTAAAAGTTTGGCCAAATACAGTTAATCAATTCTTTAGTTTGAAAAGCCTTATATCAACGAAGTCGGCAAGTAGAGACGCAATAATAGTGCAAGTCGGAATGACGATTGTGTTTTAAAAAAAAGATTACTCTACACATATCAAATATGTTGTTAATAAATAAAACAAAAATCTGGACTATTTCAGTTTCAGGGAAATTTTTGTTCGAATCAGAGTTATGTTTTTCAAAGTATGATTTATCTATTCTTGACACATGAACCTTGTATTAGTGTTCGTGAGGTGAACATAACCAAAAAAAAGGCGTTTTTTTTTCTTCACTTATGCAATTTACCAAGTTTTCGATAATTTCACCCAATGCGTTTTGACTCATGTCATAGCGTTTAATTCACAAAATCCAACACAAACAAAAAGCTTTGGTAGTTTTTTTTTCCATGTCATATCTCTTCTTTATATTGAACGAATTCATTGTTGATAGCCAGTTTGTAGGGGCAATTGTATTTGTAACTGATTTGTTAAGAGTGTATTGAATTTCAGGACTAGTAAAGCACTATCCATTGAAAAACACAAAAACAACGTCAATAGTTTCTGATGCTTGCAAATTTGTCACTGGAGCCATTTTTATTGTACTATCAGAATTGATTCAACACGAGGCTGTCATTGGAACCAATTTTTTTTTTATACAATCAGAATTGTCACTAAGGACAATGTCAATTATATTCAGAACTGTATTTGGGGCCAATTTTAATTATATTACCAGAACTTTCACTTTAAAATTTTCTAGTGTACTTTCAGAATAAGTTGACATGCATTTATCAATTATATTTCCTGTAACTGGTTATTATTTGTATTTTGTATAGAAAGCTAATTGTTTGGTTATTAAATAAGAATTCTATACTGTGTATCAATGCCTTGTATATATAACAAAATCCATACTTAAAATTATTGTACAAGTTATAAGTTTTACACTTTATACAAAGTCAAAATGCAACTTTTGTTTTGTACAAGTTATAATGTGTACAAAATAATCACCTGTTCACCACATATATAGTAGGGATCTGTTTCATCTGAATCAAATATGTAATTTATACTATCAAAAAGTCTTATCATAACGATGTATTGATATTAAACATTTGTTATACTACAATAGTAACTGCAATCATCAATTAATTGTAAGATAAAAAAAAAACGAATATCAAAACTGACTATCTTAGAATATTTTTTGAAGATGATATGAATCAAAAAATTGAATACATAATTCGTATAGCTATCAAAAAATGTTGGCATCACGGCAAGGAAAATACATATTCAAAGTAAAAATCAGCAGTAGCACATTTTTTAACAGTTTGTTTTGTTTATCAACCAATTAAACTTTTTTTACATCATTTTAAGAAAACATTTTTTTTCTTTGAAACATATTATCTATACGCATCTCCAATGAATCCACAGAACATAACTAATTTGAAATCCTTGTAAACAGGATTCTCTAATCTTCATTGTACACAATGTGGTCTTACCTGTACAGTCTTATTTACAGTTGTTGGGATGCTTTTGGAATAGTTTCTGCTACAGTATGCTGGTTGTACAAGTTCATAACTATTATCATTATCACAAGATAAAACATTACTTGATTTAGGGTTCAATGTAGAATCCGTCCATTTATCAACATAAAAATCATCAGGCAAATGAAACAAATTTTCAGATTTCCCAACTCTACAATTTAAAAACGACTACAAGTCATTTTATTATGAAGTAAATTAAGCTTCGGTACGACGTTAATTAATTAAATATAGTCTAAATAACTTCAGCAAAAAACACCGCAGTCTTGATCACAGTATTGTAAAAAAGGTAGAATTTTGTGGTTATCGTGTGATTTGTGTTTTGTAGACGAAAACCCAATAGAAACATTCGTTACGATTTATTGTCAGACACATTTTAATTACAAAAGAAAAATCATTTCTCCATTGTTTGTGCTTACTTTATGTTATTGAAATGGATATAATTGCAACGATATACTAGTAAACTTGGTTATATATATTTCGTTAATTGATCCTTATTTATGACACAATATTACATGTCATGTTTATGGCGAGATACCTTCAGTAAATATTTTTAAGGTTTTAATTATTAAAAACCAAATATTTGCATTTGTTCGTTCATTAAAAGGTGTTGAAATGAGTATGAAGAAGATGCAATTAAGCAGCCAAAATTCATTAAAAAAATAATAAAATTGAGAAAGGAAATGGGGAATGTGTCAAAGAGACAACAACCCGACCAAAAAAAAAAAGAACAGCAGAAGGTCACCAACAGGTCTTAAATGTAGCGAGAAATTCCCGCACCCGGAGGCATAGTTTATTTTTCTGATTTCAGAAGTAATTTGTATAAACACCATATGTGTGTTACTTTTAGAGTAGCGGACTACTGATTGGTGTTTTGTTTTGCTCAAAGTCAATAACCAACATTCATTTCAGAAAAGGTAGTAGATTTTAAAGTGTATGGAATTTTATATTATTTATTAATATGAATACAGGTCTTTTTAGCAATGTAATACTTTCCTCCAAGAATCAGAAAAATGTGGAAATTTTGTCCAGCTGCTTCCGGAATTGTCAGTTTTATTTGTTCCTCTAATGAGCATGCTATCTTTTGTGTTTCCAGTCATTCGTCCACAAAGACCTTGAGTCTGTCCTTTATCATCACCCGAACCTCTTACTTCAACATTCATTGTTCCTCCATAACTTCCATGTAGGAAAATATTTGTAGATATTTCAGTTCCGGTTGGAAATGTGATCTGTTCAAGTTAGTATTATAACAACATTAGTACGAAATTGGATAAAATATTGAAAAGTGGACTATTGAATAATATTCATTTCAGTAATATTACCAATAAACGTATATAGACAAGATGACGTTACATGGAAGCATTATCATGTTATAAATACCAGATCAGAGAACACTTTAAGAACACACTGAATTCAACCGTAGGAAAATATAGTTTAACACAAGGATTCTCATAAAATCTTAATTGTATGATGGCATACTCGTCATGATTCGGTTAAGACATTATATATTTGTTTAATTAATTTGACTTTTTATACCTTTGAAATAACTAAAAGGTACGTATCTGAACATGACAAATTTAAAAACAGCATAACAGCATGCTGTTTTTCTTTTTTTAAAGTATCTAAGGTAAAAACAAATACGTGCATGCCTGCATATGCCCGTATGCTATTAACTTGTCGGTGAAATGGTGCGTCAAACGTCGTCTAATCATACAATGTGTGTGTAATTGATTAATTGATTTCATCTGTACATATCTATATCTCAACATACCTTATATTGCTTTGTGTTTTGTTTTGCACGTTTAACTTTTAAAATCTTGTCGTAACAGGTCCCATACTTTATTATAGTTTTCCCACCACACAAGTAGATCACAAATATATCACCACCAGCTCGAACTGTCAAACCACAGATACAGAAAGCTCTATCGCTATTACATGGTGCTAGTTCCATTTGTACCTAAAATGATAGCGTACATTACTAAGTATAGACTATTTTTATCTCTGAAATGGTCAAGCTTCCTATTGGTCAATGATTAGTGTCGCCCCTTGGTAAAAGATCTTCAACATTTTAAACAACATCTTAAATTATATAAGGTATATATAAGCGTCCCTTTTAGGGGTAAGATTCAATGTGCAATGCATAAGATTCAATGTACAATGCATCATATTCAATGTGCAATGCATAGATATAAGTGTTAAATTAAGTCATCATTAGTTTTCTGAATAGACTGCATAAAGTACCAAAGCGACTGACGACGTCGGTGTTAATATTTTTGAAGGTAAATAAATTTACCATTATAAGTCATATAAACGTTGATTGGATCAAATATAGTCATATATCACACACGTGGTTCGTATCTGATACTAATTACGCTTTGTTATGGGAGTGCAATTCATATTGGACAGTTCCATATAAGACAAATTTTAGTTAAGCAACCTATGGCTAATTTGGTCGTAGATAACTTGTGGCATTAACAGATAAAAAAAACCCGTATAAATCAATGGCTTTCAAAATGTTGACTTAACGTATTTCATGTAGGCGTAAACCCAGTCTAGGAAAGCATTTCATTTATAATAGTAGTATTGTTATTATTTTTACCTTTAGAAAATGAATATAAACAGTAATTCAATTAATTGTTTTCTAGTTTGAGGCTTGATCGGAACGTTTATCACAAATTGATTTTTTTTTCAAATGAGTAGAATTAGAAAATTATTTCACACAATGATGGTTTGCATTGGTAGCACTGAAAATAAGATAAAGCTTTATGTTTTACCTGTGCAGGTATTTCATTTAATATTCAAAATCATCATTCCAAAAAAACCCAACCACAAACACACAAAGAAACTGACCTGCATGTGTCGATCCAATATGCTATGTTCATACAAAATGTATGTTCCTGGTTGTTGATGTTCATATGATCTTTAATGAATAAAATTGTAATAATTATTTGTTATTATCGAAACGTTAAGAACAATAATATTGAAAAATAATATGTACTTGTTAAAAAAACTTGTTAATTAAGTTTTACATGTTTAACACCTTTGATTTACACTTGGATACTGTGGACTTATTTTATTTTTTCGTGTTTTTGCTCAAATATTCGTTGCAGAAACGAATACGAAATTATCGTTGATATTTGATTTTATGGTTTTGTCCAAGTCTGCAGTGTTCAAATCTTAATTTCTCTCTATTGAAAATTCAAGTTGCTGGATAACCTATATTGTATATTCGCACAAATAAGAATGAACATTAAGAAAGTTGTTTACGGTAAGTATAGTGTCTTGTTTGAATATATTTTTTTTCGAGTCAATAATATAGTTTTATTATCGATTGATGACTGTGTGTGTTGTTGTCCATTCATTTGGGGTGTTATATTATTTGATATTGCCATTTGATGATTTTCCTGGGAGTTCAGTATGTTTGTGATTTTACTTTTTTCTGACTAATAAGAGTCTGACTAATTAATGAATAATATTGTCCTTTGTTTTGATAATTTATGTCGTCCGGTTGGAGACTCGCATTTTGCAACTTACTTTTTATTGAACTTTTGTATCGTCGTATATCATAGAAAATATTAATTCAAGTATGTTGCTTTGTTTCATTTGTGTTCAGGATGAATGGCGATCGTAGATTGAGTGTTAAAATCTTATTTATCGATAAAATTTAAAGCATATTGAAACTTTCAGCTCCTAGGAAGAACATTGTGATATATGTTTAACCCCGTCATTTTCGGTATGTGCCCGATGTTTATATTTTTCATTTCTTGGCAAATAATCTCATCATAGATACCAGGACTAAATTAAGTATATACGCCAGACGTGCGTTTCGTCTGGTCACGATGAGATGCGATGATTTGGCGCTGAGGTGCGTTTTTTATTACGTATTAGCAGACATACTTTCCGTATTATAATATTCTGGTCAAGGAAGATATTTTAAGAGGAACACAGTACAGTTCAAATGCTAATATAAAATTATAATTTCTACAACAAAGTCATGCATAAAATCAAAGTGGACGATCTCTCATTTAGTTATGCAACTGTAATCAAGGACAGACTTAGCATGTAGATTTATATACAATAACGGACTATTATATAATATACATGTACTTTTCAAAATAATCTGTATAATTCTAAACTCGCGATCATGTGTTTGATATCAGCGAATGGACCATAGTACTAAAGCGAAGACCATTCCACTTCAGCGTGATCATTGCACTGTAGCGTCCCTATCGCACATCCGAGTCCTACATATGTACAATAGATCAATACTTAATTAAGAAATAGTGTTCATGCATGATCAATCATTACATATGCTAGACTTTAAATCTATTTACAATAGTAGTATATTTTCAGTCAAATTCAATTGATTGGTAGATAACATTGAATACTTACAGTCCATCAAATGTTTTCATATGCGGATCGTTATGAGCTGAACACACCTTATGGTTTGAGTCTGAATCTAGAACATTAACCTTAAATAATCATGAAACTTGAGTAAAATTTTATTTTAACGTGCAATGGTTCTTCTTTAGGTATAAAACTTCCGCAATGATAGCTCGTTTAAATGTAATATCTGACAGATCAGATGGTTACTTCGCCATAACTTGTTTGTTTATTAAATGGTAAATATTCCACTCTTCGTGTAACACATAACCTAGACACGCAAGTATGTTATTTCATTGAATTAAACGATTTGAAGTGTATGATATTGAAGTGTAAAAGTATTGGAAATGTATAAAAATAGAGACAGAATATAAGTGTAGTCTGACAAAATTTAAGTTAAAAAAAAACTATCAAAATATTCTCAAAAAGCTAATTTGGTGCAGTTATTTACAACATGTTTCAGATGACAGGATCTTTAACGATTCATTCAGAGTTGTTTATCGTGATTTGAATTTTTTTTTTTAGTTTTGTTTTTATATATACGACATCGTGAACTACTCGTGCCTGTTATTTATGAATGACACATTAAAAATGCATGAGAATAAAGGGATATGGTAAATTAGCTAAGAAATAAAATTTCTTAAAAGACATTGTTTCTAATTTTGGCTGTTCCAAAATTAAGAGGGGAACATTTTTTTCTATTATAGTTAAAACTTAGGGTTCCTCTATTGTATTTTTGCAATTTTATTGATTTCAAAATCATAAATATAAGAAGATGTGGTGTGAGTGCCAATGAGACAACTCTCCATCCGAATTACAATTTATTTAAGTTTACCATTAAAGGTCAATGTACGGCCTTCAACACGGAGCCTTGGCTCACACCAAACAAAAAGCTATAAAGTGCACCAAAATTACTAGTGTAAAACCATTCAAACGAGACAACCAACGGTCTTATCTATAAAAGTTTGCTCAACATCTATACCATTAGATGTGATCTAGCTTGACTCCTAATTTAAAGTGTAGCTTATTTCTTTTAACCGATTGTCGAGACGCATTTTTTTAATATGATTTATGGAAATTTGTTTCAAGAACACATCTATGTATTTATGATCAAATCAAAGCAATTGATTGAAACAGATGAAAACAAGAATGTGTCCCCTGTACACGGATGACCAATCTCAACTATCTTTTTCTATGTTCAGTGGACTGTGGAAATGGGGGAAATTTTCTTATTTCGATCAAAAATTTAACCTGAAGTGGGACAGTCGGACGGACGGAATAAAAATATCATATATGTATATAAATGGAGAATAAAAATAATATACAAGTATTCAGTATTTGACTTTATATCTAAACATTGTCTGAACCATATTTACAATAAGTTATCAATTCGTATTCTGTCTTCCATTTGGAATAGGATCCCAGTTAGGGCAACCAGTTCGGTACCCACAAATGTAGTTCTTAAAAAAATATATAACTTTTGTTATAAATTGTGTAGTGTTATTATTTCACTAGTTCTGTAATTGAATTTAGATTTATTTGCAAGGGTAGGCTTCCTAGTTTGAATTTCTGTACAAATTTTGATTGATTTAAATGTAATATAGCGTCAGTACATAGAGAAATTGCCTAAATACTAGCCTTTATTCTTTCCCGGAAGTAGACAGACTGACCTTGTTGTCAATAAAAACAAACTTGTGCATTGAAATGCCGGTCATGAGGCACTGAGATTGTACTTAAACACTTGAAAATGAATGCCTAACATTAACCACAAGTCCCAAGGTGACTATCAAAATTATTTATTGAACAGGACCCTATGTATTTACTAAGATTTTCAATGCGTTCCAATGGAGCAAATAATTGGATTCCCGTTCCATGTCAATTGACAGTCTATATTTTGAGGTAAATGCAGTGCTGTCTAGGGATAGGGGTGAAAGATACTAGTGGTACATTCAAACTGATACGTCGAAAATAAAAAGTCAAAGTCATTGCAACCTCGGACGTTATGCTTAAAATCATTCAGCAGCTTTTTATAGAATTAAGTTTACTACAATTTTCAATGTGTACTGAAAATAGTCATCTATTCTTTTTATATGAACTTATCTTAATTAGCTCCAAGCTAATTGTCTTAACGATACTGAATGTATTGCAGCTTAATTTGAAGTCTTGAATTTATAACGCTTAAAGTAACGACTACATGTCAACATATTAAAGAATTAATTGATATTTGAATAAAGTGCTACAATAATGATAAAGTGTAACTATTCTTTACAAAATACCGCTTCTCACACATGCAAAAATATACCCGAGGCTTTTGAAATACTCAAATATCAAGTTGTCTTGTAAGTATTGAATTTTGGGTTTGATTAATGTAATATATTAAATCTTCGTCAGACTTTTATCTACGATTACCCACCCATTACACTACAAAATGTTACAATCCTTTAAAAAAAAGTTTACCTGAATGCATGTTAATGAAAGTCATTTTACAACTTTGAATTATATATGTGTATTTCTAACTTTATTGATGTTTAAACGACAATAATAGGTACAGCAAAATCATTATTTTACATTTTAAATAACACACTTTAATTAACTACAATGTTTTCAATTTATGCATTGAAGTATTCTTTAAAATATTTGTTTATGTCTCTTTTCGGGTTTCCTTTAAGTTGTAGTTGCAATTCTATTGTTTACATAATGTAGTGTACTATATATTATATCATTTATTTGTGCATTTATCTGTGCTGAATGTTTTTGAAGTTTTTTGCTCGTCATTTCTGTTCAGTAACTATAGTACTTATTTTAGAGATATTTGTTAACATTGCCATACAAGCGGGAGGTTTGTCTAGCAATAAAAACAATATCAACTCACCAAATCACCAAATCACACAAAAAAATGTAATGCACTAGGTCAAAATATGGTATTTATTATAAAATATAAAATTGAGAATGGAAATGGTGAATGTGTCAAAGAGACAACAACGTTTCTATGTATGTTACAGTATGTCTGTGCTTGCTTTTGTTGCAGTTTAGTAGTTATGTTGTTCCGTTTATTTCCTTTTATAGTTCATATTGTTTTTTTTCGGTTTAGTCTTTAAACACTATTTCTTTTCTCTTCATTTTATAAGATTTATAACTTTTGAAAAGCGATATACTACTGTTGCTTTATTTACTTGTAATGATATTGATACCATACACTATCGAGCATATTGATATCAGATTGAGTTCTATCTAATCGTGAATCATTATTATACACGATATATAAACATACTAACCTGGAGTAATGGAATGTGTTCATGGTGATGAAAATTTGACCTTGATAAATCAACATGTATTTCGACAACAAAACTAGAAGGTTTAACACCATAGCCCTTTCGTCCAATGTGCTTCATTTCAATAGTATGTGTGGTATTCCAATTATCTTGCATTATATCAGTTAAGTTGTTTCTTCTTTGGATAGCATAAAGTTGGCCATCACATGTGTCAAGTTCAGTTTCCTTCTTTATAATTACATTAACATTGATACCGCATATACCCTCAATCTGACAACTTAATGGAATAGTCAGTTGGTATGGAACTTTCGCTACTTCTCCCTTTTGAATTTGGATATGATCTGGAAACTGCAATAAAGTATATTTAGAAGAAAAAAAGTTGTTTGTGACACAAATGAATACCATTACAAATACTGATACGAATATAAATAATTCATGAACTCCAATTACATTAGGCTATGAAACCATTTTTGTCAGAACATGCATGTCACATGTCAGAAATACACAGTTGTTTATCAAAAATGGTTGGTAAAGTTGAATTTTGTCAGTCTTACATACTTTCCTTTTTTCAAATTTTAGCTTGATTTTTGTTTTCGATACTTTTTCCTCGATTCTATACAGATATATATGTTACAGTGAATTTGTGAAATCCTTGGAATATTTAGTTTTTTTGTGAAATGACTAACTGTTTCAGTGATTTTGTGACATCCCAATAATTTCAGGGATTTTACAAAATCAATAAAAAATATGGCCAGAGATTTTTTTAAATCCCTGATTTAACCTAGTTCAAACTTAAAAATGTTTTTTTTCGTGAAACAAGTTGAAAACACCAATAATTTGTTGCAATTAATAATACTAGAAAAAATCTTGTACATTGATTTCTTATGATTGAAATATGAGCTGATATTAAAATTACAATTTATTTATTTTTGCAAAGTATTGGGTGATATCAACTATAGCACCATTGTTATGCTTTTCGATTGACACACTTATTTTGTTCAGATCCATAAAAGATTCTTTCCAGAACATCCACATTCATAACAAAACATTGTCCGTCACAACTGGAAGACAACGTAACTGCTTGTCGAAAAAATATGAATTTGTCAATTGACACAGCTAACGGGCTAAAAAAAACAGGACATCAGTGGGTTTAAGTTGGTTTCTAGTGTACGACCTTTACAAAATACAATGTCTTATAACAGGACTAGTATGTTGTGAATGTCTTCAAGATCTTCAAGACATACGTAAAGTTAAATAATCTGATGAATACTAATTGTTTTTACTATTTTTCATCATATCCCCACATTGAAATACTCCATACCTACGTTAAACTAATACTTACTTTTGATTTGATTTTGATCACGTATACTTTTTTTAAAAGCTTTATAAATGTTTGTTTGGATATAAAAAGTCATCTATAAGAAGTATTTCAGACAAAATCAATGTTAGAAATGCAAGTAAAAAAATAAAATTGTCTTTCCTAAAAACTGCGTTTTACTTAACCTTCAATTGTTTATATGCTATTTCTTCTGAAACATTTCATCAGTAATAATTAACCATTTCATGTCATGACTATTCTAATGTCCTTTCGGAAAATGTAAAAAGATTTTATACTAGCATGTAAAACATGTTCAGCATTGAATTGAAATATTTTCTAACCTTCAGGCCAGCATAAAATTTACTACTGGTTGCATTTAAACCCATTACGTCATGCTCAAAATGCAGTGCCTTTACTGTACATGTAATCTATAAAACAAATGTATACGAGTTTGTGAAGGTACTTCTTTGAAAGACATTTAAATACTATTTGATTAAATGATTGTATTAAACAACATTTATTTTGTTTAAATAAAAATGTATGTTCTATACTTGCGAAAAAAAAGACTCACAAGGTTTGATAGATTTTTCTTTGTGTATTGTAATATGTGTATGTTTGGTTGCACTGTTATTTATATATATATATATTACACATCAATCATTGACAAATGCTAAGTTTCTTTTTATATTAGAGCGTTGCTTTGCCCAATTGAATGCTTTTACAACTTTTGAATAGCAGTATACTACTGTTGTCGTTGTTATTTTTCAGGCCCGTTATATCTTGTTTTCCGGTGCGAGCTAAGGATCTGTGTCGATGAACGTACTGCGACCTAAAAAGGTTTATTTTAATATATTGTGACTTGAATTCGAGAGTTGTCGCATTGGCACTCATACCACATATTCTGCTATTTATCTACTCACATGTACTCCAAATGTTTTAAAGTGTTCATCAGTCAATCGTAGATTTGAAAACTGACTGGATTCATTCTTTAGTGTCAGGTTTGACGTCCCCCATTTCCAAGTGACTTCATAATAAGCAAAGTTAAGAGAACTTATATTCATATAACATTCAAACTGTAGTCTATCAACACTGCTTTCATTTTCGTTGTACATCATAGGCTTGACTACTGGCTTTGGCAATGGAGGGTCCTTTTTAGTGCCTATGAAGAATAATATAAAGCTAATGCCTAAGATAAGTTATTGTTTGCACATTGCAAATTTTATCCATGAAACTTCAAAATTAAATATAAAATTATTGTTCCAAACACTTGGAATATTGGATTGCATAAGAGACAGAAATGTGTAACATATAATTTAGTTTGTCATATTCAATCTTCAACATAATAAATCGTATATTCATCCGGTTTAAACAAATACCCGTAATGTACCAGCCTTTTTTGTGTATTTATTATACGCGGTGCCACTTGATCTGCTTACCCTTCCGAAGCGCCTGAGATCACCCTTATTTTTTTATGGGGCTCTTGTTGCTTATTCTTTAGTTTTCTATGTTGTGTCATGTGTACTGTTGCTTGTCTGTTTGTCTTTTTTCATTTTTATCCATGGCATTGTCAGTTTATTTTCGATTTATGAGTTTGACTGTCCCTCTGGTATCGTTCGTCCCTCTTTTGTAATGCAAGACGACATCTAATTATCCGTCGAGTTTTCTAAGTCTGTAAGATTTCATGTGATGTCTGATAAACATGTAATTTGTCATACTGTATAACGAATGTGTTTGTTAACGAAATTGTAATTCCGGGCTTTTTCGTTTTCTCAGTCTTCATTTTGACAATTCTGTTATAACGTCTAAACACGATGACCACCCACTACTACCCACATACGTAACCCATCTCCACTGAAACTCAAATTACAGGTTTCAGACATACAAATTCAAATGAGATTAAATCATTGACTCGCAGGCCAATTATAAATAAACAATGCTATTCTATCTTATTTGAACAAATTTGAACAAAACTGAACGATAATGGGGAAAAAGCCAGGTAACTTCCTATCTTTTTTTTTTTTAATTTTAAAATGATCTTTCTTCAATGTTTATTCTTTCACCTAGCTAGTTCCCCTTTCAGAATTAAAACATAATATTCCCACTAATACAAGAAGTATGATGTTCCTTCTGTTATTAAAATCTTTGTAAACTATCATCAATGAGTAAACAAAGATAAAGATAATGCTTACCAAAACAATAAGCTTCGGGACAATGCTTCGTTGGAAGTAGAAAGTAAGCCGTGTACTTTTCACATCGTTTGATTCTGACAGGTATTTCTTCGTCACAATAAGACATGAATCCAACTTTACATGCTGTCCTGTCTACTACACCGTCTGATATGGTTGGAATTGTTCCTACATGAAACAGGATTACCAAAATTTGAAAAATATGTCATTTGGATATTTTGGAATGTTATCTATTTAAATTGCAACATAAACATTTTTTATATTTAAAAAAAAGGTAAATGACAAATGTACCACTTTTCGTTTCGATTTTGTAAATCCGATACTGTATTTTCACCTCATTCAAGTACATGCAACTAAATGTTTTTCCCATTAGAACCGTTTATGCTGTCATTCAGTAAAGATATTCTCTGAACTGTATTTATATACGAGTTTTGATATAGCAGTACCAAAAGACACATATAAGTCTGTAATGACAAATTGCCCTTCATTCCGATCTTAGCGCAAATTCTTAATCGTATGTAAGTAGTTTTAAACCTTATATGTTTATACCATTTAGCCATATAGGATGTGTTGTACCACAGTCTAGAAATGTTGGTGGTTTTGTTGGCATATCATTGTAAGACATAAACCAAGCCCCGTGTTGCGGTATCAGGTATTTATCACACACCATCTCCTCTTGTCTCTTTTGGAACATTGTCTTATAGTTTTTAAATCTCCTATTCATATCATGGAGATGTCTTTCACTGTCATCTTCGCATGGATCAACGTCTTGTCTTTTACCTTAAACATACATAGTTTTAAAGTCAGCAATAAACGTTCTACCTTTTAAACATGCAGCCATTTTGAAATATCTCAGAAAATTGTAATACAATTAAAGAAATTTTACATTTAAGCGTCTGCACACATTTTTAAACCATCAGGATATTCGTTTGTCTGTGCTGTTGGTTTTAGGTTGTCATATTCATTTTTTCGGGGAATATTTTTAAAATAAATCATTTGGCGGTTTTCTCTGGTCTATTGTTATATATATTTTTACATGTCAGGCACTTTATATAAATATATATATGAAAATGTGGTATGATTGCCAATGAGACAACTCTCCACAAGAGACCAAATGAAACAGAAATTAAAAAATACAGGTCACCGTACGGCCTTCAACAATGACCAAAGTACTTACCGCATATTCAGCGTTAAACGGCTCCGAAAAGACAAAGTAAAACAGATCAACGAGAAAAATAACGGCATTATTTACGTACAAAACATTAACAAAAAACAAATATGTTACACATAAACAAACGACAACCATCGAATTACAGGTTCCTGACGACTTAGAACAATCACCTACATACAGTATGTGGCGGGGTTATACATGCAACTCTCCCTCGAACCTGGGACAGTGGTATAATAGAACAATAATATAAAAAAGAACTATAAAAAAATAGTTAGAAAAGGCTTAACTAATCAGATAGACAAAAATGCAACTACTGCAAGTACAAGTGGACGTTTCCGGATACGTGAACATTTTTACAACAAAAAGTCCCTAAGTACAGATCTGAAAGTACTCGCAGTTACTGACATTTAGTTTAAAGACACTAACAACTAATAAAAAGAATTATGCATCTGAGACTAAATTATCAATCAGTACACATCCAACATCAAATGGATTTAGTGTTAAGACGCCATAAACTTTCATAATCAGTGAACTTGTATATATATTTGTTTAGGGGCTAGCTTAAGGACGCCTCCGGGTGCGGGAATTTCTCGCTGCATTGAAGACAGTCACCTATTGGTGAGCTTCTGCTGTTGTCTGTTCTATGGTCGGGTTTTTGACACTTTGACACATCCCCCATTTCCATTCTCAATTTTAGAGAAAAACATGATATTGTGCAAATAACAAGATACATATATCGACAGATTGTAGATCCAAGGGTTTGTATATGTATATAATATTACCTAATATCTAGGTTGTTTTTAATTTACTGATAAAAAAATCAATATTTATTCCAATAAAAACCATATTCAATGATCTAATAACAGTGTTGAATTGGTAACCTTTTGGACGACGTTTATTTTAAAAGCGATAAGTTTATTTCAAAATCTACTACTTGCTATATTTTCATTCAATTTTGCATTTCGAAAAATGCTAGTTAATTTTTATAATCGGTGTAATAAAACTGAAAAACACATCCAAAAAAGCATCGCAAAAAATTCAACAATTGTGGAGAGAAAAAACATTCTTATTATATAGAATAAATATTTAAAATTCGAACAACCGAATTATTGGATTGAACATCCTTCGCGAAATATAAGAGAATAAAAAAAAATATTACAAACGAAAATTATCAGTTTATAAAATAAATGATTTAGTGGTTTTCTGATGTTTATTGTTTTACATGTCTTAAAATGTCTGACACTTTACACATTGCTTAAGGTAATACGTTTTTTGTTCTCATTGCCGACTGACGTACGGTTATTTATGTTTCTTTCATTCATCCCATTTGGTTTCGGATGGATAATTCTTTCATTAGGAATCATTCAAAATCGTCTTATTGTTATAATGTTTGGTTTTTTTTAATTTTGCATTTCGAAAATGCTAATTTATTTATACAATCGTTTTAATAATACTGAAACAAAAACTTAACAGACATTGAAAAGCAATCAACAACTGGGAAGAAAAAACTCATATATGTTCAAGATTCTAGTTATATGAAATAAACTTTCACAATTTAAAATACGGAGTCATTGGATCGAACATTCTTCACGAACTATAAAAGAATATAACAAATAAAATATAACAAACCAAAATTTCAATACAAAACGTGCAGAAATGTTAATGTTAAATAATGTAAATAAACGTCTGATAACGATTTTCTATGTGCATGACATATATGTCTGGAATAACTTTGACTGGGTGCGATAATGACTAATTTGAAAGACAGGGTGACATTCTAAGGTAGTCACTTATGTAAATGTACATTTGTGCATATCTCTGTTTTCAAACTCTTATTCAATTAAATCTTTAGATATGACAATTTTACATCATTTGGACTACGGAAAACAAAGCCTATTTAAATACAGGATTACATTGTTGTTACACAATCTCGCGTTTATTGGACAGGTGTGATAAACGCATCCTGGTGGGGGATGCTATCTCTGAAGTGTTTGCATTAAAGACAGTGAATTGGTTTTATAGTTATTTGTTGCTATGATAGATAGTCGTTTTATCTAATGAGTTGTACAATAAGACGATATTACTTAATTTTGATTTTGAAAAATAAATCTATATACCGTAGGCAACTTAAAAAATTGGTTTTCGATACGGAATTCTCTATAATGATAAGTTTGTTATCGCAACATTATCAAACAAAATTGCACCATAAGACGATGCCTTTTCTGAATAAATAATAATTCTATTCCGTTAAACGTATTGTTATTATTTCTCTTGTAATGGCCGTGCAAATAGTATTGAACGGGTTATTGTGACATATAGTGTGCACCATATTATGCTTAAATAGTTTTGATTTCACATAAACGTTCAAAACAAAATGAGTCATTACGAGGAGACATTTGAATGGGTAATACATATTCCGTTGATTAATAATGCATTTGATATCAAAATGAGTCTAATATTGTAA
This sequence comes from Mytilus trossulus, assembly GCF_036588685.1. Lineage (NCBI taxonomy): Eukaryota > Metazoa > Mollusca > Bivalvia > Mytilida > Mytilidae > Mytilus > Mytilus trossulus. Next base: position 72,752,171 of record NC_086378.1, on the reverse strand, counting down.
AATTATTTATAAGTACATGGATGTTATTAATAAGACAACGAAAAACAATAGTCAAATCGATGTCCTATCCTATATAAATTGAACATGTTTACTTAAATATTCAACTTATCAAAGTTATCTGTATTGTGATCATGTATAAGGAAAATGTTAATTTCTGATCAAGGGTCATATTCTGCGTGAAAAGCACTTTCGGGTACAAACTGTAATAGTTGTACTTATATAACATGTATAATCAAATCCTAAATCACTTTTATTATTCAATTCTGTGAAATTATCATTTTTTTTTTTTCTGAATTAAATTGCAGTTGCTCATCAAGCTGTATTGTTTAATCTTTCTGATAAATATAAAAAAAGAAGATGTGGTATGATTGACAATGAGACAACTGTCCACAAGAGACCAAAATGACACAGACATTGACAACTATAGGTCATCGTAAGGCCTTAACAATGAGCAAGGCTCATACAGCATAGTCAGCTATAAAAGACCCCGATATAACAATGTAAAACAATTCAAACGAGAAAACTAACGGCTCTATTTATATAAAGAAATGAACGAAAAAGCCGAGCTGAGCTGTTGAAACACTCGGGGAATAATAGTTCACCAGCAGACATATCGACCAGTGATGTGAAAAATTGAAAACAATGCATTTATAATTTCATGCGTCAGACGCGCATTTCTGGATTTACTTTCATTAGAAACACTCAAAGATCCGGTGATATAAAAGTACCGAAACCGTTGAAGAGCTATATGTCAAAAATACCTAACATAAATAGCCATAATTCATCTTAAGTCTTCCCTAAGTGAGTTGATACCTTAGTTTCTTAATAATTTCAAAATTTATAAACGGACAATTTTAGAAAGGTATGTTAAATAATGTCAGTACCTAAATACGTCCTACTGAGCTGTTGATAACATCGGGGACTGATAGTACACCACAGAGGTATCGACCAGTGATGTGAAAAATTGAAAACGACATGTTAAATAATGTATTGGTCTGAAACGCTTTTCTGGATTTAACTTACAAATTATAAGAAAATGAAATGCTAAAGGTAAATTAGAAATCAGATACGTTTTGTCAAATGATTACCTTTCCAAAGACGAGTTCATTTTAATCTGAGCGTCACTGAAGAGTCTTATGTAGAAGAAACGCGCATCTGACGTATCAAATTATAAGCCTTGTACATTTGATAAATATTCACACCACTGGGTCGAAGACACTGTCGGTGGACGTTTCATCCAAGAGGGTATCACCAGTAAGAAGTTGGCATTTATGTGTTGACAAAGCATCAATTATTTAGTCAATCAAATAAATTAAGGGTTTGTAACTGTGTGAATTATTTGAAAAACTTAAGATTTTCTTATCTCAGGTTTGAATTTCGTTAGACGAATTTGGCAAACAAATTTTGAATTATGGGTCTTCTATGCTCTTCAACTTCATACTTGTTTGACGTTCTAGATATTTTCATCTGAGTGTTACTGATCAGTCTAAGGTAGCACTCCACAGTTAGGTGTGTAGTTTCGCATTTTGGCCCCTGTGGATTTTTTAAATATAAGAGCTAGTGTGCAATAAAATTAATTTTTGGATAGCTGAGTATTAAAATAGCCTTTGTATTGGGTTTATATGAACATCAAGGTTATGTAATGTATGTAATATGGGCTGTTTTCTGTATGACAGTCCGTATTTGCATGTCCATACCATACATTGGTCCGACAATTATTGTAATGTTTTTTTCCAACTTTTTATCGCACGAACTTTGTGATTGGATTTTACGAAAAAATGAGGCGAAAGACACCCATTTTTTATTTGATCAATAGGAAGATTTAAGAAAACAGTTTCTAAAAAGGTATCACTCAAAGGCATTGAAATTCTAGTTTGATCCAAATTTTGGGGGGGATATATGACATGTTCACCCCCCTTTTTGCAATATTTTATAGTAAATAAATGCTGAATGTTGCCATGGATACACATAAAAGGAATTAATTTTCAGCCTTTTAACTTTGGAAAATTGAATCTATGGAAGATACTGATTACATACATATGCACATGTACAACACAAACAGTTAGGTTAATGTATTAGAAATCCAGGAATAGGAGATGATAAAACATTTTGGGGCTCATTTTTAATTTTATTTTCTAACTGTGGAGTGCTACCTTATGGCACATCAGAAAGCACAGAAATGCACTTTTAAAGTTAAAACTGACCACAAATCTTTAGTCTTTTATGTTCTTGTTTTAGTTCTGAAGGTAGAAAAACTGCTAGGAATGCAATTTATGTTAATTTGATTGTTAACTGTCCTTAGCAACCAAATATACACATTTTTACACTTAGACATGTTGCGGTCTTAAATTTGTACCCCGTTAGCTTTGCCCTTGTAACCAAAGATTGCTCTTTATATGATAATCTCAGAATGTATCGCTTTATATTTTTGAATGCGAATAAGTCAAATAAACATTTTTAGCAGGATTTTATATCATAATTTGGCATTAATTAAATTTAATGATGCCAGTACTGTTAGAAACTTATACCCTGCTTGAGAGCTTCTAAACCAAGGTTAGGTATGCTATTTACAGCAAAAATTACCTATTAGTGCTTTCAAACACCTAAAACTTGTACAATTTGTCCTCTTTTAAGGTAATTTTATAATTTCAAATAAAAAAAAGGGAAAAGTTTTAGAAATTAACCCCAAAAATGAGACAGACTTGAAGTTTTTCACTATGATCCAGCATTTATTTTAAAATCACTTTTTGTCGTGTTTCAACACCAACTGCTAACCTTCATAAAATCTTTATTACTGAACAAATTTTAAAAACTAAGGTACCATTTTCATCGTAACAACTAGAAGAACACAGAAAACATAAAAAAGTAGAGGCAGGAGGGGGAAAATTTCACCTTAAGGTAGCACTCCACAGTTAGGTGTGTAGTTTCGCATTTTGGCCCCTGTGGATTTTTTAAATATAAGAGCTAGTGTGCAATAAAATTAATTTTTGGATAGCTGAGTATTAAAATAGCCTTTGTATTGGGTTTATATGAACATCAAGGTTATGTAATGTATGTAATATGGGCTGTTTTCTGTATGACAGTCCGTATTTGCATGTCCATACCATACATTGGTCCGACAATTATTGTAATGTTTTTTTCCAACTTTTTATCGCACGAACTTTGTGATTGGATTTTACGAAAAAATGAGGCGAAAGACACCCATTTTTTATTTGATCAATAGGAAGATTTAAGAAAACAGTTTCTAAAAAGGTATCACTCAAAGGCATTGAAATTCTAGTTTGATCCAAATTTTGGGGGGAATATATGACATGTTCACCCCCCTTTTTGCAATATTTTATAGTAAATAAATGCTGAATGTTGCCATGGATACACATAAAAGGAATTAATTTTCAGCCTTTTAACTTTGGAAAATTGAATCTATGGAAGATACTGATTACATACATATGCACATGTACAACACAAACAGTTAGGTTAATGTATTAGAAATCCAGGAATAGGAGATGATAAAACATTTTGGGGCTCATTTTTAATTTTATTTTCTAACTGTGGAGTGCTACCTAATGTAGACGAAATGTCGTATCAAATTATAAGCCTGATATATTTGATAACTATAAGCGCGTAAATGTCAATGTATAAGGTAAATGTTAATGTTGATCAAGCTAACAAGTTTTCGGGAACAATAACGATTAATTGAACTAATATATTTGAATTTACCTTAATCAGGAACGCTAAAAGCCGAATATTTGAGATCTACAAGTACCTGAATAAATACACAGCTTTGTGAAAAGCTTATGCACTATTCATTAATTTAAGGGACAAATCAAAGGTTGAATTCATACTGACCTTAAATTATTTGCGTGCATGATAATTATGTATCATTCTAACATAACATCCTTAAAAACTCTTTGAGTACACACTAGTGGTAAAATATGAATTTATTGCCCGGGTTGTTCTGATCGTACTTCAACGTCATTTGCTTTTTTATGAATGAGGTGCCCGACGTCATATAGAACGATGACGTAAGAATATAAGCAATTTACAAAAAAATACAAGCTAGTGAAACCGAAAACCATCACAACAAGGAAACGAAAATAAACTATGCTATATTATGTGGTATAAATGGGATATAAGCCATTTGTTATTATACATATAAGACAAATTGTAAATTATCATTTAAATTCATCCAAAAGCTATCTAAATACGTTATGGTAAATAGTTTAAGCATGTCAATGATTGAGTTTGCTCCGTCTTTTGACTACAATTTGATAGTGGTAGCACTACACAGTTAGATGTTTAGTTTCGCATTATGGCCCCTGTGAATTTTTTAAATATGAAAGTTTTGTACAATAAAATTATTTTTTAGATAATTGAAGAATAATATATCCTTCTTAGTGGGTTTATATGATCATTTAGATTGTTTTCAACATGTTTTATATATAAAAAAGAAGATGTGGTAAGATTGCCAATGAGACAACTATCCACAAAAGCCATTTATATGATTGACAGTCCGTATTTTCCCATCCGTACCGTCCATTGGTCCATAGATTATTGTAGTGTTTATCAACAAAGACTTTCCGCTCGATCTTTTCAAATCAATTTTATGGAAAAACGAGCAGAAATGCATATGCGTTTTTTGTGACCCACTTGATGGATATAAACCTATGGACTCAGGAAAGGTTATTGATAGAAATTTTCCTTTAGACCAAATTTTGGAGACTTTTGTGGCATGTTCAACCCCCTTTTTTGCTATATTTTGTATCTAAGAAATGCAGATTGTTGCCATGGTTACACCCAAAAGGGATTATATTTCACCCTTATGACCTTTAGAAATCAAATCTATGGAAGATTCTCTTTATTTAAGTATATACATGCATAACACACATATAAAATCTTCTTTGTTAGACAGGAGGGAGAAGAGGGTATTTAAAAACTATGAGTGTAAATTTTAAGTTTTTTTCCTAATTGTGTTATGCTACCAGTGCGTTTATTTATGGGAATGGCAAATATTTGCCTCCACCTAAAGCGCTTCGATCTAAAATAATTGCCGTATTTGTCATATTAGGATCAAAATAATTCATGGGGCTTGAATATATCGTGATTGTACGATGGGTTGTCCCTTTATGCCGATATTTTATCCCTCGTCATCGCTCAGGGTAAAATATTTGTCATAAAGAGCCAACCCGTGGTAAAATCACGATATATGAATTATTTCTTTAGCAATGTTGTTGAACTATTTTTGCAAATTTGAACCGACTGCCTGCTATTATGATTTATTATTTTAAAACTTTACTTTATTTAACGCATCATGTAAATGTATCATAGGTTAGGATCCTTTTAGTTATCACGTCATTAAAAAGACGCTAAAGGTCATTTTATTATATAAAATAAAAGATGAACTAAATAGAACAAAGCAGTTTCATACAGTTTATAGAACTCACCTATCAAAACCATCGAAACACATTTTAAACTCAAGGTCATTACCGATTTATTATGACGAGTGAATGGTTATATGTCGACTTGGGTTGATAACTACTAAAATATCTTAATGAACTGTTACTCAATAAGTCATCTGTATAACATCGGGATGACTCATACCCCCTGTAACATTACATGCAGCTACTAAAAAGGCTAGCTTTTCACTTGCAAGTAAAAGATGTAACTGCAAGGGATCATACACAAGCAACTTGGAGACACACAGCCAATGTATTATTGTATTATTGAATCGTTTCTAATGCACATTTGAAAAAAATATCTTTCTGGTCACAATACTCATATGGTCCGCCCCGTTAATGACCAAACGTGTATATACTCATATGGTCCGACCATACGGGAAGAGTCTTCGTATGGTCCAAATAATCATATGGCCCGGAACATATATTTTTATACAAGTCTGTGCATGTATAGCAAAATTCGTTTTAGAGGGGTTCAAATACAGCACTAACAACAATTTTCAAAAGACAAAAAAAGTGAAAAAGTATATTTTAACAAAACGCATTTGTCTAACAAATATATATATATATATTTACAAGAACATCAATTCAAGCATTGATTCTTCTGGTATAACATCTTTAAACTGGTAGTTTCTTCAAGTTATCAACCTTTGGTTTACAAAAGATACATAAACACAGCATTTTTCTTGTTTGAAAAAAAAACTTGCTTATACAAACAAAGGAAAACAACATTAACGAAGTTTTATTTTCATGTATATATTTTAGAAAATCTCTACCTGTCCCGATGACATACAGTTTTTATGATTTTACAAAACTACCTTTGAACTCTATATTGTAGCTGTATGTTTGACCCTAATGCGGAAGAGAATATTTTAATCCTTATACAAGATAACTTTCTGTAATCATGAATGTACTATCATTGAAATATCTTTATCAGAAAAAAGATTTCTGCTCTATTATCTTTATGAATTTACGGAAATTATAAGCCAAACAACCATTTAAACCAAAAACTGCTATAAAAAGAAAGGTTTTATAGCATAAATTTACAACAGCCGAAATTGAAACTGAAAAAAAATAAATATTATATTTGTTTTAGCCTTTCAAGATCTCATCGATATACAGTTATTCAAATTTAAAATCCCTCTCCCTTATTAATCTTTAATCATACTAAAATTGTTTGTTTTATTATTTAGGACTTTGCTAGTAAACGATAAACAATCGTGCTCTTGAGATAGGAACAATCATTTTAGGTTTTTTTTATTGTTATTTTAATCGATTATTTTCGTATTACTAATATACTATAATCTTATGCAACATCTAATATTCTTGTTCTGACCAGAAATAAGAAGTTGTTTGATTGCTACATGTAATACGATACCTCTTCACCAGAGACTAAATGAAATAAACAACAGTCGGGCACAGGGTACAGTGATTCCAAAGCAAATCTCGTTAGATTAACTGAACAAAAGCTTGTCAAAATGAAAAAAACACAAAACCAAAATTACAAATTTAAGTGTAAGGAGTTTGTTCTACGCAACAATTACATTAATCATTTGACACAAGACAAAACCATCATTCAGTTGATATCCAACAGATTTTGATGAAAGACGTCAAAAAAAGTAATATAGATTATGACCTTTAGATCGGTATATTCATGTTGAATTACCCTAAATAATACCTAAATATATATTGAAATATCCTTTCGTGTTTATTATGGCGTTTGAAGTATTAGAGGGTTTCTATTGTCGAATTAAGTATAAATGTTTTTAATCTAAAATAAGACGAATTCTGTCTGGAAATTTCCAATGGTATTTCTTATTGTATAAATATCGTTACCTGAACTCGTTGTCAATACGGCACCACTGAACAG